>NC_060130.1:381709223-382397973 GCF_021461395.2 Schistocerca americana
GGATGCATTCTCTCGCCTTCCTGTGGGCCCTGATCCTGACTTAGATCATGAAGAATTGCTTTGCTTCCATCTTGATACTGAAACAGAGGCTTCAGGGTTTCCCAGTTACTAGCTTGTGCATAGCAGCTGCCATTGCTGCCAAGATGCTTCTCTGCCAGGTGGTTTGCTTTATTCAACAGGGCTGTCCAGATAAAAAAACTAGTTCAGGCTTCAGACTCCCTGCACAAATATTTCTCCTTACAGTATCATCTCCCTGTTTTTGACAGTGTTCTGCTGTTGTCCACAGAAGACCATTCCTGATGTGTTGTAGTGTAAGGTTCTATGCCATCTCTGCCAGGGTCATTGAGGAGTTTCAAGCACTAAATTGTTAGTTAGGAGGCATGTCTTTTGGCCAGGGATGAATGGCGAAATGGTCTGTTTTCTTGTGGCTTGTGAGTGGTGTGCCCAACAATAGGCAGCTCCCAGGATGTATCTGTCCCGCTGGCCTGCTCTATGCCAGCCATGGGACTGAATTCATGTAGTCTTTGTGGGTCCATTCTTGAATTCGTATTGGCTCTTGGTTGTGAATGCATTTTCCCAGTTTCCTTACATTCTCTGTTGTGCATCAATGTTGGCTGAGGTCACAATTCATATGCTTTTGAAGTATTCTTCTATTGAGGGGTTGCCTTGTACCTTAGTTTCCAATAAAAGGATCAAGTTTGTTTATCACACCTTCCAGTTGTTCTCTTCCCATCATGGTATTTGTCATGTTACAGCTCTGCCATTCCATCCCCAATTAAATGGCGAGGTGGGATGACTAGTACGTACATTTAAGACCCACATGGAAAAGTTTGTTGAGGATTTTTCACTGGACAAAGTAGTTCTGTTTATTGAGCATCTATTGCTTCACGCCTAAGAGTAGAGCCTGGGTGATTTGCTTAATGGCTGACAGACACGCATGCTCCTTCACATTCTGTGGTCCTCACCACTCTTGCTATGGTCAGGTTTGTCTGGCCATTTCATGGCCCAAGAAAATACTGGCCTCTGTTTTCTGTCACTGTGGTCATCATCTTTGTGACGTTCATATGGCTGACAGGCTGGAGATGCACCATTCTGATCAGTTGTGCCCCCACTCACTGCCAGAAGCTACTGGTTCTCTGGTGTGGCCCCCGTCACCACAGTCTGCTCCGCCTACCTCTGCCCAAGCCCATCATCACCTGCTGTGGAGGCAAACCATCCCATTGGCTGTCTCCTCCACGTGTGGCACCCTGGGTATCCAGCATCCTGGTGCTGGGTACCAGCCCATCTCCAGCCTTGGGTCCATTGCCGCAGCCTGCCGTTGTGCCACCTCCACTGGATCTTCACCATCATCACCTCAGCCATCATCACTAGTGGGTCCGTCCCGGCTGATGACAATGCAGAGATGATGATCACTCTCCCTCCCCATGCTTTTGTCAGGCACCATGTGGGACCTCTGCCATCAGCCGTTCCTGTGCTCTCTCACGTTCTGGCTATATGTGCTGGTGCTCTCCCGAAACACCGTTCTGCTTATGCCATAAGTACCAGCTGCCATCTCTTCAGATCCAATGGATGTGTCTCTCATCATGCTGCAGGTGTCTCTTCCAACACCTGGGCACCCTCTTTGCATGAGGGTGAAGTGTGCTGTATTCTGCCAAGTGAATGTGAGTCTGCTGAGGGTAGTATTGCCATGTGTGTAGGTACTTAAGTCGGCTGCCAGTGGCATCAGTGCAGGCCAGCCAGTAGAGACCTCCTGTAGGACGTGTGCACACAACATTGTCTCTGCCACAACATCTACTGTCATTTTGCACTTACATACATGTGGAGCAGTGCTGACTCACACCTGCTATGTTCTTTTAGATTGTACCACTCACATCAGTTGTCCTGTATATTGCTTATGTTGCACCTTCTGTATAATTCTTTTGTCTTGTTATGCATGGGGTCATGAGAGTCTTATTTCTGTTATTGTTCAGAGTTTTATGAACAACACCATATTTGTGTACTGGGATCGGTTCAGAGTGTTGATTGGTTACTACAAAAACAATTATTTATAAACCATGTATTTTTATCATCACCAGATATTACAGGCCAACCTTTATGAATGTTTAGGGCTGATTATTGCCCAATATAATAAACAGAATTGTACCAAATGTGAAAAATTGAGGAATACCTTGTATTACTACTTACTCCTTTGGCTGACTGCTTTCACCATATGTTTTAGGTGATTACAATGTTCTGGACTCAGATATGATCTGAACCAGTAATTGTGTTTTTCCCTAGTTCCCTACTGCCATACTTTCTCAAAAAGTAATGTATGGTTGACAAAATCAGTGGCCTTTGTGAGCTCAAGGAAGACATCTGTTGTATGTTACATTTCTTTGAGTGCACTACAGAATTAACTTGAAATGAATACAAAATCCTATTTATCAATATGCTTCCCCAAAAGCCAAACTGGTTGATACTCAGTAAGCAGTAACTTTCCTGAAAGCTGTTCAAGCTGACAGTTGTTGTTCATGCATCTTGCCTTCAGGCATTAGCTCAGAAATTAATGAAACTTTTCAGAATTATTAACAACAGTCCTTTATTATGTTTGAAATTAGTTACTCACTTAAAATGAACTTTCGGTGTGGTATTTTTTTTAAACAAGCATCAAAACAAAGATCTACACCACAGAATCTTCCTTTGAGTTTCCAATAGTTCTGTTACAAGACATAGCTTCAAATATATTTGTGTGTGTTGCTTTGCCTCTTCAGTGTCTTCATAAGCAATAAATGCATTATGAACTGAAATATTTAGTAGTCTTTTAAATATTGTCACACACCACTTAAACTTTTTTTTCCCTTTCAATGAGAACAACTTGTGGTTCCTGATTTGTTCCATCTCACTCATTTTGTTACAAATATCTTAACAGTAAATCAGCAAATATATCTTTACACTTAGTTGAGAAAGTAGTAAACAGATGTTACGGTAATTCTTTTATGTGTGATACTGCAACTGGTGTGTACATGGTCATGTTATCACCAGTGCAGATGCTCAACATCACATAAGTTCACACTTAGGTTGCTGGCTTGAGAGCTTATAATAAGATTGTATACTGCTTCCTTGACAACTTGGATATGTTTGATTGGATAGAGATGCACCAGTAGTTATTAACATGGCTACTACTATATTAAACTGAACAACTAATTTTCCTGTTTTGAAAATTTTAAGGAAATGACATGTCAGTGGGTAGTAGAGTCTTATATCTGATAGGGAATCAGCCACATGATGTCACTCATTTTAGAAGACAATCAGCAGTTTTATCCCAAACACAGAATTGTTTGTTTGGTTTCTGCATTGTAGTACCAAAAATTTCACTAGATTTGACTGGCTGAAGAAAAAATTACCTTGGGAACAGCACCATGTCTGGAAAATGACTGGGTAGAGAAGTACTGCTAAAAGAATAAATCTTGTCACCAATGTTTGTGATATGATTGTTGAATATTTGACATAATCGTTTATGGTCAGACAGAAAACAATCTTCATTCATGATGCATGATATTGACTCTTGCCATTCTCACCAACTGTCTCATTGATGACTTTCCACATGACTTTGAATTTATTACTTGTGTCAGCTATAATCTGCTAATTATACATTTCTTTGGCTTCACAATGAACTTGTTCAGAAATTTTTTCTATTGTTTGGAATCATTACAGAATAACTTGTAGTCAGTAGTTTCATTGTAAGCATATAGCTGTCTTTTATTTGTACAAGAGGTTTATATTCCTGTTGCCAGCCATTTATTACTGGACATTTTGCATGCATTTGCCTTTAATCTAAATTACATTGGAAGTGCTGCATAATAACATTCCCACAGAATACTCAAATTGATCAAGCCTACTGTCAACATTGTTGCCACAATAGATATCCCTCCAGTCAGGTTTATGGAGCACATATGTGAAAGTGACTATGTTGCTTTTATTTGCTATGAATTTTCTTCATACCAGTACACGCTAGAAAGTTCCTTTCTGTTTGGTTATGTCTGACATAATTGTACCCAATTTCAAACAGTTATGATCAGATCTAATATTAAAAGTGAGGTTTACACTTTAACAGCTGAAATATTGCTATTAAAAAAGTAGACCATCAGTTGTAGAAGTGCTAGTTGTTCATGTAGTTTTGTTGTGTTAGTTGATCATGTAGTTTTGTTGTTCATGTTTTTTATATTATTATCATTTTAACCTATGGTATTCACTATTTCTCACTAACACCATGTCCTTTTCTATACTAAGTTCCCACATAGCAGAATATTGAGGTATTTTGAACTGTCTAGTTTCACCCTGATGACCAGTTTTGAAATAAATATTGAAATTCAACCAATAGGATGACATCAAGGAACAGAGAAAAACTGACACTAGTGCAAAGACAGATAGCTCCAGTGCAACTTTCTGCAACACATACTCCAGCTATATTGGGATAGCAACCTGTACACAAAATGGAATGTATTTAACTGCCTAACTTTGGCAATGCATGTTTAAAGACCATTGTAGCAACATGATATTTAATACATTCATGAAGTTGTCATACACCATGTGATCGGAAGTACCCGGACACCCCCAAAAACACACATTTTTCATATTAGGTGCACTGTTCTGCCACCTACTAGCAGATCATACATATCAGCGACCTCAGTAGTCATTAGACATCATGAGAGAGCAGAATGGTACACTCTGCGGAACTCACGGACTTCGAACGTAGTCAGGTGATAGGGTGTCACTTGCGTCATATATCTGTACATAAGATTTCCACACTATTAAACATCCCTAGGTCTATTGTTTCCAGTGTGATAGTGAAGTGGATATGTGAAGGGACACATACAGCACAAAATCATACAGGCCAACCTCGTCTGTTGACTTACAGACACTGCTGACAGTTGAAGAGGGTCATAATGTGTAATGGACAGACATCTATCCATACTGCATCAGGATCCACTGCAAATACTATGACAGTTAGGTGGGAGGTTAGAAAACTTGGATTTCATGGTAATGCAGCTGCTCATAAGCCACATGTAAAGCTGGTAAATGCCAAATGATGCCTCGCTTGGTCTAAGAGGTGTAAACATTGCATGATTCAATGGTGGGAAAACATTGTGTGAAGTGACAAATCATGGTACACAATGTGGTGATCTGATGGCAGGGTGTGGGTATGGTGAATGCCCGGTGAACGTCATCTGCCAGCGTGTATTGCCAACAATAAAATTCAGAAGCAGTGATGTTATGGTGTAGTCATGTTTTTCCTGGAGGGAGCTTTCACCCTTTGTTTTTTTGCATGGCACTATCACAGTACAGGCCTACATTGATGTTTTAAGCAGCGTCTTGCTTCCCACTGTTGAAGAGCAGTTCAGGGATTGTGATTGCATCTTCCATCATGATCGAGCACCTGTTCGTAATGCATGGCCTGTGCAGGAGTAGTTACATGACAGTAACATCCGTGTAATGGAATGGCCTGCACAGAGTACTGACCTGAATCCTACAGAACACCTTTGGGATGTTTTGGAATGCCAACTTAGTGCCAGGCCTCACTGACTGACGTCAATACCTCTCCTTAGTGCAGCACTTCAGAAAGAATGGGCTGCCATTCCACAAGAAACCTTCCAGCAACTGATTGAATGTATGCCTGCAAGAGTGGAAACTGTCATTAAGGGTGGGCCAACACCATATTGAATTCCAGGATTACTGATGGAGGGAGCCATTACCTTGTATGGCATTTTCAGCTAGGTTTTCAGATACTTTTGATCACATAGTGTATAACAGTGAAATTTGCTTATGAAAGTCAAACCTTCAAGTATAAGTGTTCTCCCTGAGTGACTTATTTACTATATGATATATCAGCATACCTAATTAATGTTCTTACTTGATAAATGAAACATACATCGTGGGCTGAATTGCAGTCAGAGAAAGTTTTCAACTTTCTGTACATCCTTAACAGTAAATTCTGGAATCATATTACATATTGTTTCTATGCCACTTGAGAGCTTCTCTTGCCTTCCATTACTGTAGTTAGCTAAATTAGAACCTGGAAGTAATCATATTCTCCATACATCATAAATTCTCAAGTAGCTGACACCATATTGAGTACAAAGGAGTTCAGATGCTTCTGAAATTGCCTTTCTCTTATAATTTATTTACCAGTTAAACAAATAAAACATTCTGTAATATTTCACAATATCTATATGGAAGTGTTCCCTCCATATAGAGAAATAATGGAGGAGTATATTCCATAGCTAACACCTTGATGTATAACATAATGTGTTCAGTGGAATAGCATCATTGGAATAGATGTAATTTCTCACTGCTGGGAGCACCAGTACAGAATTAACCTCTATTGATTTTCATTTTCAGTCTGACAGGCAATGATGTGAAAAGATATGTGTGACCAGTATTCAGATATACTGAACCTGGAGAGTAATGAATATGATGTGACAGTTAAAAATTTTGCTCGACTATGACTCTAAACATGGATTTATTGCTTTTTGTGAGTATTCACCTTCACTGTTGCACTATCTGAGCATGTTTGTGGGCCTGACTCAAACTTTTGTTGTAAATAATATGAAATAAACTTAAAGCAATGAAATGAATGTTTGTGTTGAAAGGCAGTCCCATATACCCTACTGGTTAGAGGTACCACAGTGAGAAATATGGGTTTAACTAGTGGACTGCTGCAAGTTTTCAGTTATCACAATACATTCATTAAAGAACTTTTTTATTAATGTCTCACTCTTACAATACAGCCTGATTACAGTGAAACATCAGTCACTGTTCAGAAAAACCGATTCCTTTACAGTGACTACAATAACATGTACAACATGAGATACACTAGAGATGTATTTTAAGTGTCCACATTTTTTTGCAAGAAAGAAATGAATGATGCACTGACTATCTTTCCTCACATACTTAAACTATGTTTATAAATATTATAGTAAGACACACAGGATTGACCACTTCACATTGACCAATGGATAACATTCTGCAGATATCTAGAATGCTAAAGAGGGACTCCAGTGAAACATGAAGCCAGTGGATGTGCATTTAGAGAAAAATAAAACTGAGGCCTTCAGAATTCCAAGACAAGTGGCATTTGGTTAGCTATCTACAGGTTAAAGTGAACAGTTCTTCCCCTCATACCAATTGTTCCCAAAAGGATTAATTTCTGCTTTGCATGTACCAGCATTTTCCCAATACTATTTTTCTTCTCAGATGCCAATCTTTGTAAGTTATTTTACCACAGGTGGATAACACTCACCCCAGCTATGTTATTCTCTGTAAAGTAACATATGTACCCCCTGGGTCATTCTAAATGGAGAACAGCTCAGTTGTTTAGCCTTCATTGGCTTGGACAGGCCAGATTTCCTGTGCTGGGGACTGGTGATCACTGCTAGTCCTCTGTAACTGTGGGCTCTGGGCACGCTCCAGTGACCGCTGGGCGGTGTTGTGGTCAAACATGGTGTGTCATAGTGTAAGCTTACCAATTGGTTTTTGATACCTCATAAATATCATAAGTATTCTTCTACCGCTATTTTCTCAATGATTGTTAGGAGTTTTAAATAGTTATTTAATGATCCAACACAACACTGTCATGTTTACTTTTCATTTAATTCACATTTATTGTTTTTAAACACATGATTATCAGCCTACATATGATGTATTATGTACAGGGTGCCCCATTTTAATCTATATCAGCCAATATCCCTGGAGTGTCACAATTCTGCAAAAAACTGTCTCTAGTGAAAGTTGCGATGTTTGGGGGGCTCATGGAATGGTTACCTCAAAATGACCTTGAACCCTACTTTCAAAGGCAAACCAATATCAAGTTCATTTTTGTAAATGGTAACCCCTATTTTTATATGATGTTCATATTCTACATGAAAACATGTGCATTATTTGTAGGGAAATTTTTTTTCGAAAAATCTATGGTTTGTCACCAGAGGACACTTCATTGTAACTTTCCCAGGTTACCACTATTTTGAGAACAAAGTGAGATTGAGAGAAACTTTCAATTAAAATTTTGTATTGTTTCTGAACTCTGTCCACTGGTGAAATTTTTGTGAACTTGAAATTGCCTTGAAATTATTCAGTAGGGCTTAATGTCAAAGCAAATACTATCGACATTAGCAGAACCAAATGTGCACCACATGTAGGTTGCCCAGCATACTTCACACATCATTGGCCCTGAAAAGGTCTGATTAACATGGTTCTCACTGGAAATATAGGATCTCAGATGCTCAATTAACTTCCCATTTTACCTAATGCACATTTGCACTCTCTGTTGGAAACTGGTCTTGACGTCAATCGATGTCTCATGAGTGATTTCCTGGAAAGCTGCCACAGTCCTTTCTCTCATATCTTGTGGCATCATTGGTGGATTGGAGTACACCTTGTGTTTCACAGCTGCCCGTAAGGAAAAGTCCAATGGTGTTAAGTCTGACGATCTTGACGGGTATTCACAAATTGCACCACTGATACCAATCCATCAATTTAGGTAAGTTCCATTAAGGTACCTTCTGACAAGTAAGGCCTGATGTGCAGGGGTGCCATGATATTGAAACCATGTACATGCTCGTATGTATATGGGGCTATTTTCTAGTAAAGCAAGCACCAGATTCTGGAGAATATGAAGATAGCACAAGCCGTACAACATTTTGCCATAAAAAACAGGACCTATCATGTAATCTCCAACTATACCTGCCCAGACATTGATTGACCTCAATCTCTGTGTTTGGTGATCTCATTGCCAGTGAGGATTTGCTTCTGCCCAGTAGTGTGCATTATTGAGATTGACTCCTCACATGTTGTCGAAGTTTGCCTCGTTGACAAAATGCCAGGTGCCTCTCGGGATTCCCAGACTCAATTGCTTGGATGATATGTAAGTGATATGGGTGGAATTTAAAGTATCTTAAAACATGAGATATCATTGATCGAGACATGCCATGCATTTGCTGAATCTGAAGAGTCGAAAGGTGTGGATCTTCAGTAATTATAGCACACACTCCCAGCGTAATCGCCAGTCTCAGGCCCATCTTTCATCTCTTCCATTTCAAGGTCCCTCATTCAGCTCATCTTACCAGAGATCTAATTTTAACCTTCATGGGATGATGGGCATCTGGATACCTTTCGGCATACAACCTTTGTGTGGCTGCATAATTATCACAACACTTGCCAATAATTTTTATTATTATCACTATTTCTAATGGCATGTAATCAATCATTTCAGACAGATTATAGTCAAAAAATAAATTGTACCAATCACTTCTACTATAATTGGCTTTCCTAGGCTTTTCCTTCAACAAAACATCCAGCAAGCTTGTTTCAGGACAACTGACTTATTACAGTGTACACGACCCATTTGTTTATACGTGCTCTCTGTTGTTTACCACACTAAGTGAAGCCAAAACATACAGCATCCAAGTGTGCTCCTTCAGAAAATTACTTAGGTGTCTAACGGATGTGTGTCTTTCAAGAGGGCACCTTTACATACCTTGATATTGACATACATAATAAAACACTCCACAGTAATCCATCCTTTTTAAATATGCAGAGGAGGCAGAAACAAAAGACAGGCCCAAGAAAGTCAATTGCAAGACAGGTGACTCAGACAAATTTTTCTCTTATGGGCTTCAAACATTCATGTTGAGAATAATTTTGTTTGTATGGATTTGGAAAAATTACACTTTCCGGGAACTCATTAGAGTCTCATGAGACAAGATTGTTCTGAGTCTTGCAAGTCCAAATTCATCAGTTTGATGAGGTAGAATTTTTCTAAATAAAATTTATGAGAGTCACTCCAGTCAAGAATCTTAGGCAAGAACTTTTCAGTCTCCAAAGGTAAAATTTCTGTGAACCCTCAGTCATGATTTCAAATTCTCCAACAATGATGTTTGTTAGTTAGCCTCAAAGCTCCACCCTTCACTTCTCTGATTGTGCCAACACAAGCACAATGCTTGTCTCTGATTTGGCATCCTCCAAGTGGTGCACACTGGGTTCCATTAATGCCAACAGTATTTGCTTTCAGGTTAAACCCTACTGAATAATATCAAGGCCGTTTAAAGTTCAAAAAAATTTCACCACTGGACAGAGTTCAGAAACCATAAAAGATTTTCATTTAAAATTTTTCCCAATCTCACTTCATTCTCGAGATATTGGTAACCTGGAAAAGTTACAATGAAGTGTCCCCTGGTGACAATCCATTGTTTTGTTTTTTGTTTTTTTGTTTTTTTTTAATGTTCCCTACAAACAATGCATATTTTTTTACGTAGAATATGAATATGGAATAAAATATAGGTGTTACGATCTGCAAAATTTAACTGGACCTTGGGTTGCCCTTGAAAACAGAATTCAAGGTTATTTCAAGGTAACCATTCCATAACCTCCTTCAACCCTTACAACTTTTACTACAGACTTTTTTTGCAGAATTGTGCTGCTCCAGAGATATTGGTTGGTATAGATTATAATGGTACACACTATATATTTGACAACACAGATCAGTGTTCTACATAGGCTGTGATTAGCCTAGCAAAAGTTTGAAAACGGCCTTTCATAATTACATGGATGATTGATTAATAAGCAAGTGCAAGGTCATAACTTGGTGCAAATATAACTTAATTACAAAAGATTCTTTTCATATGGGCCTGCAGCATGCATTAGATCAGTGAACGACATATTAAATATTTTCCTGTTTTCTGCGGCACAGTGATATTACTAGCTCATCATTTATATAAGGTTGCGGCAGTTTTCCATTTTCAACTCATCCTGCAACATCACAGTGTACAGATTTTATACATAAAATTATAAAATATAAGTTAGATGACTTAGGTCTATTTTTGCAGATATTTGTATATAAGCCAAAAATTGATTATTTTAGGACACTCCTCATAGACATTCACTGGACTGATGTTTACAGTGTTCATGGCATGAATGAAAAATATAACACTTCTGCTAATAAAGTGCTTACCTTATTTGAACACTGTTTTCCCCCAAAACTTACCAAGGTTAGAGCAAAGTCTACAAAGAAGCCATGGATTACTCAAGGAATAGAGGTATCTTGTAAAACAAAAAAGAAAACTGTATCTGTCAATCCAAAACAGTTCCGATGTTGATGCTATAGCACATTACAAGAAATACTGCAAAATATTAAATACTGTAATATGGACATCAAAGCAAATATATTACAAGGAAGAGATAGTCATATCAGATAACAAAATAAAGACAATATGTGATATAGTAAAGGAGGAGACCGGTAGAACCAGACATGAAGAGGAACAAATAGTATTGAGAGTATATGATACATTGGTGACAGATGTGTGTAGTGTTGCAGAACTTTTTAACAAACATTTTATAACTGTTACCGAAAAGATTGCGTTGTCAGGTTCGGTAGATGCTATTATGGAATACCTCAGACCAGACATTTGAAGTAACTTCCGTAATATGAATTTGACCCTCACTACCCCAGAAGATATAATGTCCATCATAAAATCTGTAAAATCAAAAACATCTAGTGGATATGATGAAATATCAACAAAGTTAATTAAAGAATGTGATTCTGAGCTAAGTAACATATTAAGCTATCTGTGTAACCAGTCATTAATCAGTGGAATATTTCCTGAATGGTTGAAATATGCTGAAGTTAAGCCACTGTTTAAGAAGGGACATAATGAAATAGCATCAAATTTCCATCCAATTTCACTGTTGCCAGCATTCTCAAAAAATCTTAGAAAAAGTAATGTACAATTGGCTTTATAACCATCATACCTCAAATAACATACTGTCAAAGTCACAGTTTAGATTTCTAAAGGGTTCTGATATCGAAAGGCTATCTACACTTACAGTGAAAATGTGCTTAATTTGTTAGACAAAAAATTGCAGGCAACTGGTATATTTTGTGATCTGTCAAAGGCATCTGACTGTGTAAATCACAATATCCTTTTAAATAAATTAGAATATTATACTGTAATAGGAAATGCTGCAAAATGGCTCAAATCTTATATCTCTGGCAGGAAACAAAGGGTGTTATTAGGAAAGAGACATGTATCAAGCTATCAGGCATCATCCAACTGGGAGCTAATTACATGTGGGGTCCCACAAGGTTCCATTTTGAGGCCCTTACTTTTTCTTGTGTATATCAATGACCTTTCATCAGTAACATTACCAGATGCCAAGTTTGTTTTGTTTGCTGATGATAAAAACATTGCAATAAATAGCAAATCAAGTGTACTCTTAGAAAGATCAGCTTATAAAATATTTGTGGACATTAATCACTGGTTCCTAGCCAATTCTTTGTCACTAAACATTGAAAAAACACACTACATGTAGTTCAGAACTTGTAAGAGGTGTCCCACGAGTATATGCCTAACATACTATGACAAGCATATAGAAGAAGTGGACAGTGTTAAATTCTTGGGATTACAGCTTGATAATAAATTCAACTGGGAGGAGCACACCACAGAACTGCTGAAGCGTCTTAACAAATGTCTATTTGCAATGCGAATTGTGTCAGACATAGGGGATATAAAAATGAAAAAGCTGGCATACTATGCTTGCTTTCATTCCATAATGTCATATGGGATTATTTTTTGGGGTAATTCATCAAGCCAAGCTAAAGTTTTCTGGGCACAAAAATGTGCAGTAAGAGTTATATGTGGTGCGAACTCAAGAACATCCTGCAGAAGCTGTTTAGGGAACTAGGGATACTAACTACTGCTTCCCAATGCATTTATTCCTTAATAAAATTTGTCATTAAAAATATATCACTTTTTCAAACCAACAGCTCAGTTCATGGAATCAGTACTAGAAATAAGAATAATCTTCACAAGGATTTAAAGTCACTTAGTCTTGTACAAATAGGTGTGCATTATTCATGAACACACATTTTCAATAACTTGCCAGCAGGAAGTTCTTCGAGAGTCTTGCCGTGTGTTGACCAGAGGTGCACCAATGAAGAATAACATCTCGCCCATGGAGAGGATAGCCCTCCGTAACTTACGAGCAGATGTTGATACAGTAGTCTTAAAATATGACAAAGGAAATGCTACTGTCCTCATGCCAAGGGATGACTATATTAATAATACCAATGTTTTATTGTGTGACTCAACGTATCACAAAATTGATAACGATCCCACGAGATGAGTGGTGCGAAAAACAGCAAAACTTTTATCAAATAGTTCTCTACCGAAGGAGGTCATCAAGAGACTGAAACCAAACAGTTCAGTTCCACCTACACTATATGAAGTGCCTAAGATCCACAAGGAAAATGTGCCGTTACGTCAAATTGTGAGTAACATTGGAGCAGCCACTTACGACCTAGCAAAATTTTTGGCTTCTTTGCTCAAACCAGCGATAGGCAAGTGTGCACATCACATAAAGAATTCCAGTGATTTTATCAGCCAACTTCAGTCACTACAGCTGCAAAGTAACGACTTATTGGTCAGTCTTGATGTGGTTTCTCTTTTCACAAAGGTGCGTCTTGTGGACTCACTACACCTCATTGGAAATATGTTTGGTTCAGACATTACAGCATTGTTTGAGCACACTCTCTCCTCTACATATTTTATATTTAACAACGAATTTTATGAACAATCTGATGGTGTTGCCATGGAGAGCCCTTTGTTTCCCCTGGTGGCCAATCTTTTTATGGAAGATTTTGATGAGAGAGCACTCGACTCTGCCACTTTTAAACTGACAGTATTTTGGCGATACATTGATGACACTTTTATAGTGTGGCCTCACGTTTTGGACCATCTCCAAGATTTTTACGTCATATGAACTCCATACATGAAAACATAAAGTTTACTATGGAGATAGAGAAAGACGGTTGCTTGCCATTTTTAGATGTCTTGGTGCAACATAAGAGTGATGGCACACTTGGTCACTCAGTGTACAGACAGCCTACTCATACAGACCTGTATCTGCAAGCTACTAGTTGCCACCATCCAGCACATACAATGGGCATTCTCAAAACCTTAGTCCACCATGCCCATACCATCTCTGATGCCGACAATCTTCAAGTGGAACTAAAACTCCTCAAAAAAGTATTTCTGAAGAATTGCTTTTTAACTAGGCAAGTGAACAGAGTGATACAGACCTACAAACAGTGGAACAAGGAAGAGGAAGAGGCCTTCAGGTCGACTGCTTATCTACCATTTATTGGGAATATTTCTTCACAGATTGGCAGAATATTGAGAAAGTATCAAGTGAGAGTCATGTTTCAGCCTCCTTCCAAAATTTCATCACTGGTGGGATCTGTTAAAGATGACCTGGGCCTGCGTAAATCAGGTGTTTACAAGATTTCATGTGAATGCGGCAAATCATATATAGGGCAAACAACACGAACTGTGCAGGAACATATTGTGGAACACCAACTGCATACTCGCCTTCTCCAACCCACCAAGTCTGCAATCGCTGAACATTGTATTTCCACAGACCACTCAATGAATTACAATGACACAAAAATTTTGGCCCATACATCAAACTTTTGGAGCTCGGTTATCAATGAATCTGTGGAAATAAGATTGTCTGACAACGAGACTCTCATCAATGGTGAAAGCGGTTATCAGCTAAACTCTGCTTGGAATCCTGTTATAGAGAAACTTCATAGTCGATGTAGCTATCTGCATAAAGATGAAAATCGACCTGTTATCGATACACCAAGCTTTCACCATGAAGGGCGCGAGGCGCAGCGCACGGAGTTGTTATGAATGCGCATACTGAGCAGTGCATGCGCAATGTCACCTCAGTATGGCTTTAAATAGCAGAGCTCAGTGCGTACTCACCAGTACTACTACAGTGGTACTCACCTGAAGATGACCAGGAGACTCTGCGCCGAAATATCATGGCAGGACATTACTGACATCTGGCAGTTCTCCCGTGTTTTTATGGAACAATAACAGTTCTGCTTTACGTGACAAACTTTTGTCTTACATTTGGATCTCCAAAGTCCTGACAAAATTTTTCTTGAATCTCTAATTTTCTAGTTGAATTATTCAAAAAAATTTAATATGATTTCAGTAAAAATATATATTTTTGGAACTATAAACTTTGGTTTACAAGACAGCAATGTTGAAGTTTTGAAATGATTGTATTTTAAGGTTCAAGCATTCCAGAAATCAACAGTTTTGAAAGGAATACATTTGAAATACTAAGTTTCTGGAAAAAGTAAAATATTTCTTAGAAAGAAGACAATGAGGGACTTTAAATAAGGTATGTCAAATTCTAAAACAAGTAATTATTAGTTGGATAGAATTTTCAAGTGTACATGATCCAAATTGGTGCTTTCTGTCAACACTGGAGGTTGCATGAAATATGTGATGACCAATATTTGTTTCAGCTGACTCCAGTTACACATTGTAAAAATGAAAATGCAGATATCTGCTGAAAACCAGAGAAAATTTGCCACATGATTCTTAGGAGGGACACACTTTAGATAAAGGGTCTTCATTTTAACTGAAGACATTGAAATATCTTGAAAACTGCTTACCACACCAAAAAAAGTTATAATTCCAAGTTGTCTCTACTGGAGGGGGACATCCAATGATACCATACCACACTTGACCCCACCCACCGGCGGGGGGGGGGGGGGGGGGGGGGGGGGGGGGGGGGAGGAATCTTCAATGGGAACTCCAATCTTTTTATTAGAGATTACAATTCTACGGCCATAACTACATACATTTTGTTTGAAGCATTTTCTTCATTTCGACTTAGATGGCACTGTAATCACAGGAATAGAAATGAGTACACAATCACAATTTATGACATGTTACTCGATGGCTCTTGAATATTGAATGGCACGTGGGACCCCACCTCTATGCTCCAAGGGTAGGACAGGCCAGTATTTCATAATTTGTAATTGGAAACCCCATTCGCAAATTATGTCAGTAGTGAAACAAGACAGTAGTTCTTGCCATCTCTCATTTCACCTTTCTTATACTGAAGTTTAGTAACGTCACATTTCAATCTCTCTGTTAGAAACACCATCAAATGCAGATGAGCTTTCATCTTTTGAGGGATTATGTAATTTTCTTAATTGCGTAAGGAGAAGTTGGTGGTACATTCATACTACTGAATTTTATGAGAATGCTTCTTCATCATACTGCTGTGTTGTTTTCCTTGGAGTGTTTGTCTCTGTATTTTCTACTATGTTTCAGAAATGATTATTAAATGCATTTGCTACCTGTGACTCATCATTTATGGCCCTCCAATTCAAGTCAGCAGTGATGTTATCCTGTTCCATGTCCAGTCATCCTGTGAGGAGTGGCTATGCACACAAAAGTGAAATACAGTCCCACTCCATCAACCTGGAAACACACAGAATACTGATTCTGACACTGTATAAACCCTAAAAGGAAGTGTCTTAAACCTCATTAACCAATTAGAGGGGCCACTCTTAGGATTTACTGTAAATACATGGAAGATCATTGTATGTGGAGGTTTCAGTGCTGATTTTATCTTCAGTGGCACAGTTAAAGATACCGATATCCAGCATTGGTTTGTTTCCCCACAGTAACAAACCAAAGAAAAATAGAACAACATAGTTTAAGAGCAATTGATAATTTATTTCTAAATTCAACTGCCTTTGTTGTAATAGATGTGAGCCCCATAATTAATGGTTTATCTGACATTTATGGCCATAAGGTCCCAATAAAGCATCTTCACAGTCAGCTTTAGCAAATAAATGAAAAGTAAAAGTTTATAAAAGTATATATGCTGATTCTGTTATCTTTTTCAGAAAGAATTTGCAGGATGAATAGTGGCAAGAAGGGTTTCATTCTGAGAATTAATATGGCGTTATACAAAGAAGAATTGTGAGAAAGAAGAATCTTAAACGTGAGTTCTGCAATTAATAAGATGGATGGCCTATTTGAAATGATGACATTTCTTTATATTAAAATTCGAACTAGCATTGTTCTCCGAACATGTAATTACTGTTTCCCTATGCAATTGAACGGACTGCCATACTTGAAGATTAGCGAGATACATTAAATGACAATAACACAGCATGGAAATGCATAATATAAATGCCAGGCAGATTCTAGAAGATTCTCATGAAGTAGATACATTTTTGTTTTTGTCACTTTTTCCAGATCATGCAAGATAAATTGGAAGCTATCCATAGTTTATTAATTAGAAGAAAATTCCAAAGCTAAAAAAGGCATATGAATGTAATACATTGAACTGCATTAATCAAAATCATTCATTTTGCTTTGTCATTTTCATAGGTAACGAAAGAGGTGCAACTCCACTCAATGAGGTAGTCATCATCACCTGTCCCAGAAAATGTAGTAGTAAAAAATGATTTCAAAATTAATGAGAGGAATTGAATTCTGTGCTTCTCCTTCTTCTTCTTCTTCTTCTTCTTCTTCTTCTTCTTTAGTGTTCAACCCTGAGGTTGGTTTGCAGCAGAGTGCCATTCCTCTCTTCTGTTTGCCTTCCTCTTCATTTCCAGATATGTGTTACATCCAGTGTCATTCATGATCTGTTGCATGTATGATATCCTTGGTCACACCTGCTGATCCCTTCCCTCAATAGCTTCTTCTGCTATTGTTTCAAGGGTGTTGTTGTGTCATAGGATGTGCCCTACAAGTTTGTCTCATCTTGTTTGGATGTGCCTCCACAGAGATCTGGTTTCCTGTACTCTTCTAAGCACCTTTTCATTGGTTACTTTGTCTCTCCAGCTGATCTTCATCATCCTTCTATAGCACCACATCTCCAGGGCCTATAGCCACCTTCTCCACTCTCTTCCAACTGTCCCAGCTTGACATCCATATAGCGCAACATTCCACATGAAAGCTTTCATGATACGATTCCTTATTTTCAGACTGATGTTCTTGCTGGTGAATAAGTTCCTCCTCTGATTAAATGCAATTTTGGCCTTTTGTATTCTGCTCATAATTTCTTTCTGGCTTCTACCATCCCTTGTGATTTTGCTTCCCAGGTAAGTAAATTCCTCTATCACTTCCAGCTCCTCTCTTCCAATTCTCATTCTGAGAGGTTCATATTCTGCTTCTGTACTGCATACCATCACTTAAGTCTTTTTCTTGTTTATTCTCATTCAATGCTGATTGCACAGAATCCTTTCCATTGTTCTGAGGACTTCCTCTATTTCTTCTTTTGTCTCCGTGACTATAGCAATATCATCTGCATAACATAGCACATCTATCTTCTGCCCATTAATTTTGATCTCCACCTCAGTAGTTTCTTGAACTTGGTCTATAGATTCCTGGATGTAAGCATGGAATGTAAGAGGAGAGACAGCACATCCATATCTTACGCCTTTTCTAGTATTTGCTTGTTGTTCCTGCCACTTCATTCTTATAGAAACTGAGTATCACATGAATGTCTTTGTACTTCATTCTACTTTTTCTCAGCACTCTGAACATTCCTTGCCAGATAACATTATCAAATGCCTTTTCCGGGTCTACAAAGGTGATTTAAGTTGGTTAATTTTTCTGTAATTGCTTTTCAATAAGGAGTCTCAGTGCCAGAATTGCTTTTCTTGTTCCCAATCCCCTTCTGAAACCAAACTCATCTTCACTCAGCATATCCCCTACTTCTCTTCAATTCTCTTCAGAACTATTTTTATGGGAATTTTTGATGCATGTGATATTAGGCTTGAAGTTTAGTACTGTTCACATGTTGTAGCTGTTGCCTTCTTTGGTATAGGAACAATGATGCATTTCTGGAAGCCTGTCGGTATCTCTCCTGTGTTATAGATGGACCTAATAAGTGTAAGCAGCATCATTTTCATGCTGTCACCAGTATTCTTCATTAGTTCTGCAGGGATGACATCAAAACCCACTGCTTTGTTGTCCCATATTTCTTTTAGAACTTTGTCAAATTCTTCTTGCAGAATGTCATCTGCCTTGTCATCTTTGTCTGCTTGCTCTTCTCTTCATATTACTTCCTCTGAAAGAGGTGTTCTGGTATAGAACTCCTCTATGTATTCTTTCCATCTCTTCACCATGTCTTCACCAAACAGCATTTTCCTCCCTTTATTTCCTATTGTGCCTCAGAGTGTTGTTTGACATTTGTTAAAAAATTGATTTGCTGATCTGTAGGCTAAATCAGTTTTTCCGCGCGGGGTTGCTGCGAGGTCTAGGGGTGTCTTGTCATGGTCTGCGTGTCTCCCTCTGTCAGTTGGAGGTTCGAGTCCTCCCTTGGGCATGGGTGTGTGTGTTGTCCTTAGCGTAAGTTAGCTTAAGCAGTGAATAATCTTGTCATCAGCAGTTTGGTCTCATAAGGCCTTACCACAAATTTCCAATTTCTTCTGTTTTGCATATTTTATTCCACTTCCCTGCACATTTCATCAAGAAAATTTTCTTTTGCTTTCCTAGATTCTCTATTAACTGAATTCCTTAGTCTTCTGTATTCAGCATTTCCTTCTTCATCAGTTGCATTTTTATACAATCTCCTGTTTTCTATTAGCTCAGCAACATCTGCTGTAATACGTTTCCTCTTGTTTTTGGGTTTAGTTTTTCCAACTATCTTTTGTGTTGTTTTGATATACCACATTTAATGCGATCCCAGTCTTCATTTACTCCATCATGTTGAAATTTTTTAACAAGGTTGTCTGTTTCATGAACATAGTGCTTTGCCAGTTTTCAGTTTTTCTGGCTTCTTCTTCATACATTTGAACTTGAGTGAACTTTTCATCAGGACCAGGCTGTGGTCACTGCCTAAGTCTGCAGGTGGATAGCTCCTGCAATCCTCCAAAGTGAAAGCATTGTATCACAATAGGATGTGTCTGGTGTGCTAAAATATCTTCATCATCATTAGAGAATAATTTACTTCTATATCCAAAACAGAATAATGTCACAGAAAGTCACCAACACCCTGAAGTGAAAACAGTTGGATGAATTTCTCATTGTACTTGAAATGCACCATATCCTTAACTACAGTCAAGGGGTAGTATCATGCAGTGACATCATGCCAATAGAAACTACAGACCCTAAGGAGAGTTAATATGGCAAACGTGTCATTGAAATCTGAAATGTAATCTATTGGGAAAATGGAACATTAGAAAAATGGAATAATTTCCACTGACATTTGTTTTGACAACTCGATCAGTTACATGAAATATGAGTTTATAAGACTGAAAGTAAGACCATATAGCCCCAACAATATGAAGTGTTCCAATTTCCATAAATATGGAAGCAGTACCATGAGGTGTAAAGGTCAGGACACATGCAGGAAGTGTAGTGTGGCCATATTTGCTGAGAGAACTACATGTAACCTCCCTAACCCCTAATTCATGTATCAGATGCTAGGGTAAACATCCAACAATGAGGCAGATGTACAAATCTTCCTCGCCCCCAACTTTTTCATTTTTTTAGCTGCAGCTCTGAAAGGGAAAAAGGTAAGTGCTTCCACACCGGTATTACCATTTGATTTGAATACAAAAACTGTTCATGAAAGAGCACCTGTGCAAGCTAAGTTTAGGATGCAACTGCTGCTGTAATCAACTAGCTACAAGGATCAGCAAAGCTTTAGCAACTGAGGTAGATAGCACAGTGGAAGGGAAATTGGTGAAATACATTTTGGAACCAGTGTAATCAAATCAGGAGGGGGAAACTAAGGTGAAGAATAGCCCCATCAAGAAGGTGGAATCAGAACAAGCATGTCATTAGATATATCTAAAATCTGATGGTGGTGGTGATAACTCAGCCTTGATCATTACAGACAGCTTCAATGAATCCTCAAGTCATCTCAGTTCTCCACCTGCTTAAGTGGAGTCTCCTACGAATAGGAGAGAAAGCGGGAGACAAAAACCTCACTGATAAATGGCTCCTCTATTACAGTGGAACCTGAATGTGTTCTGAAAACACGTGGAGGCATTGAAACTGTTAGCACAGGGAAGACCCTGTCCTTGTGCCTAAAGGAGACTCACTTTAATGTATTGACACCCCTGTGTTCCAAAGCCGAGATGTTTTTGGTGGGGACTGAGCTACAGGTCGATTGGTCATCTTTGTGAATGACACCTACCACTCCACTACATTAACTCTCCTTAGAGTTAGTGAGGTAGTTGCTATAAAAAGCAGATTCCATATAAATTTACATTTTTACATCTGCCACCCAGTGAAGCACTGCACAGAGATGCTGTTTCTAATTTGATTTCACCACTACCCCAAACCTTCGTACCTAGAGAAGCTTTTAATGCATGTAATGTGCTTTGGGGATCTACATTAATCATAGAAAGCATAATTTTTTTCTTAATTGTGTAGCAGCATACACTTTAGAGGTGCAGTGGAGTCACTCTCCACCATAGACCATACTTTCTGATCCTCTGCCTGTGCAGATGCTGCTCGATGTGAAGTGTTTGATACCTCGCACTCGTGTGATCACCTCCTCATCTGGATCCCTCTCTGAATGAGTAGTCCTTGAAAGGAAGTTATCATGATGAATGTTCACCAGAGCAAATGGAGTTCTGAACAGCACCAAATGAGGTGGCGCAGTGGTTAGTACACTGGACTCGCATTCGGGTGGACGACAGTTCAAACCTGTGTCCGGCCGTCCAGTTTTAGGTTTTCCATGATTTCCACAAATCACTTCAGGCAAATGCCAGGATGGTTCCTTCCTCACCTTTCCCTAATCTGAACTTGGGCACTGTCTAACGACCTAGTTGTCAACGGGATGTTAAATGCTAATCTCCTCCTCCTCCTCCTCCTCCTCTGAACAGCAACAACAGCAACACCACTAGACCCTGTACAAAAACTGAACCAAGATAATGTCTAGAATAGTTGTAATCATGCCATAAGTATGATCACCCATGCTGCTGATGCATTTCTCCTGAAGACTTCAGGACCATTTCAGAGGAATCTCGTCTCGTGGAGAAAGAAGTGAAAGAGCACTGCAACTAGAGTAACTCATTGCATGCAACATTTCAAATGCCAATCATCAGCTGCAATCCTTACAACTTCTAAAGTCATAAGGGAAAATACATGAAAAACAATCAAATAGAGCAAAGAAAGGTCACAGGAAGAGTTTGTGGAGTACATAAATCAGCACCCGTCCTGAAGCTGAGATGTCTTCCATCAACAGCTGGAGTCACTGCATGACCAATGGCACAGTGCTTCAGGTAATTCACTGCCACTGAAAACCAAGATACAGTGTTCTGTTGTGATCAAGCATTACTGAGGTGAGTGGTTGGAGTTTCTGCTCCAACAACAATGTGAGGCATGTGGGAGCTGTATTTTACATTGTCTCATTCCCAGGAGACTGCACCAGCTAAGAATCAAATCCAGGACAGCATTTCGTAGTACCTCAAAAATGATTCAAACAAAACCCTCCTACCCCTTTATAATACAGTCAGATTGAGTGGAGACTTTAGTGACTCTTGGTTGGAGGCAATTTTAGTGCCCCTCCTGAATATAGGGAATGACTGCACATGACCTAGTAAGTATCACAGTGTGGCTGTCACTAGCTGTGTAAGAAAGATGTTAGAAATTATGGTCAACATGCATTTTACATGGATGCTAGAAATGGAGGAACTATTTAATCACTTCTAGTGGGGATTTACGAGATATCTGTCAACACTTGAGAACCTCCTGCAACTGAAAGCACGAATACAGCACTATTTCATATGCAGTCGCATCTCATAGGTATAGTCTTCACTCTTGAGAGCTTCTGTGACATAACATGGATACATAACATCCTTGGACAGCTACATAAATGGGGCTTGCAAGGACATTCACATATAATTGTTCGGTCCTTCCTTATCGGACAGTTTCGTGGATACTGAGTCAGAGATACTCTTTCAGAGCAATTCAAGCAGGGTTTGGTGGTATGTGCTGATTATTCACCAGTACAGTAAGGTGATTTAAGGATGAGATAAATAACACAGGTTTTAAATTAGCAATAAATGTGTTTGCATTACTTTTAAAATTTCCCTCACTCTTTAACCTGCCCATTCTTAAACTGAGGGCACTATTTTCTATTTTAAAAGTTTAGTTGGGTTTCCGAGTCTCATATTTGATGATACACTGACGTGGTTACACACCTGAATATGAAGTGAAAGGCCTAATGGCACTGAACATACTAAACAGTCATGGGCCATGGGGAGTATACTGAATATGCCTGTTCCAATGTTACAAGGCTTTTGTGAGGTCCTTTATCGACCACAGATGTGTGGTTTGCAGCTGTGCTACACCATCATATGTTAAAATCAGTGATACTGTTCACCATCAGGGGACTGGACTGGTCATGTGGACATATAAGACTAGTTACATTTATAGCTTCTGTGTTGAAACTGCTAGCCAGCTCTTGCAATGTGGCAGTAGGTTAGATTAGGTGTACCTTTTGTTCCACAGATCCATAGTGAAGAGATCGTCTAGGATGTAGTACACGTCAGAAAACAAAAAAATAGCAGTAAATATTTACAAAGGAAAAAAGTTACCCTAATGTACTTTCAACAGACCCCAAGTGAAGTGGTCCCTATGGATGTGGAACTAGTCAAAAAATTTTGAAGATATTATTCTTTGAAAGGTTATAACAAACTTGTCAGAGAACATGCAGATGTACTGTGCACTATGATAATTCTTAGGCTATCATCATCAGAGAGCAAAATCAGTAGATCCTCATGAAGCAAAATGGGTATTATGCAGCCTGCTCTTGAATACTCATGCTCATCACACATAACCAGCAGAAGGACATCCATTTATTCTGTGACTCCCTTCTCCACCTACAGGAGCAGGAAAAGGTCTTACTCTGCTGGTTGCCAGAGCACTTGGGAATTCAGTGTAATTTAGCAGCAGCTGAAGTAGCTTAGTGAACACACTATAGTTTTAAATTGTGCTGCTTATGATCATGGATTATGTGTCTGTGGGAGGAGGCATAGCTAGGATTGGTGAGTAACAAACTGTAGTCAGTGAAACACACATCTAAACAGCCCCTTGTTTGTTACGACAACACTTCCTTAGGAGAATAAATAACATTAAGTTCGAACTTCGATGTAGATTCTCGGCAGATTCCAAATGACACTTTGATGCAGATTTCTGGCAGATTTCAAATGAATTTCCTTGTTTTACTTAGATTTTGCCATTTACCTGCCTGAAAATGGGAGTTGCCACTGAAGTGCAATTAATAAAATAATGAAAGACTGAATACACTTACGTATGCAGTTAGAATTCTCACTCAGAATAAAAGCTGCTTGTCAGTGATTCCAGTGTACCATGGCAGTATATAGTCACCACTGATCTATGGAATCTCAGTTTTAGGGAATTCCACATTACAAAAAACAACACATTTAAAAGGAGCTCCAAACTAAGTAAACCTAGTTTACTATATGTTTTTAATTATGTTATTACGTATAGCATCGCTTTATATTATAGTTTACTTCAATTGTGTGGAACATGTAGTCTCACTTAATACTATAGTAATTATAAATTGTGTTACCTTTGACTTGTCCTACATCAGATGTAGAAACAATGTACTGAAAAAGATTTACTTGACCAAATAAAAATAAATAAATTTATTTATTTATTAACATTCCAATATATTTATTTTTATCTTGCAAATTTTTTCCATCATTATCGTTGGGTTGATTATTTCCTGAAATATTTCAGATTCTTTGGTTTTCAACATCTGTTCATTAATGAAGCATTTTTACTGTTGAAAGTGATTTATTTTCTGTGCATGGTGGTAAAATATTAAAATTGCCAATTTTGGTCAGTTCACAATCATATACTACACTTCACACGTTTCATCTAAACATCATACTCTTTGTGCTTCGAAATGCCAGCTGACTCAACTTTCTACCCAGTGCTCATAACACAGGTTCATATCTTTTACATTAATATTTTATATAAATTTCATATGACAAATGATCTGGCAGAATGTTATATAGATATCTGCTTAAACTCAACTTCATTCAGATAATTTAAATACAAACGACATAAGATATATAGTCTTTGATGGTACTATGGTTGTTTTTAGTACCAAGAATTTGCTGAGGAATTTTCTCAGTTATGCAAATTTTAGTTATTTTATTTTGTATACAGTAATTAGTTGCAATAGATTCCAATATATGTGACAACAAAAGTTACATTGTTTTGAATCATTTTGCTGAAGTTCATTGTTATCAAGCACTTGAGACTTTAACATTGGACATTCAGTTTCTGAGACATATTAAATATTAGATAAATGCAGTTACAGAAAAAAATTATCAAAACAGTCAGATTTAAATAGTTTCTAAATTTGGGAAAAATGTTAAATCCGGAGAAGGGCAAAGATACAGAGTTATGTTCACTGTAATATAAAAGCATTTTGTACATAGCAATTATTGCACTACTCAAAATAATTACATGTTGAGGTATAGTTTCAACATTAGATTAATAATTTAATTATGAGGGGATGAAAGTAACAAAATAACATATGCCAATGAAAAGTGTTTTAGTACTCAGATATTGCTGATGAACAATGAAAATGTGGCTAGGTTGAGCAGACTGTAGACTGAGGTAATGAATCAAGCTGTATACTAAAATAGTGGATTAGATTGTATACTGACGTGAGTGTAGTATACTATCTGCTTATAGTACACGTGTCAGTCTTTCCTGCAACTGATAAGGTGCATGTAAGTACACTGACTGGGGTATAGGATGGGACACTGTCCTCTGATGCGTGGATTCCTCCACCAGTGAAAGACCCACCAGTGCTTGAGGTTTACTGATCCCTTTACATTATGTTTTAACAGAATATATTTTATATCATTCTGTGCAGGCTCCAACTGGTTTACTAACTGATTTACACTCTATTTTAGATGGTGATGAAACCAATGTGTTTCCTGTTTTAAGATTATGTGTAATGTCTTACATTCTATGTAGGTTATTAGTCAGAAGATTGTTCTCAGAGTGGGTGATTGACTCTATTTTATCCTAGTGATCAGCCAAACACAGTTCTATTTTACATTATCTTAGCTGTTGTGAAGTGACAGTCTGTGCTTTTTAACAATGGATCTTACAAAATTAATTGGTCTTCCATAATTTGTGCTTTGTTTGAAAATGTGACTGCGAGTGAGTAAGAAGGAAGAATGTGTATTGAATTCATATTTCATATTTTACCTTTTTAAATGTAATTTTAATGTTTTCAAAGTATACATTCCCCACATGTATAACTTAATAAATGCATCATGTATATTCAAGGGAATAATTAACATAAATAGGAGTCGAAAAAGTCTGCAATGGATTTAAGAATCCTGCATTTGTAAAGACACCAGACTCAGAAAACTATTCTTCGTGATACATGGATTGCGCAGAAACAAAATGGGGAATCAGCCCTATGTCAGAAAACCCTTATGTCAGGAAAGACTCACACAAGAAAACGAAGAAGTGAAAGCTATAATTATAGTAGCAACAAGTAGACAAAGAACAGAAACAGCAGTAATAAGAATGTCACTGGCACCTGGGTAACATCTCCTCCAAAAACCTACAACTGACATTTCATTATCTGCAAGAGGGACATCTGAGGGTATCATTGAATTCACCAAAAGGGCATTAACCTCAGACACACAGAAATGCAACATCATTATCCACAACAGAGACAACTGACATATGAGCAGTGGCTCCAGCACCAGTGGTCGAAGCAACGTTATCAGCATAATAGAAGAAACAGTCAACTAGAAGGCTGAAAGGAAGAAGTAGAAGACCCAAGATGCCCAAACATCATGGGAACCAGGTGGAACAATCTTCCTGAAAACATCAGAGAAATTAAATCCTTTTCAAACCTCAAAAGGAAAGTAATAGTCCATCTTCTATCACACTGTCACAAATACTAGTCTGTGGTTCACTCTCACCAGTCCCCCTCCACAACAACTTTTCCCTCACCCCTGCCAGCAGAGTTCGTTATTTAAATTCTGTTCTTTACTAACAGCCACTGTCACTGTCATTTCAGTCTTCAGCTCTTTGTTTATCTCTTCTTCTTCTTCTTCTTCTTCTTCTTCTTCTTCTTCTTCATCTTGTTCTGATAATACAAAAAATTGAATTCAAATGTGTTAAGCCAAGCTATGCCCTCCTTAACGCCCTTTATTATTATTATTATTATTAGTATTATTCTGAATATTTTGTAATTTTTTTTTTTTTTGTGTTTTTCCTTGTCAGATGTAAGAGATGGCCTTAAGACTCTAATATTGTCAGGCTACACAGGCAAAAAATTAATAACAAATGAAACAGTAAATAAGCCACAGAAATAAATGGTCTTAATTAGACCTAAATACATTGTATGCAGCTAGGAAACTGGGAGATATGAGTACTGTTTGCTTTAGAGTCACTATATATATATATATATATATATATATATATATATATATATATATATATATATATATATATATATATATATTTTCTTTCTATATATATAGAAAGAAACATTCAACATGGGAAAAAAATATTAAAAAAAGATGAGGAAAGGGCTGGTAGATAGACACAATAAAAAACACACACACAAATTTCAAGCTTTCGCAAACCACGGTTGCTTCATCAGGAAAGAGGGAAGGAGAGGGAAAGACGAAAGGATGTGTGTTTTAAGGGAGAGGGTAAGGAGTCATTCCAATCATGGGAGCAGAAAGACTTACCTTAGGGGGAAAAAGGGACACGTATACATTCGCGCACGCGCGCGCGCGCACACACACACACACACACACACACACACACACACACACACACACACATATATATATCCATCCGCACATATACAGACACAAGCAGACATATGTAAAGGCAAAGAGTTTGGGCAGAGATGTCAGTCGAGGCAGAAGTACAGAGGCAAAAATTTTGTTGAGTGACAAGTGATTTACGGGGGTGGCAACTTGAAATTAGAGGAGGTTGAGGCCTGTTGGGTAACGGGAAGTGAGGATATACTGAAGGGCAAGTTCCCATTTGCGGGGTTCTGATAGGTTGATGTCAGTGGAAAGTATCCAGATAACTCGGATGGTGTAACACTGTGCCAGGATGTGCTGGCCATGCACCAAGGCATGTTTAGCCACAGGGTGATCCTCATTACCAACAAACACTGTCTGCCTGTGTCCGTTCATGCGAATGGACAGTTTGTTGCTGGTCATTCCCACATAGAAGGCTCACAGTGTAGGCAGGTCAGTTGGTAAATCATATGGGTGCTTTCACACGTGGCTGTGCCTTTGATCGTGTACACCTTCCGCATTGCAGCACTGGAGTAGGTGCTGGTGGGAGGGTGCATGGGACAGGTTTTACACCAGGGGCAGTTACAAGAGTAGGAGCCAGAGGGTAGGGAAGATGGTTTGGGTATTTCATAAGGATGAACCAAGAGGTTATGAAGGTTAGGTGGATGGCAGAAAGACACTATTGGTGGAGTGGCGAGGATATAATGAAGGATGGATCTCATTTCAGGGCAGGATTTGAGGAAGTCGTATCCCTGCTGGAGAGCCACATTCAGAGTCTGATCCAGTACCAGAAAGTGTCCTGTCACAAGTGGGACACTTTTGGGGTTCTTCTGTGGAAGGTTCTGGGTTTGAGGGCATGAGGAAGTGGCTCTGGTAATTTGCTTCTGTACCAGGTCGGGAGGGTAGTTGCGGGATGCAAAAGCTGTTTTCCGGTTGTTGGGGTAATGGTTCAGAGATTCGGGACTGGAGCAGGTTCGTTTTCCACGAAGACCTAAGCTGTAAGGAAGGGACCATTTGATATGGAATGGGTGGCAGCTGTCATAATGTATGTACTGTCTTTTGTTGGTGGGTTTGATATGGACGGATATGTGAAGCTGGCCATTGGACAGATGGAGGTCAACGTCAAGGATAGTGGCATAGGATCTGGAGCAGGACCAGGTGAATCTCATGGAACCAAAGAGGTTGAGGTTGGAGAGGAAATTCTGGAGTTCTTCTTCACTGTGAGTCCAGATAATGAAGATGTCATCCATAAATCTATACCAAACTTTGGGTTGGCAGGCATGGGTAACCAAGAAGGCTTCCTCTTAGTGACCCATAAATAGGTTGGCATACGAGGGGGCCATCCTGGTACCCATGGCTGTTCCCTTTAATTGATGGTATGTCTGGCCTTCAAAAGTGTAGAAGTTGTGAGTTAGGATGAAGCTGGCTAAGGTAATGAGGAATGAGGTTTTAGGTAGGGTGGCAGGTGGTTGACGTGAAAGGAAGTACTCCATTGCAGCGAGGCCCTGGATGTTTGGGATATTTGTGTGTAGGGAAGTGGCATCAATGGTTACAAGGATGGTTTCTGGGGTTAACAGATTGGGTAAGGATTCCAGGTATTCGAGAAAGTGGTTCGTCTCTTTGATGAAGGATGGGAGACTGCATGTAATGGATTGAAGGTGTTGTATCTACGTAGGCAGTGATACATTCTGTGGGGGCTTGGTAACCAGCTAGAATGGGGCGGCCGGGTTGTTTGGGTTTGTGAATTTTGGGAAGTAGGTAGAAGGTAGGGGTGCGGGGTGTCGTTGGGGTCAGGAGATTGATGGAGTTAGGTGAAAGGTTTTTTAGGGGCCTAAGGTTCTGAGGATTCCTTGAAGCTCTGCCTGGATGTCAGGAATGGGATTACCTTGGAAAATTTTGTATGTAGTGTTGTCTGAAAGCTGACACAGTCCCTCAGCCACATTTTCCCGATGTTCAAGTACCACGCTCATGGAACCCTTGTCAGCCGGAAGAATGATGATGGATCGGTCAGCTTTCAGATCACAGATAGCCTGGGCGTCAACTGTGGTGATGTTGGGAGTAGGATTAAGGTTTTTCAAGAAAGATTGTGAGGCAAGGCTGGAAGCGATAAATTCCTGGAAGGTTTGGAGAGGGTGATTTTGAGGAAGAGGAGGTGGGTCCGGCTGTGATGGAGGATGGAACTGTTCCAGGCAGGGTTCAATTTGGATAGTGTCTTGGGGAGTTGGATCATTAGGAGTAGGATTAGGATTATTTTTCTTTGTGGCAAAGTAATAATTCCAGCAGAGACTACAAGTGTAGGACAGTAAACCTTTGATCAGGGCTGTTTAGTTGAATCTGGGAGTGGGGCTGAAGGTGAGGCCTTTGGATAGGACAGAGGTTTTGGAGTGGGAGGGAAGTTTGGAGGAAAGGTTAACTACTGAATTGGGGTGTTGTGGTTCCAGATTGTGTTGACTAGAATTTTGAAGTTTTGGGGGGAGTGGAGCTGGAAGTGGGAGATTGAGTAGATGGGAGCAACTGGGTCTCTGTGCAATGAGAGGAGGTTGAGATTTGTTGGAAAGGTTGTGGAGGGTGAGTGAGTTGCCTTTCTGGGGGGGGGGGGGGGGGGGGGGAGGGTGGATGGGGGGGGAAACCAGGAGATTGGATAGTTTTTTGATGTGGAGTGTGGCATGCCGTTGTAATTTACAGTTGCCCTGTAGGAGGATGCTCTGAACAGCCGGTGTGGATGTGGGAGAGGAAAGATTGAGGCCTTTCATTAGGGATAGGAGTTGATGGGTGTGTTCATTGGCTGAGTTGATGTGTAGGTGAAGGATTAGGCGGGTGAGACCTATGGATTGTTTCAGTTTGGAACTGGTATAGGGACTGATGGACAGAAGGGTTACAGCTAGAGATGGGAACTTTAAGTGTGAGGCCTTTGGGGGTAATGCCAAATGTCAGACAAGCCTGAGTGAATAAAATATGGGAGTGTAATCTGCCTAGAGTGAAGGCATGTTTGCGGAGGGAATGTAAATAATACGTAATGGGGTCATTGTGGGGATGTGGCGCAGTGGTTAAACACTGGACTCGCATTCGGGAGGACAACGTTTCAATCCCGTGTCCGGCCATCTAGATTTAGGTTTTCTGTGATTTCCCTAAATCACTCCAGGCAAATGACGGGATGGTTCCTTTCAAAGGCCACGACCGACTTCCTTCCCCTTCCTTCCCTAATCCGATGAGACCGATGACCTCACTGTCTGGTCTCCTTCCCCAAAACCACCCAACCCCCACCCCCTTCCAGCTCCACTCCCCCCAAAACTTCAAAATTCTAGTCAACACAATCTGGAACCACAACACCCCAATTCAATAGTTAACCTTTCCTCCAAACCTCTCCCAATCCAAAACCTCTGTCCTATCCAAAGGCCTCACCTTCAGCCCCACTCCCAGATTCAACTAAACAGCCCTGGTCAAAGGTTTACTTTCCTACACTCATTGTCTGTGCTGGAATTATCACTTTGCCACAAAGAAAAATAATCCTAATCCTAGTCCTAATGACCCAACTCCAAAAGACACTATCCAAATTGAACCCTGCCTGGAACAGTTCCATCCTCCATCACAGCCGGACCCACCTCCTCTTCCTCAAAATCACCCTCTCCAAACCTTCCAGGAATTTGTCGCTTCCAGCCTTGTCTTTCAATCTTTCTTGAAAAACCTTAATCCTACTCCCAACATCACCACAGTTGAAGCCCAGGCTATCCGTGATCTGAAAGCTGACCGATCTATCGTCATTCTTCTGGCTTACAAGGGTTCCACGACTGTGGTACTTGATCGTCAGGAGTATGTGGCTGAAGGACTCTGTCAGCTTTCAGACAACACTACATACAAAGTTTGCCGAAGTAATCCCATTCCTGATATCCAGGCGGAACTTCAAGGAATCCTCAGAACCTTAGGTCCCCTACAATACCTTTCACCTAACTCCATCAATCTCCTGACCCCAACGACACCCCGCACCCCTACCTTCTACCTACTTCCCAAAATTCACAAACCCAAACAACCCGGCCGCCCCATTCTAGCTGGTTACCAAGCCCCCACAGAACGTATCACTGCCTACGTAGATACAACACCTTCAATCCATTACATGCAGTCTTCCATCCTTCATCAAAGACTCGAACCACTTTCTCGAATACCTGGAATCCGTACCCAATCTGTTATCCCTGGAAACCATCTTTGTAACCATTGATGCCACTTCCCTACACACAAATATCCCACACGTCCAGGGCCTCGCTGCAATGGAGCACTTCCTTTCACGCCGATCACCCGCCACCCTACATAGAACTTCTTTCCTCATTATCTTAGCCAGCTTCCTCCTAACTCACAACTTCTTCACGTTTGAAGGCCAGACATACCATCAATTAAAGAGAACAGCCATGGGTACCAGGATGGCCCGCTTGTACACCAGCCTATTTATGGGTCACTTAGAGAAAGCCTTCTTAGTTACCCAGGCCTGCCAACCCAGAGTTTGGTACAGATTTATGGATGACATCTTCATTATCTGGACTTACAGTGAAGAAGAACTCCAGAATTTCCTCTCCAACCTCAACCTCTTTGGTTCCATGAGATTCACCTGGTCCTGCTCCAAATCCTATGCCACTTTCCTCGACATTGACCTCCATCTGTCCAATGGCCAGCTTCACACATCCATCCACATCAAACCCACCAACAAAAGACAGTACCTCCATTATGACAGCTGCCACCCATTCCATATCAAATGGTCCCTTCCTTACAGCTTATGTCTTCGTGGAAAACGAATCTGCTCCAGTCCCGAATCCCTGAACCATTATACCAACAACCGGAAAACAGCTTTCGCATCCCGCAACTACCCTCCCGACCTGGTACAGAAGCAAATAACCAGAGCCACTTCCTCATCCCCTCAAACCCAGAACCTTCCCTAGAAGAACCCCAAAAGTGCCCAACTTGTGACAGGATACTTTCCGGTACTGGATCAGACTCTGAATGTGGCTCTCCAGCAGGGATACGACTTCCTCAAATCCTGGCCTGAAATGAGATTCATCGTTCATGAAATCCTCTCCACTCCACCGATAGTGTCTTTCCGCCATACACCTAAGCTTCGTAACCTCTTGGTTCATCCCTATGAAATACCCAAACCACCCTCCTTACCCTCTGGCTCCTACCCTTGTAACCGCCCCTGGTGTAAAACCTGTCCCATGCACCCTCCCACCACCACCTACTCCAGTCCTGTAACCCGGAAGGTGTACACGATCAAAGGCAGAGCCATGTGTAACTGCACCCACATGATTTACCAACTGTCCTGCCTACACTGTGAAGCCTTCTATGTGGGAATGACCAGCAACAAACTGTCCATTCGCATGAACATACACAGGCAGACAGTGTTTGTTGGTAATGAGGAACACCCTGTGGCTAAACATGCCTTGGTGCATGGCCAGCACATCTTGGCACAGTGTTACACCGTCTGGGTTATCTGGATACTTCCCACTGACACCAACCTATCAGAACTCCGGAGATGGGAACCTGCCCTTCAATATATCCTGTCTTCTTGTTACCCACCAGGCCTCAACCTCTGCTAATTTTAAGTTGCTGCCCCCATACTTCACTTGTCACTCAACAACATCTTTGCCTCTTTACTTCCACCTCGACTGATATCTCTGCCCAAACTCTTTGTTATATATATATATATATATATATATATATATATATATATATATATATATATGTGTGTGTGTGTGTGTGTGTGTGTGTGTGTGTGTGACTCCTTACCCTCTCCCTTAAAATGCACATCCTTTCGTCTTTCCCTCTCCTTCCCTCTTTCGTGATGAAGCAACCATTGGTTGGGGAAGCTTGAAATTGGTGTGTGTGTTAGTGTGTTTTTTGTTGTGCCTATCTACCTGCACTTTCTCGTTTGGTAAGTGACAGCATCTTTTTTTAATATATATTTATATATATATATATATATATATATAGTGACTGAGCATGGACTGAAAGAAAATGATTCCACTGACAGTTGGAACAGCACAGAAAATGTCTCTTGATAAGAAATAGTACAGATAGATAGAGCTAGAATGGGAATTTTTATATTAGACCTCTGTTTCTGACAGGAACTGGAGACACTATCAGTGGATTCACTTATGTAATGGCAATAGGTGATAAAAATACACTAAAAGACAGTTCTTCCTATAGTAATTTTGGACTGAGAACAGAAATAATGGACAACATGGTCATAAGTGTTGACACTTGCTCTCACATCCTCCTCTCACACTACCTGTAATCCAGATTACATAGTTTTTATTCATATATTGAATGTATAACTATCCGTCCTCTGGGATATACAACTTTCTGTGTCCCCTATAAAATATGGTTCTTATGGCACGTCTTGAAACTGACCAGTTCATTTACATGAAAATGACACTGGAGGCTTTAGAGTTTTTCAAACTGCTCAGGGGCAATACTGACACCAAAACAGAAGATGAGAGAGTGAAGGCTGATGTACTGAATTTACTCTTCTGAAACTGTTTCATTATGGAATATCACAATGCAGTTTCTTCTCTGTTATTTCTTAAATGGTAAAATGGAAGATATTGAGATAAGTTATTACATAACAGAAAATCAACTATAACTGCACAAAAATGGAAAAGCAACTGGACCTGATTATGTACCAGGAAGGTTCTACAGTGATTATGTGAAAGAAATTGATCCCCCTCCAGCATTAGTTTTTCTTAGGACACTAGAGCAACAAAGAGTCCCTAGTAATTGGAAAAGTGGATAGATGATTTCTGTTTTCATTAAGTCATCGGACAGACATACGTAATTATAGGCCCTGATCACTGACGTCAATCTGTTGTGGAATTATGAAACATGTTTCACGCTCACATATCATGACACTTTTGGAGAATAAAAGTCTTGTCTATAGAAATCAATATGGATTCTTCAAACTTGGATCTTGAAAAGTTCAACTTGCTGTGTTCATGCATGATGTACTCACATTGAACACTGTATATCAGCAAAGCCAGAAGATAGGCATTACACTCACTGCTGTGTCAACAAAGCCAGATGATGATGAGTCACACTTATTGAAATGTGATCGAACCATAATTATGCCTATTTGGTGGATATCAAGAGCTTGTCGTCAAATATATAGGTAATTTTGGGAGTACTCCAGGGAAGTATTATAGGGCCCCTACTATTTACAATTTATATTAGATACCCAGTGGATAATGTTGGAGGCTCTGTGAGGCTATTTGCATATGGTACTGATGTCTATAGGATGATTGCAGTGCCAGAAGTTTGTGATGAAATGCAGAAGGACCTAAAGAGGATCATTAACTGGAGCAGAGTCTGACAGTTGAACATTAATATAAATAAATGTGGCAAATTGTACATAAACCAGTGAAGAGATCCCATACTGTTGGGTAGCACTACTGCTGACAAATCACTGGAAACAGTAACTACAGTAAAATACTTGAGTAACCATCCAGAGTGACCTAAGTGGAATGACTACATAAAGCAAAGAGTAGGGAAAGCAGATGTCATACAGAGATTCATCGGAAAGATCTTATTGAAATTCAATTCAGCCACACATAATTTACTCAACCAATTGCTGAGCACTGTTCACCAGTCTTGGACTGTTTCCAATCAGGATTAATAGAAGAGATTGGAAAGTTCCAACAAAGAGCTGAACAGTTTACCAAAAGACTGGCTATTCAGCAGAAGAGGGTTATAGAGATGCTCGGAAATCTCCAGTGGCAGGTGTTGTGAGGGAGGCATTGTGAAGCACAAAAAGGTGTTTTATTGAAATTTTGAGAACTTATATTCCAAGAAGAGTTGAGCAATATACTTCTTCCTCCCATGTATGTCGCATGAAATGATCATGAAGAGCAAATCAGAGAAATGAGATGTGATAAGGAGCTTTACCCACAATCATAAGTCCTATGTACCATTCTTGAGTGGAATGGGAATGAGTGGAAAATATAGTGGCACCAGAAGAACATTCCACCACAGATGGTCAGGCAGCTTGTGGAGTATAGATGTTGAGGAAGATGTAGATGGAGGATACAACATTGCCTTGGATGGTCAGTCATTGACAGGTGTATATGAAACTTTAGATGCTCACTAGGTAAGTATGTTGAGACTCTTGCTGTTCAAGACGTATATTAATGACATGGCAGAAAGTATTGACAGTAACCTCTGACTATTTCAGAGGATGCAATTAACCTGTAATGAGGTACTATTACAGAAAGGCGACACACACATTCTGTCAGATGTTGATAACATTTAAAAGTGATGCAAGGATACAAAACTTAATTTACATGTTCAGAACTGTAAAATTGTGCACTTACAAAATATAGGAACATTTTTGGCTATAATATCATTGACACACAATTAGAGCCTGTAAAGCATAAAAATACTTGGGTGTAACAGCCTGTAGGGTTATGCAGTGGAATGATCACTTAGACTCAATCATAGGTAAACTTGGTAGTAGGTCTAAGTAATAAAGTAAAATCACATGGCATGGTTGGTTGAGAGATCCCAAAGGACAGGTCCAGAATAGCTCTGCTTCCCAAATGTGAGCATTGAGAGAGAGAGAGAGAGAGAGAGAGAGAGAGAGAGAGAGAGAGAGAGAGAGAGAGAGAGAGAGAGAGAGAGAGAGAGAGAGAGAGAGATCAGTTAGCACAAAAACCTGATTTCTTGCTTTTGTTGAACTGCAATCTTGAACACAGCAGGTGAGCTATTTTTCATGAATAACCTTTGTATGACATGTGAGCATCACCTGACTGTGGTTTGTCCCTTCTATGTATTACACTAGCTATACTAATATTAATGCAATTTAGTGAAAAGGAAATGATGATTTTCCTTCAACTGCCTACTTTCCTGCTTGAATACTCTAATCAGAAGGAGGAATTCCTATCAGAAATGCATCAAGATGATTTACCTTTGCCAAATTCCTCTGCTCTTCTTGAGGGACAGCCAGTGACATGATGGACAACAGCTGCTATCTTATGAATGATTTTTCTCCATAACATTTACGTCTGGGAGCCATTAATTACAATTCATATACTATGTAAGTTACTACTTCCAGCACCAATAAGAAACTACTTTTACCAAATCAGAAAATACAGTAATTTAGTCAAATTAATTAGACAGTTTATTCCCCAGACCACTAGTGAGATCATCATGGATATGGAAGTGTTACAAAAAAACACATGTCTGGAAAAAGAAGTGATACTCTAATGATCCTAAGATGATATTTCCTGAAGGACATTGAAAAGTAAACATTTGGTAATTTTTTCATTGACAAATCAATCAAGAAAATTATCATGAACATTTATATTTATATGTACTACTGCATATGATAATTCATATTCTGTTGCAGCTAACCATTGTCAAAATAAAGGTAATTTACCAGCTTTACTTACACAGGTCATAATGCTGCATTGATGCTGTGCACAGGTCACATAGTACATGGCATTCATTCTATGTGACACAGGTAATTGTAAGGAAGTTGGATTTGTTGTATACTTAAATACATTAGCAGTGTTGAAACAGTTGGTCACAGATAAACCCTTCAGTCTATAGTTTATTAGAAGCTTAACTGTTTATGGTTACTAATATAGTATTCAAATTTTGTATTCCTAGGAAATGACACTTTTTTGGGCCACAACCAGTGACTGCTGTTGATTCCATTGATTGAGCTGTTGGTTTCAAAGAGAGGTATATTCCTATGACAAATTTCATTAAGGTATAAATGTGTTGTGAATATGTAGACATTCACAGGTATTAACTGATGATACTCATCTCGGGTCAACAGCCATATCGATCAATCGTCTTAACACAACATTTCCATGGTCTACTTGGGTGCTGTATGCTAATATCACTATAACCGAGTGATACCATGAACGAAACTTTTTTATATACTTTGGAAGGTCAAAAGTTCCTGCTCCACAAATCATTAGTCCTGCCCACTGCCAAATGAATGTACAGCACCACAGGGAGGAAAACGAGCCAAAATTATAAATCGCCATCAGGTACCACTGTCAATAAATTATGCTAGCTGATTAAATGACTATTGTTTTTTTAATGCCAAATAAACCAGGATTCCAAATATTACTTAAAGGCTAACCCCTGGCTGTGTTTATAATGAGGTCTGCCAGTCTAATTCCAATAGCTTTCTTTAAAACACAGTCACTGTAGTTAAATGCAGGGCAGTAATTTGTGTCTTATGATACAATATTCTGAGTCCTTTGATGAGACAGTGCACTGCCACCACAGATTTCTCAGGCTGCATCAAACATGTGTGACAATGGTGCTCAGTATATCTGTGTTGCATAGTGCAAACTGTCTAGCTAATATATGATTTCCCACAGTAACCAGAGATTTTATAAACATCAGGCTTCCTCAATCCTAAGTCATCCTTAACCAAGCTGAGAAATAATCTAATCTTTTCTGGCGGACAAAATACATTTTGATATTACGTGTTTTGCATCTTGTTGTAGCCCCGGCACAGGCCCAAACTCAAAGGCATCCCAGATCTGTTTGTGTTGTCATTGTGCTTTGCCATGAGCTAAAGGTGATACAACTCATTTGCCAAGCCAATGTCTTCCGGACCCCAGTGCATTGGTCCAAAGGATGGCAACTTCCTGCATGCAGATACATCTATGTCTCCATGACTACTCTGCATTTCATACTTGGGTGCCTGGCAGAGGTTTTGTTGAACACTATTTCTCTACCACTACACTTTGTCACTAACAGGGGAAAACAAATATTTAAAACTAAAGCTCTGATTCCTCTTATATAATTACAATGATCATTTATCCCTATGTGGGTGGGCATCAACAAAATATTTTTGCACTCTGAGGAGAATGTTGGATACTGAAATTTTGTGAAAAGGTCTCATCACAGTGAAAAGTGCCTTTGTTTTAATTTTTACCACCCTAACTTGCATATCATATCCATGACACCCTCTCCCCCATTTTGTGATAATGCAAAATGAGCTACCCTTCTTTAAACTTTTTTTAGAAAGTAAGAGGAAAGTTCTGTTGCTAGGTAGCAGCCATGGAAGAGGTGTGGGCCAGATTTTGCAGGAAAAATTAGGTGACAAGTACCAGGTCACAAACATTTTCAAGCCAAGTGCATGTCTTAGCCAGGTGGTAGACAATATCGGTTCCTTGTGCAACGGTTTCTTAAAGCAAGATCATGTGATGATGGTGGGTGGAGTGGGAAACGGTATTGACAGGGATCGGGGCTACAGTATTGAATGTGACCTGGTGAAAATAGCCTCTGCAACAACCCATACCAATGTTGGGCTGGTGCCTGCTTTCGTGCAGCATGATCAGCCCCAGTTGAACTGCTCTGTCAGGAGGGTAAATATGGAGTTGGATCAGTTGTGCAGGATGGCCACTCTGTCAGACATTGGATTGGTTCTTGTCGAGGCTATTGATAGGGGGGATTTCACAAGGCATGGCCTACACCTCAATAGAAATGGGAAGGGTAAACTGGCAGGGTTGTTAGCAAAATCCATAAGGGAGGGTCACTAGTACTCATGGATGTACCTCTTTTTAAGACTAATATCAGTGTCCAATGAGAAGTTCAGGCAGGCAGGCACTAAAGAGGTCCCAAACTCAGAAGATTCTCACAACAGTAAAGTAAATAATAATCTTACCATATTTAACCAAAATATTGGTGGATTAAAGAAAAAAGTAGATTCTAACAAAAGTAAAGTAAAAAATAATGTTACCATTTTTCACCAAAATATTCCGGGATTGCAGAATAAAGTAGATGAACTCCTGGTTTGTTTAGATGACGTTGAATCTGATAATGTAATAGATATACTATGCCTGTCTGAGCATCACATTGTGTCTGACATGGAAAAGGTAAATATCAGTGGTTATAAACTAGCTGCACATATGAGTAGAGAGAATAAAGTGAGAGGAGTAGTTACCATATATGTCAAAAGTTATCACTGTGTAAAAAGCTTAGATACAAATTTTTTTTTGTCTAGAGCAACATATAGAAGCATGTGCCCATCAACTTAAACTGAGGGAGGACTCTTTTATAATTATAACAGTATATAGGTCCCCTTCAGGAAACTTTCATTTATTCCTGGAAAACTTGGATGCCTTGTTGTTTTATCTGTCAGATAGAGGAAAGCAAATTATTATTTGTGGGGACTTCGATGTTTATTCACTGAAAGAGTGCAATAGAAAGTATGACCTGGAAGTCTTGCTCGGGTCTTTCAATTTGACATCTGTCATTAATTTTCCTACTTGGGTAGTAAAGGACAGCAGCACATTGATAGATAACACTTTTATAGACCAAGATAAGTTTAAAAACATAAATTCTTGTCCTGTCAAGAATGGCCTTTCTGACCATGGTGCTCAGCTAGTTACAGTATATGACATACCTCCATTCAGTAATTCAAAACTACCCTCCAAAGTTGTGCGTTCAATTAATGACTCAACAAGTAGAAATTTCAGAGAAAATCTTCAGCAGTTAGACTGGGATGAGGTGTACAAGGAACCCGATGCTAATTTAAAATATAACTTATTTCATGATACACTTGTAAGAGAATTTGAAAACTGTTTCCCCAAGAAAGTAGTTAAATCTAATTATAAGAAACTATGCAAAAAACCTTGAATTACTAAAGGAATAAAAAATCTTGTAAACACAAAAGGGAACTGTATCTAACAACAAGAAAGAGTAATGACCCAGAAACAGCCAAATATTATAAAAATTACTGTGCTACATTAAGAAAGATTATTCAAAAGTCCAGAAGCATGTGCATCATGTCTCAGATTAATACCTAGCATTACCATCAAAGCAAATTGAAACTAGACAAACAACAAGCCAGAAGTTGAAAACATTTTGAATAATCATTTTTTAAATGTTGTAGAGAAAATAGGATCTAAATGTTCATTAGAAGAAGCAAGGCAGTTAATGGAAGAGGCCTTACACACACCATTTGATACAATTGAAATTTCACCCACCTCTTCTTCTGAAATTAGCAAGATGATAAACACTCTCAAGAATAAAAGCTCACATGGAATTGATGGCATTTCCAGCAGGATAAAAAAGTTTGTCCCCAAGAGATAAGTGGGATTCTTAGTCACATATGTAATAGCTCTCAGAAGCAGGCTATTTTCCCAGATAGACTGAAGTATGCCATTGTTAAACCACTGCATAAAAAAAGGGATACATCTGATGTCAACAACTATCACCCAATCTCTCTTCTGACTGCCTTATCCAAAGTTCTTGAAAAAGTAATGTATTGTAGAGTAGCTTCACACCTTTGTAAGAATAAAGTTCTAACAAAATGTCAGTTTGGTTTCCAGAAAGGTTTTTCAACAGAAAATGCTATATATACTTCCACTAATGAAATATTAAATGCTCTTAGTAACCGGAAGTCACCCGTTGAGATTTTTTGTGATCTCTCAAAGGCTTTTGACTGTGTAGATCATGGAATACTTCTACGTAAGCTCAAGTACTGTGGTTTAAAGGGGACAGCGCTCAAATGTTTTAAATCATACCTAACTGGAAGAGTGCAGAAAGTTGGTGATTTCTCAAAATGGGGAACAATCAACAATGGGGTGCCGTAAGGTTTGGTCTTGAGTCCTCTGCTGTTCTTAATATATATTAATGACTTGCCATTCTATATTCATGAAGATGCAAAGCTGGTATTTTTTGCTGATGATAAAAGTATAGATATCACACCCAACAGACAAGAATTAACTGGTGAAATTGTAAACGATGTTTTTCAGAAAATCATTCAGTGTGAATCTTCAGGTTTAGGTGGCGCAAAGACTGTTCCATTAAGTTTCGGGTGTGCAGCCACAAAAAATCTCCTTCATCTTCTAATATTTCAGCTGCATATCATCCAGCCATCTTCAGAGTAAATTGCAAGACTGCCGCTCCAGTGCTCGCATCGTTCCTTTATACTCGTGTACCGCGCAACTGCGCATGCTGCCACAGATACAAATGCACCACAGACGTCTCTGCCGCCAGCCAACGTCTCTGGCGCATTTGCATCTGTGGCCGCATGCGCAGTCGCGCGGTACACGAGTATAAAAGGACAAAGCGAGCACTGGAGCGGCCCCTCGTCTAAATCCCTGTCATGGGGCAACAGCACTGTGTCCTGTTCAACTACATCTGTTTCCTTCTTGCCAACAAGAACCTCTTCATGCACACCCTCACCACCCACCTCGTGGAAGCCTTCCTCCTTAATGAAACGTTTCTTCAGCCCCACCACACCATTCACACCTCGCCCTACCTCTTTCACCGCTCCCACAATCCCTTCCCGATAGCGCGTGGCGGAGTTGCCATTGGTCACCACCGCCAGATCCCAGTTCAGCTCCAACCTCTCCTTCCCAACCCCACCGAACATCTGATCCTTAGTCTCTTCTTCCCTGGCCTTACCATAACCTGCGCCACCATCTATGTCCGCCCTAACACCCCTATTCCTTTTGGCTTCCTCTCCCACCTTGACCTTACCTTCTCCCCCTATGTGATCGCTGCTGACCTCAACATCCATAGTCGTTCCGCCACCCAGTTACGGCAGTGGCATCGGTTCCTCTCCTCCCTCCAAGGCGACCTCGTCCCCATTCCCCAGCACACCCACCCCAAATCCATCTCCACTCCTGATGTCATCTTCTCCTCCCCAAAATTCCTTGGCTGCATAATGGTGGATGTTCTGGACCCCATTGTTAGTGACCATCTCCCTGTCCTCCTCACCGTTTCAGACGGTCGTCGTCCCCGCCCTGACCCCCGTCATGACCCTCCCCCGAAGTATGTCCACGATTATTCCTGTGCTGACTGGAATGCCTACCGGGATACCCTCTCCACCCAGGTTGATGGCCACCCCTTCACCTACCACCACCCCCCTGATGATATTACCCGTGCCTCCTCCTTTCTCCAGCAGACCTTGTCTGAGGCCGTGGAGGCCCACGTCCCTACTGTCGCCATCCACCCCCACCGTCCTACCTTACCCCCACAGGCTGTCCTCCTCGTCCGTGAATCCTGCCATCTCTACCGTGCCTTCCTCCACACGCGTGACCCGGACACACTACGGCGCCACCGGCAACTCCAGCGACACATCAGAAACTTGCTCGCGGCTAAGAAACACCGGGACTGGAGACAGACATGCAGCCGTTTAAATGCTACCCTACCTATAAACTCGTCCAAGTTCTGGTCAACCTTCCGTTGCCTTACTGGAACTAAACCGTCCCCCTACTATCCTCTTCTTCATGATGATCATCCCTTCCCTGACACCCTTAGTATGGCCAATCACTTTGCCTCCTACCTCTCCGATGTCTTTTCCATCCCCGACGATCCCCAGTTCGATTACTCCCTCTTCCCGGATATCTGCGATCGAACTGACACCTCTGACCCCCCCTCGCACCTGGTTTCCAGTACTTGGACAACATGGCACACGCAGACCTCAATGCCCCTATCACTACACAGGATCTCATTGCTACACTCCGCACAAAACGCAACACCACTCCTGCTCACGATCGTGTCACCTACCGCCACCTTGGTGAAGCTCCTGTCTCTTTCCTCTCCACCCTGGCCAGGCTCTACAATGTAGTCCTGTCCACTGGCTACTACCCTGACCTGTGGAAAACCTCCTGTATCCTGATGTTCCTTAAACCCGGTAAACCGCCATCTGCCGTCTCCTCCTACCGCTCCATCAGCCTTACCTCGGTCTTCAGCAAGGTACTGGAATCCATCCTCACCCGCCGCATCCACAGGCATCTCCACCAGCACCACCTCCTTCCCATTACCCAGTGTGGCTTTTGGCCGTCCTTCTCTTCCAATGACCTTCCCCTTCACCTCACTCATCTCCTTTCTGAACAGCTTAATTCCCGTCGCTCCGCTATCTTCCCCTCCTGGACCTCGAATGTGCCTATGACCGCATACGGCATTCCGGTCTCCTCTTCAAGCTCCAAACCTTCGCCCTTCCCATTAACTATGTCTGTCTGATCGGCTCCTTTCTCTCTCAACGTCCTTCCTACGTCGCCATCCATAACACGGATTCCTACACCTTTTTGTCCTCCGCCGGTGTGCCCCAAGGCTCCATCCTCTCCCCCCTTCTGTACCTTTTGTATATGGTGGACATGCCGCCGCCGTCACCCACCGTCTACCTTCTCCAGTTTGCCGATGACACTGCCTTCCTTGCCCTTGCCCCCACCCTGCAGCGTTCCCAACGCCTTCTCCAATCCCATCTTGACCGGTTCACCGCTTGGTGCAACCAGTGGTTGCTTAAGGTCAATCCCTCCAAAACCCAGGCGATCATTGTAGGCAAAACCACGCCTTCCTTCCGCCTCCTTGATTTGTATCTAACCATCTATGGCCGTCCTATTGCCCTCACCCCCCACCCTTAAGTACCTTGGTGTCACCCTCGACTGTCGCCTCTCCTGGACCCCCTATCTCTGGACAATCCAAGCCAAGGCACACTCCAGACTCCGTCTCCTCAAGCTCCTTTCTGGCCGTACGTGGGGTCTGGATCCCTCCACCATACTCCACACCTATAAATCCCTCATCTGCCGTATCCTCTGTTACGCCCATCCTGCCTGGATCGCCACCCCCCCCCCCCCCCCCCACCTTTTACAAATCCCTTCAGATCCCTGAACGCCATGCTCTCCGCCTCGATTATCATATCTGTCTCCTCTCCCCCACGCGGATCCTGTACGACCTCATTCTGTTCCCCCACCTCCTCCTTTTCCTCAAACGGATACAGATCCTCTATATTTCCCGTAAACTCGATCCTCCTCACCCGCTTGTCTCACCCGTCCTCTTCCACCCCCGCCCGCTGCAGGGCCTGTATTCCCACGTCCCACCTGCTCTCTCCATCTCTCCACCCTCCTTACCCTCTCCTAAGGTGGCTAACACCAGCTCCCCCTCCCTGATGATGCCCTCCTCCCCTCCATCTACCCCTCCTACCAACTTTGATCGTCCCTCCCTCTTCCTGTGTTTGTTCCTTTGGACACCCTCTCTCCCTCCTCTCCCCCTTACCTCCCTCCACCCTTTCTCCCTACTCCTCCCCCAGGCTTCCCCTACCCCCATCCCTCTACTCCTCCTCTCATCTCCTCTGCCTTTGGCATCCTTGCTCTCCCCTCTCCCCCCCTCCTCCTCTTCCCCCTCTTCCCCTCCTGGCAGGTCCCCGAATTCGCACACGTTATGTGGACATTGGCACACCGGAGATCATCACCATCCGTTTCTCGTGTGTGCCATTGTGTTTTGTGTTCAGTGTTCACCGTCACACTCCATCGTTCACGTATACCATCAAAATCATCAGTGCTTGTGCATCGTGTCAACAGTTTGTAGTGTGGATTGTCATCGAGTGTTAATGGCTTAATGTTTTTTTATGTTACTGTGTCTACTGTTTTTTACCCGCCAATTGTTCAAACTTATGTGTCTTCTGTGTTTTATCATTGTTCACTCTTGGGCTGAAGAGCAGCATACTGTGTTGCTGCCAGCCTACCTGTTGTAGTACGGGTTTTTTAAAGAAAAAAGAAAAAAAAAAAAAAAAAAAAAAACACTGGAGCGGCAGTCTTGCGACTCACCCTGAAGATGGCTGGACAATATTCAGCCGAAATATTAGAAGAAGAAGGAGATTTCTTGTGGCTGCACGACCGAAACTTAATGGAACAATCATTAAGTGCTTCTCTGCAAATGGGCTCTGATTAAACTTCGACAAAACACAGTACATGCAACTTCCTGGCAGATTAAAACTGTGTGCCCGACCGAGACTCGAACTCGGGACCTTTGCCTTTCGCGGGCAAGTGCTCTACCAACTGAGCTTCTGTAAAGTTTGGAAGGTAGGAGACGAGGTACTGGCAGAAGTAAAGCTGTGAGTACCGGACGTGAGTCGTGCTTCGGTAGCTCAGTTGGTAGAGCACTTGCCCGCGAAAGGCAAAGGTCCCGAGTTCGAGTCTCGGTCGGGCACACAGTTTTAATCTGCCAGGAAGTTTCATATCAGCGCACACTCCGCTGCAGAGTGAAAATCTCATTCTGGAAACAGTACATGCAGTTCCACACAGTAAATGGAATGACACCATTAATAAATACAGACTTCAATCAGAGATCAGCAGCGAAGGTAGAATATTCAAAATTTCTAGGTGTATGCATTGATGAGGGGTTGAACTGGAGAAAACACGCTGAAGATCTGCTGAAACGTTTGAGTTCAGCTACTTGTGTTATTAGGGTCATTTCAAACTTTGGTGATATACATCTCAGTAAATTAGCTTACCACACCTATTTTCATTCTCTGCTTTCATATGGCATCATATTCTGGGGTAACTCATCATTGAGTAAAAGAGTGTTCATGGCACAAAAGTGTGTAATCAGAATAATTGCTGGAGCTCATCCAAGATCATCCTGCAGACACTTATTTTTTTATATACCACTGCTGTTTCTTTTGCCACTGCCACATTATAAAGAAACTCATGAGCCCCCATGCTAACTGCTCACTACCATGGCTTGGATACTGGGATAACCAGTCTTGAAATAATTCACAGTAGAATGGAAATGCAGTCCAGTCCAGGACAAGCAAACCCAATCAAAATGTTACTTGCAGCAACAATATTCCTACTCACATTATGTCCCCATTTGTATGCAAACAATTACAATGCAGCCGTAAATTCTGACAGAGTTCAGGCAATGAACAGTCATTAAATTTGAATGTGGCTCACTTTCATCAATAGGGGTGGCTGCCATACATCATCACTCTATAGCCCAACAACTGAGTGTAATAATGTCCATTCAAAACCATCTACTAGCAGTTAGTGAATCACCCATGGACAAACTGTGATTGACCAAAGGCTGCACAGAGAGCTACAGCGCCAAGGAGAAACACTTCTCAGCTTTTTTCAGTATCAGTTTGTTGTTTTTGTTTTTGAAACTAACCTTTATTAATAATGATGATACAGTGTTACATCTCTAATTAACCTAAATTCTTCAGTAGTACCATGACCCTTCATCCAACAAGAAACTGATGCCAATCTGCAGTCTGCACTGCTATCTGCCTTGATGATGCTGTATGAAACCACCATTTGTGCTGCTTCATACCAATGTTGGACCAACTCTCCTCCCACTGTGAGAAAACAACAGCAGTGAAGCCTCACTCTGAAACATAGATTCCTCAAAGTCTTTATTGGCAAATTCAAAAATGTGAAAAGTTTTATATATAATCACATTTCTCTCATTGAAACTTTTGAGACCCACCATTGCAACAGAAATATGCTTGACAAGAGCAACAGTTATTCAACCATTACCATCTCCAACAGCATCTCCATGAAATACATTAAAAGATGTCTTACATCTTACAAAAACACAATGACCTTATAATAAAATTGCTTGAGCATTATTTCAAGAATTTTAAACAAACTTCAATCATATAAATAATCACATCTGGCACTCAAGTCAAAACATTGACTTGGTCTATTTTATTAGTAAGAAATGTAATTAAATATGCATCAAAAGTTTGCTGCAACATTTAAAAAAATGCAGAGTTTTTGTCGATGTTGGGGACTCCATAGTTATGGCATTATTTACATTATGAAACTCAACTGTTTATAACATTTTTTTTAGATTTATTAAATTATAAAAATAACCTGTTCATTATTTTGCTGGCAAAATCTTATTTCATCTGTTGTATGGTAAGTGCCACTTTTGTGATGGGTTCAGTTGTTACAGTTTATTGTAACCAATAATTTTAATAACTTTTTTTACTATTACAGCTTCAGACATGGATATATGTTCAATGAGATCATCTCATTGCTGCAGATCCAAAGCTATCATCAGTTTCTTCTAGAGGCTTGTAAGGAATTTTATGTATCTTAATTAAAATTGTATTAGCAATGAAATTCAAAGTCACAGACCCCTCAATCTCAGCTCAATCCATGAACAGTCTGCCAGAACACATCTCCTTCCACCTGGGAAAACCCTGATGACTGCTGGGCCTTGTGGCTTTCTAGCCACCTTTACTTGCACACAGCTCTCATGTCATAGTACGTCTGACTGTTGTCACCCCAACAAGCATTCACACCAGCCCACAGCCAACCTGTCAGATTCAGTGTACCCTGAAGCAATCAAACCAGCTGATTGAGTATATAAAAAGTGTGACTTTCAAAATTCTACAACGTGGGTCTGTAATTTGTTGGGTTACTCCTGCTTTCTTTTTTGCCTCTTGGTGTTATCTGTGCAACTATCCTTTCATTAGGTATGGATCTTTTGGCAAATGAGAGGTTGCACATGGTTAAGTATGGAGGTATTATACCAGCATACTCTGGAAGGAATCTAATTGCTATACATCTTGGACCAGGAAACATGCCTTTATTAAGAGGTTTACACTGCTGTGCTACACAGAGGACTGCTACATCTAAGTCACTCATGTTGGCAGCAAATTCGAATTCTGAAATATTTACTTTGTCCTATTTGGTGAAGAAATTTAGAAAAAATGGTAATTAGTAACTCCACTTTAGTGGCATTGTCATTGGTAATATTACCGTCAATGTCATGCAGTGAAAGTATTGCTTGTGTCTTGCTGCTATTGTGCTTCACATACAAACAGAATCTCTTTGGACCTTTTCTGCCAGATTTCAATACAGAGTTTCATTGTGGATACTGTTGAAAGCATCTTGCATTGATGTTCACTCTAAATTTTTAGCTTCTGAAAAACATCACCAAACTTGGTGATTTTTGTTTCATTTAAATTGGCATGGTTCTTTCTTTGCTTCTGCAACAGTGTTCAGACCTGTTCTGTGGGCCATGGGTGGGGTCAGTTCCATCTCTTATTAATTTACTTGGTATAAATCTCATCATTGCCGTCAATACTGTTTCTCTGGATTTGAGCCATGTCTGACTGACACTTCCATAGTTAGTTCAGAAGGTATGGAGGCTGTCACTTGGGAAGGTGCCAAGCAAATTTTTATCTTTTTTTAAAGTAGATACATTCTGCACTATTTTTGGTGAGTTTGAATGTTATGGCATTTGGTCTCAGTACGACTACTTTGTGGTCACTAATCTCTGTATCTGTCATAATGCTCCCTATTTGCTCATGATTATTTGTTGCTAAGAGATTTAAAATGTTTCCACAACCATTTCAACTTCTAGTGGGCTTCTGAACTAATTGTTCAAAATAAACCTCAAAGAAATTTCAAACAATGTTTTATGGCTAACATTGATTTTAAACATGTATTTTTGCCATCATATTGTGGGTAGATTGTTGTCACCACCAAGTACAGTTGTATGAGTGTGGTACGTATTTTAAATAAGACTCAAGTCTTCTTCGAACTATTCAGCAACTGTATCATCTGAATCAGAAGATTAGTAAAAGGAAGAAATTATTAATTTTTTTCTAGATGTCAAGGACATCACCCAGCCCATACAAACACACACAAACTATTTACTTCAGTTTTGCTACAAGACAGTCTACATCTAACAGCAACAAATATGACACCACCAGCTGTAGTTCAGCTATCTTTTCTGAACATCATCAGGTTCTTTGGAAAGTTTTCAACTGAACTTATCTCTGGCTTTAGTCAGCTTTCAATACCTATAATGATTTCTGATCCAGTGCTTTCCATTTGCACCTGTAGTTCTGGCTCTTACCCAACATAGCTACAAAAATTTACTACTATATTGCCTATGGTTCCTATGTCAATTCTTGCTCTGTGTTTGACCTGCACCATTTGAGAGTAAAACCCTATTTGTTCTTTTGTGAACCCTCTAACACAAAAATTATCCAGTTCTACATCTACATCTACATTTATACTCCACAAGCCACCCAACGGTGTGTGGCGGAGGGCACTTTATGTGCCACTGTCATTACCTCACTTTCCTGTTACAGTTGGGTATGGTTCCCGGGAAGACCGACTGCCAGAAAGACTCTGTGCACGCTCGAATCTCTCTTATTTTACATTCGTGATCTCCTCGGGAGGTATAAGTAGGGGGAAACAATATATTCGATACCTCATCCAGAAATGCACGCTCTCGAAACCTGGACAGCAAGCTATACCGCGATGCAGAGCGCCTCCCTTGAAGAGTTTGCTACATCTCCGTAACGCTATCATGCTTACCAAATAACCATCTGACAAAACATGCCGCTCTTCTTTGGATCTTCTCTATCTCCTCCGTCAACCCAACCTGGTACGGATCCCACACTGAGGAGCAATACTCAAGTATAGGTCGAACGAGTGTTTTGTAAGCCACCTCCTTTGTTGATGGACTACATTTTCTAAGGACTCTCCCAATGAATCTCAATCTGGTACCCACCTTACCAACAATTAATTTTATATGATAATTCCACTTCAAATCGTTCTGCACGCATATTCCCAGATATTTTACAGAAGTAACTGCTACCAGTGTTTGTTCCACTATCATATAATCATACAATAAAGGATCCTTCTTTCTATGTATTCGCAATACATTACATTTGTCTATGTTAAGGGTCAGTTGCCACTCCCTGCACCAGTGCCTATCCACTGCAGATCTTCCTGCATTTCGCTGCAATTTTCTAATGCTGCAACTTCTCTGTATACTACAGCATCATCCGCAAAAAGCCGCATGGAACGTCTGACAATATCTACTAGGTCATTTATATATATTGTGAAAAGCAATGGTCCCACAACACTCCCCTGTGGCACACCAGAGGTTACTTTAACGTCTGTAGACGTCTCTCCATTGAAAACAACATGCTGTGTTCTGTTTGCTAAAAACTCTTCAATCCAGTCACACAGCTGGCCTGATGTTCTGTAGGCTCTTACTTTGTTTATCAGGCGACAGTGTGGAACTTTATCGAACGCCTTCTGAAAGTCAAGGAAAATGGCATCTACCTGGGAGCCTGTATCTAATATTTTCTGGGTCTCATGAACAAATAAAGTGAGTTGGGTCTCACACGATCGCTGTTTCCGGAATCCATGTTGTTTCCTACAGAGGAGTTTCTGGGTTTCCAGAAATGACATGATACGCAAGCAAAAAACATGTTCTAAAATTCTACAACAGATCGATGTCAGAGATATAGGTCTATAGTTTTGCGCATCTGCTCAACAACGCTTCTTGAAGAATGGGACTACCTGTGCTCTTTTCCAATCATTTGGAACCTTCCTTTCCTCTAGAGACTTGCAGTACACAGCTGTTAGAAGGGGGGTAAGTTCTTTCACGTACTCTGTGTGGGATCGAATTGGTATCCCATCAGGTCCAGTAGGATTTCCTCTGTTGAGTGATTTCAGTTGCTTTTCTGTTCCTTGGACACTTATTTCAATATCAGCCATTTTTTCATTTGTGTGAGAATTTTGAGAAGGAACTGCAGTGCGGTCTTCCTCTGTGAAACAGCTTCGGAAAAAGGTGTTTAGTATTTCAGCTTTACACGTGTCATCCTTTGTTTCAATGCCATCATCATCCCAGAGTGTCTGGATATGCTGTTTTGAGCCACTTGCTGATGTAACATAAGACCAGAACTTCCTAGGATTTTCTGTCAAGTAGGTACATAGAATTTTACTTTCGAATTCACTGAACACTTCACGCATAGTCCTCCTTACGCTAACTTTGACATTGTTTAACTTCTGTTTGTCTGAGAGGTTTTGGCTGCATTTAAACTTGCAGTGAAGCTCTCTTTGCTTTCGCAGTAGTTTCCTAAATTTCTTGTTGAACCACGGTGGGTTTTCCGGTCCCTCACAGTTTTACTCAGCACGTACCTGTCTAAAATGCATTTTATGATTGCCTTGAACTTTTTCCATAAACACTCAACATTGTCAGTGTCGGAACAGAAATATTCGTCTTGATCTGTTAGGTAGTGTGAAATCTGCCTTCTATTACTCTTGCTTCCTCCCTTTTTTTCATATTTCTTTTTACTTCCATATTCAGGGATGCTGCAATGGCCTTATGATCACTGATTCCCTGTTCTGCGCTTACAGAGTCGAAAGGCTCAGGTCTGTTTGTTATCAGTAGGTCCAAGATGTTATCTCCACGAGTCAGTTCTCTGTTTAATTGCTTGAGGTAATTTTTGGATGTGCACTCAGTATAATGTCACTCTACTCCACATGCCATTCTGCATGCATCTGTTTTATATAAACACTTTGTCCCACTGCCTCATTGTCCTTTCTATAAACCACTTAATTTAGAAATGAAAGCTTTCCATCTCTTTTGGCTTCCATCATGAACCTCCTGCTGGAATGAAGGCAATCAAAATGATCCAGAAAATGGTTTGGAGCAACTGCTCCATGTGGTCATACCATAAATCTATCGTCAACATACCTCCAAAATCAGGAAGGTTTTAGAAATGCTGCCCACAGCACCCTGTCTTTAAAACCTTCCATAAACAGAGTACTGGGAAATACAAATGGGGAGCTAGACCCAGCTGCTCAATCTAGCTGAAGACCCAAGAAGAGTATCATTGTCAGACAGATTGAGAACCAGTGGCTAATACACTACTAGCCATTAAAATTGCTACACCACGAAGATGACATGCTACAGATGCAAAATTTAACCGACAGGAAGAAGATGCTGTGATATGCAAATGATTAGCTTTTCAGAGCATTCACACAAGGTTGGTGCTAGTGGCGACACCTACAACATGTTGACATGAGAAACGTTTCCAATCAATTTCTCATACACAAACAGCAGTTGACCAGCGTTGCCTGGTGAAATGTTGTTGTGATGCCTCGTGTAAGGAGGAGAAATGTGTACCATCATGTTTCTGACTTTGATAAAGGTCATATTGTAGCCTATCATGATTGCAGTTTATCGTAACGCAATATTGCTGCTCATGTTGGTCGACTATTAGCAGAATATTGAATTGGTGGGTTCAGAAGGGTAATACGGAATGCCACGCTGGATCTCAATGGCCTCGTATCACTAGCAGTCGAGATGATGGGCATCTTATCTGTATGGCTGTAACTGATCGTGCAGCCACTTCCTGATCCCCGAGTCAACAGATGGGGACGTTTGCAAGACAACAACCATCTGCACGAACAGTTCGACGACGTTTGCAGCAGCATGGACTATCAGCTCGGAGACCATGGCGCTGGTTACCTTTGACGCTGCATTACAGACAGGAGCGTCTGCGATGGTGTACTCAACAAGTAACCTGGGTGCACAAATGGCAAAACGTTATTTTTTCAGATGAATCCAGGTTCTGTTAACAGCATCATGATGGTCGCATCCATGTTTGGCGACATCGCGCTGAATGCACATTGAAAGCGTGTATTCGTCATCGCCATACTGGCATATCACCGGGCGTGATGGTATGGAGTGCCATTGTTTACACATCTCGGTCACCTCTTGTTCGCATTGACAGCACTTTGAACAGTGGACATTACATTTCAGATGTATTACGACCCGTAGCTCTACCCTTAATTCGACCCCTGCGAAACCCTACATTTCAGCAGGATAATGCATGACCGCATGTTGCAGGTCCTGTACGGGCCTTTCTGGATACAGAAAATGTTCGACTGCTGCCCTGGCCAGCACATTCTCCAGATCTCTCACCAATTGAAAACGTCTGGTCAATGGTGGCCGAGCAACTGGCTCGTCACAATACGCTAGTCACTACTCTTGATGAACTGTGGTATTGTGTTGAAGCTGCATGGGCAGCTGTAGCTGTACACACCATCCAAGCTCTGTTTGACTCAATGCCCAGGCATATCAAGGCCGTTATTACAGCCAGAGGTAGTTGTTCTGGGTACTGATTTCTCAGGATCTATGCACCCAAATTGTGTGAAAATGTAATCACATGTCAGTTCTAGTATAATATATTTGTCCAATGAATACCTGTTTATCATCTGCATTTCTTCTTGGTGTAGCAATTTTAATGGCCAGTAGTGTATATGCTGTTCATTGAACTATCTTCTCCAAGGTGACCATAAAATGGTATGATAAAGAATCCATGTTACACTTGAGCTACCTCAAAATATGATACTAGTTGATATTATGGAATAAAAGTCAGCCAAATATGCTTTTTGTTTACATTGCCACTGTCTGACAATACTCGCATCACAAACAAATATGTGTTAGGCGTGTCAACATTTATTTTATAGGGGTGGTGGTGCATAGGTTTAATGAATGGTAAGAACTGCATTATGCAATACACACCTGTAACAGCATATTTTATTAGAGACAATCAGTTTCAGTTTCTGAAGTGCATAAGAATACCACACAATAAAGTGTCAATGGAGTTCAATGGACATAGTGTCATGTATAAACAGCTAATATTAGTGTTGGAACAATGTACACCTGTTGACTGTCATTCCAGTTATGTTAATGCATAGACCCAATAATGGTCTGATCCTAGACCAAAATCGCTCATCTCTAATAAAACGTACCATTACAGCTGTGTATTGCATAATGCAGTTCTTAACATTTCAGCAGCTCTCTTGTTTACTCCTTCCATAAGAATTAGTTGCATTGTTGAAATACAAAGTATCTATTCGTGTGAACTTCTTCTCCCTACATGTGCTCATATTTATGTTGAATGGAATCCACATGAAGCTTTGAGCCATGTATAATGAGACTTTTCATAGTTAAATGGGAATGAATTGGCTACAATCAGTTGTTAATACCCATGAAAGTATCAAGAGCAACTCATTATGAAAATATATTTCATTTGTTATTTATTTCAATGTTTCTTATCATGTGTAAGCAAGAAGTCAACATTTGTTAATAAGGCTCTTGAAAAATCTTAATATGGATGGAAACTTGTGGATCCAACATGTAATTAGTTCACATTCAAATGAAGATGTTTGCTTAATAGATGACTCTTTTCTCTTAATACTCTTCATTTCCCTCCTCAGTGGATATGACATGAACTATTTTGCAGAATCTCCTAAGACATTATAATATTTTAATTTACTCTCATAGCTGTTGTGATTTACTCAACAGCTCCTTATGAAATAAGAAACTTCCTGGCAGATTAAAACTGTGTGCTGAACTGAGAGTATAACTCGGGACCTTTGCCTTTCGTGGGCAAGTGCTCTACCATCTGAACTACCCAGGCATGACTCACGCCCCATCCTCACAGCTTTACTTCCACCAGTACCTCATCTCATACTTCATAATTTACTTCTGCATTTATGGACATTTCCAGTTTCTACTGTTACCTATGTGAGCAATTCATTAAAGGCTTTTGCAGTGAAACACAGAACTCCACCCTGCACCTGTACCAGACATAATATATTTATGTGAGGTTTATATTTAAATTTATATTACAACTGTCTACATCAACATCATGTCTTCACCTGAGACACTTTTTTTTTTCTTCGTCTTAAATACTATTAGTGTATAATTATGTTTGATCCCCTCCAAAGTCCAAGGAAAGAGCCACACAGTATGGATTCTTATTGAGTGTGCTAAGTATGATAGTCCTATTGATCACTGAATGGAATCAGGAGTGCTGTTAAAATCAATGTCCAACCACCCATATTTAGGTCCCCATAATTTTTCGTAATTGCTTAAAGCAAATACCCTGATAGCACTCACCTTTCTCCAGCTCTAAAGACCTCTTTATTAACAATATTCAGTGAAATTTCTCTCCAAGTTTCCTCGTAAGACTAATTCCTGAGAGAGTTCATCAAGAATGTATAATATACTTTCCTCTCCACAATGGCAATTAAAAAGAGATAGGGGCAGGGGCATAATTAGAATTTCAGAGTAGCATGTTCTAGCAAGAAAAAAATCTATGTTTAGGAAAAAGAAATTATATATGTTTATTTTCTGATGGGGATTACATAATGGAGATTGCCAGGGAGGTGAGAGAAGTTAACTCCACTTGCCCCAGTTCCATCTCAACCATGAAGGGAAGACAAAAATTTAATTCTGATGACTATGCCATCAAGCATATGCTCTGGTTCATGACTCAGAACATGAGAGTTCTGTTCACTGAATGTGTCTCTGAGAGCCCTCCATCTCACAAGTCAGACAACCCTGAGTCATGATCTCATAGGAAGGATGAACTTAATCATGATGACTGGATCTACTCCAGAGTGATCCACTTGATTGTTGTTATAACACCAGAAAGGCAATGGACAAAAAAAACTGTATTTATGTGAAACTGTAAGCATATAATATTTGTGCATTTGGGCCTGTGGGTACCTTGTACAGCATTATAACTGCCAATATTTCTATCTCTGTTAACTGCCATTGTGGAAGAGGAATTATGTTATACATTCTTGATGAACACTCTCAGGAAGTAGTCTTCCAAGAAAACTTGGAGAGGAATTTCACAGAATATATCATTACAATCACCAGCTTATCATGTGGCTTGATGCCTCTATGTGTAAACCAGACCACAAAGGTATCCTTTAAGGCCATTTTTGTTTGCATTTGAGTTCCATTCTCTCTTCTCTCTCCCTCCCTCCCTCTCCCCCTCCCCCCTCCCCCTCCCCCTCCCCCTCCCCCTCCCTCTCCCTCTCCCCCTCCCTCTCCCCCTCCCTCTCCCCCCCTCTCTCCCCCCTCTCTCCCCTCTCTCCCCCCCTCTCCCCCCTCTCCCCCCCTCTCCCCCCCTCTCCCCCCCTCTCCCCCCCCTCTCTCCCCCCTCTCTCCCCCCTCTCTCCCCCCTCTCTCCCCCCTCTCTCCCCCCTCTCTCCCCCCTCTCTCCCCCCCTCTCTCCCCCCCTCTCTCCCCCCCTCTCTCCCCCCTCTCTCCCCCCCTCTCTCCCCCCTCTCTCCCCCCCTCTCTCCCCCCTCTCTCCCCCCTCTCTCCCCCCTCTCTCCCCCCTCTCTCCCCCCCCTCTCTCCCCCCTCTCTCCCCCCCTCCCCCCCTCTCTCCCCCCTCTCTCCCCCACCCTCTCCCCCTCCCTCTCACTCTCCCCCTCACTCTCACTCTCACTCTCACTCTCCCTCTCCCTCTCGGCACCAAGGAATCTTTCACTTGGAGTTTTATGTAATTTTAAAGTAAAGAATGATATGACATTTCTTGCACAGTCATAGTGAAAACAATATCATTCTTCAGTTTTTTGAGGCCATGGTGCCATCCTAGAAGTAGTTTTAGGTGATTTGTGAGTGGTAAGGTGAAACTAGATGAAATCAAGTTTTGTTGCATTAAGTCAGAAACATTCAGCAAAAACCAATCAGACATCACTTGCACTATCTTCCTAGTGATGACATCAGATATATCTTCATCATCATCTTCATCATGATAAAGTGTTTTTCCTGATAGCAGGTCCCTGACACCACTGTTGCCTTTCTCTGATCCTTTTCCAGTTTCCATGTTTTGGAGAGATCTTTTCTCCTCTATGCATTACAGTTCTTCACTCTTGTTCACCCATTTCATTTTCTGCATTTGGCTCCAAACATACTTGTTCAATGCTTCAGTTTTGTCTCTTTCTCTCTTCTTCAATGGCCAGCAACCTGGACCAATGTGCTATGTCAGTGGTATCAGATATAATTATGCAACCCTACCACAACAAGCTTACACCATCCTCAAGGCAGCATTAATTTCGCATTGCACAAAACCTGTGGATCAGCGGATAACACAGCTTCTATACCATGAGAAACACAGTGACAGACTTCCTTCAGATTTTCATCAGTATTTATGCACTATGGTGAACCCTTCCGTGTTTGTTCTTAGACACATTACTTCTGCACCTCTGGAAACAACAGTTACCTTCGCAGGTGTGCTTAACCCAAATTGTGTATTACGGCCAGCCATTAGGCGAGTTGCTGCAAGTGGCCCTGCTCGACTTGCATGCCAGAGTGGCTGCCCACCTTGGCTAACAATTCATGGCGAGCGAGCACTGCTGGACACACACACACACACACACACACACACACACACACACACACACACACACACACCCCCAACCGTGACAATAAGCAACTAACTGCACACCTAAACTCAAAGGCACATGGGAGGAGGACACCCCCATTTCAGCATGAGACTATGTTATGCAGATCCACTTCACCCACAGCTATCAGGTATGCAGCTTCATAAAGACTTTTTGTTCCTGATTGCTCTACAGGATGAATGTTTTTGGTTGACACCGGCTTAGATGTCATAACTCTGCCTGTAAAATTCTTTTCTTCAGACAAGTGTGCTGAACAGACCACATTGAAAGCAGTCAATGATTCAGTCATCCACACATATGGACAGAAAACGTTGGCAGTGAACATTGGGCTGCCAGAAAAATGTATCCGGAACTGATATTGACCAACCTATACTAGGTGCTGATTTCCTGGCAAAATATGCATTTTCCATGGATTTACACAAGTCACACCTCATCCATTCTGCCAATGGATGAGTTATACTGGGAATAAAAGGATGTCTGACCTCTCATGCATGCCCAAGAGTAGACCACCTCAGCACACCCACCTGGGAGGACACCATAGCGATGGAGGAGTCTGATCTGCAGAGGGCCAAAATGACATCAAAAAAGTGGACAGCACAAAAACAGGTTCCCGCTGTTTCAACCTAAGCCACAACGTGGAACAAGAAAGATCAGGGCGAAGCATGAGATGGTACACCATATCCATACAACTTCAGGCCCACCAGTTCCCTCACATGTTCGCAGACTTGCACCTCATTGCTTGCAGGAAACCAAGGCCATTTTCAATGAGATGCTACAAGAAGGAACTGTACATCCATCCAACAGTCCATGGTCCTCTCCTCTGCACCTTTCCCATAAATAGAAAGGTCATGGCACCCATGAGGTGATTATCAAGCTTTGAATGCCCAAACTGTTCCAGACAGGTACCCTGTGCCACATATACAGGATTTCACCCATTCAATGGCCGGAGTGACCATATTCAGTGTTTTATATTGCCATAAGGCTTATGATCAGATCCCAATGGGCATGCTAAGAGGGCGACCATGTTGTTTCGCTTATCTAGACAATGTTCTGGTGTTTTCTGAGAACATTTCTGAACATCAGAAACACGTAAATGAGGAGCAAAGCAGACTTAGTGCTCATGGAATTACACTTAACAAGGACATGTTTGTGTTTGCGGAACCCATGGTGACTTTCCTGGGTTATAAAGTGTCAGCTCAGGGCATTTTCCCCACTGCCAGAGAAGCTGGAGTTATTGCATACCCTACCACAACCTCAAAACTACCACAATCTCCGACGATTCTTAGGAATGATAAATTTCTATCAATGCCACCTCTCTGGAACAGCAGCTACCCAGATGCCACTGAACAATGCCTTGACTGAACACAACCAAACTGGCAAGCGCCCTCTCCCATGGACACCCGAGATGGACTCTGCTTTCAACGCACTGCAAAACAGCCTGCACAACTCAGTGGGGCTTGCACATCCCACACCGGGAGCTCAGCTAGCCCTAGTAGTGAACAGAAGCCAAGCTGCAGCAGGTGCAGCACTTCACCAGAGAGTGAAGGGTTATTGTCAGGCACTAAGTTTTTTTCTCACAAAAGCTAAAAAGGGGTCAAACTTGTTAGAGTGCATATGACAGGGAACTCCTCACAATGTATGAAAGTGTTAGGCACTTCCACCTTTTGATTGAGGGCAGGCTATTCACCACATACTCTGACCATACATAAACCTCTCATGGCAGCTTTCTACAAAATCAGCAATTCATGTTCCCCTGCCAGGCCTGCCATATCGAGTTTATATGCCAGTTTTTGACAGACATGCATCATATCCATGGGGCTGACAACACACATTAATGGGATAAGTCCAAAGTTGGATTAATCTGAATTGGCAAGGGCTCAGGCTTCAGATGCGCAGCTGCAGTTCTTATTGGTGGACTCATCCACTGGCCTACATTTACAGCTTTTGAACGCCCCCTGCAGCCCAGTCAAGGTATGGTGTGACACCTCTATGGTTAGACCATGCCTGTACATCACTCCTCAGTTCCGATGAAAGGTATTTGACAGCATTCACAACTTGGCACACCCAGGAACCAATTCCTCATTGAAGTTAGTTATGGACCATTTTTTGTGGCCATCAATCAAGAAAGATTCATGGGAGTGGGCCCGCATATGCTATCAGAGTCAACGTAGCAAAGTGGGATGCCATGTTTATGCTCCAGTAGGACAATTCCCAACTCCAACAGCACATTTTGAGCACATACACATTGACTTGGTTGGACCTCTCCCTCCTTTGGAAAGTTACAGGTACTTGTTTACAGCAGTGGATCATTGCACACAGTGGGCAGAGGCTACACCAATCAGGGACATTTCTGCAGAGACTACTGTGTGGGCATTCTAGGAAACTTGGGTAGCTCATTTTGGGTGTCCATTCTTTGTTACCACCAAACAAGAACACCAATTTGAGTTGACACTGTTCCAACAACTGTCAAAGCTCTGAAACAGGATAACTATCTACCACCCAGCCAGCAATGGTTTGGTGGAAAGGTGGCACTGGACTTTAAAGGCTGCCCTGATGTGCCACAAGGACTCATGGACTCAATTTTTGCCATTGGTTTTGCTGGGATTATGGACCACATTAAAAACAGACATCGGTTGTTCCTCAGCAGAGTTGGTATATAGAGAACCACTATGTGTTCCAGCGGAATTCCTTACACAAGTTCCTCTCCCAGATGAGATACAACCACCCCACCTCTTGCAACAAATGAGGAAACAGGCAGAGATGCTATGTGTAGCCCCGTCTCAGTATGGCATGCACCCAGTGTTCATACACAAGTCCGTCGATACTTGTTCTCACATCATCTCCTGCAAGAGAGGAGAGCTTCTGTAAAGTTTGGAAGGTAGGAGACGAGGTACTGGCAGAAGTAAAGCTGTGAGGACGGGGTGTGAGCCATGCTTGGGTAGCTCAGTTGGTAGAGCACTTGCCCGCGAAAGGCAAAGGTCCCGAGTTAGAGTCTCGGTGCAGCACACAGTTTTAATCTGCCAGGAAGTTTCATAGCTTGTATCATCACAATCTTATGTAACTGTATATAATTAACAGTATTTGAAAATTGAAACATAGGTTGTGTATTTTAACTGTGTCACTTCTACCTGTGATTTGCCTTTATTGTGTGAAGAGTGTAGGTAACTTCTGTAATCAGCGAAGGTAATTCTTCACCTGTCTGTAAAAGTATACCTTGCAGGGTTTAAATAATAGCTTACAGTTCAGTGAAATTAATTTTAATGAACATATTGGTATTCTGATTTCATTGTCAAACAGCACATTGGTAATGTATCGAAACGGCTCCATTTTTATGTAGGGTTCAAAAACTTTGTCCAGAAACTGATGATGTTTCTTCTGTGAGCTTTCCAGATTTTTTGGCTGTTGTGCACATTCTGATGTCATTCTATTAAATGGTTTATATCTTGGGTTCAAGGATCAAGTTTGTCACAAACTTCTTGGAGAGACATGAAAACTTCGGGTGGCATTTTTCTGGAAGATGTTAGGGCTTACATAATTTATCAGTTGTGATGATAAAATATTTTTTAATAATATTTTAAATCTTGATTTCTTTTGCCATTAATTTCATAGTATTTCATAATGTAATAAAAATATTGATGTGATATAATTTGGCAACAACAAAAGAAAATTTAAATATAAGATTCGATTTGAACACGGGATATTATATGTTGAAACTTTGATTTTAGCCACTGCACTACAATTACACTTGGTTTCACAGTGCACTAGAAATCTGAGGAAGTCATGTTGAGACTTTAACCATCATTTTCTTTGAAGCAATTGTGTGTTGGCACCTAAGCCAAAATATGTGTCCTTTTATTTTCATCCTTCTACCACCCAAGTTTCAACTGTATCAGAGAGTAACCTATGGTAAGTACCCATTGCCATTTGAGGGTCTTTACTATACCTATGAAGCACAAACTATTTCTTATTCCTCTTTATATGTATCTTTCACCGATAATTTGAATTAGTCCCATAGTATCTATTCTATCTTTTCCTCTTTAGAAACAAAATTACTCTTTCCTTACATTCTCTTCAATTATACACACCATTCAGTACCCTCAATACAATTCTAACTGTGTGAGAGATTATACTGACTGTTCTGAACTCTGTGCATTTCATGGTATGTGGTTTTTTAGGGATTAGAACTATCACTGTCCTGACAAAGTCCTTTGGTCATGTAACACTTTTAAATGTCATGTTACACAAAGCTGTCATTTCTACTGTACTCTTTCCATACATACACTGAAATAATTCTGTAGGATGACCATTCAGTCCAGTAGATTTATCTCCATTCATTTCCCTTTGTGATTTTTCTTCTTCAGGGTTCAAAATTGAAACTCCTTTATCATCTGCTTGTACTACATCTTCCATTTTGATGGTTAGATGTGGTTTCTCCCATGCTCTATATCTCTTTTCCATATTCCTTTCCTCATCTTCTTACTGTTTCCTTGTACAGTATATTATCATTTTCAGCCTCAGTGTCTCTTCCTCTACTGTTCATTGCCAATATATCCAAAGTAATTTTCCATAACTACATATAAAGTTGATCATATTGCTCTTTTCTGTCCAGGTTTTCTGTATTATCACATTTTTTCAACTACTCCTTCCTTCTCAACTGATTATTTAGTCTTTTTATGCTGTGTGATTATTCTCATCTCCTTAGTTTTTATATTATCTTCTTTTTTCCAATTTCTTTATCATCATACAGCTCGAGAATTGTGAAACGGAGACTGGTTGTCTTTAGGTTGAGCCTGAATATTATAAATGAGTATAATTTGTTCATTTGTATAGAGTACCCTCTATAAAGCATGAATTTATTGATTATTAATAATCTATTTTCTCAGATGTGCATGTCATTTGTGCAGTTCGTCATAGTCACATCCTGCTTGTTGAGCCACATGCTCATCTCAAAATCAACACAGAGAGGCACATGAGATTTGATTATAATACTGTTGCAACTACTGTGTTTGTCATTTCATTACTCTTAGTAAGCCAAGCAGAGTGAATTTCTGTTAAAATAAATGTATCCAAGGGCCTCCAAAAAGTACACTACTGGCCATTAAAATTGGTACACCAAGAAGAAATGCAGATGATAAACGGGTATTCATTGGACAAACATATTATACTAGAACTGACATGTGGACATGTGATTACATTTTCACACAATTTGGGTGCATAGTTCCTGAGAAATCAGTACCCAGAACAACCACCTCTGGCCGTAATAACAACCTTGATATGACTGGGCATTGAGTCAAACAGAGCTTGGATGGCATGTACAGGTACAGCTACCCATGCAGCTTCAACATGATACCACAGTTAATCAAGAGTAGTGACTGGTGTATTGTGACAAGCCAGTTGCTTGACAACCATTGACCAGACGTTTTCAGTTGGTGAGAGATCTGGAGAATGTGCTGGCCAGGGCAGCAGTCGAACATTTTCTGTATCCAGAAAGGCTCGTACAGGACCTGCAACATGCGGTCGTGCATTATCCTGCTGAAACGTAGGGTTTTGAAGTGGTCGAATGAAGGGTAGAGCCATGGGTCGTAACACATCTGAAATGTAATGTCCACTGTTCAAAGTGCCGTTAATGCGAACAAGAGGTGATCGAGATGTGTAACCAATGGCACCCCATACCATCACACTGAGTGATACACCAGTATGGCGATGATGAGTACACGCTTCCAATGTGCGTTCACCGCGATGTTGCCAAACACGGATGTGACCATTTGATGCTGTAAACAGAACCTGTATTCATCCGAAAAAATGACGTTTTGCCATTTGTGCACCCAGGTTCATTGCTGAGTACACCATCGCAGGGGCTCTTGTCTGTGATGCTGCATCAAGGGTAACCGCAGCCATGGTCTCTGAGCTGAAAGTCCATGCTGCTGCAAACATCATCGAACTGTTCGTGCAGATGGTTGTTGTCTTGCAAACATCCCCATCTGTTGGCTTGGGGATCAAGACATGGCTGCATGATCCGTTACAGCCATGTGGATAAGGTGCTTGTCATCTTGACTGCTAGTGATACGAGGCTGTTGGGATCCAGCACGGTGTTCTGTATTACCCTCCTGAACCCACCGATTCCATATTCTGCTAACAGCCATTGGATCTCGACCAACGTGAGCAGCAGTGTCGCGATACGATAAACCGCAATCACGATAGGCTACAATCCGACCTATATCAAAGTTGGAAACGTGATGGTATGCATTTCTCCTCCTTACACGAGGCATCACAACGTTTCACCAGACAATGTCAGTCAACTGCTGTTTATGTATGAGAAATCAGTTGGAAACTTTCCTCATGTCAGCACATTGTAGGTTCTGCCACCGGCGCCAACCTTGTGTGAATGCTCTGAAAAGCTAATCATTTACATATCACATCATCTTCTCCCTGTCAGTTAAATTTCACATCTGTAGCACGTCACCTTCATGGTGTAGCAATTTTAATGGTGAGTAGTGCACTTACAGATATTTAAAAAATTTAGATAATATATGTAAAATGAATTGTATTGAATTGACTTTACAAATTTGATATGAAAAATTGACACTCAACCACCTTAATCCACCCACAATTGTGAAGATTTCTTCAGGTGATACTACCTGTAATTTTCTGTTCTGCTGATGTCATAGTTTTGAACTCCATAGTAGGATGCAGTGGGTAAGCATCAGAAGGGGATGGAGAAATAACATAGTGAAATTTTTTGAACTTGGGAAACTGTCCTTGTATAGAGTACACAGAAAGGGCTTGCCCTGTAGGCAGACTGCCAGTCTTAGAAATTTATGTACATCTACATCTACATCCATACTCCGCAAGCCACCTGACGGTGGAAAGAAGGATTGTCGGTATGCCTCTGTGTGGGCTCTAATCTCTCTGATTTTATCCTCATGGTCTCTTCGCGAGATATACGTAGGAGGGAGCAATATACTGCTTGACTCTTCGGTGAAGGTATGTTCTCGAAACTTTGACAAAAGCCCGTACTGAGCTACTGAGCGTCTCTCCTGCAGAGTCTTCTGCTGGAGTTTATCTATCATCTCCGTAACGCTTTCGCGATTACTAAATGATCCTGTAACGAAGCGCGCTGCTCTCCCTTGGATCTTCTCTATATCTTCTATCAACCCTATCTGGTACGGATTCCACCCTGCTGAGCAGTATTCAAGCAGTGGGCGAACAAGCATACTGTAACCTACTTTCTTTGTTTTCAGATTGCATTTCCTTAGGATTCTTCCAATGAATCTCAGTCTGGCATCTGCTTTACCGACGATCAACATTATATGATCATTTCATTTTAAATCACTCCTAATGCATACTCGCAGATAATTTATGGTATTAACTGCTTCCAGTTGCTGACCTGCTATTTTGTAGCTAAATGATAAAGGATCTATCTTTCTGTGTATTTGCAGCACATTACACTTGTCTACATTGAGATTCAATTGCCATTCCCTGCACCATGTGTCAATTCGCTGCAGATCCTCCTGCATTTCAGTACAATTTTCCATTGTTACAACCTCTCAATACACCACAGCATCATCCGCAAAAAGCCTCAGTGAACTTCCGATGTCATCCACAAGGTCATTTATGTATACTGTGAATAGCAACGGTCCTATGACACTCCCCTGCGGCACACCTGAAATCACTCTTACTTCGGAAGACTTCTCTCCATTGAGAATGACATGCTGCGTCCTGTTATCTAGGAACTCCTCAATCCAATCACACAATTGGTCTGATAGTCCATATGCTCTTACTTTGTTCATTAAACGACTGTGGGGAACTGTATCGAACGCCTTGCGGAAGTCAAGAAACACGGCATCTACCTGTGAACCCGTGTCTACGGCCCTCTGAGTCTCGTGGACGAATAGCGCGAGCTGGGTTTCACATGACCGTCTTTTTCGAAACCCATGCTGATTCCTACAGAGTAGATTTCTAGTCTCCAGGAAAGTCATTATACTAGAACACAATACGTGTTCCAAAATTCTACAACTGATCGACGTTAGAGATATAGGTCTATAGTTCTGCACATCTGCTCGACGTCCCTTCTTGAAAATGGGGATGACCTGTGCCCTTTTCCAATCCTTTGGAACGCTACGCTCTTCTAGAGACCTACGGTACACCGCTGTAAGAAGGGGGGCAAGTTCCTTTGCGTACTCTGTGTAAAATTGAACTGGCATCCCATCAGGTCCAGAGGCCTTTCCTCTTTTGAGCGATTTTAATTGTTTCTCTATCCCTCTGTCGTCTATTTCGATATCTACCATTTTGTCATCTGTGCGACAATCTAGAGAAGGAACTACAGTGCAATCTTCCTCTGTGAAACAACTTTGTAAAAAGACATTTAGTATTTCGGCCTTTGGTCTGTCATCCTCTGTTTCAGTACCATTTTGGTCACAGAGGGTCTGGACATTTTGTTTTGATCCACCTACCGCTTTGACATAAGACCAAAATTTCTTAGGATTTTCAGCCAAGTCAGTACATAGAACTTTACTTTCGAATTCATTGAACGCCTCTTGCATAGCCCTCCTCACACTACATTTCGCTTCGCGTAATTTTTGTTTGTCTGCAGGGCTTTGGCTATGTTTATGTTTGCTGTGAAGTTCCCTTTGCTTCCGCAGCAGTTTTCTAACTTGGTTGTTGTACCACGGTGGCTCTTTTCCATCTCTTACGATCTTGCTTGGCACATACTCATCTAACGCATTATGTACGATGGTTTTGAACTTTGTCCACTGATCCTCAACACTATCTGTACTTGAGACAAAACTTTTGTGTTGAGCCAACAGGTACTCTGAAATCTGCTTTTTGTCACTTTTTCTAAACAGAAAAATCTTCCTACCCTTTTTAATATTCCTATTTATGGCTGAAATCACCGATGCCGTAACTGCTTTATAATCGCTGATTCCCTGTTCTGCGTTAACTTTTTCAAATAGTTCGGGTCTGCTTGTCACCAGAAGGTCTAATATGTTATCGCCACGAGTCGGTTCTCTGTTTAACTGCTCAAGGTAGTTTTCAGATAAAGCACTTAAAAAAATTTCACTGGATTCTTTGTCCCTGCCACCCATTATGAGCGTCTGAGTCTCCCAGTCTATATCCGGCAAATTAAAATCTCCACCCAGAACTATAACACGGTGGGGAAATCTACTCGAAAAATGACCAAAGGTGTAGGGAATGGGAGAGACAATGGTTTGTGTTAACGTAGCTAGTGGCTTATCCTGATAAGCAGAGTCAGAGGCAGACAGCGGGAGCCGTCTGCTCTGCAAAATGACTATGAGTCGAGAGAGAACAACCTGTGCCCTCAAAGACCCTCCAGTAATCATACATGATACAGTTCCTGTGTGCCCTATTGGTTAACACAGTGGTTTAGTTACGTCAGTTTATTCCGTAAAGGGCTGAAGGCATCCCTTATCTGTGACTTTTGCTGCAATATACTGAACTGCTGATGTCCTTAAGGACAGGGTGGTTTGGCACATAGACACTGGTGGAGGATAATTGAAAGATTACATGGAACCTGACATTTTAAATAAACTTTTGCATAAAATTCCAAATATTCTTGGACTGGCTGGCCAGCCTGTAAGTCCTTCCACATCCTGTAAGAAAAAGTGGTTTACAGCGTTTACAAAAGAGTACCAGACACACTTTTGGAAAAATGGGTTGCCCAGGTAGGGGCCTAGAGACTGTAGGAGGGCCATGTTACAATTAATGTCTCTACTATTGCCATGGAGAGGGAGTTTACATACACTTATACTTCTCAAACATGTCAGACAATGTTGTAACAAGATACACCAAATGTTCATTTTATGTGCAAAAGTACACTGTCAGTAATAACTCAGGTTATGAAAATCAGATTATTAAGAAGCTGAGTAATACTCTTATTCACATACTGCACTGAACTACCACGAAAATTTGTAAAAGTATTTAAGAATATTATTCTTATCATATTATAACACCACAAAATACTAAAACACAATCAAAATATGGCTTTGCATGTGTCTATGAAGAAATGTGGAACACCCACTAGCTATTTGAATAGTTTGGAAGAGATTTCATTCCAGTTTGTCACGAGCATAACAGTTATCATTCATTAATAACATAAATATTCTCTGCCATGGATAAAATTTTGTTAAATCTGCATATTTGTATCAAAATACAGAAGTACAATGTCTACTTTCAGCAGAAATTCTCTCATGCATGTATAAACAAGCACATTTCCCTTCAAAATAGCAGAAATATTCTATAACTGACTACAACTAAACAAATTAGAAGATAACAAGTAATTTTTACTCTCTGAACATAATGTTACATCTATTGTGTAATGTAGAGAAATCTGATTCTGTGTTTACTTTTTATGTTTAGATAAATTGCCTCTGCACATACATAGATCGTATTATTCGGATATAGCAATGATAAAATGGCAACTTCTGAATAAAATAAGTAGGTCCTATTTTAAGGAACCTGCCCAGATAGCCATGAATGTCAAAGTGCTGCTTTCATGGGACACCAGAGCAAATCTGCCTGGCAGATTAACAGTAAGGGTTAGTGTGCTGTCCAGCCTGGATGTGGTTTCTAGGCCATTTCCCATATCCCACTAGGTGAATACTGTGCTGGCACCCTAGTCCCACCACAGTTACTCATTCTTCAGACATTCAGAAAAATTTCACTAACTACCACATGAATAACACTATATGCTTACCACTTGAGGTAGGCACATTTCACCTTGAGGAGTAACAGTTTGGCAATAGGAAGTGCATTTGGTCACGCCTTAAATTAACCATGCCAAATCCATTTAAATTATGCCGATCCTGTACCAATTCAGGACAAAGGCACAAGAAAAATAGGAGATCCAAATTTAAGAAAGAGTTTGGATGTGGAGTGAAATATCTCCTCAAGATTTGAAGCTATAAAATTAAACAGGGGGTACAAAATATGAGGTCCATTCAAAAAATCCCAAAACATTCATAATTTCATGCCATTGGTTTGTTGGAGCGAAATGTGGTTGTCATCCCTGCTTGTACCTATGTTTAATATGTAACTGCCAGAAGCTTTGTTGCCGTATGTATGATAGTTATTGCTCAGTGCTGTATTGAGTGTGTTGCACAGTTTGTGAATTTCAAGATGGTAGAATTAGAGGAGCAATGCATCTGCATTGAATTTTGTGTGGAACTCGAGAAAACCTGTACAGAGAGGCACAAAACAATGCAGGAAGCCTATGGTGATGAGAGCTTAAGCCACACTTGGTGTTATGAATGGTTCACATGGTTTAAAAATGGCTGGATTGTCAGATCAAATGTCAAAGCCATTCTAACAGTTTTCTTTGACTTTGATGGATTAGTTCATTCATGCCACAGGGACAAATTGTTAATCCATGGGTCTATCAGGATCCATTAAGACACTGTTACAACACCTGTGAGAAAATGCAAAAAGGAAATGGTCTGAAATGTGGCAAGACAATTCGTGGCTCTTGCATCACAATAATGCACCCACACATTCATCCCTGTTCGTGCATGACTGTTGCACAAAAAATGAAAACAGTGTGCTGCCTCATTCTCTGTTCTCTCCAGACTTGGTCTTTGTAGACTTGTTTATTTCCAAAGTTTAAAACGTTATTGAAATGATGAAAATTTGCAATGATCAACGAGATAAAAGAAAATTCACAGACCTCGTCTCACACAACCCAGCAAGAGGTGTACCAAGACTGCTTCCAGAATTAGAAACGTTGTTGGAAGCAGTTAATCAATTGTGGAGGAGAGTATTTCAAAGGACATCATGTACAATAAGTAAAAGGCAAGCACAGATAAATTTTGTGGACAAAGTTCTGGAATTTTTTGAACAGACCTCATAGATTTCAAGTGAAACATTATACAGATTGATAGGGCTAACTTCTTACTGGAATTTTCAATGGCAGAGCTTAAGGGATGGCACTAGTGGACACTGCAACAAGAGAGACACAATGTGTCAATGACTGTGGATGTAAAAAACGAGTTTGAAAAACCAGTACTGCTGGAAGGGTTTATCATGAACTTCCCTTCTTTGGCAATGCAAATCAGCAATACAGACATTCTAGTCATGCTTCTTCAGCAGCATAAGAAACCATGTCACCATAAGAATGTCCAAACTAGTCCCGGTCTGTTGTGGGTCCAAGTCAGCCCTCTCTCAATGCTTAGTCGGTATGGCTGTCCTTTCACTGAACTTGTAAATACATGTGGATGAGGAGCTGGTGACATTACAGCATGGAATTCCACATTCAAGTACCCAGCAGAGTGTGAAATAAAGAATCTGGAATGTTAGACTTCTGTCTCATGGAGAGGATTTTGGCCAATGAGATACATCATTTTACATCCCAAGCAGAACCTTGGAGCTGCCATATTTTATGGCATTAAATATTGTATTTGGTGGATTTTCTCTCCAGTTGAATATATGGAATGAAAAATTAAGAACCTCTCAAAGATTCATCATTTTAGCTACAGTTTGTTATAAAAGTTGGTCATTTTGACAAAATTTTCATATTAAGTATCATATAATGACATTTGTAAATAGTCTTTACACAGTGTATCTCAAGCATGGAGGCCCAGCAGCTATGTTGAAACTGTAGCACAATTAATACTACTGTGGTCTATCAGCTGTGAAGAGAAAAGTAGCAGGTTCACATCCACCTCCTTCCAAATTCTTTTCACCATTTGTTTTCCAAAAGATTACGGGTCTTTCTTATTCATGTAAAGTATTTCATTTATCATCTGTCATATAACGTAAACTTTGTGTGAACAATTCCACAGAAAATATAACAGAAATGGAAAATTAGTTTATTCCTTCATAACATCTGCATGAAAAATTAGAGTCCACTGTGGTGAACTGTTAAACACCCATTACAATAAACTTAATAAAAAATTAGAGTGACGCAAAACAGTACGGTTATTGTGGAAAGGTATCACTGTATCTTTAAGCAAACAGAAAGAAAACATAACCCAAGTGTTCTCAAAAGTATGTGAGCATTGAACTTTCCTCAATCACAATCACTCCACTGCAGTTTCCTGAACTCAATAGAGGTGTAAAGTGAATGGTATAACCTGCAGTGGCAGTTATAGTGGAAATCTGAAACACCATTTTACCATTCAGTAAACAATGAAAATATCAATAGACACTTTCAACACTAATTCAGAAAAAGGCTCATATAGGAATTACTGCTTTGGCTACATAGACAATACAGCTAATGGATCAGATTCAGAAGTATTGGCTAATTATTGAATGGCAATTCTTGGCATACAAAAATCCTTTAAATGTACCATTTTCGTTCAATAGAAAATTCTGGGTATAAGAGTAGTAACATGCCAACTAAACTTAAGTCAACTTCCAAACCCATTGAAACATAAATCATACAAAAAATATTCATTTCTTAAAATACTAATAGACATGACGAAATAGCACTATGAACCTTATACATGAGAAAAAAAAAATGTATATAGCCTACAAACAGTAAACGAAGTGCTACAGTGCAATGTTCCATTCAAACCATGACAGGCTGCAGGGTGAGAAATGTACATGTGTGCACCATGAATTGACAGGAGGCATCTGAAGGCACATATTAACACAGACCACATGTGCAAGGGGGCCTAAATGACCATGCACCAGCCACAGAGCTACTGCTACATGTAAAACACAGTACGACAGTAACATGTAAGCAAAGAACAGGCACCAGCAATAGTCAGCAGAGACTTTGTATCAATTTTGCAAAAGCAGCTGACAGACTGACACCAATTCTGTACATAAATTAAGGGATCTTAACTTTTATATAACCTAAGACAACCTTAACAGCAGAGGACATAAATAAGGCAACATAGCATGGATACAGCAAACCCAAGACTCAAAGGTTCTGGCCACCCATGTTAGGAATCCATATCTGCATAGAAACCACAACAGTGGCATGGAATTTGTCACAAATGAACTGGAATGTGGTAAGAAGTATGACAGTTTCAACTTCAGATACCATTTCAACAAGTAGCCAAGGGAAGAGTACAAAACTTCACTGGACACAAGAGCAGGGAAGCTTTACCAAAGAATGAATAAGAGAAACTGTTTGCTTAGAGATTGTAGTGGTCACACCTCTTAAAAACATGCACATAGTTCTAATGGCTTACTTATACTCATTGCAGGAAAAAAGCAAAATTGATGTTTCCAAACAAGAACAATCAACAAATCAGACCTGTAAAGGGTATCACTGTAGGAAAAACCCACATGGTGAGGAAACCCTGATGCACTCTTACAATCCCAAAGAAAATCCTAATATAAGCATAAAAACCTAAAGGAAGTTCTTAAGAGCCAAAACAGACAAAGTAAAATCCTTTATCACAGAAAATAATATGAAATGGATTATATATCATAGCCACTTAAAGAGAATTACAGTATTGATAACTGCAACATCTCTGTATAATATAATCTGCTGAATATAAGAAATGGTACTTTGTTGTACAGGGTCTTGCCATGTAACATAAACAATAAATGAGTGAGGCTATGTTTCAATACCTGAAAGCCTATTTCCTTATACTTATGGAGTGGTCTCTCATAAAAAGACTGAACTACTTCCTAAGAAGCTTGTTACAATGTACTACCACATGAACTCTTTATATGATATCTTCATCTACATACATACTCTGCAAGCCACCATACAGAATATGGCAGAGATTTCCATGTACCTTTATTATTCATTTCATTTCCTTCCCCATTCCACTTGCAAATGGCACAAGGGAAGGATGATACCATATTAGCCTTTAAGTTTTTTTACCTTGCCTTTACAGTCCTTATGTGAAATTTATCTCAGTGGCAGTAGAAATATTCTGCAGTCAGCTGCAAATGCCTGTTATCTCAACTTCCTCAGCAGTGTTTCATGATAATAATGTAATCTTCAATTCACAGATTCTCATTTGAGTTCACATAGCATCTCCATAGCACCCAGGTGCTAATCAGACCTACTGGTAACAGATCTAGTAACATGCTTCTGAATTGCGTAGCCAATGTATGCCACAACTATCTTCTCTCGCCACATCTATTCAGTACCTCCTCATTAGCTACATGAACTACTGATATAATTTTCAGAATTATTCTGTAAAACCACATTTTAAAAGCTTCTTTCTTGTTCCTGTCTTAACTTTTTATTAGTCACATTTATCTTCCATAAAAGATTACACTCCAGACAAATACCTCCAGAAAATATTTTGTAACACTTATACTGATATTCATTGCTAACAAATTTCTCTTCTTCGGAAACACTTTTTTGTCATTTCCAGTATACATTTTACATCCTCTCTACTTCACACATCTTCTGGCCAAATAACAAGACTCATCTACTAATTTCAGAGTCTTGTTTCCTAATCTAATTTCCTCTCCATCATCTGATGTAGTTTAGCTACATTCCATTACAATTGTCTTGCTTTTGTTAATGTTGATAATAAGCCCACCTTTCAAGACCCTATGCACTATGTTCAACATCCGCTCCAAGTTCTTTACTATCCTTGAAAGTATTACAATGTCATTGGGAAACCTCAAAGTTATTCTTTCTTCTCCATGAAATTAGTTCCTTCTACAGATATTTCTTTGCTTTCCTTTACTGCTTTCTCAGTGTACTGACTGAATAACATCAGTGATAGGCTAAAACCCTGTCTCCACTCCCTTTTCAACCAGTGCTTTCCTTTCATACCTTTCAACTCATGACTGACATCTGCTTACTGTACAAGTTTTAAATAATTTTTCCCTCCCTGTATTCTATTCCTGATACCTCCAGAATTACAAAGAGTATATTCCAGTCATCATTGTCAAAACCTTTCCCCAAATCTACAGAATTTATTAACGTAGGTTTTCCTTTCCTTTGCCATTCTTCTAAGATAAGTCAAAAGCTCATTATTACTTTGTGTGCTCCTACATTTCTCTGGTATCCAAACTGACATTCCAGAAGATTGGCTTCTATCAGTTTTTCCATTCTTCTGTAAATAATTCATATTAGTATTTTGCAGTCCTGACTTACCAAAATTACATTTTGATATTTTTCACATTGATGAGAACCTATACTATTTGGTATTGGAATTATTATGTTCTTCTTGAAGACTGAAGGCATTTCACCTGCCTCATATACTAGGCATCTGAAACCATAAAAAATGTTTTTTTTGTAGATACTTATGGGAATATTCTCTTGAAAAGATGGTAAAAAACAATTATGTCACTCTTTAGTTAAACCTAATGTAATGTATCTGCACAATCAACAACATATGAGTTTATAATTTTTTCTTTGTTTAGTGGTCATTAAAGCTGTAAGTGAGACTATCATTTTAAAATTAACCATGTTTACAATAATAAATCATAACAACTAGCAGTCACTCCTGTTCCTTTTTTATGCAAATTTTCTGATCGTTTTCAAATATTTTAAACTAATGCTTACACTGATAATAAATTGTATATTTAAGTGTGAGTACATCAACTGAGTATTATGTAAAAAGCTGTGACATGTAATTATGGCCATATAGAACAAAACACTACCCAAATGTGCTGTGTCACCATGCTGTCACAAGTCAACCTATTTGATCATACTCCTCATGCAGTCTCTCAGAAAAAAACTGAGTTCATTCTATCCAAGATCATTAATATTTATGGTCACTTAACCTATACAGAATGTAAAAGCCAGCTACATAAGTTCACTGACCTTTCCAAGTTCTTACAACCAGTTTCTTGATATCAGGTATTACATGCTGCTTCCTAAAATCTTTCCATTCATTCTTAAAAACTACAGACGTTTTAATTATTAATGGGGAATGGCTTAACACAAAAAGAGTAGAGCAAAAGTATTCAGTTCATTAATTGGGTAGCTGAATTAGGAAAACCACCATCAATCCATAAGGCTGTTCACATACATGTTGACTTAACATTTGTGATAGAAAATATATGAATCTCATGTTGTACTGGGAACTTGCTATGCAGTACTAACAACTTACTCAACTAACCTTCTCTGCTCTCGGTAGGTGTTTCAAATCAAGTTCTCACTTTTACTTTTAAAACACTTTATTTAAAATATACACATGTTGACTTTATTAAAATAGGCGCACGAAGACTGACTAATGCGCCTCAACACACACACATATATATACACAAACATCTGTCACCACAATCGATATTTCTCGAACATATCCGATATAAATGTATTACAATTCCAACACGCCTCCTTACATTTATATCGCGATGTTTAACATATTCCTAATTTTAATGAATTTTTCTTTACATAACGACTTTGTGAATATATCTGCAACATTTTCATTCGAATCTACTTTAACAATATCAATGAGTCCCTGTAAATAATACTCATGCACAAAATGGTAATGTACTTCTATATATTTTGAATTCTTTGTGAAATTACCAAACTTCGCTATATTTAATGCTCCTGAATTATCTTCATATATGACAATAGGTTTTTCAAATTTAACATTAAAAATGTCTAAAATATCATGTACAAGTTTCACCTCGCTAACAGCTTCAGACAATGCTACATATTCTGCAAAAGTTGAAGCCTTTGTGACACTCGCTTGTTTTCTTGACTTCCAAAATACAACATTACTAAATAATCTAATTACATAACCAGAAGTTGACTTTCTATCCACACTATCACCTGCCCAATCTGAATCCACAAAACAATCTAATATCTCAGCACCTTCATTCCTACAATAGTTTAATTTCAAATCTTTAGTTAAATATAAATATTTCAAAATTCTCAAAGCATATTTAAAATGAGTACTACTGTAACAACTTTGGAATCTGCTCAAGTAATTCACACTATAGCTAATATCTGGTCTAGTACCCGAACTTATGTACAAGAGTGCACCTATCAAGTTTCTATATCTAACGTCATTACAATCTTCATACGCTGGTTCTAACTTTAAATTTACTTCCATTGGAGTTTTGTACAAGATCGAATCTTCAATTTTATATTTCGCAGCTAACGAATCAATGTATTTTTCTTGACTCAAACTCATAACTCTTGTTTCATAATCATAATTAATATCGATGCCAAGATATCTTTTTACCTCACCTAAATCTTTCATATTAAATCGCTTTGACAATAAGTTCTTAATCTTAACAATTTTTTCTTTTCTCACACAGCAAATGAGCAAATCGTCGACAAAAATAATCAAATAAATCAAGACATCTCCATCTCTCAATACATAAAGACAATAATCATATTTACTCCTTTTAAAACCTAAACTTCTTAAAAACTCGTCAAGACAATTGTACCAAGCTCGTGAGCTTTCTCGCAAACCATACAATGCTTTATACAATTTACAGACTCTACCCGTACCATCATCATATCCTCTTGGCTGCTTTACATAAACTTCAGATAAAACTTTACAATTTAGAAACGCAGTCTCTACGTCCATTTGTTCTATAACCAAACCTTCTTGACAACAGTATGACAACAAAATCTTTAATGTTTGCATATTGGTTACTGGAGAATAAATATCCTCAACGATTTCTTTTTGTTGAAACCCCCTGACAACTAATCTTGCTTTGTAAACACCCTCTGATTTCTTTGTGAAAACCCACTTTACATCAATGGCTTCTTTATCAACTGGTTTATCTACTAATTCCCATGTTTTGTTTTTGTTCAAACAATCAATTTCCTTATTCATCGCTTTTTCCCAATAATTTGATTCGGCACTGTTAATCGCCTCCTCAAAGCTTTCCGGACTATTTGCACTGCAAAAGTTTACATAAATAAAATTGCTGTAAACATAATCATTTAATATTTTTGGTTTTCTTTCTCTAGATGATCTCCTCAACTCAAGTACTTTCTCTGATTCATGATTATCAGAAAGCTTTTCATTTTTCTCAATTTCCTTCTGTTTTTCTATTAGTTCAGTTTCATTTTCTATACTTTCGTGTTCAGAATCACTAGAATATTCACTTACTGAATCATAATCTTTAAACCCAATACATTTAACACCGCTTTCAACAATGTCCACATGTCTAGCAACAACTATCTTATTATTTATTAGCACTCTGTAGCCTACTTCACAATAACCCATTAAAACCCCCAAATCGGCTTTCCTATCCCATTTCGACTTTCTCAGTTGCTCAGGTACTCTTACAAAAACTCTACTCCCATACAACTTCAAATGATTAACATTAGGTTTTTTTCCCAGTAATATCTCATAAGGAGTTTTCTTTTCAATGGTGTTAGCTAAAGTTCTGTTTTTGAGGTATGCTGCTGCACAAACCACTTCAGGCCAAAATCTCTTGTCTACTCGCGCTTCGGCTAGCAGACACCGTGACATGTCCATGATGGATCTGTTATACCTTTCAGCAGTACCATTAAGCTCATGCACATAAGGTGGACAAGCATTCAATACAATTCCTTTTTGTCTCACAAATTCATAGACATTTTCATTTAAATATTCCTTCCCATTGTCACATCTTATCTTTTTAACAGTTTTCCTAGTGAGATTCTCAACTTCATTAATATACTCTACAAAACATTTGTATACTTGATCTTTAGATTTTATGGTGTAAACACGAGCTGCCTTACTGTAATCATCAATGAAAGAAAGAAAATATCTTTCCCCATGCATTCCAGTAGTTGAGTGAGGCCCATTTAGATCTGTGTGAACAATTTCTAAGATTTCTTTTGCTTTGGTTCTATTATTTTTAAAAGGAACATTATGCATTTTGTTTTCGATACAGATTTTACATTTCATAAATTCTGATTCTAGTTCTGAAGGAACCCCATCTAACAATTGATGTTTACATAAAGTATTTAGATAATTGAAATTAACATGTCCCAAAATGCGGTGCCATTTTTCCTTTGCTGTCATATTATTGTCTTTACTCATAACATTAACATTAACTTCTCCTTTATTAATAGTACTACTCATTTTATACAACCGACCCTCTTTCCATGCAATCGCAATCAATCCATTAGCTTTATCAAAAATTTTTGCATTATTCCCTACCGATACAATTTTGTGATTATCTGTAATTTTAGCATAACTGATCAAGTTTTTGTCTATGTCTTTTACAAAGAAAACATTTCGCATATTAATTGGAACCATTTGATCATAGACAGGAAAATTACTAATTACATTACCAACTTTAGTAGCTTGCAAAATTTTTCCATCAGCAATTTTTACATTTATAGGTTGTTTTAAAGTTATACTCTTAGAAAAATATTCCTCATTATTAATAACATGATCAGTACAGCCACTGTCTAATAACCAATTGATTTGAATTTGATTGTTATTACTTGACTCTACTGTTCTATTTTGACCTATCATAGAATTAACCTCTGTTATAAAACTACTCATACCATGATCACTCTGATGGTAACCTTGCTTGCTGTGATGCCGACCGCTGCTAAAACCATGCTGCTCTCCTCGACCACGTTGCCTGCTGCCATAACCTCCACGCTGCATGTTGCCGTAATATCCACGCTGTACATTGCTATAGCCTCCACGCTGCATATTTCCATTACCTCTGTCGCTGCTTTGAAAATGTACTCCACGATGCCATGTGCCTCTGTTACTTGTTCTTCCCTGGGTACAATCACGTTTGAAGTGACCTGCTTTGCTGCATCGATAACATACTTGCTCCTGATTTCTTGAATTCAATTTTCTTTCTGTGTGAAATGCATTTGATTTTACCTCTTCATTTCCAGTTTTTGCATTCAATAATTGAATCTTACTTTTAACGTATTCAACTGTCTGGTCCTCTTCCTTCAAGACGTCCACTAAGTCCCCAATATAGCTCATTGACTCTGGTAACGTTCGCAGCATATAATTTAACTTCTCCTTTTCCGTTACTTTGGCGCCTGCAGATTTCAGCTCATTTACAGTTTTTTCAAATGCACTGAAAAATGTCCCCGTATCACTGTAATCACTTAACCTCAATTTGTCCAACTTGTTTCTGCATAATATTTGAAGGGCTGTAGACTCTTTCGAATATAATTCATCAAATTTCTTCATGATCTCGAAAGCACTTTCTCTGTCACTCACGAATTCTAGTTGCTTATTTGTGATTGCACCATAAATATAGTTGATAGCCTTCAAGTCCTCTTCATCCCACGTTTCGTTGTCTGAACTCACTTTTGCCCTCGTAGTCACTGTATAGCATTTCTTCATTTTTAGGTACATGATTATCCGCTGCTTCCAGTTCCCATAGTCTTCGCCATCAAATACAGGAATAGTTATATCAGCCATGTCGAACTTTCTGAATAACACGCGACGGCCACAATATAATATTTAACTTCTACTTTTCTTTTCAAGAACCACGCTCTGCTACCATGTTTCAAATCAAGTTCTCACTTTTACTTTTAAAACACTTTATTTAAAATATACACATGTTGACTTTATTAAAATAGGCGCACGAAGACTGACTAATGCGCCTCAACACACACACATATATATACACAAACATCTGTCACCACAATCGATATTTCTCGAACATATCCGATATAAATGTATTACAATTCCAACAGTAGGTAATGATGGGATAGAATTCACTTAGTATTCAGTACAAGTGCACTTAAATTTACACTGAAGAGCCAAAGAAACTGATAGACCAGCCTAATATTGTATAGGGCCCTCGTGAGTACGCAAAAGTGCCACATGATGTGGCATGGTCTTGACTAGTGTCTGAAGTAGTGCTGGAAGGAACTGACACCATGAATCCATCAGGGCTGTCCATAAATCCGTAAGTGTGTGAGGGGCTGGAGATCTCTTGTGAATAGCATGTTGCAAGGCATTCCAGATATGCTCAATAATCTTCATATCTGGTGAGTATGGTGGCCAGCAGAAGTGTTTAAAGTCAGAAGAGTGTTCCTGGAGCCACTCTGTAGCAATTCTGGATGTTTGGGGTGTTGAATTGTCCTGCTGGAATTGTCCAAGTCTGTCAGAATGCACAATGGACATGAGTGTATGCAGGTGATCAGACAGGATGCTTAGGTTTGTGTCATCTGTCAGAGTCATATCTAAATACATCAGAGATCCCATATCTCTCCAACTGCATACACTCTCCACCAGCTTGAACAGTCCCCTGCTGACATGCAGAGTCCATGGATTCATGAGGTTGTCTCCATACCTGTACACATCCATCTGCTTGATACAATTTGAAATGAGACTCGCCCAACCAGGCAACATAATTAAAATCACGAACAGTACAATTTTGGTGTTTATAGGCTCAGGTGATGTGTAATGCTTTGTGTCGTGCAGTCAGGAGTGGACCTTCAGCTTCAAAAGCCTACATCAATGGTGTTTCATTGAATGGTTCATGTGCTGACACTTGTTGATGGCCCAGCATTGAAATCTGCAGCAATTTGTGGAAGGGTTTGGCTTCTGTCACACTGAACAATTCTCTTCAGTTGTTGTTGGTGCCATCCTTGCACGATCTTTTTACAGCCACAGTGATGTCAGAGATTTGATGTTTTACCAGATTCCTGATATTCATGGTACACCCATGAAATGGTCGTACAAGAAAATCCCCACATTGTCGCTACCTTGGAGATGCTGTGTCCTATTGCTCATGTGCCAACTATAACACCATGTTCAAATAACCTGCCATTGTAGCAACTGCAGAGGACTCGTGTTATCTTAAATAGGCTTTGCTAACTGCAGCCCCATATTCTGCCTGTTTGCCTATCTCTGTATTTTAATACGCATGCCTATACCAGTGTCTTTGGTACTTCAGTGTATAATAGGCTATATTATCACACATCATCATAACAGATAGTAGTGGAGGCATGGTCCTTAGCAAGTGCCATGTTCCAACCAAACATACATCTCTCTATAATGCACAAAACTTCCTGTTGTGTCAAAAACTCAGCATTACACCCTAACTTGTCACAGCTAGCAATCAGCATAACATGGCTTTTGTGCATTGCAGTTGGTACTCAGACTTCCAGTGTGACAACTTCGATGTCTACCTACATCAATGTTACTATGTATCACATGTTTAACCTATCACAAAAAACATTATATATGTTTGCATTGTGTTCACTACTCACAAACAGGGACCATCACTTATTCTCAGCCATGTGTGGATAGGAGGACTGAATATTAATATGCAGAAACGAGGGAGAGAGGAAAAAAGAAAATGAAGTATTAGGTGGAAACTGGAGGGAAATAATTCAGTCCATTAGCCCCATAATCTGGTAACTTACTCAGTAGCCTAGTGGTTCTGGTGGTAGAAGATGTTAATCATAGTATGATGACTGTGCAGGTATCCACAAGCCAAATGCCATCTATTTCTGGTAATAATCTGATAGATCCAACTGAGACTGAGAAACTTGATGGTCTATGGCTTTCCTTCCAAGGCCTAGATGCCAGTATAAAATCTGTACTTGACCTTGAATCAAAGACGCACTCTCACCAAGGTTTAAGGTTCCAAACCCTTTCTTCTATACATAGACAATTTAGAACTGAGAAGAGAGGGGGGTGAGGGGATGTGGCATAAACCATAGAGACTCTCACTCCTGTTCAACAGGTGAGAAATTATTTTCATTGGGGCCCATGGAAGCTGTGTAGGATAGGACAGAGGAAGAAGAGAAAGAGGATCATGGCATGAAATCAAAACAAAGGAAAACACCATGACCAGCTCAGACTCTGTGTTGCTGTTAATCCAAATCGTGCAAGCTGCAAGGTCCTGGAGATTAGTTGAAAACTCTACCCTGTAATCACCATAATGAGTAACAAGCAAAAAATATACATCTACAAATGCTTCCTCATAGTCCAAACTTCAGCCATCAACAAAGCATGAAAAGTGGACATCATAAATTGCCTTAAAGTTAACACATAAGAAAAGCACATATCTGTAAATAATGCTGTTCATGGCAGTGTCCTTCCTCACATTCATTAATGCAAACATTGTGGCAGATTAATGCAATAAAGTTTCACAAGTACCATTTAAATGTTGTACCTACAAAATTAGGACTAGTAACTAGTCAAAATGAATCTCTTTCAAATGTCAGTGTCAGAATAATCAATGTTGTCAGTAATCCCTGAACATTTTCCATTTAAAATTATAATTTCCTAGCCTCAGAATTCCTATTTGCTCTTGTTAAGCAGAAGTTAAAGGGTACTTACCCATTCATGACACAGTGTGGCACAATGTGGTTGGCAGCAATGCACATGTGGAGGGCATGGCTACAGGCAGGTGGCACACATGGGGAGACAGTACGGACCCAGTGGTGGCTGCTGGCTACTGCAGTGGAGAGGAAGAAACACTCCTGTGTTGAAACCAGATCTCTTGGCGTGAGCAGTTAGCCACACTGATGAATGGGTGGCAAATGGACTGCTCTGCCGCTGGTGGCAGGGAGATGATACTGCCCAGGTGAGAGTGGCAGGTTACTAATTGGTAAGGCTGGATCAGTATCATGAACCAAATGTATGATTTGGATGACTCTTACATGTGGAGAGCTTCATGATTGGGGTTGATGCGCAGCGACATGAAAGTTCTTGCTGCCACTGACTGGCAGATGTGACAATCAAACTGGCCCCAGCAGCACATGTGTATCATGTGCAGCTGCATGGTGCATCTCAGTGCAATTGTGATGAGATTCTGTCCACACTGGTGGCAGACAGTGAGTGATGTAGTAGTCTCTCCCTTTGGCACTGTGGAATGTGCAGATGCAGCACATCCCAGACCACATGGCAAGGTGCAACCACAACTGGAAGCCTGTACAGCAATGACTCTTGTAACTACCCACACAGCATTGAAAATGATCCAAAAATTTTCTGGTCATCATTCACCTCAAATGGTAGGTTAAATCCTGATTCTGACACCTCCTACACAGGATGCAGAGAGGGGTGTGTTAGCAAATAAGGGAAGGTGGCAAAATGCAAAAGTTGAATTCATTGCACTTGAGATATATTCTCGGTACATGCAACAAGGGCTTGCCCTGGAGGTGGAAGTAAAGGCTTACTGCCAGTGTTGGTCAAAAATAAGAAAGAAACAGGGAAGTGTAGAAAGGTGTTTCATGTTCATGTGACTGATGCCTGGTCCCATTGAGCAAAGCCAGTGACATATGGTGGTAACCATCCACTCTATAGGACTGCTTGGAGTTAAAAGAGATAAACAACTGTCCTCTGCCCTGCAAAGCCATACAGCAACACCACACTTGATTCGGTTCTGGCATTCCCGATTGGTTAATGAGATGCTACAAGTATGCCACATTATTCAGCAGAGGGTAAAAAGCACCCCTTGCAGTGGGTTTTACTGGAATGAACTGCTTCTATCCTGAAGGGCACGCTTCTCTGGCACATAGGCACTGTTAGAAGTATACTGGGAGGATACTTCAAAGACTCAATGGAAAAAAAAGTTCAAAATAAAATATTTTATGCCCCCAAAATATTCCAAGACTTGATGAAAGATTGATTGTTGGTCTAGAGTCAAACTATCAAAGTCTTATATACTAAACCACGCACCTATGAGCACGTACCCACCCAACCACCTATGCATTTCTGAAAGGTGTAATAAGTATTAAAAACATCTAAAACAATATTTTCACGTAGAGGAAGGTGTAAGTAGATGAATGATGAACACTAACTTCACTTAACGAAGGTTTATTCAGCACTTGCAGATACAAGAGCATGGAGCAAACTGCCTCCTGGCAGAACACACATGGTATATATACAGCTACAGAACATTCCAGCACAATGATTCTTGCCATTTGTGGATACTTCTAGAATGTACACGAACGAAAAATAGACATTAAAATGTTGCAGCTCAGGTGACTCTTGAACTCACGACCGCCCATGCAGCAATCTAGTATCATAAACACTACACTATGGTGACTGCGCTACTCTTCTTTCTTGAGAGACAGTCAGCATCTTGGTGTTTTCTTCCACTTTTGTACACTATGGTGATGTCATACTCTTGAAGACGTAGTGCCCACCGGGCGAGTTGTCCTGTTAGATCCTTAAGACTTATCAACCAACAAAGTGAATAATGGTGTGTAACAACTGTGAATGGCCTTCCATAGAGATACTGTCGAAATATGCACATGGCCCAGATCACAGCAAGAAATTCCCTTTCTGTAGTTGAGTAGTTTCTCTCAGCTTCTGTAAGTGTCCTAGAAACATAGGCTATAACCTTTTCCATCAGAAATCTGCCTCAGAACAGCACCAATCCCATACCCACTGGCATGTGTGTGTAGTTCTGTAGGTTCTCTCTCATCATACGGACCAAGTACAGGGTCAGTCATCAGACCTTTTTGCAGCACATCGAAAGAATGTTGTTGAGCACCACCCCAGATAAATTTATCATCGGTTTTTAACAATTCTTGGAGTGGCCTGGCTTTGATACAAAAGTCTTTGATAAAATGGCAGTAATAATAACACAATCCGAGAAAGCTTCTCACATCTCTAATACCTTTAGGAATAGGAAATTCCATTATAGATCTCACCTTTTCTGGGTCTGGCCGTACACCTTCATTTGACACAAGGTGAGCAAGTATTTTGATTTCTTTTGCTCCAAAGAGACACTTTCTTGGATTAAGTTTCAGTCTGGCTTGTTGGAGACACTTAAGAATGGCCCTCAGTCTTTTTATGACTCTGAGAACACTATAATGTCACCTAAATAACAAAGACATATCGTCCACTTCAGGTGCCTTAGAAGATTATCCATCATTCATTCAAAAGTTGCTGGTGCATTACACAAACCAAACGGTCTTACCTTAAACTCTTACAGGCCCTCAGGGGTAATGAATGCACTTTTCTCATGATCAACCTCATCTAATTTGATTTGCCAGTATCCTGAATACATGTCCCAGGTTGAGAAAAACTTAGCCCCCTTCAGACAATCTAGTGTATCGTCAATTCGTGGAAGGGGGTAAATGTCCTTTTTAGTTATCTTATTAAGCTTCCTGTAACCAACACAAAAGTGCCAACTGTCGTCCTTCTTCCTGATGAGAACCACTGGTGACAACAATGGGCTCTGCGAAGGTTGAATGATGTCATTCTTCATCATTTTCTCTACCGCATCGCGAATTATTCAACGTTCCATTGCTGACACATGGTATGCTTTCTGGCTCATTGGCTGATGGTTTCCAGTGCTAATCCAGTGCTTCACCATCGATTTGTCTAATTTGCTCTTCGCCTGTGGATTGAAGAATTCAGAGAACTCTTGAAGAATGGCAAGTAGCTTCTTCTGTTGTTACTTACTGAGATCTGGTGATAGTCGAGCTAGATGATCTTGTAGTGGTAGCGCTAATTTCGTCCACAGACTCGGCATGGGAGGTTTCTATGATGCTCAGCTGTTCTGCAATTAACGGCTCAGCTTTAGCTATGCAAATGCGTCATGGAAGGATCTGCGGTTCTCTGCGACAGTTAACTATACACAATTCACTGAATCCATTCTTAAACGAGATGACAGAGGCTGGGATGACCAAGTTATTCTTAAGTGGTATGCTTCTCTTACATTCCACTACAAGATCCATGGCTTGATGCATGGCATGACACATGACAGCTACATTTCTAGCGCTGACTGCAGGAATGATCACTTCATCCAGCACACACAATCTCCACACAGTTGGATGCGCTTCTTCCTGTCCACTGTATCTCATCTCGTCTAGCATAATCTTCGAGCGACCACAATCCATAATTGCCAAAGAAGCTTTCAAAAAGTCCCATCAGGGAGTGATGTCATGACTATAGTCTTGTAAGACGATGAATTCTAAGGGCTGTCTATGGGCACTTATACCCACATGAATGACACTTCTTCCTGTAGGTTTTACGTATTTCCCATTAGACACCTTCAGAAGAGATGTTTTGTTGTCGACGAATACAGTTTTCTGCAACTGGAGACGGTACTTCTCTGAAACATCATGCTCCAGAGTCTACAAGAGCTTGGGCTGGTCAGCCACCCATGAGGATACCAACGTAGTTTCCTATCATTTTTGTAGTGGTCAATGGGAGAGGGTTTTTCTCTTCGGCGGCCTCACCTCCAAGGAAGGTCACACCTCATAGTTTTCCAGGTTGCAGTGGCTAGATGATCGGCTGCAGATTCTAAACGGCGATGGAGACCTTGATCGGCGTGTTGGGGAGCATCTACTCCAGCAGCTACCTTGCAGCGATGGTGACCTACATCGTCCTGCATCCACATCTTCTTGCTCATCTTTGTCGTCCCGGAGTTGTTGTCGGCTAAGATCGGTCTGCTGTCTTCTGGAGTGGGCGTCATCAAATGTTCACCTCCTTTCTCGACAATAGTGCACCACATGTCCCGGTTGTTTGCAGTGGAAACACACTGGTTGGTTGTCCTGGGTCCTCCAGACATCAGTCTTCCTTGGTGCCCAAACAGGTTACTCATGCAGTATTGTGGGAACATAACTTCACCTGTGTCTCGACTTTTTTACTGTTTTAAAGGGAAATGAAGGACCAGATATTGGGTTCAATGTCTGTTCCACTTCCTCCCTTACAACCTCTTGAAGCGTCCAGGTTTTTTGCTCGCTGTGCAATCCAAGTGCCTTCTGAACTTCCTATCTCACTATCTGACAAAGAACACATGTGAAATCAGTCGTTCAGATTTCTTGCATGTAATTCTTTTTTGATGTACTGTCTTGATGCACTGGCACCATTTTATGAAGTCATCTGCTGTTGAAGCCTCCTTCAGAAGTAAGGCTTGATACATGTCCTCAGCAACACCCTTCATGAGATGTGAAACCTTATCTTCCTCCTTCATTTGAGGATCCACTATTTTACACAGCACCAAGACGTCTTGAATGTAGGATGCTGTAGTTTCTCCTGGACGCTGTGCCCTGCACTTTAATTTATCTTTAGCCTAGCACTTCTGTAGTTCTGTGTCTCCGAAATACTTGTGCAGATCCACCTGGAATATTTTCCTGCTTGTGAACTTCTACTCATTGTTTTCATACCATTGCTTGGCAGTGCTTTCCAAGTAGAAAAATACGTTAGCCAAACACATGATGTCATCCCATTTGTTAAATCTGGCTATACACTCATATAACTTCAGCCACTTGTTTGGATCTTGGCCATCGTCACCAGAGAACCCGGAAGAATGTCTCATGTGGTGGCTCACAGTTGCTGTCATCATGATGTCCTTTTCTTCTTCTGTCTCCAGTAGATTGTGATATGTTGAATATGGCTCAAACTCGGGTTTCTTGCCATGTAAACGGCGGCTCTGTCATGGCCTGATGGGAGCCACCATGTCATCTATAAAGTGCAGTATCACAAGTTCCAATACCCAGTGTCTCCACCAGAATAATGTCATGTAAAGGAAGGTGAAAGTAGATGAATAACGAACACTAACTTCACTTAATGAAGGTTTATTCAGCACTTTCACATACAAGAGTACGGAGCGAACTGCCTCCGGCCAGAACACATATGGTACATATACAGCTATAGAAATTTCCAGTACAATGATTCTTGCCATTTGTGAATACTTCTAGCTAGTACTCGAACCAAAGATACAAATTAAAATGTTGCAGCTGAGGTGAGTTTTGAACTCATGACCGTCTGTCCAACAATCTAGTATCGTAACCACTACACAACAGTGACTGTGCTACTCGGCCTCTTCTGTGAAAATATATCAGAAAAATTTGGTTGACTGTTTACTAAATTAAATACTGGTTTATCCAGTACATACAAGCTTAGGCTACAGTTCATAATACACACTTGGTGCACTTAGTGTGTGCGACCTGAAGTCTCATTCAACATTTTGAAGAGGCTGTTTCAGCAGCCATTGAACATACAGGGTGCAACATACTGTAGCTTGTGGTGAAAGTTGGAACAAATTATGCCTCTTGTCTGAGTTCTGAGTTCATACTTGGACCTAGCCAGAGACTGGCGGAGAAGGTTGAGAAGACCATTCCTTTGGCACAAAATGTCAATGAAGTTCACAGTCTCCATCATTGTCCTCAGAGCAGACCATGGCTCACTGGATCTGAGTCAAGTGGAGGATCTAAACCAGATATCTTGAAGTTTCTGTGAGATGTTAGGCTATGACTGTCTGGGCTTGTACCTAGTATTGTAAACTGTATGGTCCCCCTAATTTGGTCAGGTAAGCACTGTCAGCAACAACTGCTACCTTGGTACCTGATTGCGTGTGAGGCATGCACCAGAATTTGTTTGATTACACAGCTCCCCACTTACTACAGATTAAGACTGCTGTAGGAGACCTAAGAGTACTAGAGTAGGATCCAAACAAATGTCATCCACAGATAAGGATGCTAAAATCCTAGCAATAACCTGTCAAAGTGTTCCTAAGTATGTGCCATAGTTTGAAGATATTCTAAAAAGCAATGAAGTTTATGTAATACTAGGTATGGAGATCTAATTAAAATATGAAATTAATATCAGTGAGATATTTTTTACAAGAGTGGAGTTGGGAGGTGAAGGTGGTGTTTTGTCTCTGTGAAGCGTAGCGCCATATACCGATCCTGCCTTGGGGGCAGTTAAGTGGGAGATGTGTCTCAGAGCTGGATAGTGACAGATGGTGATGCGAGACTGGACGCACATGTAGTTTATGTATCAGCCGATAGAGGACAGTATTGGAAAGGGGACTGTGATTTAGTTTGGATTGTACCCACTAGAGTGCACTAAAGTAATAAAACGTTTTTCATAAACTGTTCTAATATTTTCATGAAGTGTTGTTATGTCTTTCTGTGTATGTAAAAGGTTATAAATGTGTTTTAGCAGTATGAATGATGCGTGAGTGTGGTTTAAGGTTAATATGAAGATAACTGTTTAATGAGTTATGTAGTGGAATTTAGTGTGGGAACATTTCAAAGAAGTATGGATGTGGACAAAGGAGATTTTTGTAGAATAGATTTGTAAAGTAAGTTTACGGTAAAGGGAAAGTTAATTCAGGTATAAATAACAATAGTAAATAACTTTATGCATAAACAAAACTTCAGCATACTGGATAATTACATCAGTAATAATTGCAGTTATTAGGTTTCCTATTTTGCGATTGGTTATTGATGAAAAGCATGGACTGATGCGGAAGAATGTTGTTTTGCTATTGGCTGTTGAGTAAACTGACCAATGGTAAAGCAATATTCTCTGGTGGGAGTGGAAAACACGCGAAGCATGTCCAGGTCAGCATTGGGCGAGAGGGGAACACATTTCACCAGGTGGCAGGGAATGGCGGAGGTTGTGTCATGAGCACCGAGCACCGGATGAAGGGAAACACGCAATGAACAGTGTATCATCACGTAGTATTATAGAAATGTCATGGATAATGTCCAGGGGAACAGGCACAAACACCTTGAGCAAGGGCACGTTCAAGATGGGGGGGGGGGGGGGGGGCGAGAAACTTCAACAGGGCGAGACAGGTGACGGGGGAGAGGTCGAAGGGACTGGAAAAGGCGCTGGCGGCAAGGGCGTGATCGTAGGTAAGCTCAACATGGGGAGCACGGGTTTACTCAACAGAGTGCGTGAGACCGGAGTAGGGGCCGAGGTCAGAGAAGAGCTCGACGATTGGAGCTGGAAGTCACTCGATTGAGTGTGTAAGTCCGACCTGGAGGGAGTGGTCGGAGCGTTGTGAGCCACGACAGTGAGTGGCGTGGTCGTGGCCTGAAGGGGGGTAGAAGAAGGCTCGACATGAGCAGGCGTAAGTATGTTGATAGAGACTGTGACAGGTGAATCTTTCATCTGGATGTCATACGTGTTGGCTGATCACCGGAGAACTCGGTACGGGCCGGTATAAGGAGATTGGAGGGGAGCATGGACAGTGTCATCTTGGAGCATGATGTACTCGCAATTGTCCAGAGATTTTGGGACGTAAACCTTAGGGTGGGAATGGCTAATGGCTGGCTGGCAGAGTGATGCGGAGGTTGATGACATGGCATCTGACATGGTCCACGAAAGAAGGTAAGTCAGACTGAGGCAGAGAAGCAGAATGGCTCACAAGTTCGCCAGGGAGAGCAATGTTCTGGCCGTATACGAACTTGGCAATTGTGCCTTTGAGGTCTTCCTTATAGATCACACGAATGCCGAGTAGCACAAGGGGAAGGGCCTCTGCCCAAAGAGAGTCGTGGAAAAGAAGAGCCACCTTGAGAGTGCAGTGCCAGTGCTCAACTAGCCCATTACTTTGCGGGTGATATGCTGTGGTATGGATGCGCCGGATTCCGAAAGTGTTACAAATCTCGTTGAACAGGGCCGACTCAGATTGTCTGCCCTGGTCAGTCGTGATGATAGCTGGACACCCGTGACTCGACGAAAGCTCGAGCAACAGTTTCTGCCATAATATTGGGAAGGGGGACAGCCTCAACCCAGCAAGTTGTTCGGTCGATAGACGAGAGAATATAATGAGAGTCGTTAGAGGGGGATAGAGGGCTGATAGTGTCAATATGAATGTGCTGGTGGAAACGCCCAGGAGGGATCGAAAAGGCGCCAACGGGGGGGCGGGGGGGGGGGGGGGGGCGTGCGAGGCGGGCGGACGCATGAACACCAGGGTGGGCTAAATTATGCAATGCATTGAAGACAGCTCAATGGAGCATGGTTGGGATGAGGGGGCATAACGTGCCCGTACTGTCATCGCACCAGATCTCACCAGAAATGCCAGGGAAGGTGGTGCAGACTAAGTGTAGTGAAGAGATAGAGTCTGCAATCAGGTTTTGTGTGTCCTTGTCGGGGGTGTTGGAGGTTAGGCAGTTCAGAGAGGTCTAACATCGAATGGACGGCGTCGACTCGTGAAAGGAAATAAGCAGCTATATTGTCAGCACCCTTTATGTGTCTGACATTGGTGGTGAACTGAGATATGAAGTCCATGTATCTGAAGTGGCGAGGAGGTGGGCCTGCTGGTGGGTTTGTAATGGCCGCAGCCAGGGGTTTGTGGTCCGTTAAAACATAGAAAGGGCGTCCCTCAACGTCAGTCTTAAAATGCTTGCAACTCCCTGTCAAACACGGAATACTTCTGTCTTTCAGTGGTGAGCTTGTGTGAGAAGAACTGCAGAGGCGAAGTCTGGCTGTCGATAGTCTGGCTAAGGACAGCGCCGATGGCAGTAGCACTCGCATCTGTGGTGATGAAAGCTATGCATTGGGATGAGGATGTGCGATGGTGCAGGCCTTGGCAAGAAGATTGTTGAGGGCGGTGAAAGGGTCAGTCATAGCAGGGGTCCATGGAACGGGCCAAGATCCAGAAGTGTGGATGCCTGCCAAGGCGTCTGTCAGTGGAGCCTGAATCTCCACAGCCCGAGGTAGATGTCGGCGAAAATAATTAACCATCCCCAGAAAGCGACAGAGCTCTTTGAATGACGCAGGTCTGAATAGGTTTAGTATTGTTTTTACTTCCTCAGGGGGTGGTGAAATGCCGTCGGCAGAGACCCAAAATCCAAGAAAAGTGACAGCGGGTTGATGTAGCTGTAATTTGTCCTGGTTGATCTTGATGCCTGCTGCTGTGAGAGTGTTCATCTCAGTTTGCACATGTCGAATGTTGTCCTCCATGGAGGAGCTGAACACAAGAATGTCATCAAGATACGCAACACAGAATTTTAGGTCAAATAGCACTTCGTTGATGAAGTGTTGCCAGGTCTGAGTTGCATTTTTCAGACCAAAGGGCATGAATCGAAACTGAAAGAACCCGATTGGGGTGGTGACTACTGTCTTCTTGATGTCTTCAGGTGCCATGGGGATCTGGTGGTAGGCCCGTTTGCAATCAATGACAGAGAACGTGGTCGCACCTGCGAGGGAACTGGTAAAGTCAGCAATGTTGGGTATGGGGTAGGTGTCCATAATTGTTCGTGCGTTTAGTCGACAGTAGTCACCGCACATGCGACAGGACACATCTTTCTTGGGTGTCATATGAATGGGCATAGACCAGCTACTGGCAGAGGGTTCAATGACGCCAGAGCTTAGAAGTTCAAAAATCTGCTTTTTAAGGTCAGAGAGGCACACGGGACAAAGTCAACGTGGTTTACTGGAGATCGGGGGACCTGACATGAGGCGAAGTTTGTGAACTGTGCCGTTGGTGACGACGGAAATGTTGCCAGCGGCACAGGAGGCGGTTTGTTTACAAAGAGTGGCAGGCAGGGCGGGCGAGGCATGGTCGTGGTGTTCGGAGCCACTCGGTGGATCCGACGGGAGCCGAGAAGGCAATGTGTCCCGAGAGTCAAAGCAACAAGATGGTCGCTGGCCCGAAGCAGTGGCACCAATGTCAGTTGAGCTTGGTAGAGCTCGTGAGCCGTTAGTGAGTCCATTGTCCAAGGGCACGGACTGTGGCAGCATGGTCGCGAGCGAAGCACTAGGCGCGAGTGCACTGTTTGTGTTGTCAGTGGCAGTCGCAAGGGAGCGCGCAGGAGCCAAAGTTGCATAGTTAGAGGTGATGTCTGTGAGGGGAGAGGTAGGAGCTGTCAGTTCGGGAACACGTAACGCTCATCACGCACGCGCACTCATGTCCGGCCGAGTGTCAACTGCTGCCATGTTTGGGGGGTGTGGCCCTGTGGAACTGTCAGCACTGAGTTGTACTGAACCTCCAGGCCATCACAATTTGCCCTCAGTAAAACTCTGATATATTGCACACCTTCCCCATTCTACACATGGCCACTGATATTACAAGTAACATGCGTGTGTCTAAATAGCAGCAATTCCTCGCCAGGTGATGCTGCTATCGCCTAGATGGGTTTATATCGATAGCAGGCTGACAGTCATAATGTTCTGGTTGATCAGTGTAGATTCATAAGTTGAGGATAATCTTGTGACATGCTTGCTCACTGAGCTCAAACGAATGCATGGTGTGTTAATATGATTTATAGCAACAACAGTCCTATGAACAAGTCACAGGTTCAGGATAGCCGCACAGTATGAGGCGCCTTGACACAGTATGCACATCTGCCGCCGTTGGAGGTGCAAGTCCTCCCTCCGGTGTAGATGTGTATGTTGTCCATAGTGTAAGTTAGTTTAAGTTAGATTCAGTAGTGTGTAAGCCTAGGGACTGATGACCTCAGCAGTTTGGTCCCATATTAACTTACCACTAATTTCCAATTTCCAAAACTGCAGGAAACTGATGCCTTATACAAGAGGGCAGTTAGTTAACTGTTATATTTGTAGACTGCTATTGGACAGAAAAGCATAAACTCCACACAGAGACAAATGAGCAGATATGATAACCAGTTTGTGGGGTGGCGGGTTGGTGAGAGTAATAATGATAATAGTAAGTCACAGGAGGAAATTGAAATTGTAAATATTGTTCATCGTCTTTTACGAGAGCCTGGCAACTATTTCTGTGATCAGCCAGAAAGCAATTGAGAACGTAGTTCCCAGTCTGCTAGTCCACATTCCTGTCCAGCACACTGAAGGAAATGTCTCTATTCTCTGTTCACTCAGCAGGATCTGGAGTGTAATTATAAATGAAGATTTTGATTTGTAATTGATGTGTATATTTGGTAAAGTTTCACAGGCACAAATTGTAATATTCATTATGTCCATACTGACAGGAAATCTGTCTATCCTAATCAGCCCTATGAGCAGTTCAGAGGCAACCTAGGACTGATGCTATGTGAGGTGGTGTGTTCATTGCAGTTAAAAGCTGTTTAAATGCAGTTGAGATTGATACTGGGTCGGACTGTGAAATACTCTGGATAAACCTGTCAATCAGACATGGGTTTACCATTGTATTAGGATGTTTCTATAGACCTCCAGCATCCACAACAAACATTGTAGAACGCTTCAGGGAAAGTCTTGATTACATAGGAAATAAATATCCAAATTATCAATTAGTTATAGGTGGAGACTTTAATCTGGCCTCCATTGACTGGGAAAATTACATGTTTATCACAGGGGGGAGAAGCAAAGACTCATATGAAGTTATTCTAGGAGCGCTCTCATCATACAACCTTGAGCAATCGGTTAGGAAACCAACTTCAGATGGGAACATTTTAGATGTCTTGGCGACAAACAGACCTGATCTCTTTGAGAATGTTAATCTAAAAGAAGGTATTAGCGACCATAATGTCATTGTGGCTTCTATGTCAGTGGAAGTTGCAAAAAAACCAAAGAAACAGCATAGAGTTTTCTTGTTTGGGAAAGCAAATAAAAGTGTCATTAATGAATATCTTCATAGACAGCTCCAAGAATTCACTCCAGGACACAAAGATATTGAGCATCTTTGGTTGGAATTTAAAAGTATTGTCCACCACATGCTAGAGAAGTATGTGCCTAACAAAAATATAGGGGAGGGAAGGGATCTATCTTGGTACAACGAACATATTAGAGAGTTGCTGAGAAAGTAGAGAATTTCGCACAGTCATTTTAAACGTAGTCACTGCCCCACTGACAAACAGAAATTATGCAAAACGAAAGCAGCTGTCAAAAGGTCAATGAGAGATTCTTTTAATGAATTTGAAACTAATATTTTATCTATGCTTTCTAAAAATAGCCCCAAAAAATTTTGGTCGTACGTAAAATCTATGAATACTTCAAATAATTAAATACCTTCTCTTGCTGACAGTATGAGTAATCTAACGCATGATGATAAACAGGAGGCCAAAATTCTATACCTACCTTTCAAAAACTTGTTTACGGTAGAGGACTGCAGCACCATTCCCCCTTTTATTTATCGGACAAACCCATGGAGTCTGACATAGCGTTTAGTGTATCTGCGATTGTAAAATGGTTAAGATCCTTAGACGCCAGGATGGCATCTGGCCCAGACGGTATCCCTGTAAGATTATACGTTAACTACGCTACAAATATAGCACTATTCTTATCCATCATCTACCAGAGATCATTGGAACAGTGGAAAGTTTCACAGGACTGGAACAAGGCCCAGTTCCTAGCAATCTATAGAAAGGGGAGAAAATCAGATGCACATAATTGCCAGCCAATTTCACTGACATCGATTTGTTGCAGAATCATGGAATGTATTTTGTGTTCAGACATAATGACCTTTCTAAACTCTGAGAAGCTCATCTGCAGAAACCAGCATGGTTTTAGGCAACAACAGTCATTCGAGACACAGCTGGCCCTCTTTGTGCATGATATACAACAGGCTCTATATACTGGCTCACAGGTTGATGCCATATTTCTAGACTTTCGAAAAGCATTCAACTCAGTTGTGCTCTGTCTCTTGCCCCAAAAAGTGGGCACTTACGGTCTATCCAATGTCATATGTGGTTGGATAGAAAGTTTTCTAACAGACAGAGAGTATGTCATCCTGAATGAGATGACTTCAACAGAAACAAGCCTAACTTCAGGTGTGCCCCAGGGCAGCGAAATAGGTCAACTGCTTTTTAAGATTTACATAAACGATCTGGTTGATGGTACTGCCAGTGGCATTAGACTGTTTGCCAATGATGCTGTAGTCTGCAGGATAGTAGTATCACATGAAAATTGTGAACAAATCAATGAGGATTTGCAGAAAATAAATGTGTGGTGTAATGACTGGCAGTTATGTCTCAATATTAGTAAGTGTAACCTGCTGTGTATAACAAGGCGAAAATCCCCATATGCGTATGAGTAAAAAATAAATGCCCAGTCTTTGGAAGCAGTAACATCCATCAAGTAACTGGGTGTGACTAATCGAAATGATCTCAACTGGAATGATCAGATTACACAAGTAACAGGCAAGGTGAACTCTAGATTGCAGTTTATTGGTAGAATCCTGAAGCGATGCAGTCATTCTACAAAGGAAATTGCCTACAATATGTTAGTTCATCCAGTCTTATTGTTCATCTGTATGGGACCCTTACCAGTTGGGTCTGATTCAAAAGATTGAGAAGGTCCAAAGAAGAGTGGCAAGATTCGAGACTGCTACATTTAGCCATCACGAGAGCATTACAAATCTCATTGAAAGTTTGAAGTGGGACACATTTGCAGATAGCCGATGTGCTAAATTCTGAAATCCGTTCTTCACCAAGGATGTAGAGCATATATTATTACCACCAACTTTCAAATCGCGCAATGATCACCATTCAAAGATAAGGGAAATTAGAGCTTGTACTGAAGCACTCAGGCAATCATTTTCCCTTTGCGTGATCCACGAGTAGAACATTGTGGGGAGGGGGTGGGGGGTGGGGGGGGGGGTGGAGGGGGGGGGGACGGAAGATGACTTTGGCACGAATTGTGTCCTCCGCCACACACCGCTTGGTGGCTAGCGGAGTATATATGTAGATGTAGATGCAGATGCAGATATGGGAAGTTCCTACTAAATTGTCTTTCACCCTGACTATTGATAATCAAAAAAAAAAAAAAAATGCTCGCCACAGAAGTGGAAAATAATTGTCACTTCTTTATTGGATATAGTTTGACGTATTTGCTAAAACTGTCAATCACAACAAAAACATGGGTACATTCTCTTTTTCTATAGCTCCTAGCACCCTGTCCAGTAGACTGGTATATTCTTGCCATGTGGGAGTTGCAAACAGTATACCATCAACATAAATAGTTACCATCAGCTGGGGTAACATTGGCGTTTTGCAGGCAAAATTGACCCAGAGAAAAACAAAGACTTGAAGTCTCGCATCTCGTACATACGTCAACAAATATCCATGTTTCTAGCGTTAAACGATAGGTGGCAGTATCAGCTACACTGCTTGTTCACTGGTTTTGTATTTCACAAATTGGCCACTGCAGCAGCATTTGTTTTGTTATGGTCTGCAACTCACGGCAAATTAGTGAGCTTCCAACTTGAATTTGGTTATCAGTTATGGAAGTGATTTAATTTACGGTAAGTAGTTTTTGTTATCGTTTTGTTTGTCTAGATTAAGATTTAAAACAGAGAGATGTAAATTTCTCCATGTAAGTACAAAATAAATATTGTATTTCACCGTGGGGTAACATTGGCCCACGTTTTAGGGTTAATTTCGTCCAAACCATGTTAGGCTTACAGGTTGTTTGTTTAGTTATCTACCAGTAATTATTTTAAAGATTCCTTACTATTTTGGACAGAGTTGTTCCCAATGAGGCTGAAAAAATGTTTTTCTTTTAATTTTACAGATAGTGCCACTAGCTGGCCGGTGTGGCCGATCGGTTCTAGGCGCTTCAGTATGGCAACTCGCGACTGCTATGGTCGCAGGATCAAATCCTGCCTCGGGTATGGTTGTGTGTGATGTCCTTAGGTTAATTAGGTTTAAGTAATTCTAAGTTCCAGGGGACTGATGACCTCAGATGTTAAGTCCCATAGTGCCCAGAGCCATTTGAGCCAATCCCACTAATACACAAGAAGAAACTTGGTTGTAGATCATACGCATATTACTCAATGGAGAAGTTGAAAGAATATTTAGAAGCAATTCGTGCACATCAAATGACGCAACGTGAAGCAGAACAAATGTTTGGGATACCCAGATTGACCATAAAAAACAAGGTTGCTGGCAAGTACTCACAAAGTGTAGGTCGATCTCGACTGTTTACAGGTGAGGAAGAACTTTCCTTTCAACACCATCTCATAAAGTCATGCAATTTTGGATTTCCAATTGATGAACTGAACTTTCATATGGCTGTCAGAAGTTATTTAGATAAAAAGGGTGACTATATTCCTGTGTGAGAATAATTACGAGTGGTCAAAATACTTTTTGAAACGCAACAATGAACTCTGTTAGAATGAGCTCAAACATCAAAAAGGTCAGAGCTCAAATCAGTGAAGCAGGCTTGAACAGTTATTTGGATAAGCTGTGAAATATCTGGGATTAAGACAAAATGAACCTCTGTGATGACCCAGGAAGTAAGAAGGTGATCTGCAAATGAGGTGAAAAATATGCAGAAAACATTTGTAACTTTAGTAAGAGCTCAACTTCTATAATGTTCTGTGGCAATGCTGAGGGTGGGTACTTGCCACCTTATGTAGTGTATAAAGCTCAGCACAGTTGGTCCACATGGACAGAAAATGTACTTCAGCACACTCAATACAACAGAACCAAAAGTGGCTGGTTTGATGGAGCGACATTTGAAGATTGGTTTTTATCTCACTTTCTCCCTGCAGTGAAGCACGAAGAACAACCAGTTGTACTCATTGGTGATAATCTGTCATCCCATATTAACCAATAAGTGCTTCTGGAGTGTGAGGAAAATGCCATTAGGTTTATGTGTTTACACCTAACATCAGTCATCTCGCACAACCATTGGATGTTGCTGTTTTTGCTCCGATGAACAAACTGTGGCAAGTGATCTTGAGGAAGTGAAAAGAGTCAAAGTCCAGCTCCAAGTTTACTACAGTGCCTAGAGACATGTTTCCTGTGCTCCTGTATGAACTATTGGATGACTTAAAAGTGAACATATCCAAAAATCTTACATCCGGTTTTGGAAAGTGTGGAATTTTTCCATTAAACAGGGAAAAGCTTCTAGAATGCTTGCCAGTTAATAAGAATCAAGTTGGCATGGTAGGAGAGGCATTTCAAGAACAGTTAGAAAAAGAAGTGAATATTTAACTTCCTCAACTGATGGTAAGAAAAGAAGACAGAAGCGAGATGTGCCTGCTGAGTAAGGCATCTCAGCTAACACTCTGAAACTGCTTGCTGCCGAGACACCTGCCTCTTCTCCATTCTCCCAGAAAAATAAGAAAAGGCAGCAGACTTTCAAGTTGTTCAGGTGATGATGATCCCCATGATGTATCAGTGGAAGAATCAAGTGAAAAAAGTGAAACATTTTCAGTGCCTGAGGAGTGTTCATCAAACTGTAATGAGGATTATGTTGAAAATGACTTTGTAACTGTCCTTTTCAATGGGAAAAAGTATCCAGGACAAATAAGACAGGTTAATGAGATGAGCTGTGTTGTTGAATGCAGGAAAAGGAGACGTAAGTGTTGGAGGTGGCCTGAAAGACCAAATTCAATGTTATATTCTTGCAAAGATGTGTTGTTCAAAATAAAAGAATCCAAAAAGATATCTAAAAGGAACCAATTTTCAGTGCCTGAATTGTACAACTTGATTTAATCAATTTCTGCAATATTTAAACTGCTCTGAGGTTTTACAATAAATAATTAAATAAATATAAACTAATCTGTATTTCCTTTTTCATTCTCTCTCTTTAAATGTTATTTATCTAACTCAATTTTTGGATTTAAATGATTTATTGGAGTTTAGTAACATTCTATAATTATATGATCCTTTTTGGTTGGTTGAACTTTGGCTCATTGAATTTTTTAGGTTTTTGTAGACAGATTTGAACATGTGGGACAAAGTTACCCCAAGTAAAGGTAACTTTGGCCTATTTTTTAAAAAAATATTACGGTTATAAACAGTTCCTAAAATTATGTAACATTAGACCATTTTTGTCACACATGGAATATAGGTGCTTTAAAAATATTGTATTACAGTTTACCAGTACTCTGTCAGCTACCAAGAGCTTAACTTGTCAAATATTGTGGAAAAGTGGGCCAATGTTACCCCTGCTGATGGTACCTGATTTAACAGTTCCTGCCCCAATACATGAGCCATTACTCTAACAAAGGAACACACAAAAATATTTAATCTAAATGGGACTACTTTATACTGGTAGCACACTCCTTCATACAAAAAGTCTGTAAGTACCTAACTCCTCAGAATTTTTGATTAACTTGCCCATATTCTGGGGACTGTCACACTCTCTTGTTACAATTTCATTTAACCAGTGCGCATCCAGTATTAATCTAATACTTCCATCACACTTAGGCGCAACAACAAGAGGATTATTATATTCACTAACTGCTTGCTCAATGACACGCCATGCCAACATACCACTTGTTTTCTTGCACATGTATGTGATAAGGTTTCTTGATAAATACCTGCCCAGACTTCACATTCAAATGGCACTCATACCCTTTAACTTCACCAGGTGTATTCGAGAATGCATTGCAATGTGTGGTTAATATTGTCCTTCATTCTGCTCCCTGTTTATCAGAAATTTGATTTGTTGACTCTACCTTTGCTTCTATTTCTTCTAGGATATAGCTCCCTTCAGCATTAGCATCTTCCACACTATTACTGAATTCAGTACCTTCCTGTATGTATCCCTTATTCCTCATCACCCTAATAGGCCATTCCCAGGTTTCATCATTACTGCCTATATAACTTCCCATGAAATGCTCTTTTACTACCTGAGAGTCAGGGAAGGTTAAAACTAAGTTGTTCTGGTCAAAATCAATCCTCTCCTGATACTATGTTAAGAAATCTGCACCTATTAACCTTTCAGCACTTAAACCGAGTACAATTAAACATGGATGATCTATTATCATGTCACCTATACCAATGGGTATCAAAGCTTCGTGCTGTACTGGTCTAGAAACTTTTTCCAGTAGTACCTATTATTTTCAAACCACTTACTTCATGACAGTTAATTCACTCTTATTAGGAATAGAATCAAGCACTTGCTCCACTGCCACTGTCAAGAAGACAATGTAATGTTACTCCTGAGATGTAAGTTTTTATACTCTAAACAGGTTTCTCATAAACATCTTCTAATAAATCATTTTCAATTTGTTTCCAGCTAAAGTAGTTTTGTTCAGTTGCAATTACATTCAAACTTAGATTCTCAGGTTCATCAGTCTCTACATTTTTAGCTGCATTTTCCAACCTGTCTATCAATTTTAAATCGAAGCACTTGGTGACTCCCTCTACTGTTTGCTGCACATCAGCTAAACTGTTCTCCAACTCTAAGCAACTGCATCCCTGCCCAACAATGCTACCTACAATACTGTCATCAGCTTTTACTGTTTATGGCAAGACAATACAGCTCTCAGGTTCCTTGACCTCATTATTTTTGCTACCCCTTTCATTAATCAATTCCTCTGCTTTACAACTTTGCATAACTGACTCTATTTCCTCTACCAAAACTTTAGCCTTCAGCTTGTCATCATTGTCGAAGATGTAAGCTTTTACCTCATCTTCATCCATATCAGACTAAAACCCGCTAATTTCTTCCTCCCTTTTATCTATAGTGTTTTCTTGCTGTTCTTTGACTCATTTTTCTGAATTATCCAAAATACTGTCAACAATATTATGAGAGTGGTTAAACACATCACTGGTAGTATATGTTCCTATTCCATCATCCCTGTTTCCTGTTTGCATGTGTTGGCTGACTGTGGTCTGTCTTTTTGTTACTCGCTGACTGTGGTCTGTGTTTTTGTTACTGGCTGTTTTACTGTTACCGCCTTGTGAGCACCAGCTTCCTCATAGATGGCATTTAGTTTCCCACATGCGGCCTGTAATGCTAATTTGATACAGCATCAGATAGGGTAGCATTTTGCTTTCCGTCTTGTCTCAATGTTACAGTATTTACATTTCTGCTTTCATCATGATAACTTTTGTGAAAGCGTGGTGACTGTCTACCCCCTTCCTCAACCATGGCCTTGATTATGATAATTAGACCTTGTATTCGGAACCTCCACACTTCTAACATTCACATTCCCACTATCGTTATTTCTGTTGTTCACATGATTGCTAGAAGATCTGTTTTTATTCTACATCTGCTGCTCAGCAGCAGCTACTCTTTCTACTCACTCTAAATATTCAGTGAACCTATCCACATTACTTCTAGGTGCAGAAATGATTCTTTTCTGCCAGTACCAAGGTAACTTACCTTCTAGACCCATAATAACCATTTCCGGTTTCATCTTTGCTGTCAGATGTGACAGTCGTGAAACCCACTTTCTAGAGAACTCTTTTACTGACTCCCATCCTGGAGTAAACATTTTACCACTCTAACTCTCGCAAGACACCATTTTGTTTTTGGGGGACCAGTAGTTATTAATAAATGCAATTCACAAAGATTTTTGCATCTTATCATTACATCAGCTGATCACCGCAACGCATTTCCTGACAAATGACTTCTTATAAAAGAAATTTTCAATCGCTCAGACCATGCATCAGGCAAAACATCCTCAAAATCATTCCAGAACTCTAATGGGTGAATTTTTTTGTCGGGATGAAAACGTAAAAATAGACAACATCCAATGAAAGTGGCATCAACTGAAATCACATGCTGTACAATAGTGTTGCTAGCACTACCAGTGGTTACTCTATTTTCTATATTAGTAATACTAGCACTTAGTTCTTCAACTTGTATTTCTACTGCTTCCACTCTGCCAGAACATCTTTTGTTCACATCCTCACATAATTTCTCACAGATTTTACTTTCTTCATATCTTTTTGATGAGCATATACTCTGCTAGTTACTTCTTCAAATCAATTAGACCAAAGTTTGGATTAATTGCCTATTCTTTCTGATAACCTCCCTTCCAGAAGTTCATCTGCGTCTTTGAAATTTTTGTGAACTTTGTCAATTTCATTTTTGAAAGTACTATGCAGTTTATTTAACAGCTGCCCTTCTTTGATTTGTATGTCATGATGATTTGCATCAATTGTATAATTTAAACTATACATTTCATCCTTTAATGCTTTATTACCAGACTCAGTCCTATGGTCTAGTTCTTTATTATTACCCTTTAATTCTTTACTACTGGATTCAGTGTTACTGTTTAGCTATTTATGATGCAATTCATGTTTAACAAACAGTAATTGCATCTAATTTGCAGCCTCTATATTGGTACTTGGCATTTCCACTGATTTTAAAGTAGTTCCTTGTATTTCCTGACCTGGCTGAATTTCAGAGATATTGAGCTCACTTTCATGATCTGATAATGTTATTAATTCTATCTTCTTCTTTTTGACTTCCATTTCTATTACTTCATCATCAGAAAATGGTTCTAACTTTGCAGTATTATTGAAATGCAAATCAGAGTTTACTTTTGACAAATCACACTCCGATTTTTGATTAATCCTCATTAAATTCAGTCTGATTATGAGGATCCATTGTTAGAGACCTGTTCCATCTTAATTTTCACACAGTTCTCCATTTTTAGTAACCTGCTAGCAGCAACTAACCAATACTTCAAATATTCTTCGCTTAACTTAATTGCTTGACCTCGGCAAATGGTGCTGGCGCGGTGTACCAGCAAACGTGATGCGACGCATCACATCATAATTCAGGCATCAGCAGCGGCAGCTGTGGCGGTGAGGGTGCAGTGGGTATCATCTGATGCAGTAGCTCCAGGTGGGGCTGGGCACTGGTGAGCATGCGCAGCAGCTTGCAGGTGTCTCGCAGGTCCACACAGCTCCGTGGTAACACACCACCTTCTTCTAACCTCAGCGCCAGTGACAGCTGCGGTCTAGTGTTATCTTCTTCTCTCCTTCCAACATGATTAAGGTTAATATAGCTAACATTCACTGTTTATTTACCACACTCACGAATAAATCTGAGCACTATTCTCCCACTGGTTTCTGCCTATTTAACTACAGTATCCTGTTAGTACCTACCAAGTTCATTGGTTACTACCAATCGCTTTCACTGTTCGATTTCCCGGATCATTCACACACAATGTGAGGTGGTGGGTTGATGTAAATTGTGGTAATAATCATAAATCATAGAAGGAAATTGGAACTGTTGTAAAAATTGTTTGCCGTCTGTTACAAGAGACTGGCAACTATTTCTGTGGTCAGCCAGAAAACAATGGAGAGCATACTGACCATAGTTCCCTGTCTGAAAGTCCACATTCTTGTCCAGCCCACTGAAAAAACTGTTTTTTATTCTCAATTTGCTCATCAGAATCAGAACAATAATTATAAATGAATATTTGAGTTCTATTTCATACATATACTTGGTAAAGTTTCACACACACAGGAAATCTTTTTATCCTAAACGGCACTATAAGCAGTTCAGAGACAATCTCTATGGGAAGTTCCTACTAAATTGTCTTTCCATCAGACTACTGATTTTCACAATAATTGCTAGCCACAAAGGTGGAAAATTATTGTCACTACTTGCCATACAGATTTGTTAACATTATGGGTAGCACACTGACAGTTACTTCAGGAAAATCTAAGCAATCCAGGATGATGTACAGTCCTTGGGAGTTTACTTTCTATTATTACTGGAAATAAGCCTTTTGTAACAGCCTGTCTCTGACATCATCTGAGGCAGCATGCACTCTGGCATTTCTATGCCCATGGTAGCAGTCTCTAAATGGCCGGTTTCTCGGACACACAATAATTAATAACATTGTTATGAATCAATTTAAAATCTTCGTCATTTTTGCATGCATGTAGGTAAGTTGGTTAAAATCACAGAAATAGTTTTAGGCCACCTGCACTAAATCTTTGCCTTCTAGAATTTTTAGAACGGAACTGATAGTAGAACATGACTTCTGAACTACAACTTTAAGAGACCTGGTATTGGTTGCTACTAACATCAGGGTCCAAAAATTTGGTATAGCTGTATTATTTAATTGGTTTCATCACATGCTGTAACCAAAACTTTCCAACATTAATATAATAGATACTTAGTCTATTACAAATAAGGACTTTCTTGTTCTGCCCCCTGCGGGTTTGGGGGTAAGAATAGGCCTGCGGTATTCCTGCCTGTCGTAAGAGGCGACTAAAAGGAGTCTCAAATGTTTCAGCCCTTATGTGATGATCCCCTCTTGGGTTTGACCACCATATCTCAAAATTATACCGAAGAGCGAGTCAATTTGGGAAGGGCTCAATACTTGGTGCATTGTGTCCATCATGCATTGAGACCTTTAGCCAGCTTATTCGTCGTAGCATTGCAGTTCTGCTTGCTCTCCAACTCTTGGGTGAGGATACATTTCTGGGTGCAATTTCCAACATGCACTCTGCAGTGTCGCTTTCTGTGCTGATGATGACTATGGACCACTTGCCACCTCATATCCAGCACGGTAGCCAGTCCATTGTGGTGGGGCCACCATGTACCCTGTTGGTTGTAGGCCCCTGACAACACAGGGATTGCTCTACTGATGCCTGCGCCATTAACTCCTCACGTATACCAAGGAGTAGAAGCCTATCTCCCTGGGGCATCGGGAATCCCGGCAATGGCCATCCTGCCAGGTGGCCCTTGCTGTGGCTGGGTGGCGCCTGTGGGGAGGGCCCTTGGTTGGAGTAGGTGGCATCAGGGTGGACGACACGCAATGAAGTGTGGCGCATCTTGTCTTGCTGGTGGGCAACCACCAGCAGTCTCTAAGCGTTTGAAGGCTCTCTTTAATGCAAACATGTATGACTCCGAATCGTTCCCCTCCCTGGCCACATCATGGGAGGAACAAAAGGCTATGAATGACATCAAGACATATATGCCCCGGTATCTAGTCTGTATGAGAGCTGATGTGGAATCTTTTGTGTCCAGGAAGCCTCAGTTCTTTGTAGAGCATTTAGAGGACAAGTTCGGGGACGTGGAAGGCTTGTCAAAAATGCGGTCTGGTTCAGTCTTGATAAAAACAGCATCCCCTGCCCAGTCACAGGCATTACTCGCTTGTACGAAGCTTGATGATGTTTCTGTTACTATCACGCCTCATAAAAGCTTAAATATGGTCCAGGGCATTATCTTCCGCAGGGATCTTCTTTTACAGTCTGGTGACAAACTGCACTCCTACTTAGAGTGATGAGGTGTCCATTTCATCTGGCGCGTCCACCGGGTTCGAGGGATAATCAGGTTGCCACCGGTGCCTTCATCTTGGCCTTCGAGGGTGACACATTACCAGAGAAACTGAAGGTGATAGTCTACTGCTGTGATGTCAAGCCATATATCATCTCCCCCCCCCCCCCCCCTCCCCCCGATACGGTACTTCAAGTGTTGGAAGTTTGCCCATATGTCTTCCCGCTTTGCATCCAGCCTCATATGTCATGATTGTGGTCATCCATCCCATTACAATACTCCATGTGCCCACCTTCCATCTGTGTCAACTACGGAGAACACCATCCACCTTGCTCGCCAGACTGTGAGATTCTATAGAAGGAAAGGAAAATAATGGAATACAAGACCTTGGACCGACTGACCTACACTGAGGCTAAACGGAAATTTGAACGGCTTCATCCCATGTGCATAACGTCATCTTATGCCGCCATTGTCACTCCAGTTACATCTCCATCTGTTGCACCACATACAGTCAGCTCTCAGAGCCGAAGGACCACACCTGCCCCCTTGATGGTTGGGGGCACTTCGCTCCCTTTTGCTCCTGCACCACCTACCTTGGAAACAGCACTCCCTCCCCCCCCCCCCCCCCCCCCCCCCAACCATCAGGGACACTAGTCCCCAACTCTAAGACGGAGAAGCGTAAGTCTTCTTCGGCTTCTCACGCTAGGAAGGGATCCCTTGGATCACTCCCTTCCCAGGTTCCTACCAGTGGCAAACCAAACACCCGCCAGGTAACTGGTTGTAGGGCTTTGCGGTCCTCTTCAGTCCCAGAGACTGAATAAAAGAAGCCCTCCCAGCAAGGGCAACCACAGGAACAGCGTGAGAAATCGAAATCAAAGACCCCTAAGACCAAGGAAACTGTGGTGGCACCCACTCCACTGCTACTTACAAGCTCAGCATCTGAGGATAGGGTGGAGATTCTGACTTCTACTGAGGACCTAGATCACGCCAGTCACTCAGACATGACGGATGTTGCTCCCATCGGTACTCAATTGGTAGCAGTAAGTGTCCCAGCGACGTAATCTGCCTCCTCGGTCCCTTCACGCCTTTCTTGCCATGGACAATGTCATCCTCCAGTGGAACTGCAGCGGTTTTTTCCACTATCTTGCTGAGCTTCGACAACTTCTTAGTCTTCACCCTTTCCTCTGCATTGCACTTGGTTTCTGACAATGCAAACTCACACCCTCTGTGGCTGTAGGGGTTATTATAAGAACCCAGCAGCCTATGAGAGGGTATCTGGTGGTATCTGCATCTACGTCCTTCACTCTCTTTACAGCGAGTCAGTCCCTCTACAAACAGCTTTAGAGGCTGTTGCTGTTCGGGTGTGGATACCCCAGGCTGTTAATGTCCTGGCTGCACTGATACCCCAGTTGCTGCCACCTTTTCTGTTACTGGTCGACTTCAATGCCCATAACCCTCTGTGTTGTTGATCAGTGGTAACAGGTCAAGGCAGCATCATTGAGCAAGTATTGGCACAGCTCGACCTTTCTATTTTAAATAATGGTGCCTTCACACATTTCAGTGTGGTACATGGCATGTACTCAGTCATCAACATTTCGATCTGCAGCCCTAGCCTATTACCATCTGTCCAGTGGAGTGTGCATGACGACTTGTATGGAAGTGACCACTTTCTGATCTTTCTGTCACTGCCACAGCATCAGTATCCTGGGCGCCCCTGTAAATGGGCTATGAATAAGGCTGAATGGGACCTTTTCACCTACATTGCCACTATTGAGCCTCTTTCCAATGACGCCATTTATACAGTGGCTCACTTGGTCACCACCGGCATTGTTACTGCCACAAAATCTGCCATTCCCTGTTCTTCTGGGTCCCCTCGGCAGAGAAATGTGCCGTGGTGCTCGCCCGAGATCACTGAGGTGATTAAAGATCACAGGCGGGGACTCCAGCATCACAAGCGGCATCCCTCATTTGAACACCTCATTGCCTTTAAACGGCTCCGTGTGCGAGCCCGCCTCCTCATTCGCCAATGCAAGCAGGAGTGCTGGGAAAGGTATGGCTCCACCATTGGCCTCCGTACCTCTCCATCATAGGTTTGGGCCAAGATTAGGCGACTCTATGGCTATCAGAACCCTGTCAGTGTACCTGCGCTTCCACTGAATGGAGTAGCCTGTACTGACTCTGACACAATTGCAAACTGCTTAGCGGAGCTTTTTGCTCAGAGTTCCGCTTCTGCGAATTACCCACTGGCCTTCCACTCCCTGAAAGAGTGGTTGGAATGTCAGAGCCTTCCCTTTCACATGCACCATCCTGAATCGTACAATGCTCCGTTCAGTGAGTGGTAATTCCAAAGTGCCCTAGGCGCTTGCCACGACATGCCTCCCAGATCAGATCGCATCCACTGTCAGATGCTCAAACACCTCTCAGTGGACTGCCAGCCACGCCTCCTAGAACTTTTCAACCACATCTGGGTTGAGGGTGAGTTACCGTCACAATGGCGGGAAAGCATCGAAATCCCTGTGTTCACACCTGGCAAGAACCCACAGGAGGTGGACAGCCACCACGCCATTAGGCTCACCAACATTCTTTGCAAAGTTGCTCGAACACATGGTGAGCCAGAGGTTGAGTCGGTTACTTGAGTCTTCCTTATCTGTAGTGACTCCCTCAGCAATTTACAAGCTATCAGCCAGTGCTTCCCCCGCTCTTGTCTGGTGTTGGTTATCTAGGAGTCCCTCCATACTCCTGCCTGCTGTGGCCACTCTGTGGTCTTTGTGTGGACTCCGGGTCATGTCAGCATCCCGGGAAATGAATGTGTTGACACGCTGGCCAAACAGGCTGTCAGTGCACCAGCCTTGCAGACTGGCCTTTTAGAGAGTGACTTCAGGTCAGTTTTGCGGCAGAAGATACTTTGCACCTGGGGTGAAGAATGGTGCACCCTTCCTTCACCATCAAGGAGGCTACCCGGTGCATGGCGCTCCTCTTTGAGGGTCTCTCGCAAGGACTCTGTTGTCCTGTTTATTAGAGCTTCCAGAAGTTCCCTCACATTTTCTTTTTCAATAAGTACTGAAGTATCATCAGCAAACATGATTAGTTCAGCTGTGATACTGAGAGGTAAATCATTTATGTACAGGAAAACAAAATTGGCCTTAATTTTGAGACTTGAGGGACTCCTTTAGAAGTTGTATCCCACTGAGATGCATAATATGTGGTATTAGATACTATGATTCCCTTTTGCTCCCTGTTTATCAGATAAGACCTAAGCCACTGTAAAACATTTTGTCTGATGGCGTACCTGCGTAGTTTATGAAGCAGCATGGAGTGATTCGCTGAATGAAATGCCAGTGTGAACTGATAGATGATAGCTGCTGCTTTATTGCTTTTGTCCAGGGATGAACTGATTTTTTTTCAAGGAATTCATTGACTGCATTCATGGTGCTTTTTCCTTTTTGGAACCCATATTGGTGTTTGAGAATAACATAATGTTTCTTGATAAAATTTGTTGTCAACACCACGGCTATTTTTTCATATACCTTGGATAACACTGGGAGGATAGAGATAGAATGGTAACTTTCAATATCATCCCTTGATACTTTTTTGTGTAGTGGTTTAACATCTGCATTAAGAGATGTACACTGTTTTGATAAATAACCATGTCAAGATTAGATATTTACACTTTTATGAGAAATTTATTACAGCATTAACGTATTTGATCAGGATTCAAAACAGTGTTGTTCTTGTTTAATTTTTGAAATTTCTTATAGGTTAACTGCTGTACCTAATTTGGATTCAGTAACAGACCATAGCGCCTCAGACTTATTATTATACCCTAAAATGAACATATTACTTGATTAGATTAGATTAGATTAGATTTACTTTCATTCCAATCGATCCGTAGTGAGGAGGTCCTCCAGGATGTGGAACATGTCAGAAAAACAACAATACATGACAAATATTTAAACTAAAACAAATAAGCTAATGTACCATTCCACAGGTCCCAAGTGGAATGATCGTCATTTTTTAATGAACACTAAGAGTCATTTTACAAATACTATTGCACTGAATTTAAAATAAAAAAGTTTTATATTTATTTATAAGGTAAGAAACATGTAATACAACTACTGTAATACTTATTTACAATGAACACATTACTGCACTGAAATGGTGCAGAAGTTAGATTATACTTACACACACACACACACACACACACACACACACACACACACAAATTTTCAGTGAACACATTACTGCACTGAAATTGTGCAGAAGTTATGTTGTACTTATATACAAATCAGTTGGTTTTCCTCAGAAATTCATCAATGGAGTAGAAGGAGTTGGCCACCAATAAATCCTTTAGGCTTCTCTTAAACTGAATTTCATTGGTTGTTAAGCTTTTTATGGCTGCTGGCAAGTTATTGAAAATGTGTGTTCCTGAATAATGCACACCTTTTTGTACAAGACTAAGTGACTTTAAATCCTTGTGAAGATTATTCTTATTTCTAGTATTGATTCCATGAATTGAGCTGTTGGTTTGAAAAAGTGATATATTTTTAATGACAAATTTCATTAAGGAATAAATATATTGGGAAGCTGTAGTTAGTATCCCTAGTTCCCTAAACAGGCTTCTGCAGGATGTTCTTGAGTTCACACCACATATAATTCTTACTGCACGTTTTTGTGCCCGGAAAACTTTAGCTTGGCTTGATGAATTACCCCAGAAAATAATCCCATATGACATTATGGAATGAAAGTAAGCATAGTATGCCAGCTTTTTCATTTTTGTATCCCCTATGTCTGACAAAATTCGCATTGCAAACAGAGATTTGTTAAGACGCTTCAGCAGTTCTGTGGTGTGCTCCTCCCAGTTGAATTTATTATCAAGCTGTAATCCCATATAATTGATATTATTTTGACAGTTTTGACAACACGTTTAAATACATCTCTGCAATGTTTGACATAGATAATAAAGTCAGGATCATTATAACGCAATACCTTACGATGAGCATAAATAATTACTTTATAGCCCCATAGATAATTTTTAAATTTGTTAAATGCCCAATGAATAGCCATAAGTTCCTTCTCTATCATGGTGTAAGCCTTTCATGTGTTTGCAATACCTTACTTGTGAAAGATATGGATTTATGTTCAACTTTTCCCCCAGTTACTTTTCTTCCATGAAGTGAGCACCTTGTTCTGCATCACTACAGCCTGTCATTATACATAATGGAAAAGCCTTATCTTGTCTATAGAAGATTTTACTTTGAAACAATTGTTTTTAGGGTTGTGTACCACAGTCAGTAGAAATGGAACCCATACGTGACTGCTTTGTTGTCCGTTCATCTGTCTGTCTTTCTGACTGGTTAGAAACAATTTTCTCTGGAACAGGAAATCATATCAAGTCAAAATTCATGGTTCTTTGACAGTGGGTTGTTGGGTTGGGTTGTTTTTGGGGGAAGAGACCAAATTGTGAGGTCATCGTCTCATCGGATTAGGGAAGGATGGGGTGGGAAGTCGGCCATGCCCTTTCAAAGGAACCATCCCAGCAATTGCCTGGAGCAATTTAAGGAAATCACGGGAAACCTACATCAGGATGGCCGGACGCGGGAGTGATCAGTCATCATCCCGAATGCGAGTCCAGTGTGCTAGCCACTGTGCCTGCTCCCTCGGTTCTTGACAGTGTAAACAGTTTACGGATCTAAGTGAATGCAGTCAAAAGATGCAGTCATTTATGTCACATATTTTGGTATATATGTCTGAAAGAAAAGACACCTCTAAAGGTTTTAGTGATATTAGCTGTGAAGGCATTGAAGGGTATTAGTGGAAACAGGTGCAAATTTGAGCCAGACCGGAGCTCGAACCCGGATTTCCCACTTTACATGAGTGGTTGTCTTAATCGCCTCAGCCACCTGAGCATGCTTCCCCTGAAATCCAAATTCCCAGCCTGTTACTCACTTCTGATGTAGAGACACCTACTCATAAACCACTTCCTCAAAGTCCCTGACTCCTAGAAGAGATTGTAGATTGAAGAAATTACTAAATCAAACTTATTTAAAAGTGCAGTAGGAAAATACATTTTAGGCAGTACAATCTGTTCATTGAAGGACTACTTAGGCAACACAGAGCAGAAGTTTAGCAAAAAATGTGACATATATAAATAACAATAACAGCAGTAATAAAAGTGCGTTATTTTACTTAAAACTTTCACACTATGGTTTTTCTCCTTTTTTTCTTTTCTGGAAAAACTTACTTCCAAAGCTAAGCAATGTCTAATACTTACAGCTCATCCTGTTACTGAACTCAGCATCTCACACATTACAGAAGGATGCTGACCAACTTTTCCGGTTAGCAAATGGCACTTAAAATGGAAACCGAGCATCATCACTATGGTCCTGACATCAATTGATAGGGTGTGCAGTGCCATGTTATGATGAAGCAATATGTATAGTGTGGAAAATGGCTAGGTAAGAGAAATGAAGAGAACAGTGTGGCTGTAGCCTTTTACATTGTTAGATAACTTCTTTTCAAAATAGTATTGTACAGTAGGGGTGAACCAAATGAGCACTGTTTTAAACAGACTGGCTTTTTTATCATGAATGTGGAGGCTACAGTCTTCATCTGGCCATCCTTATTTATGTTTTCTGTGGTTTCCCTAACTTACTTTAGACAAATTATGGGGTGGTTGCTGCTATAAGGCCACATCCCATCCATGTCAAGCCAGACCTGTAAGTATGTAAATAACAGTATTTATGAATTATGTTTGTTTTTGTAATTTTCTGAATTTTAATACCAAGACATGTACACTAGCCTGGTAAAACTGACCTACAGATGACTGAACCTTTTATAACTACTATGAGTACTACTACTATGAGTACTACTACTATGACTACTACTACTATGACTACTACTACTATGACCCTCCTCTTAGGAAGAATACTGTTTTCTATACTAGTTGTTGTACAGGAAGAATACAATTTAAAAATAATAAATGTTAAAAGACAGGCAGCTGGTGTTTGGCATATTGTATCTGTTATAATAAGAAAAATAAGAATACTAGCAAATTCATTTCTTTGTAGTGAAGTCTACACATAAATGATAGTTTCATTACTTTGGAATGGTTAATAAACAGGGCTTATTTCTCATATTGTTAACTGATCCACACATATGTTCAGAGATTACTCATAGGTGTGGAAGAAAGTCTTCATTGCATTAAAGTTTATCATAGTCATAATTTGTTGTGCTCTTTTGTAGTCCATCTATTCATAACAGTTTAATGCAGGGTCTCATAATTTAACTAAGATAAGTGTTCCCTCATAGCATGCCATAGACAGTTGCCATCTAAGTTGAGGGACATATAACCATAACAGCTCTGCCTCCTATAATCACAGCTGTTCAGGGTGACCAGCCAGTCAGGAAATGCTTTGGGAATTTGTTTATAAATTTTTATTTAAAAGGCCCCACTAAATTCTTTATAAGTATTCTTCCAGTGTAACTTTAGTCATATCTACATGACTCAAGCAGCCAGCTTTCCAGAACCTAGGTAGTTCTCTATGGCTGGAGATCCTGACAAGAGTGTCCTTCATGCCTCTACTGAATTTGCTCGCATATCCAGTCCATCAATAGGAAATGGATGATATGTGTGGCCACTGGAAGGTCCTGAGGAGCAACACTCAGTCACCTCACTCTCTTCGTATCCTTCCTTCAGGAAGAATAGGCCGATGTGGGAACCAGCTGTTCTGCAGAGATGTTGGCACTTTCTGCTCCTTGGTATCAGCCACAAGCTGCATAGAAGAGATTTACCTCCTTTGCTGCTCCCTGTTCTTGTAGTTAGTTCCCAATCCTAGACCAACAGCCATCTTGTAACATCCACCACACACAGCAAGTTCTTTTGCAGCCACGAGCCCACCTAACTATGAAGAGCAACACACTACACTTACACATGCATGCTGTGTGCCATTATGTGCCACACCATTCAAAGTCATCCATATACATGAGGCCTGAAAAAATAGTTACTGCACTCGTGGCACTCCTGCAGCCTCATAAAGTATACAGGTGTGTTTCTCATGTTTGGCATTGCTCACCTGTCACTGCTGCCACCCAAATCCATCATCTACCTGCTGTCCACCTGCATGCCTGTCAACTATCTTGTCAGCCTGCCAAACTACATCACTGGGCCACAATGCACTGCAGCTTGGTCTGTGGGATGAGCTACTCGCATATTAGGACACATTGATTGTTACTGGCCTCCAGCGTTCCCCCCCTGATACTACCCCATGTTCACCACCAGTCCTGTTGCTACCTGCATCCAAGTGGCTGACACCTTAAGGACAACTGATCTGCTATACCCCCTGTAAATGGTTGGGTGAGGCATGATGACTTTTGGCTGTTGTCCCCAGAGCAAAGTCAAGGTTAATCAAGTATGATATATGTTAAATTAATAATGAGCGAGCTTAGTAAGCTTAAGGGGTCATTGTATGTCCTATGCCACCAATGTAAAATTATAGAAATTACCCATTATCTTGGAAACTTCTTAAGACACCAACCCACAACTTTTCATAATTATTGAATGCACATTTCTAGATTCACTGAACTAGAATTATTACTAAAATAGTATTGTGGGACATGTTACCTTTTTGTTTTCAAACACTCAATTTTTCTGACAGAATTTTATAAATAAATTAACATAAAAACAAAACAACTCAGGATTATTTAATTATTCTAGTTTCATGTGTGTTGAATCTCACACTTGGCATGCGTTGAAAATTTCATGTCTCTACTATCAGTACTTTTAGAAAATGGGTCATTTATTGTAAAAAAATGTAGTTCAGGGATATTGAGGTTTAGAACTTTTTTTATAAAAAATTCTTGTATAGACTTACATTTCTGCATCTTTTATGCACTAGAATTGCCCTGGCCCATGGTCTATGTCTTCTTCAATGTCACAACAGCCCAGTGCTGGCCTCCTCCTTTTCTTTCTTGCTTCTTTTGTCATTTACTGAGCAGCTATCTCTGCTTCATGTACACAAACCTTATCCAGTTCCTGCAGCCCTTTAGCTGTGTTCTGTCCAAATCTTACCCCTAACTTCTCCAGAACCATAAGTCTTTTATAGTTCTCACCACTAAAAGTTATTACAGCATCAGACACTGCTAACTTTAGAGTCATAAGGTCAACAAATACATTTTTAGGCACACGACACCACACAACATTATTGAAGGACTCATTCACATTCTGGGTCTTCCCATGTAAGCACTTCTTCAGTGGCTCAGGATTTGCCAAATCTCTGTAAATAGGTTTGATTGCCTCTGTGGGTTTTCTGGCTATAGCGACTGTCTGCACACAGAAAACTCCAACTTACTACGATCAGGCACTTTTATTAAGGTTTGTATAATTACACAAAACACAAGAAAAACAATACAGAAGCTTGCAACATGCTGATAGTAACCTCATTCTATGAGATAAAACCAAAGAACCACAAGTCCCTAAAGACCATTTACTCTGCACTTCGTAGGTGGCAGTTACTGGCCACAGAGCCGGGAGTGCAGACCGCTGGGGAAAGGACGTGGGCGTCTTCCTGTGTAGTGGTGTTGTGGGATTCTTGCTGGTTGATAGAGGCATGTGCAAAGAATCCATGCTGTCAGTGCAGGGTGGACTAGCACTGGTATAGTCCTCCTTCCAGTGGGGGGGGGGGGGGGGGGGGGGGGATGGAGTGGTCGACCTGCACGCATGAACTGGACTGGCATGGAAGATATTGGTGTTGCAGTGCAGGTGGAGACGGCAATGCAAATCTTCAGCATCCCATCAGAGCTGAACATTGCAGCTATGCCAGCCGTGTCCACCCCATTTGGGATGGGGACTGTGCGCAGGATGGTGATATGTGATGTGGGAGTGAACTTGTGTGAAGTGTCCCCTATGTGGAAGATGATGATGGATCCTTCATGGAGCTGCAAGAAAAGCTCATCTTGTGGGCACTCAGAGGCATTGTTCAAGATGCAAATTTTGTTGACAGTGGACATAGGAGAATGTAAGATGGCGGCCACTGAGTGACGCGCATTTATTCGGCTCATTGAAGGTGTTACAGTGAAGTGAGGCAGTCCACAACGTTTGCATCCAACTAAACAAGTGTTACTTGCCGTGGTGTATTGTTCTTCATTGATTACCACAAATGATAAGTGAGTGAAAAATGGGAAGAGCACGAGTAAGCAGCAGCAGGCAAGGCTACAGGGGTGCAGTCAGCGCGGGCGCCCGGTCTCTGGCGGCAGGTGAGGCCTCGCTTCCCGACATCGGGGAGCTTGTCCAGTCCCAAGTGAGTGCGGTGCTGCACAGTAAAGACATGCTAGATGTAATCGTGCAATCCATCATGGACTCTGTGATGGCTGCAGTCATGGACAAACTGCAAGAGTCTGTCAGGCGCAACAGCACCGAAATCCAGTCTCTTAGAAAGTCCCTGGCTGCACAAGAGAAAAAGCCGCCGACCTAGAAGCTAAACTGTCTGTGGCCACCAATGAAATTGAGCAGTATAAGCAAAGGAACAGCTTGCGTTTGTTCGGGGTAGCTGAAAACAATCATGAAATCACTGATGACCTGGCCATTAGCCTCATGTGTGAAAAACTTGGCGTGCAGATTGACGTGGCCGATATTGTCAGAAGCCACCGTGTTGGGCGCAGGGTACCAGGTGCCATGAAACCCAGGCCCATAATAATTAAAATTGTGTCATACCGAAAAAGAGCTCAAGTGTTTGCTCAGAAAAGAAAACTCGTCAAGAGTGGGGTTACCTTGAGGGAAGATCTGACGCGCGAAATACTAAAAGTTTTGAACGCTGCGATCACACAGTTCGGCCTTCAAAATGTATGGACTGGGGATGGCAGGATCATAGTCAAGACGGAAGGAGGGAGGAAAACGGTGACAAACATGTTTGAACTGAAAGACTGAGCGAAATCTCACTAGACACAATGTCTCATATTGTACTCTGTCTAATATAAGTTAATTATTAGTCTCTCTTTTCATTTTTTAATGTAAATATTGCTTCGTTATTTCTATAAGTACCATGAGCACTCTATTTAAAATCAGTCAATTGTTTCACATAAATATTGCTTCTTTATTTGTCTACCATAAGTGCACATGTATATTCATATTGTCAGTCAAACGGGAATTAACATTCTCCATTAACAGGAATCTCCTTAAAACTGCCTTTCTATATCTGTTATTTTCATCCTCGTCACTACCACTATTACTACTATTATCTTTTTCGTAACCACTACTGCCACTTTCCATCTTTCTTTTCACTCCCTTCTCTGATGCCTCCAGCCTGTCTTTCACCTTTATCCCACAGACGCTTGAGTCAGCCACGACCTTGGGGACACCTGTAAATATGTCTTCCCCCGCGAAATCCAGCTTTTGTCTCTCTTCCGGCCAGCAGGTAAATGGAGTGCGCTTGGTCCTACAGGCGGCCACAATGGGACTGACCAGTTCCGGCGTCAGGCTCTTTGTGGCCCACGTGAATGCGCAGTCACTGACGGCTCACTTCGACGAGTTCTGTGACCTGTTCTGCCAATCGCTGTTCCATATTATCCTCGTCTCTGAAACTTGGTTGAAACCAAACATTTCTTCCGACGCTATTCAAATCACTGGTTACTCTCTCCTAAGGGCAGATCGTGAAACATGATGCGGGGGTGGTGTGGGTGCCTATGTTCATTCTGATCTGAAACCTACTATACTGTGCACATCAGATGCAAAGGTCGAAGGAGAAGCAGAGTTCTTGTTTTTCGAAATAAATACATCAAATCAGAAACTGCTAATTGGAGTAATCTATAAACCTCCAAACGTCAGTGCTATGTCCTCCTTTCAGTCTGCCCTATCCTCGCTCGTAACACAGAATGAACACATAATCATTATGGGCGACACAAACATCGACTTACAGTTAAACTCTCCCTCTGCAGAAAAACTGAGGAGACTGTTCCACTCCAATGATATGAGCTTAACACCGTTGGACCCAACTCATCACATGCCACACAGCCATACACTCATAGATATAATAGCAACAAAGCGACCAGATAAAATAATTCACGCCAATCAAACATCTGCTCTGGGACTCTCTGCTCATGATGTGATATTCTTAAATTACTCATTGCATACCAGCAAAGAAAAATCTCATCTGGTAGCCTACAGAAACCTAAAAAATGTTAACCATGACGCTCATCAAAAGGATTGCTCAGGCAACCCTTGGCATGGTATAAGCAATGAACCGACTTGAGACGGAAAAATTCGGGAATTATGTCGCAAAATTATTGCACTGTATGATAAACATGCTCCTCAACGCACTGTCAAGGTAAAGAGAGCTCCCGCTCCGTGGCTCACCACTGCATTACGCCAGTTAATGAATAAACATGATGCTGCACATAGGGCCTTCAAGCGTAACCCAACTCCCGAGGCGTACGAAGCTTATAGGAAACTCCGAAACAGAACCAAGCAAAACATGAGGAATGCCAAAATCAGACATGCCCGCTCTGTCGTATGTGGTATATCAAAACCTGCTGCACTGTTGAAAAATCTGCGCAGTTTCGGTATAGGGAAGCGAAGATCTGACACTGTTTATCAAGCGTCTGCAGAAGAATTAAACAATTTCTTCTCAACAGCTGTAAATTGCCACACAGCGACAAATTACCAGCCCCAAGATATCAATCTCTCGAGAGACAAGTTTTTCCTAAAACATGTCACTACCGACACAGTACACAAGGCAATTATGAGAATATCTTCCGAGGCAGTAGGAAATGATGGAGTGAGCATTGGCATGATTAAGAACATCATAGACACTATTATTCCAGTTATCACAGACATCTTCAACCTGTCTCTTGTCAGTAGTACATATCCTACTGAGTGGAAGCAAAGTTTAATTCAACCTATACCCAAGACTGACAACCCTAAGTCGCCAGGTGACTACAGACCGATTAGCATACTACCTGCAATATCTAATACATCGTCCATGAACAGCTGACGGATTACCTCAAAACTCATAACATCCATGACAAATATCAGTCAGGGTTTCGAAAGCACCATAGTACAGCAACTGCATTAATCAAAGTAACTGATGACATTAAACATGCTATGGACAGACATGAAGCTACCATCCTAGCACTGCTTGACTTTAGCAAGGATTTTGATACAGTTGACTTTGATATATTACTAATTAAAATGAAACAGCTGAATTTCTCAAACAGCGCAATACACTGGTTCGACAGCTACCTCAAAAACAGAAGTCAACAAGTCATTTGTGGGTCGGAAAACTCATCATGGAAAAACGTGCGCTCTGGAGTTCCCCACGGCTCCGTCCTAGGTCCCTTACTCTTCTCACTGTACATGAATGATATTTCTTCAGTGATTCACTCCATCTATATGCCGACGACATCCAACTGTACGTAAGTGCAAGCCCCAAGATCATTGGTGATGCAGTAGTGAGTATGACTGCAGATCTTTGCTCTGTTTCTCGATGGGCACAGAACCTAGGTCTGAAACTAAACCCCAAGAAATACCAGGTCATACTTATATCTCACCCAAAGTTAATCAGCCGGTACTTTCGCCAAACAGTCCCTCAAATACTCCTCAATGGTACCCAACTACCATACCAAAAAAACAGTAAAAGACCTTGGAATAATCTTGGATGAACACCTAAACTGGGAAGAACAAACAGTCACAGCTTGCCGGAAATCACTCTTCTCCCTACATGCAGTTCAAAAATTTAGAAAAATATTTCCAACCCATGTTAAACAAAAATTAGTCCAAACACTAGTCTTGCCTAATCTTTACTACTGTGATGTAGTTCAACGCGGCACAAATAGTGAAAATTCGAGATGCCTCGAGCTAGTGATGAATGCTTGCGTTAGATATGTGTGCAATATATGGTTGTATGATGATATCAGTCCTTCATACTCCCAGCTAGGTTGGATATGCCCACATAAGGCATGCGATCTCCACACGATGTGCTTACTTCATCAATTTCTTAGCCACTGATGCCCCCAATACTTATCTTCTCACATTAAACACCTATCATCATTCCACAACCGCAATACCAGATCGGATACAACTAGCATCTTGACTGTACCTTTACATAACATAAAATCTTTCTCCGTGTCATTCTCCATCTCAGCCATACGATTATAGAACGCGCTCCCCTGTGATCTGTCCTATCCAGAACCACTCAACATTCAAGAGGGAACTGAAAACTTACATATTAGGGACAGTATAGCCACCATTGTTGTGCCCCTCTCATCTCTTTCTTTCTCCTCTCCATCACAGCTTCAAATTTTACCATTCTATTTCTCTTCCTCTAACCTATCTACCTCTTCTATATCTCTCTCACCCCATTCTATATCCCTTTCACCCCATTCTATCATCTCTGCTTGATGAGAATTACTCACAAGCTGCAAGAAGATAACGAGAAAATTCCCAACTAGCAATAGGACTGACATTCATAAAAGAAAAATATGTTTACTTCCATATACATAGTCATTATTATTATTATTATTATTATTATTATTATTATTATTATACTTGATTGTTATAATTATTTTTTGATTGTTATAATTATCATTGTACTACTGTTATAATCTCTATTTTTTTTCTTTAACATTAATACTGTATAACACGTTATATGTCCTTAATGTTCTGTAGAAACTGAAATTCGTTCAATCTGAGTATACCTGGTTAGGTGTAAGAGAGGGCCTGAAGGCCCTAATCTTGCCAGGTAAAATAAATGCATAAATAAATAAATAAATAGGGGGCACTATGGTTGGTGGTGGGGAAAAATAACGTAGTTCAGGAGAAACACAGGAACTCTCTTTGGAGGAATTGGGTGCTGCCACTTGTGATGGGGTAATGTCACACACAACATGTGGTTGAGCCTGAGGTTGTGGATTGTCACACGCAGTGCCTGAGTGAAATGAGGGTAGAGTATCATCACACGCAACAACTGAGTTGCCCACAGATGTAGGCTCGATGCACATATGATCATGGTGGGGTGCAGGAAGGTGGGCAGTCCATGTGAGACTGGTGTCATCACCTGACGGAGGAACACTCAACTTGAGAGGGTATGGTATAGATTCCATGATTGTCCAGGCTGGTTTCATGCATTGGAGGGAAACTGTCTGTTGATGGCCACTGATGAGAATGTCCATAGCATTGTGTATGCGAGCCACTACTCAATGTGGGCAAATGTAAGATGGCTGTAATGCTGGTTTGACTGTGTCGTCCTGTAACATAATGAACTCACAAGAGTCCAGTGTTGAATGCAGAAAGACCAGAAGACAGCTGTGTGGTCATGGAGGGGGCATGCGGATCACAGCTATGTGTGTCTGCACATGCTCAACTAGAGCGAGGAAGTAAGACAGATCGACAACTGCTTTTTCATTGACAAACTCTGCAGGGAGAACTAGGGTTTTGCCATACAGGAGCTCCGCAAGTGAAGCCTCGAGATCTGTCTTGTAAATAGAGCACATTTCTAACATAACCCAGGAAAGGGCATCAGACAACTCACCACCATGGCACATGAGAGCTGGTTTCAGAGTCCTGAGCCACCGGTCGACCAGTCTGTAGCTCTGTGGGTGGTAAGCTGTACTCGTAGTGCACAATCTATCCATCCCACAGAGTATGCAGAGTTTGTTAAACAGCAGGGATTCAAATTGCATTCCCTGGTCAGTGGTGATGGATGTAGGGCAGCTGAATTCGAGCCACACAGAGGGGGACACATTAAACAGTGGACCACGCAGAGGAAGGGGTGGCCATGCATGTGGACCCCGAAACTCGACAGCTGTGTGGTCCATGTTGTGCAGTAGAAACTCAGGCAAGAGGTTTCCACGATCTTGTGCTGGAGGAGAATTCTGTCGAGTGTAGAATGCTGTAGAAGGTGTCCGCGCCGATGTGTATAGCACCTGGTGTGGTGTGCCAGAGTAGGTTAGGGCCATCTGGCCAGTCGAAGCAAACACGAGAGATATGAACATTCCTGGTGTATTAGGAGTATACAGGGTAAAGCGCTGTGCTTCACAGTCAAATGTCCATTCTGCGGTCATGGCATCCTGCACTGCCGGAAAAACTGGAGGTTGTGACATTGGCTATTGTCACGAAACCAGTGGTACACAGCAAGCAAATGCAATGTGTTTTCATGACTTGGGGTCACCAATGTGGGTTTCTGGCTATACCATCTGATCGCACACAGAAAACTCCAACTTACTATGATCAGGCACTGTTATTAAGGTTCGTATAATTACACAAGACACAAGAAGAACAATACAGAAACTCACAACACGCACATTGTAACCTCAGTTCACAAGACCGAACCAAAGAATCATGAGTCCCCAAAGACTGTTTACTCTGCACTTTGTAGGTGGCAGTTACTGGCAGTCAATGATTGCCACACCTCCATTACTGCTAAAGGAAGAGAATGTTTGTGTGTAAATTCATGCAGGGTGCCAGAAAATTCAGCTTGCCTGGGTTTACACCAAGTGTGTCCTTCACGTGTTTTCAAGTACTTCAGAAGAATGCAGGTGTCATGTATCTGTTACCCACAAATTTGCCTTTCTTGAAGTTACTTTTACGATTAGTCATTTTATTTATGTATAAAAGCAGTAGGAGTTAGCTTACTCCAAAAATAGCCAATAATCACATTACTTTCATCAAAAACTAGCATCAGAAACAAAGGAATTATTTGTTTATTCATAATATGAACTTCTGAGACATAGCAGTAGTCACAAAACAAAGCTATTCACAGCCTTCTTGACTGCGTAGTTCCCAAGATATAACTGCCCAACTGTGGTAGTACATGCGTAGCCACAAATATTTGACAGTCAGTCATCAACATTCAAAATATTATTTCAAAGTTTCACAATTCTCTGATTTTAATGTATTATATAGCAAAATGTTCAGGAAAGTCCAAAGTACATTGTGGAGCAGAAAATAGAAAATATCAGATTTGAACGAATTTAATGTACAACGCTCCCTCAAATTGAATTTTATAAAGAGTAATGATGTATGAAATAAACTGAAAATATGTTAATGTGGAAATGATTACACTATATGTCTGAGTTTCATTGTGAGGCACAAAAGCCAGATTGTGCTGATTGCACCCACCATCATGTCAGAGTCCAATGCTTAGCCTTAGATCCAATAAACAGCTTTGAACATATAGAGAAGAGTATGTTTAGTTGGAAAACAGTATTTTTCTATGGAGCACACCTCCACTACCATACATTAAAGTGATTACACTGGCCAGGCAGAACATTATGACCTCCTATCTGAAGACCATATGTTCACCTTTAGTGCAGGTGTCAGGTGACACTTCATGGCATGGAAGCAGTGAGGCCTTGATGCGTCACTGGAAGGAGTTGGTACCACATCTACACATACAAGTCACCTAATTTACATAAATTCCGGGGAGAGGGGATGATGAGCTCTGATGCCATGTTCAGTCACATTCCAGATGTCTTTTATCAGGTTCAGAACTGGCAAATTGGGAGGCCAGCACATCATTTGCAACTTGCCACTCTGTTCCTCTAACCACTACATCTCACTTCTGGCCTTGTGACATGGCTCATTATCTAATTAAAAAAGTCACTGTCATCAAGAAACTTGATTGTCATGAAGGGGTGTATGTGATCAGCAACCAGTGTACAGTACTCGTTTGCTGTCATGGTGCCTTTCATGAGCTCCACTGAACCCATGTATACCCACATACATGTTCGCCAGATTCTAATGGAGCCACTGCCAGCCTATCTCCATTCTGCAGTGTAGGTGCCAAGGAGCTGTTTCTCTGGAAGGCAACAGATTTGCACACTCCCATTAGCATGTTGGAGAAGGTAATAGAACTCATAAGACCATACAATGCTCTAGATAGCATTGACACATGCGTGGGTTGTTGGCTGAGGAGGCACATTGTTATGAGCATTCAGTGTACTGTGTGTTCAGACACACTTGTATTCTGCCCAGCATTAATATCTGGCATTAGTTCTGCCATAGTTCGCCACATGCCCTGTTTTACCAGTCTGCCCAGCCTACTATGCTAAACATATGTAATGAAGGGTGGTCTCCCAACCCCTTGCCGTCTTTTTATGGTTCCACCTTGATTTCACCATATGTTGAAGACACTCACCACAGCATTCTTAAAACATGCAACAAATCATGCAGTTTCTGAAACTCTGGTCATCACAATCTACCCTTCCTCCTCCTCAGATAGACCATGCACCTTCCCTGATCTACACACGGGCTCCAGGCTCACTGATACTACATGCACCATGCGTGTGTCTGACTAGCAGTCATTTCATGCCAAGTAATGCTGCTATTGCCTGGATGGGTGTATATCACTAGGAGATTGGTGGCCATAATGTTATGGCTGACCAGTGTACAAAACCTATGAGAGATGTAAGTGCAGTAACACATGAGTTACTGTTTTCAATAATATGAAGATGATTAAGTGATATTAATTGACTGTTGTATGCTGTGACACCTAGAGGTCAGAGTGGAGCAGCTATACACATTATATCTTACTGCATAGTGAGTTTCCATTTCAGGCAACAATGTTCTTTTGTAGTCATTTTGAGAGACAGTCTGTGTCACTTGTGAACTCTTGCCATAAGCAGCATACTGCATGGAGAAAAGATGTGGCCAGGAACAACCATTGTTTTCCAATAAGCCTGACACACACAGGTTTGCTATCACTTCTCTTTCTTTTCTTCACCTTTTCTGATATAATTAAACCTTCATTATTTATGCAATAACTCTTGACATGATCGCTCACACAGATCTTATGTGTCATTCACAAAATAAGCAGTCTATTTGGGTACACTGAACGGTGTATTTGAATGATTTTAGGATTGTTTTATATGTATGGAGTGGAATACACTCTAACATTTTAAAGATTTTGTGCAAGAATTTAATACTCTTATATTTCAAAATAACAAATTTACATCTTTTTCCATATCAATGCTGAGGCATGTGTAACAATGTTCACACTTATCAAAGGAACATGAAAATGTTTATTTTGAAACAAAACTAATAAGTGTATACAAACAGCAAGAGCAAACAGTATTGAAATAAGAGACACATTATTTGAAAACACAGATTACATACGTCTTTCAGATGATCCACACATGTCTGATTGTTACATGGTTTGTTTTATTTCATGCTCTTCCTCATACTTAGCCCCTGTCATGCGTTCCAGTTGCTTTTTGTGGCTGTTCCACTATTTCTTGATTTCCTAACAGTAGTTTAGCCCATCTTCAAACTTCTTATGGTAGGTGTTCAATAAAGGAATGTTCCTCTGTTTCAGGCTTTGTTAGTTCCAAACTGATTTGTTCTATAACATCAACACACTTTACAAATTGATTTGAAATAGTGGCACAGTATTTCTATATTTATAGAGCATTTTTGGCTGTAATGTCGAAATATTGTAGAACAATACCATGAACAACCCTCTTGTATTAGATGGCACATTCTATTACTGACATAGTTGATCCAGAAGATTTACACTATGTGATCAAAAGTATCTGGACACCCCCTAAAACATATGTTTTTCATATTAGGTGCATTGTGCTGCCACCTACTGCCAGGTACTCCATACCAGTGACCTCAGTGTTTCGGATGTTATAGTGAAGTGGAAACTTGAAGGGACGTGTACAGCACAAAAGCGTACAAGCCGACCTCGGCTGTTGACTGACAGAGACCACCGACAGTTGAAGAGGGTTCTAATGTGTAATAGGCAGACATCTATCCAGACCAACACACAGGAATTCCAAACTGCATCAGGATCCACTGCAGGTACTATGACATTTAGGCAGGAGGTGAGAAAACTCGGGTTTCATGGTCGAGCTGCCATTCATAAGCCACATATCATGCCGGTAAATGCGAAACACCACCTCGCTTGGTCTAAGGAATGTAAACATTGGATGATTAAACAGTGGCAAAATGTTGTGTCGAGTGATGAATCAGGGTACACAATGCAGCGATCCAATGACAGAGTGTGGGTATGGTGAACGCCCAGTGAATGTCACCTGCCAGTGTGTGCAGTGCCAACAGTAAAATTCAGAGGTGGTGGTGTTATGGTGTGGTTGTGTTTCTCATGGATGGGGCTTGCTCCCCTCGTTGTTTTGTGTGGCAATCTCACAGCACAGGCGTTCATTAATGTTTTAAGCACTTTCTTGCTTCTTGCTATTGAAGAGCAATTTGGGGATGGCGACTGCATATTTCAGCATGATCAAGCACCTGTTCATAATGCACAGCCGGTGGCAGAGTGGTTACATGACAATCACATCCCTGTAATGGACTAGCCTGCGCAGAGTCCTGACCTGAATCCTACAGAACACCTTTGGGATGTTTTGGAATGCTGACTTCATGCCAGGCCTTATTGACCAACATCAATACCTCTCCTCAGTGCAGCACTTTAGGAAGAATGGGCTGCCAGTCCCCAAGAAACCTTTCAGCACCTCATTGAACATATGCTTGTGAGAGTGGAAGCTGTCATCAAGGCTGAGGGTGGCCCAACACCTAATTGAATTTCAGCTTTACCAATGGAGGGTGCCACAAACTAGCAAGTAATTTTCTTCCAGGTTTCTGGATACTTTTGATCACATAGTGTACCTCTACTTTTGACATGTTATAGAAGAGGAGGGGGGAGGGTCTATAGCATCACCAAGATGCTTCCTTGACAGCACCAAAACTGTCCAGTTTTTATTTCGACAGTGTGACACCAATGTAAAATCTTGTTGAAATCCACAGATAGATGATTTTGGCTCCATTTCTTGTTTTGGGAGAAATTGTTTTGGCACTTTTCTCATGTTTTTTGTACAGTTCTGATGTATATTGGTATCTTGTCCTGGAGTTTCTTGACTATAGGAAAACAGGTAAACCTTTTGTCACAAGTAATATTTCTGTTTGTACTGTGTATTGGTTTGACAACTCAAAGATCAATATCTTCAGCTAAATTATTGGCATTGTGCAACACCTCTGGTTGCTTACTGACGTGTGGTTATAAATTCAAAGCAAACACTTTTAATCTACACTTTACAAGTTTGCTACAAATATATTGCCTGAATAAGCATTTTCCTCCAAATATCAGAAGCTGTTCATCAGCTTTAAGGTATTCAGTAGGTGAGAAATATTTTTACAGATATTCATAAATAGTTCCAGTACTTCTCTAACAGCAGCCAACTTGTCAGTCTCTGTGGAAACATCTTTATCACAGATATTATCTAGCCTCAGATATCTCGAGATAAACGTAAATTGGTTTTCAGTCAAGCATAAATAATACGATTTAAATCCATTGCCCTTTCAATTATCTCACAACTTCGATACATCCTATCTAGAAAATCTCATAAACCTATCCAGATACAACAAACCTTTGATAGCTCTGATGTCTGTAGCATCTGTTTCTTTAGAATCCCTTTCCCTATAAATGTTACCATTAACTTCATTGATACATATATTAGAGCATGTTGCCATAATGTGTATTAAATTTTTATCCAGGCTTCAGTTTTGGATCCATGTAAACACATAATAATGTTCAAAGACCTTGTTCTTACATCAGTAGGGTATTTACTTTGCTCCATTTAGTCATTTCACCCCCCCCCCTCCCCTCCCCCCTCCCACCACTCCCACCACCACCAAAAAAAAAAAAGTGCCCCCTTCAATTACTTCTTTCTGTGTTTCAAATTTATTCTTTCTCCACTTCTGAATTATGACCACTTTCATGTACAGAATCCTCATCTCTGAGTCAGCATTGTCACTGTCTGTATCTTTATCACTCAGCTTATGCAACTGCTCTAGCCATACATTATGATCTTTATTAAACTCTGTCCAGGATATTTTGCCATGGACATTTCTTCCACAAACTAATAGTATTCTAGGTAAGAAGGAAATTAACTGCAATCAGTTTCAATTTGCCTAAAATGTTCTACATAAAGCTGGATTTAATATAAAAATGAAATAAAGTAACACACACTTCCTTTGTTTGAGATTGTGACAGCAGAGCCCATGTGGATGATCTGTGTCATCCAGGCTATAATGTTTCCTACACAATATAACTTTCATAACTGAAAGCCAAAAATAGTTTAAGCTAACAGATGGAGGGTTAATGGAACTACACTGAAAAAGTCGTAAACTCAATCTGGCCCAGTCAGACATAATAGAGCAGAAAAGTCATGTAGATTACAAGTGTCATCCTCAAGAGCATTGGGGGAGTTTCTCTGTCCAGGGACAGGGTGTTTGTGTTGCCCTCATCATCTCATCATCGTCATCATCATCATCATTTATGACAGTAGCTAGATGGGATTGTGTAAGAATTGGACTGTGTTAAAATTGGGACTTTGTATGGGCACTGATGACCATGCAGTTGAGCACTGCACAAAGGAAATTTCATCAAGAGCAGTGGAGGTTTAATTCCAGGTTTCATATGATGAACCAATTCATAAGTAAAAGACTGCATTTTAGGCTAATTTGTTGTGTTGGTCTTTCACTTCTGATTGTATTGAGCAAATTCCATTATTTAATCTTCTTTTAAAATTTTGATGTTGTACGCTATTCCCCTTGTAGAAGCTAAGATTTGGACTCTCTACCATATTGCACTTGTTGACAATGCTTTTGCTTTGTTTCGCTGTTTCAAGGTTTCTTTTGAAAGAGTGCATCAAGTCAATCTTGCTACCTAAGTTTTTCTACAATGCTACATATTACACTTCTGATTTGTTGAATGTGTCATCTTGATGGCAAGTCAAGAATGCAGTCACTCCTTGTTGAGTCTGTTCACTTTTTATACACTCCTGGAAATGGAAAAAAGAACACATTGACACCGGTGTGTCAGACCCACCATACTTGCTCCGGACACTGCGAGAGGGCTGTACAAGCAATGATCACACGCACGGCACAGCGGACACACCAGGAACCACGGTGTTGGCCGTCGAATGGCGCTAGCTGCGCAGCATTTGTGCACCACCGCCGTCAGTGTCAGCCAGTTTGCCGTGGCATACGGAGCTCCATCGCAGTCTTTAACACTGGTAGCATGCCGCGACAGCGTGGACGTGAACCATATGTGCAGTTGACGGACTTTGAGCGAGGGCGTATAGTGGGCATGCGGGAGGCCGGGTGGACGTACCGCCGAATTGCTCAACACGTGGGGCGTGAGGTCTCCACAGTACATCGATGTTGTCGCCAGTGGTCGGCGGATGGTGCACGTGCCCGTCGACCTGGGACCGGACCGCAGCGACGCACGGATGCACGCCAAGACCGTAGGATCCTACGCAGTGCCGTAGGGGACCGCACCGCCACTTCCCAGCAAATTAGGGACACTGTTGCTCCTGGGGTATCGGCGAGGACCATTCGCTACCATCTCCATGAAGCTGGGCTACGGTCCTGCACACCGTTAGGCCGTCTTCCGCTCACGCCCCAACATCGTGCAGCCCGCCTCCAGTGGTGTCGCGACAGGCGTGAATGGAGGGACGAATGGAGACGTGTCGTCTTCAGCGATGAGAGTCGCTTCTGCCTTGGTCCCAATGATGGTCGTATGCGTGTTTGGCGCCGTGCAGGTGAGCGCCACAATCAGGACTGCATACGACCGAGGCACACAGGGCCAACACCTGGCATCATGGTGTGGGGAGCGATCTCCTACACTGGCCGTACACCACTGGTGATCGTCGAGGGGACATTGAATAGTGCACGGTACATCCAAACCGTCATCGAACCCATCGTTCTACCATTCCTAGACCGGCAAGGGAACTTGCTGTTCCAACAGGACAATGCACGTCCGCATGTATCCCGTGCCACCCAACGCGCTCTAGAAGGTGTAAGTCAACTACCCTGGCCAGCAAGATCTCCGGATCTGTCCCCCATTGAGCATGTTTGGGACTGGATGAAGCGTCGTCTCACGCGGTCTGCACGTCCAGCACGAACGCTGGTCCAACTGAGGTGCCAGGTGGAAATGGCATGGCAAGCCGTTCCACAGGACTACATCCAGCATCTCTACGATCGTCTCCATGGGAGAATAGCAGCCTGCATTGCTGCGAAAGGTGGATATACACTGTACTAGTGCCGACGTTGTGCATGCTCTGTTGCCTGTGTCTATGTGCCTGTGGTTCTGTCAGTGTGATCATGTGATGTATCTGACCCCAGGAATGTGTCAATAAAGTTTCCCCTTCCTGGGACAATGAATTCACGGTGTTCTTATTTTAATTTCCAGGAGTGTAGTTTAATGGCTCATTATACCGGGAATTTGAAATTCATTCTTAGTAACTAATGTTGCGCAGCTCTGCAGATGAGCTATATTTGTCTTATGTTCAGAAGCACTTATTTCTGTTATTTTCTTTGAAAGGATCATTGATAATAGTTTAAAAAAATTTTAATTCTTTTCTATGTTGAACTCTCATCTTCTGAATTTCTCCACAGTATTCACTTGCCCTGAGACCAGTGAAAGTAATATCCACTCTTTCCTTACCTACTTGTTTTACATAGCAACAGAAGTCCTAATTACAATAACCCTTATCATGCACTAGTCATTTCATATTGAAATATTAATCACCTGGATGATATTGTGTTTCAATGCAAACAGTAAATTCCATAAACAGTGGTCAACATTTTCTGAGTTTCAGGTTGCTGTGGTGACACAGAAACTTGTTTAGACAGAGTCAAAACTTTAAACTTCATACATTTTGTTGCCTTATCTCTGATATTTAAATTTCAAATTGACATAATGACTTTACTGTCAATGTGAGTATACCTACGTAAACATCTTAAAACCGAGATACATTCTCATCCCATTTCTGGTATTGGTTTTCCAAATTAATACAAGGTTTGTATTAAATATCTGAACTAAGACACCCTAAACATTGTTTTCTGTACATACTCCACTGAATTAAGCCTTCCTATAATTTGTTTTGGTGCAAAATTCATTATTCTTTGCCTTATTACAATGATCAAGTACACCTGTACAAACGGATGCCAGAATGTGTACTTGTATAATATAACAGTCAAGATCTTTTTGTTCTTCTGTCTTATAATAGTTAAAAACATTTAATTCATACACAAAACTGGTGCTGACCTGTCCTCTGCCATTGTCTTATCTCTATCAGTGTGGGATTTTCTGTTAAATGGCATTGTTTTAAAGGTATTTAATACCATGCAGCTAGTACATGCTACTAGCTATGTGTTCAAAAACATATGCTTTTCAGAGTGGTGCATTATGAGCACTGGGACACTTTCTTACTCCTGTCCCCTCTACTACACTTCCTCCTTCTACTCTTTGTGCCTCTACATCAGATATCATGAGTCTGCAGTCCCTTTTTGCCTCTAGCAACACCATTTCACCTTCCATTTCTCCTGCATAACTTCATCTTAACTTGTCTCCCCTCTCCCTGCCCCCCCCCCCCCCCCACCTACCATCCTATCGCTGCCATGAAGAATATACCCCCCTCCATTTATCAGTCTATAAGAGAAGTGGCCATACTGTTTTTGTTCCTCTCTCCTTCCTCACCACCCAATCCAAATGTACTTACATTCTTTCGCCCCCAGTTTGACAATTTATTTACATATTATTTGTGCATTCCTGTCATGCCAAGCTCCATTCTGGACATAACCCTTTTTGTATTTTGTGAACTGATCAAATAATTAACGCATTTTTCCACTTCCTTTACATGAAGTTTTATGAATTGGACTGAAATAATTGTCTATGCTTCTAACTTTGCATTCTGTACTATCCTGATGTATGTCATTGGTTTCATAACAGGCACAATATCAGTTGAGGCTTCTGAGTGAAATCCTTATTTAGTGCCATATGATGGTTCCCTTATAATTTTAAAACTGTATATGTGAAGAACAGCCAACAACACACATATTTTTCTAAAACCTTACCATCTTAGGGAGAAAAGAAATAAGGTTGTAACCAGTCCTCATTTTCTATAGATAATCCAACAAATGCTGTTTTTGGTTTTGACCCTACATTTTTATACTTATAAGTGTTAGTCACAGAGGACAATTTGTTAATGATTATTGTAACAGATCTATAAAATGTTGTGTGTTGGTTGACACTGCTGGGAAAAATATTAACTCTGTGTGTTATGCTAAGCACCAAATCTTATGCAAATATACAAATACATTGAGGTAAGATCTTAAACTCCTGGTGTATTTTCACATTGTATCTCCTTAGGTTAATGGAATTAGTAATTTGTTATGTTTTCCTGGCAAAAGGTCTTAGAGTGCTGTTGACGATGACATGTGCAGTGTTCTTACATAGGATAGCTGATATGGAATAAGTGTCACAGTTTGTCATTTGATTGATATTAATGGTTTGTCCCAGATGTGTCCCCTGAATTACTTTTTGCTTCATGTTTTTTCTATAAGTGTGATGTAATGAGGTGATACAGCTTGCTGATTTTACTTGGTGGTACAGAGATTTTGATGAGTGTCCAACTGAGTATGTGTTTTTTGCAATTACTGAGTATCTTAAGTTGAAACTGCATGATGTCTGAGAAGCTCTTACACTAGGTGCAATAGCTCCACATTTATGGTCATGTCACATCCTCATTTTGCAGTTGTAAAGTATTTTGGAATGTAGAGTCTTGAGCAGTAACTTATGAAAAACATTGATTAACTATCACATACTCGTGTGGGGTTTACAGATGTTCACTTAACAAACTTCTGTGGAAACATATAACCATGCTGACCACAATTTAGTATCATTCCAACCTCATTAATTTTCATCTGCTGCAGGATTATGTTGTTTATTTCTTGTACCTGATACATTCATGAATTAGGAAGAATCCTACTATGAACTTTGAATTTAGTTAGTAAGATTTGAATCAAGTGTCACAGCTGATGGTACAGTATGATATGTGGTTTACTATAAATATGTCATCCACATGTGTTGAAATAGGACTATTATTCATTTTCATAAGACTTGCAAGACCTACAACTTGGTTAAGTTTTGCAAATGACTTAGTGCTACTCAGTTGCTGATGTATTTTGCATACTTATTTTAATCCAGTCATAGACAGTATTTGTTGGCATCAGCCAATCAAAACAGAATTTTGTATGTGTCTTTCCATGAGGAAATATTTATTGTATTTGCTTTGATTATTTGTTGTATGAACTTTGTAGTTTAAGGAATATTGACATGCTGTTTTTTCAACTTAGTTTGTCTCCTCATGTGCACCAGCACCTTCCTACATGGTGAACAAACAACTGTTGACAGGTCTATTTTTTGTTCACCTACTTCATACATCTAGATCATAAATAATAGACATGACACACTTTGATGCTCTGAGACTTGCACTAATAGTAGGCTGTATCGGCCTCTTTGCCAATAACATAGACAAGTAAAATGATTCCCTTAACACATTTCTTATGCTCTTGAAAGTTGCTTTCCATTAGAACATTCTAAACAGGGTACTAGCAGTAAACAACAGCCTGGGCAGCAGTCTAGTGGGATAAGGATATCACATAGCCTAAAGTGGGAATTATATCAAAATGTTAGAAGTAGTAATAAAGCTACAGTAGCCCATTGTAAACATTATTGTATGGCACTTAAAAATGTTATTAGGAAGGAAAAAAGTATGTGGAATGCAAATATAATAGCTAATTCACAGCATAATATTAAAACCATATGGTCAGTCACAAAGGAAGTGTCTGGTCAGCAGCACAAGGTCAATGATATAATGTCAGTTCCTAGTAAAAACATTTATGTTACTGATAAGTCAGATATATGTGAAGTATTTAACAATCATTTTCTGAGCATTGCTGGTGAATTAAATAAAAACTTAGTTTCTACAGGGAATCATGTAACTTTCTTGGAAAATGCCTGTCTGAGACTGAAGTCTGAAATACTCCTCTGTGTTAGTGACGAGGGGGAGATGGAGTCAATAATTAAATCATTGAAGACTAAGGATTCTCATGGATATGATGGAGTACTTAGAAGAGTACTGAAACACTGTGCTGAACACGTTAGCCCTCTATTTAGCTATGCCTGTAATATTTCCTGTAAGACTGGTCAGTTTCCTGAATGATTAAAGTACTCAGTATTAAAGCCACTTTATTAAAAGGGAGAAAGGGATAGTGTAGACAATATTAGACCTATTTCTGTGCCATCAGTGTTGTCTAAAGTTATTGAGAAGGCTTTGAATATAAGGATAATAGATCATTTTATTTCACGTGATTTGCTATCAAATGTCCAGTTCAGTTCTAGAGGTGATTTATCAACTGAAAATGCTATATTCTCTTCTCTCTATGAAGTTCAGGATGGTTTAAACAAAATATTTTGAATGCTAGGCATCTTTTTTGATGTAACTAAGGCGTTTGATTGTGTTGAGCACTAAATATGGCTCCTGAAGTAGAACCATTATGGAATTCAGGGAGTAGCTCACAATTGGTAAGTTTGCGAACATCTTGTCGACCCCTGTTCATTAGTCTGGGTATTATGATGTTGGCATCTCAAAAAAAAAAAATATATATATATATACTCTGCATTTGGATCACACTTCCTTCATGCTTGTGCAGAAAGGCATTAAATATTCTGCTGCATCCATTTTCAGTAAGCTACCATAAGAATCCAAAAATCTTAGCAGTAATCCTGATGCTTTCAAATCAAAACTGAAGTGTTTCGTCATGGGTCACTCCTTTTATTCTGTCAATGAGTGCCTTAAAAAATTAAGCTGATTCCTCTGTTATGTTGTTGACTGCATTTATGTAAACTTAGCTTGTCTTTTTTGGGTTCATAACATTTTATTTAATCTGTTGTTACTTTTATGTTGTAATTTCACGTACTGACACATTCCATAACCTAGCATGTTTGCTCCTCAATTTGGTACTTTGAATTACATGTGAGGGTGTTTCTTTGTGTAAGAAGTGCCACATAAAACTTAGGAGTTCTGAAATATATCCAGAAATGTGAAACACAGAGCGCAGAGAGGAAAGTGTTCAAAAATGTTCAAATGTGTGTGAAATACTATGGGACTTAACTGCTAAGGTCATCAGTCCCTAAGTTTACACACTACTTAACCAAAATTATGCTAAGGACAAACACACACACCCATGCCCGAGGGAGTACTCGAACCTTTGCTGAGGAAAGAGTGAAAGTTAAAGTGTACTTACATGCATTGTGAGTTCTGAGAACATTTCAAACATCAGAAAAGTAGTCATCTGATGACACGAAAAGAGGGCCAAACATTGTGCCAGTGTCTGTCACATTGAGCGCGATACTTCACTTCCAAGATAACAAAGTACCTAATGATATGTATGAAATGCACACATCCATCAAAGCAGCCCCTCCACCTAGATCTTTGCCTACCAGAACTAATGCTCCAATACATGTGACACGTAGTGGAATGCAAGAAATACAGAAAGATATAGCATCCAATGAAATAGCCCTTGCATACTAACACAGCAGTGATCAGAATACTCTCATGTGTGACATGCAAATGCTAATCTTGGATGTGAAACATAGTCCAATGCTGAACATGAAGACTCTAAATCCTGCTATTGCACTGGGCAATACATAGAGACAAGTCGACAACCCAGCAAATTAGAGTCTAGGGACATGTTACAATCAGGACCTATCATAAGATTCACTCATCCAAAGGCAAATACATCTGCTTTCCAATGACCAAAGAAACAAGTAACTCAGTGGTATTAAGGGTTGAAAACCTACCAACCACTATACAGAAATTGTGTGGTTTATTGCAAAAAGAGCATTATTCGGAAAGTCAAAAGGCCCAAAGTTAAATAAATGTTACAGTGTTTTAGTAAGGTTCATGGTCATCTATACTTCAGTCCAACAAAACCTGGGAAAGATTGTTATGTTTATCCTAATACATTCAGATCCTGTGTTCCTACAGAGAATTTATTCTCGGAATGGTTACCTCACATACCTCACGTCAAATATGGTAATAATAAAAGGGTGTGGGAAATCCAAAGCTAATTTCACTATAGCCAATCCAAAGGAAACTTTGACAGAAATCTCACAACTATACTACCAACACCTTGCTACTGTGGAGTTAAAACATGGCAAATAGGAATGGATGATCTCTTTCTTTTGTGTCCAGGGCTCAAATGAAATCAAGCCACATGCCAACAGTTTTAGGTACATAGTCTTGTACGCTGGATTAAAGAACATAATAATAATTGCAAATATTAATCCCCACTTCGTGTACTGACATTTTACACGAAGAAGGACAGCCATGAACACATAGCAGGAGACCAGGTTTTCATGGTAATATAACCGTAACAATGATCTAACAAATAGATAAGTTCTTGACGTAATACAAGAATGGAAAATGCTACAAAATGTTATGCTCAGTGATCAACATGAAATTCACTTGAACAGCAGATCACAGAGGGTCACAAAAAACCATGGATACATGTCTCCCGCAATGTGAAGCAAACTGGACAAATGCAGCAGCATAAATGAACAGTTCCAGCTAGGCAACATACATGGATGCATAGACATAGAAATCCATGCACTGACTGACACACATACGAAGAACCAAACAGCAAGAAATCTCAGTGACCAATGCAACATGCAAACAAAAAGTTTTCTGGAGCAGGGTATCTACAGACTTACAAAAATGTACACCAGATAAATATAACTGCTTTAGCATGCTTGTAGTGCAGGACTAGTTTATTATCTGCTGTGGAAAATTTATGGTTATTTGGATTATGCAGAAGGAAGTTTGATGTCAGTATCATTATTGTAGTGGTGACTACTGCCACTGAATATGTCAGGATAACAAAATGTAGTGGGAAGAGCTTTCCAAATGATTAATTTGTTTCCACTACAGTCCCCTGTTCACCTCAGTCCACATCACAGTATCTCGCAATGCTGAGGCCACCACCCCAGCGACCAAGTGCTTGGCCTTGTAGACTGCATTGTCAGGGCTGCACCAGTAGCCAACTCAGTGGTCTTCTTCCCGTTGACTCAGCGCCGCTCCGCTGGGAGTGGCCGAGCGGCCTGCTCTGTCCTTCCTCGCTGGCATAGCTGAGATCATGACGACCACAAGCACCCACGATCCAGTGTCCGAATCTGCTGCTATCGCCCCAGGGTGCTTCCGGCGTGCATTGGGAGCCAAGATGACTGCCTGCAGTAGTGAGCCGAAGAGTGACCCGCTACTGGCTGGCTGACTACGGACCCCATGTCAGCCTCACAGGGTCGAACCAGCGACCTGCTGTGGACTGGAGAACTGGTGCCCCATCTGCTGCTGCATGTGGCAGTTGGTGTCATATGCCCCGCCATCCAGGAGAGTTGCTACACTTGAATGAATCTCGTTAGAAACTCGCACCTATTTATACGCAGCTGTGTGCCTCTGAGTTACGTACTCAAATCAGTGATGTTGCGCCAGTGGGCCCCTTCTGCCTGTAACTTGCGCCATGCAAGCTGCTGTGTTTACTCCTTTCAGTGGTTTGACAGTACTTTGGCCTCCATTCTACTTTGCTACCATTGGTATGCCTAACTCACTGTAATCCATCCCGCACCTGGCTGTAACTTGTGCTCAGAATATTGCACAGATTTAACTTTACCTATCCTAAGCGGTGGTGCCACAACATTATTCCCCCTTCGGAAAAACCCGGTCCCAGTGTTGACCCTTAACTAGCTCTTAACTTGTTTGGGTTGGCACCTATGGCATATTTCCTTATTATTGGAAAACTTAAATGTAGTCTAGTGCCCCTAAAAACCATGACATGAAACAAAACATAAAATTTCCTTACTGGACGACCACTGCTCAATCAGCCCCCTACCTACTCGTCTCACGTCCTCGGTATCCAATCCACTGGGACTTGGACTACCCTTGGTTCCCTCTTGGAATTAGCTCTCCACCTTATCAGAAAGGAAATAACACATAACAAAGTTAAGGCTGTGATGACACTTGGTACAGAGATGCTCAAAATGATCGTTGTTTGCCATTGTCTTTCCTTATACTGAGTGACATGTTGCACAAGCTGTTCGTCTGATATGCGCCCCTCTTGCTCTAAAACGAACTGGTTTACGGATCTCAAGACTGGCTCCGGATTTTGATTTAACAAGGTCAGATTCTGACTTGGTAAAAACTCCAAAGTGGCTTCTGGCCAGTATAGCTGTGGCTGCGTAACATTCAATTACGTGACTCCTGAAATTGACGCTTGCTGGTGGAAGGTAGGTCCTATTATGTTGCACTTAGTTCCGCTTACTAAAATTCTGCTCCCCTTGAGCTCTATATGTGTCGCTTCTGCAAACCAGTTGCTCAAAACAACTTGCTACTACTACCCAATTCTCATACGTGGAGAAGATGCAATGCATCCTGACCCGTTGCATGCTCAATTTTGGCTCCACGATGTCCCTTGGATAGTCTAGTCCTTTCCCCCTGGCTAAAAATAACTGCACCGTGCACATGTCCCATATTTGTAGCTTCACAGATTTTCCTCCAGCATTCACTATTTTTGATCCAAACTCAACACCGATTGTGTGACTACTTTCATCCTTAAATTTACATTATATGAACTGGTTCAATAAGCATGACCTCCCGGACCACTGTGGACAACTAAAAATTTGAACAGGAAATCGTATGACTCTGACATCATTCAACACATATTTATTATGGCTTTGCCGCAAAATGTACTCTGACCCATTTATTTCTCCAGAACTGCATTTATTTCTCCTCCAACAACACTCCACAAATGTCAGATGCCACACCTCCCTTTTCAGTGACCCGAGGACAGGGATCACCATCACCCTTCCTTCCTCATTCAAACGACTGCTGTCCGCTGCAGGCTATATCCGAAAATACATACAACATATGAAAATACAGTGCCTCAGTACTCTATGCAAACCCAATTATACATGATAAGAAAATGAGAAAAAACTTCAAATACTCTACTACTTTCTAGAACGCAAAGCATATGGTACTTCATGGTGTACTCTGTCTTCATGGTTTTCTCTGTGCTTAGCACCTCTCTTCACTCTCTCTTTCTTCCTCTTTCTTCCTCTTTCCTTCCTGTGACATGCCTGGAATCACATCCAGGCAATCCTTAAATGGCCATAACCACCCAATGTGTACTATCATTGTTCTGGTTGGCAACTGAAACTTAACATTAACTGGGGATGTGGTTTCAATCACTTCGTATGGCCCTTGATACCTCGAGAGTGACTTCTTCTCTTTCCCTTTTTGCATATAAAGGCTGGACAGCGTTACCCACCACACCACTCTATACTGTAGTAAACTTCCTTTCCGCTTTACTGCGTCCTCCTGGCTTTCCAAAGCCTTTGTATTCGCCTTTTGTATCCATTTCCAAATATCCCAAATTGTCCTTGCGAATTGACGTACAGATTCACCGGTCCTTCCTTCCTTTCTGTAGCCTCACCAAATCAAACTGTGACGGCATTTCTGACTTATACACCTCCTCATATGGAGACAAACCAGTATTTTTATGGACTCTTGCATTGTATGCACATACAATATGCTTCAGATACTCGTCCCACTGACAGTGATGAGAATCCACATAAAAATTCAGCATCTTCCTGATTGTTCTGTGTACCCGTTCGGCCATTCCATTGGCCTGTGGAGGCAATGCACTCATCATCAGCTTCTTTATGTTCAACAATTTACACAGTTCCTTCATTAAATCTGACATGAAGTTGGTCTTTTGGTCAGTAATCATTGTCTCCGGTACACCATACTTCAAATTACAGTTGTTTACTAATGCTTGCACGACCATTGCTGCCTGTTGATTTTGGCATAGCCACCATCTCCACATACCTCAAACAATGGTCTATTATTCTCAGAATGACTTTGTTCCCTGATGGTGTTCGCCTAAATCCCCAACAAAGAAGCAGGCAGAAGTGGCCGAGTGGTTCTAGGTGCTACGGTCTGGAACCGCGCGACCACTACAGTCGCAGGTTCGAATCCTGCCTCGCACATGGATGTGTGTGATGTCCTTAGGTTAGTTAGGTTTAAGTAGTTCTAAGTTCTAGGGGACTGATGACCACAGATGTTAAGTCCCATAGTGCTCACAGCCATTTGAACCATCTGAACCCAACAAAGAAAGTGGACATGTTGCTTCTGGCAATAGTTGTAGCTGTATCTGTTTCTTGATCAAATCTGCTCTCTGCAGACATGGTATACAATTCTTGACATACTGATCCACATCCACTTTCCTACCTCTCCACCAATACCTCTCCGCCACTCTCCTACTTCTCCACCAATACCTCTCCGCCACTCTCCTACTCGTTGCTCTACACCCTCTATGAACAGGTAACACGTGATCATGTCTTTAAAACCTCATCCCTCAGCTCTGCTGAGCATACTAAATTGTGGCTGTGTCCGATACAATTTACGAACGTTGTCTACATCCCGTAATTCTTGCCATACTTCTAGGTCATAACCTATGACTTCTCCTTTTACCTCCTTCCTACTTAGTGTATCTGCATTACTGTGCCTCTTCCCAGGCTTGTGCACTACCATGTGATCAAATTCACTAAGCCTCAGAGCCCATGTAGCTAGTCTGGTGGATGGATCCTTCAACCACAACAACCACTTCAATGCAACATGATCTGTCACTACCCAAAATCTTCTCCCATAGAAATAACATTTAAAATTCGTGATTCCATAGATTACGCTAAGCAGCTCCCTCCCAGTTGTTGAGTAATTCCTCTCTGCTGCATTCAACTGCCTAGACACATAGGCTACAGGCTGTTCTTTCCCACCAATTTCCTAACTAAGAACACACACTAACGCTTGATTGGATGCATCGCATGCTAGTATAAACTCCTTTTCAAAATCTGGGAAAACAAGAACCGGACTTGATGTTAACTCTTCTTTCAGTTTGTCAAACGCTTTCTGACACTCTTCTGTCCACTCAAATTTCACATCCTTCCTTAACAATCGCATCAATAGCTGTGCTAAAGTTGCAAAACCCTTCACAAACTTTCGATATCAATTGCAAATTCTGATGAATGACTGCACTTCCTTAACTGTTTTCAGTTCCCGAAAGTCCCTTAGAGCCTGTACCAACCTCGGATCCATTCCCATTCCATCCTTACTGATAATATGACTCAAATATTTTACTTTTTGTAATGCAAAAAGACAGTTCTCCAGGCTCAGTGTCAAACCAGCTGCTCTTAACCTTATAAAAACATCCCTTAACCACTGTCTATGTTGATCCATACTACTTGGAAACACTTTAATGTCATCCAAATAGACCAGACACTTTCGTGGTTTCAAACCCCTCAAGACACTGTCTAGCAACCTCTGAAACATTGCCGTAGCATTTTTCAATCCGAATGGCATTCTAATGGCCTCCAGATGTAGAGAACTCAGTTTTTGGACGATTGTCTTGAGCCACCTCTAACTGATGATAACCACTTGTCAAAACCATCGTAGAAAAGTTTTGGCATTGTCCAATGGGATCAAAGTCTCTGATATATTTGGAAGGGGTATGCGTCAATTACTGTCTTATTATTGAGTTATCAGTAGTCACAACAGAACCTGTATTTCTTAGTTCCATCCATAGATTTTTTAGGCACAATGACAATGCCCGCTTCCCAGCAACAATTTCTATGCTCTACAATACTGTCCGCAAGCTGTTGATCAATCAAATCCTCCACAATCAGCTGCAAATACCTTGGTATTCTGTATGATTTATGGTAAACAGGTGCTTCATCCCTGTTGGTATCCTATGTTGAACTAATAGAGTTGCTGGTAACGGCCCTTGTGGAAAAAATAGATCCTTAAATTCCCACAATAATTCTTCCATGTGCTCTCTTTCTCCTCTTTTCAAATGCTTAATTTTGTCATGCAATGCAGTTCTAGCGGCAGTTAGTGGTTGGTCACTTTTCCTACCTCTCGAACACCAGTCTTCGTCATTTGGTACATCCAAATTTTCTGCTAAAACTCCCTTTCCTCAAATTCGCATTTACAGCCCTAAAATTATCCATGTTCACGGGAACTACTAGCCCGTCATTCCCCTCCTGTATGCATACAACACTACATTTCACAAAACAACCCAATGGAGCAAAACTTCATTATCCTGCAGTGGTTCAATAACACATACGGTACCCACAGGTAGATTTCACTCCACACTTACCCTAAGCGACTTCCTGGTGCTACTAGACACACAATCATGGGAATTAAGCTTCAATGCTAATATTCGCGGTTCAATTGGTTTGTTCACTGCGATGAACAACCCTCGCGACAGCTCTGCATTGACAACAGTTTTCCCTAGCTGAAATAACATTCCATTTAGTTTCACGGTTTGTTGTCCAAGGTCAATTTTGGTATGATGTTGCTGCAAGAAATCTATTCCTAGGATCATGTCGTAGCATTTGCTTACCCATGGTACTACCTCCACGCATGCATTAAATTGGACTTTCTCTATTCGAAAGCCAACTGTCACCCACCCCAAAGTCATGACCTCCTTATCCCCCACTCCACGCAACCTATAATGTGCTGGGTCTAGCTTCCTTCGTCCCATTATATTCCTAGTATCCACTGACACTTGTGCCCCTGTGGCCAACAAAATCTTAAACTTTTTAGTTCCTATGGCTCCTACCACTGAACATTCCACCTCTGCATACATATTCGCAGCATCCAAATTAAATGGGAGCTCCCTTAAGTGGGTCTTGGGCCTCCTCTGCTGTTTAACGCTTGTCCACCTCTCCTATGCCCACTTCTCCAACCTCCACACTGCTGATTTCCACCCCTTCTTCTATTCCTTGGTGACTGGGTACATTGCCTTTGCACATGCCCCGTATGACCACACTTACAACATTTTATACCCACTGTAAACACTGTTTGCCTATCACTTACCCCTGTTGCCATGTCTACCTCCTCACATTGTATTTCCAGCTGAATGGCCGAATACAAATCTTTCCGAGGCCCTTCACTCACTTTCTGTGACATATGCGCCGGTAACCCTCTCAAAAATACATCAAGTGCCATTTTCTCGGCCTCCTCCAACAGAACACCATTCGCCTCATCGCTCTGACCCAACTCGTAAGTATACTCGTTAATTTCTTTTATTCTGTCTTCAAATTTCTCTACCGTCTCCCGCTGTCTCATTGTCATCATACTTAACCTCCCCCTAAAGTACCAAGTGCTATTCTGTTTTTTGTACCTTTGTAAAAGCCCTTCCTTTAACTGCTTAAACTGTCTTGCCTTCCTTAAGACCTCAGAACACTTTACATATGTTTTCGCTTCAACCGTTAATCTAATCTTGGCTATATGTAACAACCACTCATCAGACCAACCATTCATCACCGCTGTAGTCTCCAAGTCTTTCAAAAACGAACACACATCCTCAGATGCCTTGGCACAAAACTGAACAATCAAACTCATGACAGCTGGATGAATCTCCTGCACCCTAGGCAACAACAACTGATCAGATGCAGTTTCCTGCTCACTTCTAGAAGTTAATTCATTTCTCAACTGTGTATTGTCTGCTGTCAATTGTGCTACTTTTTCCAATGAAATCCATACCGCTTCTGGTTCTGACACACCTCGCATTCCTGACTCTACCGTTGTGTTGCTTTCATTCACAGTTAGTCCCAAAACAAAACATTTAAGTACAAGAATCAAGAGTAAACCAACTCCCTACATCTCAGTATCGTCATACTGGGAAACATCATACTCAAACCAATACAAAAGTAATTAAATGCCACGAAAAGAAGGAAATAATAATTCTTACTGCCACAAATACACCAACACTTATCATGACCAAAAAAAAAATTGCCTACACAAAACATCTAAAATGTGGCTCCTGGCAGGCCATACTCAAAACACAAACAAGAAAGATAACGTCCCACACTCAAAAGAAAACTGGTCAAAACTCACCACATCTTGTGAATTTAATGCGGGCAGTGGGTTTGAATGTCGTACTGGATAGACGACGTCTGCTATTCTGACACCAAATGTAGTGGTATATTCTGCCACTGAATGAATCAGGATGACCAAATGCAGCGGGACGAGGTAGAAGGCACCATATTAAGACTCATCCGAGCTTTCCATATGATTTATTTGTTTCCACTAACGTGCCCCTTTCACCTCAGTGTGCGTCACAGGGTCCCGCAATACTGAAGCCACCACTCCAGCGACCCAGTGCAATGCAGTGCAGTACAGTGTGTCCACCTTGTAGGGTAGCATCATCAGTGCTGCTCCAGCAGCCGACTCAGTGGTGTTCTTCCCCACTGACTCAGCACTGCTCCGCTGGGAGCTGCCGAGCAGCCTGCTGCGTCCTTCCTCACTGCCATAGCTGAGATCGCGGTGACCACTAGTGCCCGTGATCCTGTGTCTGAATCTGCTGCCCTCACCCCGGGATGCCTCTGGCATGGGTTGGGAGCCAGGACAACTGCCTGTGGTAGCAAGCCAAAGAGTGGCCCGCCGCTGGCTGGCTGACTACGGACCCAGCATCAGTCTCAGAGGGTCAAACCAGTGACCGACCATGGACTGGAATGCTGACGCCCTATCTGCTGCTGCATGTAACTGGTGGTGTCATGCGCCCCCCCCATCCAGGAGAGCTGCCACACTTGGATTAATCTCATTAGAAACCCACACCTATTTATATGCAGCTGTGTGTCTCTGGTTTGCTAACACACCGTTCTGAGTCACATACTGATGACACCTACGTTGGGCCAGTGGGCCCCTTCTGCCTGTAACTTGCGCAATGCAAACTGCTGTGTTTACTCCTTTCAGTGGTTTGATGGCCCTGTGGCCTCCATTCTACTTCGCAGCCATTGGTATGCTTAAATCACTGCAATCCTGCCCGTATCTGGCTGTAACTTGTGCTCAGAATATTGCACAAAACTAACTTTCCCTATCCTAAACAGTGGTGCCACTACATTATGATAAAAATGGAATGTACCATTTGTGGCACAGTATATGAAGAGATTTTCCTTGGACTGAATAAATAGCCATGAAGGAACTTTGCATTTTATTCAAGCAACTGAAAAAGCCCTGGACCATTGTTGACTGCAGCTTAACAGAAGAAATCATCCTCAAGACAAGATGGCTGTTCTAAAATGCTTTCATTTACTAACTGTTTTCAATATTATCATTGTGGGAGGTGGGAACATTTCAATTTCGAGATTAGAACTACGTAAACCGAATTCAGTCCACCCAAAATGCGACACACCAACATGCCTTTTAAACATTCTAGCTTAAGTTCAGGGTTACTCCTGTCCAACTACCTATAGTCTCGCAGGAAACTCCTGACACTGAGTCCAAATCAGTTCAGCTTTAGGCAGAATAAATCATTAAATGATACAATAAATCAGGCCTTCTGAATTAACCAAAACTTGAAATGAAAATATCCAGTTGTGATATTGATACTCACTGCGGACAGTTTTGATATTATTTGGTGCTCCCAGATGTTTGGTCACTTTCATGAGCCTGCAGGGCTACTGTAAAGGCAGAGTGGGTGAATAATAAGTGTGAAATAGAAATTCACCAAACAAATAAAGAAAAGAGTGCTATCTATAGACCCATCTTTGAGGACATCACCATTGAGATTCTCCTACATCTACTGGGTGGCGACCACTGTCCTGATGGAGTCATTCTTTATGTGAACAACTGGTTCATCATAGTTTCTGGTGATTCAAGAATGCATGAAGAACCCATAACCGCTTACACACTACTTTTCATGGACCAGTGGTGCTGACAACATAAGTTGTCAACAGCCAGCAATATGACGTTACACGTATTACTCAAAGGGAATTTCGAAATACATACAGCCATAAATGTAAATAATGTTAATAATGATAAGATTCCTGGGAGAAAATATTGTCCAGAAATTATTATTTAATAATCAGATGAGACACACAATAGAAAAAGCAGAGAAACTGCTTCACAAAGTGTCAAGAATTTAAACTAAGTAATACAACTTACCAGTTCATATACTAACAAGCTATTATTATGCACTCTTTGAGTGCATGGTTTGTTTTGTGGACAGTACACAGTAAAACCATCTCCACCTCTTGAATCTCCCCAGGGGGTCCACAACTCTTTTGTGGACACGTGCGTGGCGAGCACGGGGTCCCGAGGTATTGCAGCCTTCCTTCTTTCCGGGGTTGCATTTCCTTCCACTTCCCCTCCTTTCCCCTCCTTGCTTCTTCCCCCTCGCTCTCTCCTCCCCCTCTCTTGGTGTCCTTGCTTATGTTGACCCCCGCTATCCTCCTGGTTCTGTTGGTTTTGCAATTTAGCTTTGTTGCATAATCACCACCTCCTTTTGGCACTCCCTAGTCCTCCTCTGGGGTTTGACTTCCATTACTAAATTTCTCTTCCATAGTGCGAGCCATTTGGGGAAGAGCACCTTACCTAGTGTCTCCGATGTGTGCCCTCCTAGCACATTCCACCTTTTCTTTCACGTCGTTGTCTGATGCTAGGGTGTATAGACAGCACGGTAGCCAGCCTGTGTGGTGGGGTTGCTATGTACCCTTTTGTTTGATCCCCCTGAACACACAGGGATCACACTTCTGATACCTGAGCTGTGACCTACTCATGCAAGCCTTGGAGTGGTTGCTCGTCATCCTGGAGCATCAAAACTCCCGTCAATGGCCACCATGCCAGAGGGCCCTTGCTGTGGCTGGGTGGCGCCCGTGAGGAGAGCCCCTGATCGGAGTCGGTGGTATCACGGTGGGCACCGTGCAAATGAAACGCATACAGGTCCAGATCTCTGACCGTTCTTCTGCGGCTATCTCTCTGCATGGAACTGATTCTTCTAGTGCTGCTTCTCTTGCCCCTTCGGCCTTCCCTTCCATGGCTATCCCCTGAGAAGAGGGTCAGGCCCGTTGGCTAGGGGTGAAACCTTTCCCCCACTATCTGGTTTGTACCAGGATGCTGGGGATACTTTCACCAATACCAAACCTTTGTTCTTTGTGGAACACAATGAAGACTAGTTTGGCGAAGTGGACTCCCTGAGCAAGATGCAGTGGGGTTCGTTGCTGAACTGATGAGGAACTTTGGGACAATCTCGGACGGTGGGGTGTGCACTTTTTTTGGCGTGTTCAGAAGGATCCCAAGGACAATTGCATCGATACTGGTCCTTTATCCCAACCTTTGAAGGGGATACCCTCCCTGAGAAAGTAAGGATTATGGTTTATCGATGTGATGTGAAGCTGTACATCCCACCTCCTGTGAGGTGTTTTAAGTGCTTGCGTTTTGGAAACATGTCTTCCCGCTGTTCGCAGGCCCCTCTCTGTGGTGACTGTGGATGTCCACTCCATGAGGGGAGTCCCTGTGTTTCCGCTCCTGTGTGTGTTAATTGTCATGGCAATCATTCTCCACATTCATCAGACTGCCCAGTATATAAGAAGGAAAAGAAGATACATGATCGTTTAACCTACGTAGAGGCTTGTAAGAAGTATACACGTTTTCACTCTGTGTCCATGACATCTAGTTATGCTTTAGTTACATCTTCACTCCTTCCTCCCCCTTCCTTACCCCAATCCAGGACCCCTCTCCTCATCCCCTCCATTGTGGCTCCCACACCTTCTCCCCTGTGCGCTGCTCCCCCTCCCCAGCCGGAGAAGTGTCCCACTCCTTTGGCATCAGCAGGTCAAGGGCGCCCCTCCCGGTATGCCCCTTCCCAGCACCTTCCAGGCCAAAGGTCTGCTGCCACACGACGACTGCGAGAACTGCCGAGAACTGCGATCTGTCGGCCCCCAGGTCGCCCGATCTCTTTCTGTTCCTGATCTTGCTGCAGCTGGGTCCTTTATGCCACACAGCCCTGCTCGATCTCAACCAGAAAAGAAGAAGAAACATAAGTCCCGGGACAAGAGCCTCTGGTGTCACCAGAGGTCCCATCCCCGGCTTCACCACCAGATTCTGACCTGTCGTTCATGGATGTCGCCCCTCCCTATTGGTGACGGGTGGTGACCCAGTGGTATGAATGGCTTTAGCCTGTTCAACCCCCATTTAAATAATCGTTCTGTGGTTGTCCAATGGAATTGTGATGGATACTACCGTCACCTTCCGGAATTGAAATCCCTTCTGCAGCATGTGTGGTTCTACAGGAATCTCATTTTACTGATGGTCACTCACCGACCCTCTGTGGGTATTGCGTTTTCTGTCAAAATCGGGTCGGACCCCTGTGGGCTTCTGGTGGCGCTTGCACGTTGGTCCGTACAGACATTGCTAGCACGTGGTTTCCTCTCCAAATTACATTGGAAGCAGTTGCTGTTAGGGTCCACCTGGACTCTGAGGTCACGGTTTGCAATCTTTATCTCCCTCCTGACAGGACTCTTACACCTACTGCCTTAACTGCCCTTCTTCAGCAACTTGCTCCTCCCTTTCTCCTTCTTGGGGATTTTAATGCTCATCATCCCCTGTGGGGCAGTGCATTTCCATCTAGACGAGGTCTTCTCTTAGATCAGTTTATTACAGACCATGACTTGTGCCTTCTTAATGATGGCTCCCCTACTCATTTCAGTGCCAGTCATGGTACCTTTTCTGCCATTGATCTTTCTCTTTCTTCTCCCTCTCTCCTCCCTTCATTACACTGGTCGCCACACAACGACCTTTGTGATAGTGACCATTTCCCGTTGATTCTCTCTCTCCCTTCCCGCTCCCCAATGCACAGGTTACCTCATTGGTCTTTCCAATGCACCGGTTGGCCTCTATACACTGCACAGGTCGTGTTTTCTCCCTCTTTGTCGGGTTGTATTGATGACGTCCTACGTGACGTGTCTGACGCGATTGTTCGCGCTGCTAGCCTTGCTGTACCACGCTCATCTGGACCATTTCGTCGACGGCAAGTCCCATGGTGGAGTACGGCCATTGCCATTGCCATCCATGATCGCCATCGAGCTTTGCAACACTGTAAGAGGCACCCATCCGTTGCCAGCCTTATTACCTTTAACCACCTTCGCACTAAAGCCCGTTATTTAATTAAACAGAGCAAGCGGATGTGTTGGGAACCATTTGTTTCTTCCCTCGGTTCTACTGTCCCTATGTCACAGGTATGGGCTACACTTTGCTCTCTCCAAGGTTGCCATCGGGAGTCCACCCTCCCAGGCCTTCACCTCCCAGATGGCCTTTGCACAGACCCGTTGATTCTCGCAGAACATCTTGCGACCCATTTTACAATGGCATCAGCATCAGCCTCCTATCCGACTGCTTTCCTTCATCAGAAACAGCGGGCCAAAGCTTCCACCTTATGTTTTACCCCTTGTGAGTCAGAATCTTACAACGAACCTATAACTGAATGGGGATGTCTTTCCGCACTCTCATGATATGGCCCCAGGCCTAGACTCCATTCATAACCAACTGCTTCAACATCTCAGTGCTCCACAACGGCTACATCTTCTCCGGGTGTTTAACCTCATCTGGCTCCAGGGTTACTTCCCTTCTCAGTGGAAGGATAGCATCGTGGTTCCTGTCCTTAAGCCTGGTAAGAACCCCCTATTTGTTGACAGCTATTGGCCAATTAGTCTGACCAATGTTGTTTGTAAGTTACTTGAACGGATGGTAGCCCGTTAGCTCAATTAGGTCATCGAATCTCGGGATCTGTTGTCCCCTTACCAGTGTGGCTTCCGAGAGGGATGGTCTCCAATCGATCATTTACTTCGCTTGGAATCCGCAGTTCGGCAGGCATTTTCCCAGCGCCGCCACTTGGTTGCAGTATTTTTTGACCTACGTAAGGCCTATGACATGGCCTGGCGCCATCACATCTTACTTACCCTTCATCAGTGGTTCCTTCGGGCCCCACTCCCGATTTTAATCTGCCAGTTCCTCTTCCATCGGTCATTCAGGGTTCGAGTTGGTACTGTTTTTAGAGCTCCATGGACCCAGGAGACGGGCATCCCACAGGGTTCTGTCTTGAGTGTCCTTCTTTTCCTCATTGCTATCGATGGATTTGTGGCCTCTGTCAGTCGTTTGGTCGCCCCTGCCCTGTATGTGGATGATTTCTGGATTTGGGTTAGTTCCTCCTCGATGGCCTCTGCAGAGTGGCAGCTCCAGGGAGCTATACGGTGTGCCTCTGCATGGACCTTCTCACACGGGTGTCAATTCTCTCCTATAAAATCGCGGGTGGTCCACTTCTGTCGCCGTACTATGATCCACCCTGATCCAGAGCTCTATCTCGATGCACAACGATTGCCTGTGCTCCCACAGTTTCACTTCCTGGGTCTTCTTTTCGACAACAAGCTCACTTGGCGTCCCCATATCAGACTTCTGAAGGTAGAATGTTTCTGTAAACTCAATGTCCTTAACTTCCTCGCCCACTCCTCTTGGAGTGCGGACCACTCCCTCCTCCGTCTTTATCATGCTCTAGTTCTGTCTCGCTTGGACTATGGTTGTCAAGTTTGTGGTTCAGCTGCTCCTTCCACACTGCATGTGCTGGATTCAGTCCACCATCGTGATATCCGTTTGGCCACCGGTGCCTTCCCTACTAGCCCTGTTGATAGTCTCCTGGTTGAAGCTGGAATCCCCCCCCCATTTCTTTTCGGCGGTACCAGCTTCTGGTGTCTTATGCACCTGCTGTCCATTCCTCTCCGACTCACCCTTCCTATTCTATCCTGTTCCAAGACCATGGACGTCGCCCACCTGATTCCCACCCTCAGGTGGGTTTACCGGTTGGGCTCTGCCTTGCGTCTCTTTGCTGTGATTTTCAGCTTCCTCCTTTGTCCTGTCTTCCTTGCTGTGGTGTCACCGCCAGACACCACACTTGCTAGGTGGTAGCCTTTAAATTGGCCGAGGTCCGTTAGTATACGTCGGATCCGCGTGTCGCCACTATCAGTGATTGCAGACCGAGCGCCGCCACACGGCAGGTCTAGAGAGACTTCCTAGCACTCGCCCCCAAGGGTACAACCGACTCTGCTAGCGATGGTTCACTGACAAAATATGCTCTCATTTGCCGAGCCAATAGTTAGCATAGCCTTCAGCTATGTCATTTGCTACGACCTAGCAAGGCGCCATTACCAGTTACTATTGATGCAGTAAAACATGTACTGTCAAGAGCGACGTTCACTGTTTATGGATTAAAGTTAAGTATTCCACCAGCTACGTCAGTTTTTTCTACAGTCTAATTTCCTTGTCCTGTTCCAAACCTCACACCAGCCTGCGTGAGCTAAAACGCGTGCCTTTTGGCTCCCTCTCATACCGGTGTTGGCTCTCCTGCCAACCCACAACACTTGCTCCCTTCCCTCCACCCCCCCCCCCCCCTTGGTTAGTTCCTCGGCCTCGAATTCGGATGGATCTCCGCCGAGGTCCAAAAGATTCCATCCCCCCGATGGTGTCCCGTTCCTTTTTCCGCCGAGTTTCGGGATGCTGTGGTTTTTTACACTGATGGCTCTAAATCTGCTGATCATTTGGGATATGCCTTCACGTTCTCTTTGGAACCGAAAATCATCTGCTGCCTCTTACATGTGGGGTGTTTACTGCGGAATTGATGGCAATTTCCCAGGCCCTTACCTTTATTAAACAGTCCCAACACAATCGCATTTTGTTATGTATGGGCTCAATGAGTGGCCTTCTGGCTATTGACCAGTGTTTTTCACGCCATCCCTTGGTCTCTGCCATCCATGACCATCTCACTGATATTGACCGTGCTGCTTATTTCATTGACTTCCTTTGGGTCCGTGGCCATGTGGGTATCCCGGGTAATGAGCTTGCTGATCGTTTGCTGGGGGAGCAGTCACCTACCCCCATTTTCTGTAACCCCTCCTGCAGCGGATTTACGGCTTCACATCAAATCCCACTTCGCACAGTCATGGGCCACCTCTTGGGCGGCTACTTACCTGTCTAATAAACTTCGTGTGATTAAGGTAACACCAGGCCCATGCCATTCTTTCTTTTGCCTCTCCCAAAAGGACTCGACCACACTGTGTCATCTCCGCAGTGGCCATACCAGGCTGACCCATGGTTTTCTTTTGCATGATGAGGCACCCCCACTTCGTGGTTGTGAAGCCTTCCAGTCAGTAGCCCACGTTTTAGTTGAATGCCCCCTTCTTTTGGCTCTGCGTGCTAAGACAGACTCCCCCGCACTTTACCTTTGATATTGGCTGACGATTCCCAGATGGTCGACCTGGTTCTCGGTTTCCTCTGGGAAAGTGGTTTTTATTCTCAGTTTTAAGGTTTTGAATCTCTCTCTGGTGTTGGGGCAGGGCAGTGAGTGTTGGGGTATCTCCCACTGTAAGCCGTGTTTGGAGATTCCCGACTCCCCTCCCTGACAGAGGTCCTCTTTCCTTCCCTTTTTATTCTGTTTATTAGGACCTAAAGTTCCAAATAGTAGGTTAACTAGGTGCTCACTGCATCTCAGTGAGTTTGATTTTGAAGTAACACATCATCCAGGAAGGTGACAAAGAAATACAGGCAGTCTGAGCTGTAAATAAATGCTTTGAAATGTGCTGGCATACACAAGGTGATCGGATCAAGATGCAAAGCTATGTCGTGGATTGTCAACAGTTTGCCAGACAGCTGAAGTTCAGCATACAGGACAGAGTATCAAAAAGGAAGATTGAGACAGGCTACATATTGTATACCATAACGATTATGGAACAAAGTGTTGAGGCAGGCCCATGATTTGATTGTAGCAGGGCACACTGGTTGCAGTGCAACAGAATGCAGAGCAGCACAATATTAATGGTGGGAAACATGCAGACAGGACGCCAATCATTACATAAAGAATTTTATACTGTACATGCAAAGGGTGGAGCTCAATCACCAAAAGATTAAGTTACAAAGGCTACCCGAGGCAGATGAACCATTTCGGTTTCTCAGATTGCACGTCCTTGGGCCTTCTGTGCAAACACTAGTAGGAAACCAGTAGTTTTTATGATAACTGATAATTTTTCATGTTTTGTTTGTATGATAGAATACCAAAGGATCAGGCTGAAATAGTAGCACAGGTAATGCTAAACCAATGGATACCCAAATTCAGAATGCCTGAAACAGTAATAACCAAAGAAGGAACAAACTTTATTTGCAATTTAATGAAGCAGTTGTGCTGGTTATGTGACATTAAGAAACTCTGGGTTAGGGCATCACATTGACAGGTAAATTGTCAAACACAAAGGGTTCATGGGGTGCATGCAAAGATGTTAAGCTACTATATTAAATTATATGAATGTGTGATCTCTTGTTCTTTCAGACATGTGCAAAAGAACAGACACAACACATTCATATAATTTTATAGGTCTAGCTGCGCAATTAATCCACTTTCTTCACTGAGGGTGCACAATTACACCCAACCACCTGTTGAGATCTTGCAAGAGTGACTACGGAGGAATTGGACAGGGGCTGCAGATAGGTGGTGCTCGATGGGAGTGTGAATCGGCCGTGAGGTAGGCCGAGATAGTCCATGCAGTTGCGAAAACAATGTGTCTCGGATGGTGCAGTGGTTACCACACCTGCATAGTAAGCAGGAGATCCAGGGTTCGAATCCCAGTCTGGTACACATTTTCACTCATTACCACCAATTCTGCTAGTGTCCCAATGCAGCTGACAGCATTGATCCCTTTCCTTTCCTTTCTTCCCCTCTCCACTTTCAATTTATATACTACTATATTAATTCACAGTATGACAGCTGGGATGTTTCACTATCATACATCACATAAGTACACTGTTCAAAAATCCACAAGAGCACAGGGATGTCGCTCTGTAAGGTTGTTTCTAGTTAGAAGATGCTATCTCAATATAAGTTTTGTAAGATGTCCCCAGAAAGTGATATTTCAGAGGTAAAAATCTCACCAGCTGGTTAAAAACAACAGCAGAGCACCAGTAATTCAAGCTAATTTGGGCTGAGGCTACCTCGAAGTACAAAAAACTTGAATAATATGGAACTATCAATAAGTTAATAGGTAAATCATGAATAAATGTCTATTATCATAGTTTTTTAGAAATTCTTTGATTGTTCCTTCACCTTCTGTTATCTGTGAAGCATCTGAAGCAAGCAATTATGCATTTTTTTTCCTCAAGCATCATAAAATGCCTTGGCTCATAGGCTGTAATAAATTCATCACATTAGGGGTAAGAACAATGTGCAAATACCATCACGGTTTAATTCTTCCTCATTAGGGTGTGAATTAGCATTTTCAAGGTTTAAGATTGCTTTGGAAGGGAAGCACTTTTGCTTTAGGTTTCTTTTGGTCTCTAGAACGAAATATTCAGAAAACCACTTCTTAAAATTATTTTTGCCCATCCAAGCAGATTTTTGGTGGACATACGTAACAGGCAGTTCAAAAGCAGTGATATTTTTTAAATCTCTGGCCTTAACAGACTCCCCTATTACCGGCAGCTTCAGTTTATAGTCCCCTCTTGCATTCAGTGCAGCAAGAACTAACCTCTCTTTATAATTTTTGTTGTCCAGGGCAGCCATTTCGTCTTAGATGGAAGCATTTTGTAATTTAGCATTGTGTCACCACAGTTATACAGTTGAGCAGGAGTATGAATTTCTTCTGGTATAATTTTTCTTAATTTATCACAAGATTGTGTAACAGTTTGAGAATTGGCAGAAAGTTTTTCACTACAAATTTCAAGTTGCCTTATGCCGTATTGCTTCTTCCATCTATCCAACCATTCCTAACTTGCACTACAATTGTTCTCACCTACCTTTAACTGATTTATAAAAAAATAGATTTTTCTTGCAGGATTGGCCCGGAAATTTGATTTCCTTCGTGTCTTTGTTGAGTAAAGCAAATGAACAGAGCTTCACTTATTTTTTCATACTCATATTTCTTCATTGACTTCTGTTCTAATGACAAAATGGAACACTTGTTAGATGAACGCTTCTCAATTTTGTCTCTGTTTCTATGCCAATCTCCAGCCATCACTTCACTGCCTCCACACTCAGCAGGCAAGTTTTTTTAATGTTTTTCCTTTGTCTAGTCTTTTCAAAGCCTCCAGTTTCGCATTCAAGGGCACAAATTCTCTCTTACTTGTACCACTCATTGTAATGTATGAATTAAAACATTAAGAAACACACAGTTACATATGTACAGTACTATGTACACACATACAACACTTTAAAATTAACATGAACAGGTGGGCTCACTGCAGTAAAGATGTTACTACATGACAATAGTCAACCAATGGCATAAAAAGGGTACTGGAGTGTTACTTTGGTGCAGTGTATTTTAATGTTCACTGTTGCTGTGTATCCACAATAATAGGACAAATAATAAGGATAGTATGCACTGTACAACTGATTGTCAAGGTGGTTCCAATTAGTGAAGGTTCTATAAAGAATGAGTAAGTGCACTCCTCAAAACCTAATGGTACCTGTTCATCTGTTACAGAAATGCATTAGCAATCTGAGGCCAAGGTTATTTCCAGGCATTATGAATAGGAACCCTAAAAGGGACTGTTATACCTGTATTGTGCATGGAAAACTGAAAGAAAGTTCAAAATGAAACACATTTGAAAATGCATAAAATGTACAAGTGGAGAAAGTATGAAAACAGATTTTTACTATAGTTTTACATAAAATTATAATTTTCTTAAGACCAGCTTGAATTACAGGAAACCTCAAAATACCACAGATCAAATTACTGGAGCACTACTGTACTTGGTAATGGTTGACAGAGATGTAAACCAAAGCTTTGCAATGACAAGATATGACCATAATATGAAAGTACTGTTACTTAGGTATCATATAGGCCAATGGGTTCTGACAAGCAACCCATATGTACCCAGAGGAAAAAAGTGAGAAGCTTGTGACACATTATAAAGACCCTTTTGTGATTACAGAAATTATGTCACCTTTTAACGTCTAGCTACAATTCCTGACTCATTCCCCACCCCACAGTAGTCCACATCATTCCAGTTCATCCATTTAAGAGATGCAGAGAAATGCTGCCCAATTGTTAGCAGTATCTTCAAAACAGGAAAGGGAAGCATCTGGAGAAAAGGGAAAGATTAGGCAAGAAAAGTGAGAGGGTTCTGTAATCATCCCAATACATCACTATGCACTTAGGCCATGAGCAGGAATAATAAGGCAAATAGAAAATGGCATGATAACTGTGGATGCCATAAATTGTATGTCTTTTTGCGGAACCCCCGCCCCCCCCCCCCCCCCTCCGCCCCAGAGGTTTGAGTCCTCCTTCAGGCATGGGTGGGTGGGTGTTGTCGTTTGTGAAAGTCAGTTTAAGTTAAATTAAAGTTGGATTAAGTGGTGTGTAAGCCTCCTAAGCCTCAGCAGTTTGGTCCCATAGGAGCTTACCACATCTTTCCATATGTTTCCAGGTAAATATATGGCAAAGTAAGTTCCGGGCTGAAGTAATTTTGGGTGAAACTATACCTTCACTATTACTAATGACAGTTGAACTTTATCACTTGGGTTATCAGAAAAAACTTAATGTGCATAGTGGAAAAAATTAATTATATTGTGAAGAGTGCTTGTTGCACATTAAGTTAATGATGAAGTATCTGTTTATTCTAAGCAGGTTTGGAAAGTATGTAGATTGTCACTGGAGCCAAGTGTGTATTGGTATACATGTTGGTCATAGACTTTTAGAATTATGGGAACAGATTTTTTCCTTATTCAGTTTATATATGTAAGATGAAGGGTAACATCAGACAATTCCATCTGAATGTAATGCACATTTTGTTTTATGTACCTGATCTACTCCTTGAGGTTTTACCCACAGGAATCATAGCCTTCCTAAATAATACATTAGACCCAACACTGCTCAGCTCCATAGATCAAATGTTAGCCACACAACATGACCATAAGTCAATGGAAAACCTGTTAGAGTACATAAAAATGTACTGCAGTGAACATAAGCAGTGACTAGTAGGTATAGGACCTTCAGCCTCATCTATTTGTACAATTTTCACAGTAACTGATGTCATATAGTACCACCTCAAATGGAAAGTAGACCAAATACATCCCTGCCAGCCATCAACCTATGTGTTCAAACTAGTTGCAACAGCACCAACTACAAGCAGTGTGATGAAGGATAATGTGCACTATGTACAAAGATCTCTGTGCAGAGATAAGTTCTAGTGAGGTCAGGCAACTACTGTACAATATGGCACCATAAGTGGAGGAAATAACCCAAAATGTACATAGGTGTAAATGATTAGCGTTTCGATTTCAGTAAAATCTGAGGGTGAATTTTCTTCGTGGCAGGGAGGAGTGTAAAGGGATAAAGGTATAAACGATTCTTGGTATTGGAAGAAGAGTGTCATGACAAAATCATGACACCACCAAGTCAATCACAGCTGTATGGTCAGTGACTTCACAACAACATGGTGATGACAGATGATACTTGCTGCCGACTTGTGATGCAGCCTGCAGGAGTATTGACACCCATTTATGACAGCCTGGAGGTGACCAACACCTTCCAAATGGTTTGTTATCACACACCAACTATGGCAAAAAGCAGAAATCAGCATGTAGAACTAGTTTTTAAAGACACTCAAACCATCTTGTCATCATCGAACAGCTGGGCTGTGACACAGCATTAAACCTGTGTTACTTAATGCCATGCCAATGACACAGATCGGACCCAAACCGCAGCCTGTTGTCTAAGCCTCTGGGCACCAGGGGCAGCTCCACACTCTGCTACCATCCTGAGAGAGCTACACCAGGGTCCAGTCATGTCTGCCCCTGCTGGGACACCAACAGATGACTGCTACCCTCAGAGCCAGGAAACATAATGCAATCTAACGTCTCTACAGCTGCCAACGCTGCCCTCACTCAGTACACCCATGAAACTCATGAACCTGATGAAATAGCACCAGCTGCCCAGCAGCAGAACATTCAGCCAGCAGCCGGAGGCTGTCACCTCTTGGGCGATGCTGTCATATTCTCCCGCTCCTCCAACTAATGATTGCAGCGAAACCTGAATAAAGACCTCATTGCAACTGTCATTGGACCTTGTTCAGCTGCTCATCATCATTCCTCAACAGAGAATCCTAACCCATACTAAGCTATCAGGGTCATCCTGTTATAGTACCACTCTAATTAATCTAATGATGTGCACTTTATTCTGGTTTTGTCTTCACTGTACTGACAAAAGTCATTAAGTAGATCAGTCTTGACAGATATATTTCAGAGTAGAATGGACTGAAGGCCCAACAAAAACTAACCACATTTCAGCATAGATTATATTGGACTAAATTAAGCTGCATGGCATGCTCTGCCACTCTATTATAAACAAAGTATAGCAATTGCAATGTCACACACCATAATTACTACATATGACTAACAAAACTTTTGAATAAAAATGATAATTTTGCATGAATCCAGGTGCACAAATATGTTCTACAGAAAATGAAAATAATCTTTAAATTAATTTAATCATTGTTAAATTTATTTTCCTTATAGAAATTTATCAGATGTGTTACCTCAACAATTAATTTTAGAAAACTCTAATTTACTTTTAAATTGTTAAATAATTTTATTATTAACATGTACTCTAAATATTGAATTAGTTATGAACATTATTCATCTGACATTTCCAAAATAAACAATTTTGGAATGTGATTTCGGGAACTGACATCAATCCAATTTTCTGGAATTTTCTGTGAAAATAGATTTATATAAAATTGTAATAATTGGAACCGTTACCTCCACAGTCAAATGGTTAGCACTGCTACTTTCAGTACACATGTATACAGGTTGGATTTCAACTACCTATTCAGATTTTTACTGAGATAATGGAACCAAGGAAGGTCATATTAACAGCAATTTCCAAAATATTTATTTATGTATTTATTCACCCAGTGATAATTTAGAATGATATTGGACTTGCCATTATGATACAATGAAAATAAATAGCTCAAAGTGTACATACACACAGAATTTATACATACACTTCATGAGGATAGGAGAGGTGGTTAGACATGGCATTCATCAAGAAACCATCCCACAATTTGCCAAAAACTGTTTAGGAAAACCACATAAAACCTAAACCAGAGTGATCGGACAGAACAAACATCGTCCTTCAGAATATGTTGATACTGCTTTAATCTCTGCTCTGTCTCATACAGTAGCTCCCTAATATACAATCAACACAACTAAACTGTTTGCCTGGAAAATGGCCAAGTCCCACATCAGGCATTCTTAGCATGTATAGCCATGTCACAAACTGTGGCAACACTTTTGTACCATTTGTGTCCATGTTGGGATATAGGGACAACATATTATCATAAGTAATAATTTCACTAACCTAAAAACTACAGAACTTAATGTTTTACAGTAACTAAATGTTTTCACAGTGAACCTTACAATAAACAGTTTTTAATTGTTTCATGTGATGTCAACAAATGGTATCTCAGATGACAGCATTACACTGTAGCCATCATCCCTGAAAGTTGTATATCTGTGTGTATCTCATTTCTTGATATATTAAGTTTTATATTTCTTTCTTTTTGTAACTGTTTGTCGAAATATCATGTCTTCCACAATAACATAGAAGCTGAATGCAGCATAAATTTCTCATACCTTGGCACACTTGTGTAGTTATTTAACAAATATTTTGCTAGTTTTGCCAGTACATTTATTTAAATATTGATTGCATTTGATATATCATCCGGGAAGCTTTGTATCTGTGTCTATTCTATTTATTCATTTATTATGTTTTCTATCTTTTTCTTTAGGCAAAATATTTGTCAGAACATCATATCATCCACAATAACACAGTAACTGAATACAGCAGGAATACCTCATATCTTGTCACACATGTCAAACCTGTGTAGTTATTTAATGAAAATTTTTCTTATCTTGCCAGTGCCTTGATTTAAACATTGATTACAATTGATATTAGAAAACCATAGTAATTTAAGAAGTGGTCAGACATATATGTTAGCTGACACCACTACTAAAAATATTGCCAAAAGGCACTTGTATCAAGTAGACTATACATACACTGATCAGCCAGAACATTATGACCATCTACCTAATAGCCAGTATGTCCAACTTTGGCACAGATAACAGCAGCAACACATCATGACAAGGAAACAGTGAGGCTTTGGTAGGTCACTAGAGGGAGTTGGCACCTCATCTGCACCCACAAGTCACCTAATTCCTGTAGATTCTGGGGAGAGGGAGGGGGCGATGAGCTCTGATGCCATGTTCAGGAACATCCAGATGTGTTCAATCAGGTTCAGATCTCGACCAACACATTAACTGGAACTCACCACTGTGTTCGTCAAACCACTCCATCACATGCCTGGCCTTGTCACACTGTGCATTATCTTGTTGAAAACTGCCAGTGCTGCCTGGAAACATGATCGTCATGAAGAGGTGTACATGGTCTGCAACCAGTGTTTGATAATCCTTGGCCATCATTTTGCCTTGAACAAGCTCCACTGGACCCATGGGTATCCAGGTGAATGTTCCACAGAGCATAATGCAACCACTGCTAGCTTGTCTCCGACCCACAGTACAGATGTCGAGGAGCTGCTCCCCTGGATGATGATGGACTTGTGCTCTACCATCAACATGATGATGAAGGTATCAAGATTTGTCAGACCATGTAATGTTCTGTCACTGCACCAATGTGTAAACTTTAGCATAACCGTGGATCATCATCTGCAGAGGCCCATTATTAGGAATGTTCAATGCACTCTGTGGTCAGACACACTTGTACTCTGCCCAGCATTGAAGGCTGATATTACTTCCACCACAGTTCTATTTTACCATTCTGCCCAGGATACAACATCTGACATCTGTAATGAAATGTGGCCACCCAACCCCATGAAGTCTGGATATGGTTTCACCCTGGTTTTGTCGCATGTTGAAGACACCCACAACAGAACTCCTCAAACAGCTGACAAGTCATACAGTTTCTGAAATTCTCGTGCCAGTCCTCCAGGCGATCACACTCTGCCCTTGGTCAGACACAGGCAGATCATGTGCCTTCCCCATTCTACACACAGACATCATGCTCACGGATATAACAGGCACTGTGCATGTATCTAACTTCCAGTCATTCCTCACCAGGTGATGCTACTATTGACTGGACTGGTTTATATTGATAGTAGGTCAGTGCTCATAATGTTGTGGCTGGTCAGTGTAAATAATTGTTGAAACAATATTTAACTATGTTTTGTTCTTGTTTAACATGAGTGCACTTGCATTAGAATGGTAGCTTATTTATTTATGAATAAACCTTTATTTATATTGATTGCAAATAGTCTGCATATGATCTTATGTTTATAACATTTATTTTATTTGAATATTGTTACAATATATTAGTTTAATACAGAAAGTAGTGAAGTTGAGTCATAACCATGTCTGTAGAACGTAATTTTGGTGGTGATTGCCTTCAGTCAATGGAGAAGTAGGCAGTGGTAGAACACTACTGGAGTCAAGTAGAGACAGATACTTTTTGAGCGACACACTCAAGGGAATAACTTTACACACTTTCATGTGAGTCCTTGAAGAAAACGGAAGTGCCTGTGGTTTAGCAAGATATTCTGTCATGTGGATGATTGATTCCTGGGCAGCAAAGAGCCACTACAATTCTTTTGCACAGTCTGAATGTGCCACATTGCTGAACTTTAACTTTTCCATTTACTTTTTGCTACTTAGAATAGACAGAGTATGAGTTCAAACTCATTAACTCTCATGGGTTATTGTGTAAACCATCATGCTGAGCTCTGAAATATTTTGAGCTGGTGAATAATTCTTGCATTGCAATCACAAAACGGACATAGTTCTTCCTCCATCACAGATCACTGTTTAGCTTGTTGGATTCAGCTGCTATTTCCATAATGCTCTCAACATGACTTTACTTGATTTAATAATGTTATATTCAATCTGTGCTATAACTGGTCACCTTAGGACCAGCTTCCATTTGTGTGAGGTTTTATTTATTAAGACCTTCACTAACTTACTCATTTTGGTCAAGTACTACAGTGGTAGATCCTTTGTCTGCTGGGAGGATAATCATGGGGTCATCAGCTTTTAGGGAATGTAGAGCCTAGATTTCTTCAGAGGACAGGGCCATGTTGTAGGGACCTGAGGAAGGGCTGTGAAGCAATGTTGGATGTGAGGAATTCTTGGAAGGCTTGTGAGGGATGATTTTGAAGTAGTGGCAGTGGATTATGGATTCAGCTGCCATTTCCATAATGCTCTCAACATGACTTTACTTGATTTAATAAAGTTATATTCAATCTGTGCTATAACTGGTCACCTTAGGACCAGTTTCCATTTGTGTGAGACTTTATTTATTTTTATTTTATGGCCTTCGTTGGACCGTACTTAACAGTTATACATAGGTTTATACATGATGTTGCTAATCAGTAACACAGTTCAGTTCAGTAATAATTAACTAAAACAGTTCAGTAGTACAATTGTTATACAAGGATTATTTCAGTTTATTATTACATGAAGGTTGTTTTGCTCCTCTTTCTGCCAAATATTTCCTCATTCTTTCAGATTTATTTTTCTTTCTTCATCAGAGATCAATCTTCCTGTAGTCCTTTTATTGATCTTAGTTTGTAGCCTGGTTTGTGCAACTTGCAGTACTCATGTTTTCTCTGTTATGTTTTTTAGGTCATCTACTGAAATTTAGAGTCCCCTTTAGCTTCTTTAATTTATGCGAGCCACATGATGTTGCTCTTACTATTCCACAATTTTTTATGATGCCATTACTAATTCTGTTTTCTGATGTTCTCATCAGATGTCCAAAGAATGAGATATGTTTCATCCTGATTGTTCTCATTACTGCTTTTATTTTCTTGCATAATGTCTAATTTTAAACTATTCTCCAATACCCATGTACTTGATATTGTTTATTTATTCATGTTCTAATTTTCTCCTTTCTGTCTTTAGTATTTAGTCAATTTCTGCTGTATTAGTTGTTTTGAATATAGTTTCAGCTGTATATGTTATTTGTGTTTGTGTGGCAGTTTTGCAACATTTCAATTTTGCCTATGTGGGTAGGTTTCTTTTGTTGTATTTATTGTAATAATTTGCTTTGTTCAGTTTTTATCCTGTTTTGCCATTTTGGTATCTCATTTGGTCTGCATGTTACAATTTCACCTAATTATTTAAATTTATCAATAGTGTTCATCTCCTGTTCTTCTGTTGTAATTTTGTTTGCAAATGGTGGGTCACCTAGCATCATCTCTGTTCTTTCAAATAATATTCTAAGGCCAATTTTCTGTGCTATTTCTTGTAGTGATTTAACTTGTTACCTGGTTTCTTCAACACTGTGGGCTAAGAGAGCAAGATCATCAAAAATCCCAAGCAGTTTAAACTTACATCATTTTTTACGTTTCCAATTCTTATGTTCCTTGTGTTATCATTATGTACCATTTTCCCATTATGTATTCCAGTGCACCATTGCAGAACAGTGGTGACAGACAGTCAGCTTTTCTGAAGCCTTTTTGTGTGAGGAATAGTTCATAAATTTCTCCCACACTTCACTTTCTATTTGGTATTGGTTAGAGTAAGTCCTATTAGGTGAATTAATTTTTGTGGAGTCCAAGATTCTTCGTTGTTTCTGGAAGAAAGCTATAATTAAATTTAAAGTAATGATTTGCTCTGCACAGCTTTTCCATGGTCTGACACCTCCCTGGTTTTTCCCTAACTCCTGTTCTAAATGTTCCTTGACTCTTCGATATAGGGTCTTGGATAAAATTTTGTATGGGCAGTCTAGGACAGAGTTCTCTGTAGTTGTCCAGATTGCTCTTATCCCCCTTCTTGTGTAGTGGGTGGATAATGACCATGGTCCAACTGCAACAACATGCCAGAGTTCACCTCAAAAAGCTATCCTACCTACCCCTAAGCTGCCTGAACAGTGGTATTTCCATTCCTGTCCCTCTGCAACTCCCAAAACAGCCACACCATCAACCACTACTCTTCTCCTACAAACCGAGTTTGGCCAAACTCCTTAACATCCCTCACCCTTCAACACTGCCTCCCAGACCAAGAATAACCCATAATCTCAAGAACCAGTCACAACAGTATAGTGTCCTTAACCTCTCATCTAAAGCATGTTCCCCTACTGAATTAACTGTATTATCTAAGGGCCTCACTTTCAGCCCTAAACCAGTATTTGAGCATGCTGCATTGGTGAACAACCTACTATCCCTCACATGTAATATTCATTGGAAATATCACTTTGCAACCCAATCCCAAAATCTTTCCAACAGCAAACCTGACATTGATCCCTATCTTGAACAGTTCAGTCCATTATCCTAACTTGATCCACTGCCACTACCTCAAAATCATCCCTCACAAGCCTTCCAAGAATTTCTCACATCCAACATTGCTTCACAACCCTTCCTCAGGTCCCTACAACATGGCCCTGTCCTCTGAAGAAACCTAGGCTCTACATTCCCGAAAAGCTGATGACCCCATGATTATCCTCCCAGCAGACAAAGGATCTACCACTGTAGTACTTGACCAAAAGGAGTAAGTTAGTGAAGGTCTACGCCAGCTGTCTGACACCTCATCATGTAGTGTCTGGCATCAAGATCCTATCCCTGTGATTTTAACTGATCTGCAGTCCATTCTTAAAACCTCAGGCTCTTCACAAGGACTGACACCTCAATCCACGGAACTTCACTCCGTACCCAAACCACGTACCCCCTAGTTTTACCTTATTCCTAATATCCACAAATCCAATCATCCTGGCTGTCCTATAGTTGCTGGCTTCAAAGCACCTACCAAACATATATCTGCTTTAGTTGATCAACACCTGCAACCCACAGAGTACAAAGACTCCCCTCCTACATGAAAGGTACCAACCATTTTCTAGACATCTGAAATCCATGCCTGTCCCACTACCACCACACACCATGCTTGTCACCATTGATGCAACACCTCCCTCTATACCAACATCTCCCATATACATGGTACACATTTCCTCATTAAGAGCCCACCTCATTCCAAACCTATGACACCCTTCCTACTCACCTTAATCAACTTTATACTAACCAACAACTACTTCACCTTTGAGGGGGCAGACATAAAAACTGATCAGAGGTATTGCCATGGGAACCATGATGACTCCGTCCTATGCCAACCTCTTCATGAGTTGCTTGGAGGGGCTTTCCTGGGATCCATAAGCCTTCAGCCCCTGGTTTGGTTGAGATACATTGATGACATCCTCACCATATGAACTCATGATGAGGCTGATGTACTTTAGACGTCCTGGTGGTCCCGGTCGCCTATGGTGGACTGGAGCCTGAGCGGTGACCTCTCCAGTTGTCAGGATTATAGGAAATGACTGTGGACGCGTCAGAAACGCCAAAGAAACATTATTAATTCATAACACCTTTATTCCTGCCGAGTACAATGTGGTCCGTGTAACACAGGCTAGCTGAGCTTGGTCATATCAACGACCTTCCCAGAGTCCTCGCTGACTCGTAGCGATGACACCAGCTCCGGGACGCACCAGTCTTGCTAGCGCAGCGCCGCGTGCTGTGACGTAGCGTTGGGATGCCCTTACTTTGCCCGCGTGTGGCTGGCTGCGTCCGGCTGGCCGGCCGGCTCGGCAGCAGACAGCAAGCTGCTGCGTGTAGGAGGCTCCGGGTTGGAGTCCCGGCATTGTCGGCACGAGAGGCGTTCTTGTAGTGTGGAGTGTTCTCTATCCTACCCTGTCTTTTTTCCCTGCTCCTCCTGGTGGCTCATCCATGGTGGATGGGCGGAACGGGCTGCAATCCCCCAGCGTCGTCGGTTGTGACGGGGGATACACAGGGCCTAGACCTGCACGATCTTGATGACGGCTCACTGATGTGGTCAGCATTGGTGGCAAGTGAGTCTGCCACGATGTCTGCTAATCCTGGGTTGATGATTGACAGCAGCAGCAGAGAGGACCAGAGCTGGTACTGTCCCCTCACATCTGCTGCTGGATGGGCCGCCCTTACTGCAGCATCTTGTTAATAAATATTAACATGTCCATCATTGAGGTGAGCGCTACATAGCGACCCAGTACACATCTAACTGCAAGTCTAACTGTGAGTGCCTTGTTGCTATCAAAGCTGGCGTATTTAAAGGAAGCACGAGCAACGTCCTGCTCGTTTGTAATGAACGCATTCGTTCCACTTATACTGCTGCATCATCTGTTATATTCACCCCTTAGGTGTTCTTGCGACAGAGTTACGTGTTGTTACGGCAGACTTACGCAAAGTTGTGAAATGCAGTACAGCTGACGCTATACCTCTGTCTTACACTCTATGAAAGTCTCTGTCTAACACAAACTGCATGCTAAGCAATTCTCTCTCGCCTGTTGTGTGTAACCAGGCCATTGCCCCTGCGTGACAACACATTCCGGTACATGTGCAATACTCTTACCTTTTGGCTAACCTACTGCCTCCGGCTCTCGGCATTGGCAATGAAACTTTGACAATATTCCATGTTTCCAACTCTTTACTATTCCGCAACACTACATGTTGTATATATAGTTCCATGTAGTCAGCACGTACACAACTATCCCACTAGGGCGCGCCCCGCTAAGCACAACAGCGCAGGCGCAGCGCTCGTCCATCTCCGCACTACGAGATGGCGCTGCCATAGAGGCGGACCAAGTTTTGCTTCCGCCGATCTGGGTATTAATATGTAATGCAGCCAATGAGGATTGCTGCTAATGTAGAACCTTTCTCCTCGCGGATTACACTTGCGCAGTGATACATGAACGTGCAAGGTATTATAACGAGTGTACAGACCTCCGATTAGTCAGTCTGCATTTGTCTGCAGCAGTCTGTACCAGTCGGCATTAGTCTGTATCAGTCTGTAGAAGTTCTACATTTGTCTGTACCAGTCTATAGTCACGTTTCAGTCTGTGCCTAATAAGATTACCATATTCCTGCACATAGCCATGAAGATAAATGTATAGACACTTTGGTCAAGTGTCAGAGATGTGTGTGAGAATAAGATTAACGTACCAATACCAAAGGAACATGAGATTGTCAATTGTAAAGAGCATCCAGAACCAAATTAAGTAATTTTTATGCTTGTTATTATTTTAATAAATGTGTGTGAAAATTAAGCAAGTTCTGTTTAAAATTGGTCACCGTCAATCTGCCACTCTAAGCGTGCAAATGGCATTTCTATCATCTGACCTGACGGCAGAAGATAAACACGCCATGATAAGACCACAAGACATATTGCTGACACTCGCCTACTTCGTTAGAGCGACAAGTCAAATAATCTGATGGTGTGTGTACTGAAGGTCTTACAGTACGCGCACCACACTACACATTCCCCTCCTTTAAGAAAATTCGTCCAGATTTTTACAATTCTGGACTTACTGGTTGTGCACGCCATACTTCCTTATACCCTACAGGTATCTTACAACTACTCCTTTAACACTGTCAAACTTTTCTTATCCGCTAATAATCTATTTACACTTAATACTGATTCCAATCTTATCATTGGTTATCTATTTATATTACATTCCACTATTCCCGATCCATCCCATAGTTATTTGATGTACGGTTGTTATTTCAGAACGAGACATCTTTTTCCATATACAAAAGTAAGTTGCACAAATAAACACTAGAACTAAGATTATGCTAATCATTGACACAACATATATAATTGTGTTTTGCTTATGTTTCTCCCGATATTGCTGCACGTGCTGCAGTAGTTGATTATTTGAGATCTGCTCTTTTTCTGAGATAATCAGGCTATCTAAAGATCATAGCAATGTGGGATCCAAGGACTCGTTAATAAACGTTAGGTTCTGGCGAGGCAACATGCGTGGTGGTTCCTCTGGATAATACAAGATAGGCTGTGTCACGTTAGTCATTGTTGTACCCGTGAAAGTATCTGGTAGGTGAAAATGCTTCCCCACTATTTCACATCCAGTGCCATTAATCAATAACCCACTGCCCTGCAATTCAAGCTTTGATATATCTGTCAATCTACCATTTCTGTAACAAGTGGCAACTACGGTCTCTAGTTCGAACACAGAGTAAATCCAATGTTCCCCCACTTTCTGAAATTTCGGTCTGGGAAGTAACACCTTCTTTTCGCATTCTAAGGTTGCCATATTCCCCAAGAACAACTGCATCTCACACGAATTATTGTGGGTTGCCACCTCTTTTGCTGGACAAATAAAAACACTTCCCCTGAAACAGTCTGTCAAATCTTCCGTAGACATTACCACATGAGCACTCCTCCGTCTTGACACTACCAACACTTCCCGAGTTTGCACTTGCACCCACTTCCCAAGTGCACCCCATCTAATTGGATACAGATGTGCTGTATAAAACTGGTACCGCGAATTGACACCCATCACTGGTATTTGCACTTCTATGTGTATACTCTCACTTTAGACATGCGATAGATAACGGTAAATTCCGCTTCGCTGACGCACGACATGACACACTCCTTCCGAGAATTCTTTCTGCGCTTTTAGCAACGCCTTCAGCATCTGATCTGGACTTAACAAAGTGGCACTCAATCGCCCATGCACTGCGTGATGCATACCTTCATATAACGCTTCCAATTCATCACGCGATCATCCACGCTGTCTGCTAATGCCCTCAATAAAGCTGCTATTTGTATTTCCCCGTCTATTCGGCTCAATCTCGCCTGTATAGCCTCTATATCACCATTCAACACTTTCCTGGCATTTGCTGCATACCGTCCCAGGTCTGACGTCAACTCCCGCACTGTTCTAGTGACATTCAATATCCCCTGCTCCATGTTACCTATACGTGTTGTGTTCCAATGCACTTTCGACTTTGTCTCCTCCGCTAACTCCTGCACCTCCCCCACCGTACTATTTAAGCTCCTTATATCTTCCTCGTCTGTTCCAAACACTGTTTAAGCAGTTTTCCCCCTGCATCCAACCACCCTCGTTTCCTGCGACCGAGCGTTTGCGGGACCACTTCCATTACTTGTTGCAGCTGCCTTCTCAGCTTTTCGTATGAGAGCTTCAATTCCTGATACTTGAAACAACCCCTCCTTCTCCATGACTGCCTGTAGCGCCATAAACCTATCCTGTAGTGTCCGTACATCATTCCTCACTTCCCATATATTATACATGAACACAATTGCCCACCTGCGGCTTGACAATACGACATCTAATTGTAGTGCAAACATAATTCCCTTATCTAGTGGTTGCACCTGCACCACCTCTCCTCTGCAACAGTGTAGCAGCACCAGACTGCCGAAAAGTTTCCCGGGCCACATCCTGGCATGGCACCTGAAGGAAAAGGAAGCCATGTCAATCACTCCCTTCCTTACCACGTCTAAAACGCACAACTGACAAGTAAAAACCTCACATACCCTATTACCTAGTAACAATAAATACATGTTCCTCCCCGAGGACACTTAATCTACTTATCCCTAGACCTAAGTGCGTAAGAAACGTTCCTTTGCTGTTCTTTTAGCTTCGGCACTGTCACACCCTTCGCTACTGCTGGAGGAATCTGCGACAACGCATCCACTGCGCCCTTAAACGACTTAATCCTACTCACGTGAACTACTGATGACTTGGTTGGTAACCGTAACTTTACGTTCACTGGAGACACTCTTTCATTTACCTGATACGGTCCAGAATATTTCGCAAAAACTTCTTCGTTTTACCCTTCGGAACATAAGGATTAGCCAACAACACCCAATGACCAACTCTGTATTGCAGCAGTTTACCTGTTGTTTGCCCAATACTCTCTTGTTTCTCCAAAGCTTTAGTATTAGCACGCCGTACCCTTTGCCAAATCTCTCTCAATTCCTTGGCGAAATTCTTCACTGACTCATCCTGTGAACCTACCTGAGGTTTGAGCACATCAAATGGCGATGGAATTTTCCGACCATAAATTACCTCATACGGAGAGAGCCCCGTTTCTGTATGAACTTTCGCGTTATATTCGCTTGTCAACAGATTTAAATACACGTCCCAATCCGTGTGTTCTGAATTTACGTAATGACAAATCATATTAACTAACGTCCTATGAACCCGTTCTGTTCGTCCATTCGACTGAGGATGAAATGGGCTTGTCCGCAATTTCTTAACTTTCAATAAACGGCATAACCGCTTCATCAGCTCCAACATAAAGTTACTACTCTGATCTGTAATTATAGTATCAGGCACACCATACTTCAGCAACCAGTTATTTACGAAGGCTTGCGCAACAGTGCTTGCCTTCTGATCTGGAGTAGCTACCATTACCAGGTATCGGGAAAAATGATCTAATATTGTTAATACGTATCGATTACCTGCTTGGGTCTTGTTAAATGCTCCGATTACGTCTAATCCGATGAATTTTCTGATGACTTAAATCTGCTCTCTGCGCACACGGTATAAAATTTTGCACATACTGCTCTACATCATTACGACGTGTCTTCCACCAAAACCTTTCAGCTACCCGTCTATCAGTCGTTCTTTTACCACCATGACCCGACAATACATGGTCGTGCGCTTGTTTGAACACTTCCTCCCTCAGCGACTCCGGTACTACAACGCCTAGTCCGCACTTCGTCTTCCTGCAAAGCAACCCATCCTGCATTTCAAACTGCGATTGCGTTCGGAACAATTGACACTCTCTGTCAGTGGATTGCGCCTTTATCCACTCCTTCTCACTTATGCTCACAACTTGTACAGCTGCTATTTTTCTGCTAAGCGCATCTGCATTCGTATGTTTTACCCCTGGTTTGTGAATTACCTCGTAGTGAAATTCACTTAGTTTCAGTGTCCATCTCGTTAAACGACTCGAAGGATCTTTCAACCCCAAAAACCACTTCAATGCTGCGTGATCTGTAATCACCTTGAACTTACGCCCATATAAATAACAGCGAAAATATGAGATACCGTAAATCACTGCTAACATTTCTTTCTCTGTAGTTGAATAATTCTACTCTGTCTTATTCAGTTGCCTAGAAGCATAAGCCACTGGATGTTCCTGTCCATTAACCCTCTGAGAAAGAATACGACCTACAGCAATATTACTAGCATCACAAGATAGCATGAGCTCTTGTTCGAAATCAGGAAGTATCAAAACTGGGTCCGATGTTAGAATCTGTTTGAGCTTCTCGAATGCCTCCTGACACTGTGCTGTCCATTCAAACTTAACACCTTTCTTTAACAATCTCGTTAATGTATGTGCAATTTTCGCGAACCCCTTTACATATCGTCTGTAGTAATTACATAACCCGACATATTGCTGAACTTGTTTAGTGGTCTGTGGTACTGGAAAACCACGCACAGCCGACGTTAGACGAGGATCCGTTCTTACCCCATCCTGACTGATAATATGCCCAAGGTAAGTCACTTGCGTCTGAGCAAACTGACATTTCTCGACATTGAGTGTACGATTTGCCGCTCTTAGCCTACTAAATACTTCATTCAGTCGTTCCACATGCTCTTCTATATTACACGAAAAAGTAACAATATCATCGAGGTATACCATAGCAATCTTCGGTTTCAGTCCCCGAAGCACACCATCTAACAGACGCTGGAAAGTAGCAGGAGCGTTTTTCAACCCAAATGGCATTCTGCGATACTGAAAGTGACCAAGGCTTGTTGTAAAGGCCGTCTTCGGTCTATCCTCGGGACTCAATTCTATCTGATGGTACCCACTCTTTAGATCTAGTGTCAAAAAATATTTACACCGACCTAGGTTGTACAACGTTTCCGTGATGTTCGGTATTGGATACGCATCTGTTACAGTCCGTGCGTTCAAACGATAGTCACAACAAAACCTATACTTTTTAGTACCGTCCAATGACTTCTTAGGAACTACCACTATGTTGGCAGACCACGGGTTTTCACTGTTCTCTATAATACCGTCCCTTAGCTGTTGGTTAATAAATTCTTCCACTAATGGTTGTAAGTGTTTCGCTATCCTGTATGGTTTTCTATAGACAGGCGGACTATCGCCAGTCGGTATACGGTGCTGTGTAATAGGAGTTCCTGGTAATGGACCTTCTGAATTAAACAAATCTAAATACTCTAATAACAAAGCTTCCATAGCTCTCCGATCACCATTCTCCAAATGACGAAGCTCCTCACGTAGTACTGATGCCTTGACGGTTTGCTTGACGCTATAATCACATTGGTATTCACCTATATCCTCATCGTCAAGTATTTCCAAACTTGCTACCACTAAACCCTTTGGGAGATCCACTTCATCTACCCCAAAATTATCTACACTGACCGGAATCATCAGTTCCCCATTTATATCCGTTACACGCGCAACGCTCCTCCTAATAAAACAATGCATTTCATCCAATGCTTGATTGCTCTGCAGTGGCTCCACCACACATAGTCTCTGCTGTGGTACATCGGCACTTACTGACAACCAAACTAACTTCCCTGTAGCCGAAGGCACTTTGACAAGCGTAATCATCTTTAATGCCCTTGTACGCGGTTCAATTGGTGACATCTTAGCAACGGATGCACCTCGCGACGTAGAAACTTTTAAACATTTACAGCTGTTGTACCCATTGAAAACAAGTTTCCACTAGGTTCAACTGTACGCTGTGAAAGACTAATTTTGGCATGGTGTTTATCAAGGAAGTCCAGTCCGAGAATCACAGAATACCCTTGTCCCACAGTTGGCAACACTTCCATTTGCTCTCCGAACTCTACAGTTCCAATCTTAAAAACGAGCTGTGTTGTACCCAATGATTGCAACTCATTATTCCCTACTCCTCGTAATCTATACCTAGGAGTACTTAGTCTTCTCCTACCCACGAGGTCTAGACTAGCAACAGATACATGTGCCGCTGTATCAATCAAAAACTTACATGTTATTACTTACAACACCCATCAAGCAACAATCCGTCTCTGTACTAGTTTTCACCACACTTCTGCCTACTGGGAATGTCTTCCGACGGACGAAACACTCCCGTTCCCGTTTAACGCTTTTTCCTGTTCATTCCCGTTACTATTCTGCTTACTACGACACTTATTCGCGTTGTGACCGTAGCGTTTACATGCATAGCACTGTGGCTGTCTGCATTGTGCTTTCACATGACCTTTCCTCCCACAACGGTAACAATTCTTCTTCGACGCAAAGATGCGTTTATCATTGCGAACCCTTGTTGTAATGTCTATCTCCTGCAGATGCGTTGCAATACGCAGTGCTGCAGCTAAATCCCCAGGATTCTCCATCCTAACCCTATGAGAAAATTCTGCAGGAATTCCCCTGAGGAATACATCGAGGGCTCTGTTTCTGCCTCTCGTTGTAATACACGATCCGCATCAGGATTACCAGATAATTCATAGGTCTGTGAATTAATTTTCTGTATCCTATCTGAAAAAGACTCCACTGTCTCATTGACCTCCTGTGTCAAATTAGCTAACTTCTCCCTAAAATATCTTGCACTATTCTGCTTACGATATCTTTGTCGTAACCCATCTGCTAATTCTTCAAACGTGCTCACCTTACTAAGCGTCTCATGGTACATCACGAAAGTCTTGGCTTCCCCTGCAAGTCGCAAATTTGCCATATGTAACGTAGTTACGTCCGACCAATTGCTCATTGCAGCTGTTGCCAAAACATCGTTAATGAATGCTGTGACATCCTCTGTTGTTTTACCCGAGAAAGGCGTGATAAAGTTAGCTACTGAAGGATATATTGCAAGGTTGGATGTTGCTACTGACTTGTACTCACTTGACCCGTTTGCGACTCTTGCGCCGAACGCAAGGTCTCCATTTGCGTCATTAATTCTACATGACGTAACTTATACTGCGCATTCTCTTCTAACAATTTTGAGACTTGCTCCGTCAGAGCAGCTATACTCACTACAGTACTAACGGATCTTGTTTCCGGCATGATTTGTGCAAATTACTGACGAATCGCGCTGCTTTTCGCTGGATCATGTCTCTCTCTTCTATTAATCCAACCTGGTAAGGGTCCCATACTGATGAGCAATACTCAAGAATCGGACGAACAAGCGTTTTGTAAGCTACTTCTTTCGTCGATGAGTCACATTTTCTTAGAATTCTTCCTATGAATCTCAACCTGGCGCCTGCTTTTCCCACTATTTGTTTTATGTGATCATTCCACTTCAGATCGCTCCGGATAGTAACTCCTAAGTATTTTACGGTCGTTACCGCTTCCAATGATTTACCACCTATGGCATAATCGTACTGGAATGGATTTCTGCCCCTATGTATGCGCATTATATTACATTTACATTTATCTACGTTTAGGGAAAGCTGCCAGCTGTCGCACCATGCATTAATCCTCTGCAGGTCCTCCTGGAGTACGTACGAGTCTTCTGATGTTGCTACTTTCTTGTAGACAACCGTGTCATCTGCAAATAGCCTCACGGAGCTACCGATGTTGTCAACTAAGTCATTTATGTATATTGTAAACAATAAAGGTCCTATCACGCTTCCCTGCGGTACTCCCGAAATTACCTCTACATCTGCAGATTTTGAACCGTTAAGAATGACATGTTGTGTTCTTTCTTCTAGGAAATCCTGAATCCAATCACAAACCTGGTCCGATATTCCGTAAGCTCGTATTTTTTTCACTAAACGTAAGTGCGGAACCGTATCAAATGCCTTCCTGAAGTCCAGGAATACGGCATCAATCTGCTCGCCAGTGTCTACGGCACTGTGAATTTCTTGGGCAAATAGGGCGAGCTGAGTTTCACATGATCTCTGTTTGCGGAATCCATGTTGGTTATGATGAAGGAGATTTGTATTATCTAAGAACGTCATAATACGAGAACACAAAACATGTTCCATTATTCTACAACAGATTGACGTAAGCGAAATAGGCCTATAATTATTCGCATCTGATTTATGACCCTTCTTGAAAATGGGAACGACCTGCGCTTTCTTCCAGTCGCTAGGTACTTTACGTTCTTCCAGCGATCTACGATAAATTGCTGATAGAAAGGGGGCAAGTTCTTTAGCATAATCACTGTAGAATCTTAAGGGTATCTCGTCTGGTCCGGATGCTTTTCCGCTACTAAGTGATGGCAGTTGTTTTTCAATTCCGATATCGTTTATTTCAATATTTTCCATTTTGGCGTCCGTGCGACGGCTGAAGTCAGGGACCGTGTTACGATTTTCCGCAGTGAAACAGTTTCGGAACACTGAATTCAGTATTTCTGCCTTTCTTCGGTCGTCCTCTGTTTCGGTGCCATCGTGGTCAACGAGTGACTGAATAGGGGATTTAGATCCGCTTACCGATTTTACATATGACCAAAACTTTTTAGGGTTCTTGTTTAGATTGTTTGCCAATGTTTTATGTTCGAATTCGTTGAATGCTTCTCTCATTGCTCTCTTTACGCTCTTTTTCGCTTCGTTCAGCTTTTCCTTATCAGCTATGATTCGACTACTCTTAAACCTATGATGAAGCTTTCTTTGTTTCCGTAGTACCTTTCGTACATGATTGTTATACCACGGTGGATCTTTCCCCTCGCTTTGGACCTTAGTCGGTACGAACTTATCTAAGGCGTACTGGACGATGTTTCTGAATTTTTTCCATTTTTGTTCCACATCCTCTTCCTCAGAAATGAACGTTTGATGGTGGTCACTCAGATATTCTGCGATTTGTGCCCTATCACTCTTGTTAAGCAAATATATTTTCCTTCCTTTCTTGGCATTTCTTATTACACTTTTAGTCATTGATGCAACCACTGACTTATGATCACTGATACCCTCTTCTACATTCACGGAGTCGAAAAGTTCCGGTCTGTTTGTTGCTATGAGGTCTAAAACGTTAGCTTCACGAGTTGGTTCTCTAACTATCTGCTCGAAGTAATTCTCGGATAAGGCAGTCAGGATAATGTCACAAGAGTCTCTGTCCCTGGCTCCAGTTCTGATTGTGTGACTATCCCATTCTATACCTGGTAGATTGAAGTCTCCCCCTATTACAATAGTATGATCACGAAACTTCTTCACGACGTTCTGCAGGTTCTCTCTGAGGCGCTCAACTACTACGGTTGCTGATGCAGGTGGTCTATAGAAGCATCCGACTATCATATCTGACCCACCTTTGATACTTAACTTAACCCAGATTATTTCACATTCGCATTCGCTAATAACTTCACTGGATATTATTGAATTCTTTACTGCTATAAATACTCCTCCACCATTGGCGTTTATCCTATCCTTGCGGTATATATTCCATTCTGTTTCTAGGATTTCGTTACTGTTCACTTCCGGTTTTAACCAACTTTCCGTTCCTAATACTATATGCGCACTATTTCCTTCAATAAGAGATACTAATTCAGGAACCTTGCCCTGGATACTCCTGCAGTTTACCAATATTACGTTGACTTTTCCTGTTTTTGGTCTCTGAGGATGGACGTTCTTTATCAACAATGATAATGTCCTCTCTGGTAAGCCGTCAGGTATTTTATCGTTTCGCCCAAGGGGGGGTCCCTCTAACCTAAAAAACCCCCGTGTGCACGCCACACGTGCTCTGCTACCCTAGTAGCTGCTTCCGGTGTGTAGTGCACGCCTGACCTGTCTAGGGGGGGCCCTACAGTTCTCCTTCCAATAACGGAGGTCGATGAATTTGCACCCATTATGGTCGCAGAGTCGTCTGAGCCTCTGGTTTAGACCCTCCACACGGCTCCAAACCAGAGGACCGCGATCGACTCTGGGCACTATGCTGCAGATATTAAGCTCAGCTTGCACTCCGCGTGCGATGCTGGTTGTCTTCACCAAATCAGCCAGCCGCTGGAAGGAACCAAGGATGGCCTCAGAACCCAAGTGGCAGGCGTCATTCGTTCCGACATGTGCTACTATCTGCAGCCGGTCACACCCAGTGCGTTCAATAGCTGCCGGAAGGGCCTCCTCCACATTACGGACGAGACCCCCCGGCAAGCACACCGAGTGCACACTGGCATTCTTCCCCGACCTACCCGCTATTTTCCTGAGGGGCTCCATAACCCGCCTAACGTTGGAGCTCCCTATAACTAATAGGCCCGCCCTCTGTGACTGTCGGGACCTTGCCGGAGAATCGGCCACTGGCCCAACAGGCGAGGCATCCTGTGGTGTCTCGGAAACGATGTCATCACCACTAGGAAGCACCCCGTACCTGTTGGAAAGGGGTAAGGCAGCTGCCACGCGGCCAGATCCCACCTTTGCCTTTCGGCCAGGCACGCGCGAGCCCACCACTGTCCGCCATTCACCCTGGAGTGATGGCTAACCGGTAAGATGCTCACTGCCGGAAGACGCAGTGACATCAGGGGTTCCATGTGATTCCAAGGCCACCGAAGTAGGCATAGGTCTCACCACAGTTGCCCCAACGCCACTACGAGCCGACGCCTGCGCCTCGAGCTCGATCAGCCTAACAGACAAAGCCTCCACCTGCCCCCGAAGAGTGGCCAATTCTCCTTGCGTCCGCTCACAACAACCACAGTCCCTACACATGACTATGTTTACCCTACTCTATACGGTGACAAATTCCCAAGATAATCTTCTGATGAGCTACTCTGATAATCAAGAAACACTCACTGAAATACGAGACGCGAAAACTATGCTAGGTTTTCCCAGAAAAACTATTTAAAAGCTAAGCACAGCAAATAAGTACAAAAACGCTTTATACAAACAGTACTCGCTGCTGCTGGTGCTCTCGCTCTGGCTGTCACAAGACAACTGCTGATTCAAGTGACTAGTGGCTAACGGCCGCGAAACAAACAAAAGACGGTTTTAGGGCGCTTTCTGTTCTAAACGATCAAGAAAACACTAAGAAATCTAACACGAAAACTACGTAAAGTTTTATCAAGAACTGTTAGTTACTATGCAGAGCAGATAAACACAAATAGAATCCCTTCCTTAGTGAATGGTCGTAAACAAAATGCAAAATAAACGCTTTATACAAACAGTACTCGCTGCTGCTGGTGCTCTCACATGAGAATACAATTACAAAGGTACAAAATACATCACTAAAAATATAACAATACAGATAACATTTGTAGTAATACAGGCCTTACAAAAGAATCGAAATAACATATACAACAGTGTTACAGGAATTATGACATAAGTAAATACATAAAAGATCAGAATAACTTTTGAAACATCACCTTCACATATGAGCATTAAAACAAAACAGAATAAATAATGTCTAAGCATATTTACAAGGTAAATAAAATATTCTTAATGCAAATTATATTTGAGGATAACAGTATTCCTCATCATAGTGAATGTAGCTTAGTATTAGAAAAATTCTACAACATAAGTCTTATCAGATAAACATATAAATACAGGAAAAACATAAATACCCAAGGGTACACAAAAGGGAAAGGACAGGGTTTGTTTTACTGCAGTATTTTGCATGGAGATCTCCCTTTGTTCATCATTATTCTCAAAAAGTCCTATCTAAGCCTGCTTTCTGTATTCTGTTCATATTTCTTTCAAAATAATTATTTCTGATTGTACAATACTCATTTGGGCCCAAATCTTTTTCATATAACTTCGCAATGCATTCTTTACCTATTCTCCATAGTCAGTTTCTTATATAGTCTACCCCCTCTTAAGCTAACTTAAATCTACTGAGCTCAGATGCTAAACTAAGGGACGAGGCAATGCAGCAGCACATAAAACAATTAATATAAACAGCAATGAAAAAAAATGGAAAATCGCAAAGCAAGCTACAGTAAATCTAAATTACCAAGCAATTCAACATTACAACTAATATGAGGCAATGCGCAGCAAACAAAAAAAATAAATCTGGCTTAGCAGAGTAACACAAATTAAAGTTCAGTAGCACTATACCTGGCAAACAGCAGCTTATATCTAAACATGACATAGCTCAAGCAGAAAAAATAGTACACTAAAGATAACAATGCAGATAAGGGAAATGTATAATCACATCTTAATGTCTAAGTAATTAAAGTGGTGCACCACAACAACTAATTGTAAAAAAAATATTACCATGTACTTGAAAAGAATATTATGTATGCAGTTACTGTTACTAGTCCCTTCTTATTGTTCTTTCCTTTCCAAGTGCTCCTTTTTTTGAGGAACGTGGATCACAAAATTATTATTTAATAGATCTGTTGACAGAAAGTGTTCACATTAGCAAATGCATCTAAGTTTATTTTATAAAACTAATGCTGTAACACAGCTGGAAAACAGGTATCAAATGAAATAAGCAATTACGCAAACCAAAGCATAAAAATATCATTCAATAGTCATGTGACATTTCATAAGTTAGTAGAAATTCTCTCAACTCTCGTAGAAAGAAGCTTGTCGTAATCAGGTGTGCAGATGTAAAAATATTTCTCGTCATTTCATTAGGCATTTCAGTAAATATCATAAATTACGAGCTCCACAGTATGCTTTCAACAAGAAAATGTCAATAGCGAGGATAATGGCCTCCCCTTTTTTTTTTTCTACCTGTGCTTCCGGAAAGGCACACCCTAATGGCTTGTTCTCCAAGTGTCTGACACAGCGGTGTGCCAAAGACGCACGTGCAGGTGGTCACTTAACTTTCTTACGGAAATATTTACGACAGCAGTTTCCGCTACAGTGACAGTCTCATATAAAAACATTTCACAGGTCAAGAATTAGCGTTGCAAATCTGTAGAAAGAAAATCCTATAAATATAAGTGTCCAAATAAAATATTCATCAGCATTGTGATACCGTCACGCATTTACGCACATTTCATAACTCTTAAAGTACGATTCTTGGTTTCCAACATATTTCTTATTCCTCATATACGGTAGCATCATCTTATTGATCATAAACATATCTCAACAGCATAGTACACATCGTCGTCGTAATAATAACATCATAACACCTCAGTCAAATCTCAAAAACGTCGTAGCTTTCTGCAATCATTTCAAAACATAAAAATATTCTCTGCTCATTTGAATAGTGTCATCTGCCTCAAACGTACTTTAAAATCATGCTCCCTTTACCAAATATATCATTCAAAGCTCTCATAGTATCACAATGGTTCCGAAAAAATATGAACAGTTTACAAAGTACAGACAAAATACAGTTTCATAAGTGTGAAGTTACCCAACTGTGTATTGCGTAAACTTGTGTCACTGATGTAGTAAAAAAATGTTTATCTCTCAGTTAAATGATCAGATAGCTGTGTAATTGTGTGTTGGAGAAATATGGTACCGATGTGTAAAGTTGTATAAGCAAATACCATATTAGCTAGGGTTCCTTGTGGTTGCCACACACATGGTACACAAAGTAAGCGTGTACCCCCCTGAGGATTAATGTAATTATACCCTCAGGTGTTACAGATTACAGCAATGAAATGAAATGTATCACGGAAAACTTTCTTTGTAATTCAAAAATCTTTAAAAATAAATGTTTTAAGTACAAAATTAATCACTGAAATGCGTGTCCTGTAGCGCTAAATGTGCATCTTGTTGTAAGATAATCACTGTGGAAGTGTCGTAGTTATTTTCCTCCGAAAGCTAAGTTCTGCAGAAGCCAATGTACTTACCTCATGATAAACAAAAGTGAAATGCTTTGCGTAGAGATATCTTAGTTATTACGCTTATTGCCGTGATGAAGAAATTACTGTGCTGTAACGTATTGTTGTGCTACAGAAAAGGCAGTCTCATTGTAGCTATACCACAAAAGTTACTACTAAAACATGTTTTACTTTCCAGAATAAAACAGAAAAACTGTGCAGATATAAAACAGAACCACTGCAAAAGCAACATTGTAAATTGTCACTCATTAGTAGCGTCGTGATAAAATCGTGTAACTGTCACATAAACTAACATTGTGTCATCTGGTATCTCACAGAAAGTAATTTAAATCCAGAATATATTTTCAAGTCAACCAAAATGTTGCATTAAAATCTCATTAGCAGTACTGGGAAATGTTCTAAGTATGTAAGCCTTATAGTCGTTCCATAATCGTTCAACTAACAAGCAAGAATGTACACACAAAGTAACACTGCGGCGTCTGTTCACTATAACAATGCATTCGTCATTTCTGTTTCAATAAGTTCTCTTGGTTCTTGACTGGATATTTAACTTCAAACATTGTTGCACGTTAACAGATTCTAAGTCTGACAAAGCATACTAGTAATGTAAAGTGAAAAGTTATATGGCAAAGACAAAGTTAAAAAGCAGATTATCTTTCAATAAACGGTTTTACATGTGAAATGTGGTGTAAACCTTTACTCTTCCTAGTGCGCAGAGTTTCAACTTCAACGCAATTATCATGTTGTATACATCGGTAAAGAATGCTAAAATTTTTCTCAAGGCTAGCGTCTTATGTTATTTTTCTCGGAGCCAGCGGGCGCACGCGGCTGCCTGCTGTGCGAGTTATTGTCTGTCTCTTTGTTGGCGTGCGCCGTTATTGGGATTTGGAGACCTAACTTCTACAAATTCACCATGACAAGAGGGCCCTGCCTTGTTTAAATCCCGCCAGTTCTGATGCAATTCAGGTCTGTCGTTACGATCACATCGTCTGTCGTCATGTCGGTAGTTCCTGTAGTTTCTTTCTTGTCGGTTAAGTGGTGGAGAATTTCTCCCTGAATCGTAACTGCGCGCTGAACTGTTGCGTCTGAAGTTATTCTGTCTCCCTTGATAATAATTATTTTGGTTCCCATATTGTCTGTTTCTCTGATTGTCTCTGTGAAAGTCACTACCGTGGAGAGGTGATCTTTCCCTGTAATTATTACTACTCTGCCAACGGTTGTCGTACGGGTGGTGTCTATTTTGGTCACGATTTGCGTTGTAAGAATAGACCAGTCGTGTCCGGTTATTGTTTCTGTCGTCACGGAATTGTGACGGATGTGACCTGTAATTGTTGTGTTCTTGTTTTCGCGTTCCGCGATTATCAGTGTCAATTTCTAGTTCTTGTAACAGTCCCTGAAAAGCTTCAATGTCGTCTTTGCAACGTCCTGCTAAAATAATATGCCGTAAATGTTCAGGTAATTTGATTAAGCAAATGCGGATGAGTTCTGAGGGGCTGTATGGGTTTGACAGGTACTGATTCTTGTGCAACATGTCTTCAAAATATTTCACAAGACTGGAGAATTCAGATTGTTCGAAATGTTTCATCATTATGATACCATGTTTTACTCGGTCTTGTGTGGCTTGAGACCAATATGCTGAGAGGAAGGTATGGTAAAATTCTCCTTCACTGTGGCAATCGTGAATGACCGATCGCATTCTTACAGCTGGTTCATTCCCTAAGTAGCCACACATAAATTCTAATCTGTGTTCCAACGACCAGTTGGGAGGAAAACAATGAGAGAATTGATGGAGCCATGCTTGTGGATGAATGTCGTTGCCAGAATTCTTAAATGTTTTGAATTTACGTGTAGTAATGAACAGCTTATAGTCAAAATCATCATGTTGGCGAGTCGCATATCGGTCATTGTTAGGTCGTGTCGGCCGTTCCATCTCAAAATTCGGTGCACATTGCCAATTTCTTTCATAACTTCCGAAATGCCCTGTGTTATTATTTTGCGGCTTTTCCGTGTTTCTAAGTCCCTCTTCCCGTGTTGGAGCGCGAGTGTCCTCTGAAATACGTAATTCTTGTATTACCTGTGTCAGCTGATCTTGTACTTCCCGGATTTCTCTTTGGTGTTGTGTATTAATTTGATTCTGATTTTGTTTGAATTTCCTAATTTGTTCGTACTCTTCTGTGTCATTAAAGACTACCGGTCTTGCGTCAATCAGATTATCATCTACCTTCGTAGATAAGTTAGTGAGCTGATCCAAAAGTTTGGCTACTTTCTCCGATAGTGTACTTATTTCCTCAATGTGTTTTTCTGAACCAAGTTTCAGAGTATCTACTGTGTCCTTAAAGTTTTCCTGATTTTTTGCAAGTTGCGTAACCGAATCGGTAGATGCAACTGAGTCAAATTTAGCTTGCAAGGTCTCATGATTTTCATGAACAATAATTTGCAGTTCTTTTATGGCTGCTTCGTGATTCTGTAATACATTTTCATGACGCGAAAAAATAGGTTGGAAATGCTCACAAATTTGAATTTTTACGTCATTACAGACTTTTTGACATTTCGATTCAATGTTATGTAACTCAGTAGTTAAATCTTCACGCGTTTGTTCAAGAGTTTGTTCCAATGAGTCTAACTTTTGAAGCTGTTGCTGTGTTTGTCTCTGATTCTGTTCCAGTGTGTCTAACTGTTGCTGTGTTTGTCTCTGATTTTGTTCCATTGTGTCTAACTTTTCAAGCTTTTGTCCCATTTGTTGCATTAATTGTAATAATAATGCACTGGTGTCTGAAACATGTTCCTCAGTGCTTTTCGGCAGTGAAGTTGCACCGGCAACATTCACATTTTGACAAGCGGAAAATGTGTCTTGACTCATTTGAGAAAACGGTGAGAACCCAAAACCTGAGTCTGCAGTATTTGCAATATTGTGCTCTGTCATTCCCGATTCCTGAGGCGAGCTGTTGCCGACCAATCGATCGATAACGCTTCCCTGTTCACTACCTGTTTCACTGTCTACACCATTGTTTGCAGCCCGCTCCATTTCCCTATGCACAATTACCAAATTACTACTTTGAACATCAGTTAATTCATTACTCGGTGGCGCTAACACACTGCTTTCGTCTTCACTGTCATTTCTCAGTTTACTTTGGAGCCTAGTATTACGTTTTTCACACGCCATAATTGTCACAATATTTCACACGATAACACAGAAAAGCACAATTTGAAGAGCAAAAATAAGAGAACACATTAACATAGCACTGAAAATAATATCTAGTTAATTGCAGCTGCGAAATACTTAGTGCAAATCTACATGCATGCCACAACTGTTTTACTGTACAACAATGAAAAACTACAACTACAAAGGAAATTCTCTCTATGATTACGCGCTATCAATAAACAACAGCTACACTAATTACACAAACTACAAGAAAAAAATCAGAAGATTCCAGTGAGGTATCCTCGGCTAAGGGTCGACATATGAAACGTCCCCTTTGAAGAATTATACATGACTGTGCTTAAACTGACACACAATATTTTGTTAGCGCAATGCAATCTGACTTTCAAAATTCCTACAAAAGAATGGCCCTGACTATCATTAAACTATACCTTTCACAAATCACTAAATCACTTACCTCACAATAATCTTCGTTTCTCCCACTACTGCAATACAGCGAGCGCCACTACTGCCAGCTAAATAAAAGATTCAAACTATGGAAGGCACTAACTACTGATAGGGATAGTTAGCAAATGAAAGATATTAATAGAGAACAAACAATGTATTTACCTTGATATCATCATATATAAATATAGCAGTTCATGACAAATTTCAAAACTCCGCCATCTCTCTCCCCACATCCACCACTGCTGGCGGCTCACCTCCAACTGCGCAACGCTACGCGCTGTTCACAGCCAGCTGCCTAACACTACAATGGCGAGTATTACAACAATGCAAAGCAGCCACAGACTGCACACAGCAAAGCCAGTGATTTTCATACAGAGGTGACGTTACCAATAAAAAACCTAAACAGCCTACTTACAACATCTAACTGCAAGTCTAACTGCTATCAAAGCTGTCGTATTTAAAGGAAGCACAAGCGACGTCCTGATGTCATGCTCGTTTGTAATGAATGCATTCGTTCCACTTATACTGCTGATTCATCTGTCATTCCCGCCCCTTAGGTGTTCTTGCGACAGCATTACGTGTTGTTACGGCAGACTTACGCGAAGTTGTGAAATGCAGTGCAGCTGACGCTATACCTCTGTCTTACACTCTACGAAAGTCTACGTCTAACACAAACTGCATGCTAAGCAATGCTCTCTCGCCTGCTGTGTGTCACCAGGGCATTGCCCCTGCGTGACGACACATTCCGGTACATGTGCAATCCTCTTACCTCTTGGCTAACCTACTGCCTCTGGCTCTCGGCATAGGCAACGAAACTTTGACAATATTCCACGTTTCCAACTCTTTACTATTCCGCGACACTGCAGTACTAAAATTCCTGAAATCTCTGAATACCTTCTCCCAGTTAAATTTCACAAGGCCCTGTTTTGAATCCTATGCCACTTTCCCTGGTGTTGATATCGTCCTCACTGAAGGCTAGCTACACACTTCCATCCGCATTAACCATACCAACAAACAGCAGTACTTACAGTTTGACAGTTGCCATTCTTTCAGTGTCAAACTTTCCCTCCCTTACAGCCTTGGCATTCAAGGAAAACTTATTTGTTCGGATGCAGCAATACACCACCATTCTCACCTCAGCCTTCACTGTGTGTAATTACCCCACCAGCCTAGTTAAAAAGCAGATTTTCCAGGCCATCACATCCAATTCTGGTACTGCGATCCCTCCACAAAACAACTTTGGCACACACCGTTGGTGACTCAATATTATCCTGGTCTGGAATGTGTTAATCAGCTAATTCGACAGGGCCGTGACTTCTAAAGTCATGCCCTGAAATTAGATCCATTCTGTTTGAAATTTTGCCTACCACACCTACAATAGCTTTCCGTCGCCCTCCCACTCTTCGCAATAATGTTGTTAGACATCATGCTCCTTCTGCACCCATCTCCCTACAATATGACTCCTACCCCCACTGCAAGACTTGCCCTATGCACCCAGCTACCACCACCTATAATAGCCTTGTAATGGGCAAAACATACACTATCAAAGGGAGAGCCACTTGCAAAATGACACATGTCATATACCAGCTGTTATGTAAACACTGTTTGGCCTTCCACATTGCCATGACTACCACCAACTTATCAATTAGGATGAATTGGCATAGGCAGAGAGTGTATACTGGCAGCTCACAATATCCTGTTCCAGAGCATGCTCTACAGTATGACAGTCATGATTTCGGTGTCTGTTTCACCACACATGCCATCTGGATTCTTCCCCCAGATATCAGTTTCTCAGAACTCTGCAGGTGAGAACTAGCATTATAACATATACTTGGTTCTCGCCACCCACCTAGCCTTAATCTACATTAATTTCTTGTGTCTCAGCATTTTGTCACTGTAACTACTCTTTGCTTCACTACAGTTTAGTTTTCTACATCTTTCATTGCGTTTCCCGTCTAGTTTTTACAGCCCATCTCCCACCATTGATACATGCAATGCACTTAGCTTTTCACTCTTATTAACTCATGAATGATGTTTAAGCAGTAATTTCTGTCTGTATATTACACTGTCTTCTTCCTTTAAGCTCTCAGGTTTTCAAATATCGTCTCATGCAATCCCCAACAATTAGTGTTTCCTTCTCATCCCTTACCGTAATTTTACACTAACCTGAGGTTCTGGGTGACTTTCCAGCAATCTACCCCTCTTCTTAGATCTCTCCAGCCCTTTTCCTTCACCCTTCTTCCTTCTTCTTCAACACCTGTGCCTGAGAAAGGAGCCACTGGCTCCAAAATCTTGTCAATTGCAACAGTCATTTATGTGCATGTTCTGCTGGCACTTGGTGAGTAGATTACTATCTGTCCAACTAAATAATTTTGTCAATAATTGGTTGCTTTCGTTATTATAAATAAATTTGCTCTTATTTGCATAATCGAGGCGGAAACACCCATTATTTCAAACACATGAAAGTTAATGTTATAATTACAGATAAAACAAAGTGCATTAACTATACAAGATCAGAGAAAATCAGAAAAGCCTATTATTAAAGTTAGTACAATAAGAAGGGAACAACTACACTTTTAAATAGGCTATGTGCTACATGTGATACCATTCACCATTGATGGTGTCTGCCGCTTTACCACCAGTGTGAGCTGTTTGTAACCAAAGATTCCTAAAAGCATCAAGACATTTGAACTGTTTTGTTTTGTTGACTGTACAATGTTCTTTGACGAAAACACTCTTTTGCTCTTCATTAATGCACACATTAAAGACATCCAATGGTGACTCAGGAACTAAGAACTTACTGCTGTGCTCCTTGCCCTAATTAAAGTCAATTTGGAAAATGGACACCAGGACCACAAACATGCCAGTATTCCCCATGCACTTCTTCATGTCTTTCCCTCAGACTAACGGAAAAAATGAATCAGCAACCCCCCCCCCCCCTCGAAGAATGAGATGATGAACTCAGAAGAGTGAGAAGGCATTACTATAGTGCACTATAGATTTTCAACTATGATTTCCTTACAGAAGCATGGCAGTACTGTTACTGTAAAGGGAAAAGGTGTTGTAATTATTCCCTTCTGTTATTACCCACTCCTCTGACTCTTCTAAGTAATTATTAACTGTGTAATACACATTAGTTATGAAACACATTTTAGCTGTGTTTTTAATCATATTTATTTCAGCAAACTTTTTAATTGCTTAGGACAATCTACCACACAATTTAATTCCATGAAATAAAATGCTGTTTTGAGTTTTTTTGTTTGTTTTTTCCTTGGTAAATGTAAGCCCAAACTGGCCTTGTTTCATGCTCACATATGTAACTATTTGTGAAACACTTAGTAATACTCTGGGCAGCGAACATGGGGCAGTGCCTCTGGGTGATGAAGCAACAGGAAGGATATGCCAGCGGTCAGCAACAATCCAATATCTTTGAGTTACATACTCTTCATACATACACTCAATTCTCAGCCATGAAATTCTTTTATGGGTAACAAATGCTCAAAAATCTAACATAGTTTTCAAACTATAAAAAAAGGCCAAATGAATTGTAACCAAAAATAGTAGTCATTTTACTGATCTGTTCAAAATACTATGGATTCTGACTACACCATGTGAATACATTTACCAACGGAACAAGAGCTAAGTTGAACTAACATTTACCAAGAACGAATAAACATAAAACTCGAAAAAGCATTTTCTGGCAAGGAACAAAACTGTACAATAAATTGTTCTGATTCAGATTTTCTGTGGTTCCCCTAACTTACTTCAGGCATATTCTACGATGATTCCTACTATAATGCCATCACTGACTGCCTGTCCCATTCGTCTCAAGCTAGACCTGTAACTATGTGAACAACTGTATGTATGTATGAATTACACTGTTTTTGTGATTTCCTAAATTTTAGTTCTAGGACATCTCCAATATCCTTGCAGAAGTGATCTACAGATGAATGAAGCTCCTACAACTACTAATAATACTACAACAATGGCCTTTCATTTAATTTTTTTACTATTGAGAAGATTATCATAATTAATATTGGTAGTTGTACATTAAGAAAATAATTTGAAAAAAAGATAGGTGACTGGTGTTTGACAAATAGTCTTCCTTATAATAAGAAAAAAATAAGAAAATAAGAATGACAACAAACTCATTTCTTTGCAATAAAGTCTACATATAAATGATAATTGCATTAGTTTGGAAGGGTTAATTATCAAGGCAGAGTCTTCATACATTAGGGTGTCCATACATTCTGATATTATTCATGCATAACAATTCATCCATACATAACAATTCATTCACACACAAAAATTTAATGGCAAGGTATAATAATTTAACTAAAACAAAGATTCCCTCATAGCACAGCATGGATAATTGCCGTCTCAGTGGAGGGGGAACATAACACTACTGCTTTCTATAGTGAAAACTGTACAGGATGACCAATCTGTCAAGGATTATTTTGGGAACTTGTTCAAAAATTTTTGGTGCAAAGACCCCAGTCAAAGCTGTAAAAGTATTATTCTAGTGTAACTTTAGCCATACATACATGACCCAAGCAGCCCACCTTTCACAACTGAGGTAGTTCTGCACAGCTAGAGCTGTTCATGAGAGACTCCTTCAGGCCTCTGCTGAATTTGCTGGCAAATTCACTTCATCAGTTCAGCAATAGGGAACACGAAAACAGGAGTTCACCTTTGCCACACATGTAGAAACCTGCTCTTTCTGAGTTAGATATGTCTTCAGATAAGGCTTGAAGTGCACTATCGTTTTGTTGTGAATATTCTTGAAGGTTTTTCGATAACGAGAAGGAAAGGTAAACATCTGACAGTATAAGGTCAAAATAATAAGGGTATAAGGAATGACTTACCGAACAACCTACTGGATAGATTTGAATTTGAAATCAGCAGAGTTTCCTATTATATAGTAGCAACAAACAATGCAGTTTTGTCTGTCGTTTTTCCTACACGGCGACCAGAACGCATCTCAAACGTTTGCAACAAATACCAGCAGTAAAATACGTCCTTGGGGTAGACTTCCTGGTGCAAAGCATCCTTTTTGAGCTAACACATGCAAAAAATGTTCATAAAGACCTTTTCTCGAGTATATGCCTATTCCTATTGCTCAGCCATTCATTTCCACTCAAGAAACTTCCATTGTTGCCAGATTTATCGAAGATGATAGATCCAAGATGGTACCTACAGATGTGGCACCATTTGCACTGACATCATGGCAGTAAAATCAAATTTTGGTGGGAAATAGAGCAACTGGGGTACCTTCATTAACCTAACTCCACCCACCTGTCCACCCACTCCTAAGACGTCATCTCCCCCCCCCCCCCCCACCACCACCACCACCAACAACAACAACAACACCACAACCACACCTCATTTTCAAATGACTGGAAACGGTTGGTCTGTGCTGAGCTAAAGGAGAGGAAGGTTATGTTAGTGAACTTAATTTATTTTTGGTGAGAAACTGAAGTAAATATCGCTTCTAATTACACAACTATGAACATAATGCTACACAGCAAGAGCCTAAAATCATAATACAGCTCAAAATTGACGATGTCACACAACTAGTGCTATCAGGCTGGAAAAAATTCACTATACCACTACAAAATAGTAGGAGGTGGATTCAAAATAAGTAATAACTTCACATAGGACGCTCCCTTCAGCAGTAAGTGGAAATAATGTCTCTACTCCATTTGTGAATTGGGGGAAAACACTCATTCTATTTTTGGATGGAAACTGAAGTAAGGATCGTTTGTAATTACACATCTGTAGGCCTAGTGCTAAACATTGAGTGCCTAAAATTAGGATACATCTCGAAATTGTTGCTGTCAGACAACTAATGTTATCCTACTGAAAACAACTCACAATACCACTCGAAAATAGTAGCAGTCGGACTAAAAAAAAGGTAACTTGACATAGGACGCTCTCTTCACCCAGAAGTCGAAATAAAGCTCTCTGCTCCACATGTGAAATGGGCAGGAAAAGGACTCAGTCTGAAAAAATAACTGAAACAACCACCTAAACTGGAATGTGCCTAGACATTGCTGGCTGTTGAAAAGAAAAACGAGAATTTCAATAATGTTAAAAAAATTGGACTACACGTACCTACTACTGATAATAACATCATGCTAAAAACGATTATGAAAATCGTGACACCTCTTCATCTGTAAATTACAGCAGTATGCTATGGGATATAAAACAACATGAAAAAGCTTTGTAAATTACCAGATGCTAGCGCAGCATTTGTTAAAAGCTACTACACACGATGTTTGTAATCACATTTTTAATGCATAGCATGGCGTACCAAGATGTCCCAGGCAGCCAGAGGAATTATAGCTGTGTCTCACTCGTCGCTCTGCTATTGCTGTGGATTGTAGTGGCACCGATGCATGCACTGCTGACCGTCATGATGCCAGACAGCCGCCATCTGAACTACAGAAAGGCACGCAGCACTGCAGTCCAAGCAGCAGCAGCCGCGTGAGACAGTAAGCAGAGTCACAAGGGTGACATGGTGTGTTCTGCAGGATCCAAACAAATATGCACTCAGTCCACTGGTCGAGAACAGTACCATACTTAGGCATAATCTGTGTGTGTGTGTGTGTGTGTGTGTGTGTGTGTGTGTGTGGTCAACAGCCAGCAGTCCTACACATTTATAAATAACAGACTCTATTGATCATTTTCACAGACAAAGTACATCTTGGAATACAGCTTTCTAATCTGAACTTTCAACAGCCGCCTCCAATAAACTGCTATTTCCAGAGCATTGTGCCATTAATACTCAAATCTTTCTCAGTAGAGAGAGAGAGAGAGAGAGAGGGGGAGAGATAATGATTGTCGAAACCAAACAGTTCTTCATAAATAAAATTCCTATCTTCAATATCTCATGAACCTTTAAACTTTCTGGCTTCAAATATATACCCGATCTCAGGCAAATGCATTCTGCAATGCAATACATACCAGCCTTTGTGAACAATAATAAAATACCCATCTGCTGACCACCCCTTCCTAAACGTGTATCCCACTCTGTATTGATAGTGAATAAGCAAAGACACTGTACTCTCAAACACTGGCAGGATAACAATCCTCGGGGCACACCCGATTTACTGCCCTGCCAATGTTAATTGGCTGGCTCCACCCGTAGTGTGAGCCATCAGTCCCAGTTACGGGTTTGTATAATGCACCAGCCAGGTGTCATGGGTCTCAGCACCAGTGCACATTGCACTATAAGCCCATGACTTTCAAACGACAATGGAAGTCGTGGCACAGAGCTACAGACGAGAAAACTGCCTTGTAATTGACCAGGAGTCGAGTACAAAGACCTGCTGGATGGTGTGTGAGAGAGAGAGACTTGTTTCACTCTGACAAAAAAGTGTGATATCATCAATCACACCACCTTACCTTCGAACACGGGATTTTACACACCAAAAACGACGATATTTGGTTCGTCAATCGCGAATGAATTTACTGTGACACTTGTTATTCTGAAATCATGGAGTAACGTATGAAAATTCCGAAAATTTCATGTTTTTTCACATGGTTTGTCGGAATATCATACCATTTACCCAGCTGTTCTCGATACAAACACAAAGCATTATGGTACTAATCGCCTGCACGATGTAGCTCGGATAATAATTAGTGGAAAATATACCTATAGAGAGCCGGAACTTTAGTGTGGGATGTGCTGCAAACTATTGCGTAATTAGAACCTTATCTCATCTGCAAAGATTTTTACTCGAAAACAGAGAAAACTAACGGTTACACTCATTTTTTTAATGAATGCCGTTGTCAATGATATAACAGGTTCCATATCATCCTTATGCTTCACAAAGTTACCTAATGTTGTAATACTCATAATCGTATGTGCCTCATATCTAGAGAACCAAAAAATGTCTTTTCAACCGGTGTTTCACCTATCTTGATGCACAACAACCAAATAAACACGGGAAATGTGTTGAACGCCAGTATATCTCACAGTCGAAAAAGAGACTTCTGGAACTCTCAGACCTGCCGGACCAACGACACAAAGAGAGAGGGAGAGACTTGTAATGGCTTTCTCAAATAAGTACGAAACTATGAAGTCAAAAAGAAGAAAACCCTTCTTCCATACATGTTTGAACAAGCTGTAACAATTCTCTCTCTCTCGTTGTGTAGTCCGCCAGGCTGGTCAGAGAGTTCCAGACGCCTCTTGTTTGACTGCAGCGTATACTGGCGTCCTATACATTTCCCGCCTTTATTTGGTTGAGAGAACATCGACTGTGACGTGTTGTTTGCATCTAAATGGTGAAACACGAAGGAAAAGATATTTTCTGGTTCTCCAGGTATGAGAAACACGTATGATTACGAGTATTAAAACCTTACATGACTTTGTAGGGTATATGGATAATCTGGAAGTTGTTATACCATTTACATCGGTATTTGTTTAAAAATAAGAGTGGAACTTGCAGACGTGCTGGACCGACGAAACAAAGAGAGAAAGACTTTTAACAGTATGTTTCAAACGTGTATGAAACTAGGTAGTTGAAAGCAAGGCAAGCCTCTTTCCATACCTATAAGACATTCAACAGTGAGCAGAGTCTCGGAAATACCTCTTCGTGACAACTGTACCTCTGGAAATATCAAATATCAATATCTGGCTACCAGGTTTGGTGATTTACTACGCCATCCTCAGGCACCCTGAGTGACGTGTAGGAAGTCGGAAGATGATGGATGAAGTGATTGTTGTACCAACTAGAAATCTACAGGTGCAAGTATTTGAATTCCGGCACCTACTTTGACGAGAACTAAGGTTAGAATCTTCCTAAACGTCAGTCAGGGTCTCAAAATGGTGTAGGAAATTGTCAAACCTAGTAGCCAAGTATGTGCGCATGTGCATGTGTGTAACCAGGTAACACAAAAACCTGTTTTCTTGTTTGTGTTACATTATAAGCTGCAACACAGCAATTGAGTTATTTTTCATGATTAACCTTTGTATGACACTGGGGCATCACCTAACTGTGGCCTGCCCCGTCTATGTATTAGAGTAGCTACACTAATACTAATGCAATTTAGTGAAAAGCAAATAGTGGTTTGCCTACGAGTGACTGCTTTTCAGCATGAGTACTCTAATCAGAAGGAGTAATCCCTGACACAAAGACACTGATATAACTGTTGAGCAGAGCAATCTGTATGTCATTCACCAAGCTTGCTGCTTTTGAACTCCAAAGAAATGTCCATAAATTTGTCAACAGCATTACACGTATGATTAAAAAAGCTGCTGATTGACCTACACCAAAATCCTCTGTTCTGCTTGAGGGACAGCCAGAGACATGGTGGACATCAATTTCTATCTTATGAATGATTCTTTCCATGATTTTTACATTTGGGAGCGGTAAATTATAATTCATGTACTACGTAAGTTATTTCTTCCAACACCAATGAGGAACAACTTTTACCAAATCAGAATATCCACTAAAGTAATTTAATTAGTTGCATAGTTCATTCCACAGACCATTAGTGATATCATAATGGATTTGGAAATGTTACAAAGCAATACATAGCTGAAAAAGAAGTGCTGTGCTAATGATCCTAAAGGGATACTTTCTCAAGAACATGGAAAAAGTAAACATTTGTTAATTTTTTCATTGAGCAATTAGTCAAACAACTAGCAAAAAAAAAATTATATGTGTATGTACTACTGTGTATGATACTTCATATGCTATTCCAGCTAACAACTGTCACAATAAATGCAGTTTACAAAATTTACTTGCATGTGTCATAATGCAGTACTGAGGCTGTGCAGAGGTCAAATATTACATGACATTTATTTTATATGATGTAGTTAATTATAAATATGTCAGACTGGCTGTATACTTACATACGCCAATGGTATAAAAAGACTTGGTCAGAAATAAACATTTAAGACTCTTCTTAATCCATACTTTATTAGAAGCTTAACTGTTTTTGGTTACTAGTACAGTATTCAAACTGTAAGGGGCATCCTTTTGGACCACAGTAAGTGACTTTACAACTTGATGAAGGTTGCTCTTGTTTCTAGTGTTCATTCCACTCATTAAGCTGTTGCGCTGAAAGAGAGGTATATTCCTATTGACAAATTTCACTAAGAGATAAATATATTGTGAATATGTAGACTTTGACAGGTATTAATTGATGATATTCAACTCAGGTCTCCATCAGTATCAAGCAATTTACTGAACACAATATCTCTGTGGTACACTGGGCTACTATCTTCAGGTGAGAATGCTGTAGGCTAATCTCACCAGAACTGATTGATACCGTGAACTACACCACTTTTATACGCTGTGGAAGACCAACAGTGCATGCTCCACAAATCATCACTACTGCCCTCTAGTGCAAATGAATTTACAGCACTCTAGGGATGAAGACTGGTAGAAATAGTACATTGCTATGGTGTACCACTATCAATAAATTCTGCTGGTCAAGTATATGACCACTGTTTTTTAATGTCAGATAAAACAGGATCCAAAATGTTACTTAAAGGGTAAACCTTGTCTGTATTTACAATGTTTCTGCCAGTCTAATTTCAATAGCTTTCTTGAAAATGCAGCACCAGGAGTGAGATTCAGAGGCAACAATTTATGTCTTTACCATAACATATTGTGGGTCTGTTGGTAAGACAGTGCTCTGCAACACCAGATTGCTCAGGCTGTATCAAACATGTATGTCGATAGTGCTCAGTACATTTGTCTTAGATAATCCAAATTGTCTGACCAATATATGATTTCCGATAGCACCAAGGGATTTTACAAACACCAGGCTGCCTCTATCCTAGGTCATCTTTAACCTAGGCAAGGTGTCCTCTAATCTTGGCTGGTGGACAAAATAATCTTTTCATATTATATCTTTTTAAAATTCTTCCTATTTTTCAAAAAATACACCCAGCATATGGTCAAAAGGCTACTAGTCTACACGTATCTCCCTGCAGTTTTGACACAGACCCAAAATCAAAGACATGATGGATCTGTTTTGTTTGTGTTGCCGTAGTGCTTTAACATAAGCTAAAAGTGGTGCAACTCGTGTGTCAATGTCTCAGCAGCTGAGATGGCATACACACTCTTTGCCAATGTCTGCAGGCCCCAGTGCATTGGTACAGAGGATGGAAACTTGTTGCATGCACATACATCAGTGCCTACACGACTACACTGCAATTCACACTTACGTTTATGGCAGAGGTTTCATCAAACCACTTTGACACTATGTCTGTACCATTTCACTTTCCAGCAGTGCGCAGCAAAGACAAACACCTAAATCTTTCCATCTGCACTCTGATATCTCTTATTTTATTCCAGTGATCATTTCTTCCTATGTAGGTGGATGTCAACAAAATATTTTTGCAATCTAAGGAGAATGTCGGAAATGGAAATTTCATGAAAATATCTCACCACAGTGAAAAACACTTGCCACCTCAACTTGCATATCACATTCATGACATTGTCTTCCTCATTTGTGATAACACAAAATGAGCTGCTCATCTTTGAACATTTTCACTGCCCTCGATGAATCCTAGTGGGTAAAGATCCCATACTGCACAGCAGTAACTCTATAAGAAGATGGCCAGTCATTGTTTAGGCAGTCTCTTTAGTAGACCTGTAACATGTTTTCAGTGTTCTGGCAGTAAAATGCAGTCTTTGGTTTGCCTTCCCCACAATTTTATCTATGTGATCATTCCAATTAATTTCTTTCATAATTGTAATTACTAAGTATTTCATTCAATGGGCAGCCTTTAGATTTGTCTGATTTATTGTGTAACAAAAAATTAATGGCTTGCTTTCTCTACTCATGTGGTTGACCTTATCCTTTTCATTATTTAGGATCAATTGCCACATTTTTTTTTACCAAACTCATGTGTTGTCTACATCATTTTGCAATTACTTTTGATCTTCTGATGACTTTACTAGATAGTAAATGACAGCCTCATCTGCTGAGATTGTCTCCTAAATGATTTTCATAGATTAGAAACAGCAGAGGGCCTATAGTCCTTCCTTGGGAAAAGCTTGATATCACTTCTGTCTTCCTCAGTGTCTTTCCATCAGTTATTATGAATTGTGATCTTTCTGACAGGAAATTATTAATTCAGTCACATGACTGAGATGATATGCCAAAGGCGCACAATCTGATCGTAAGCTGCTTGTGAGGAATGGTATCAAAAGCCTTTCAGAAATATAGAAATATGGAATCAGTCTGAGATCCCCTGTTGGTAGGACCCATTACTTCATGTGAATAAAGAGCTAGTTACATGCCACAAGAACGATATATTCTGATCATCTCTTCTGAGGTAATTCAAAATGTTTGAACACATTGTATGACATTAGTCATGAGGTACTTGCTCCTACTCCTTGCATCATGTATCACTTCCAATATAGACAATTACAACACAGTAATAAGTTCTGCCAGAGTCCGTGCAATGTACCTCCATTGACTCTGATTATGACTCACTATCATCAATAGTTGGTGGCTGTACAACATCATTTTGTAGCCCAACAACTCAATATAACAAGTTTATACCAAATTTAATACTAGTAGTCACACACGTTAGTGAATTATTTAATAAAAGATAAGCTGAATTTGTATCTGTTGTTAGAGATCCTGAAGGATAATAATGTTGCTCAAAACAGATTGATTTCAACTTTGATATAAATCCCTTTTATTTTTCAGAGTGCTGAATGTATACAAATGGTAGACGCATACCAGTAGCTCACGTAATAACTTCAATACCTATCAGCAATGCAAAATTTTAGACTTTGTACAGACATAGCACTTAGGCCCAGAATCATTAGCTAAATAAGAAGGTGCATCAGTGCAATAAACTATCAAGAATCTTATCTACTTCTCGACAAATTAAAGTCACTCATGTGAGATCTCATCATTTACTAAACAGACATTAAAATTAGGGTCCCAATGTTTACAAGTTATCACACATGCCCAAGATTAAACTTCATAAATTAAAACTGTAATTAAATATACATTGAAAGAAGGAAACCCATGCTGATAAGATCATATATGTTTCTGTTGAGGAGTCCCAGTTATGGCACTATTTACCTAAATAAACTCAGTTGTTTATAACATTTTTGTGAATTTGTTTAATTAGAAAAATAATTTGTTCATGATATTGCTGGCATTGTCCTCTTTCATCTTTTTTTATGTGTGATTTTTGTGATGGGTTCAGTTGTTACAATTTACTATGAACAATAATGTTAATAACTTTTTTTAACTATTACAGCTTCATGCATGAATTATGTTCAATGGGCTCACATTATTGCCGTGGTTCTGCAACTGTCATTGGTTTCTCTATAGCATGCTTGTAAGACATTAGTATGTATTTTCACTTAAACTATAATAATGATGATCTTCCAAGTGTCAGCCCCCCCATCTTACTTCATCCCACAACCATTCTACCAGAACACACCTCTTTCCACTTAGGAAAACTCTGATGCGCAAGTGACTTGCTAGCTGCATTAGCCTGTACTCGACTCACTTGTCACACCTCGTCTGTCAACTCGCTGCCCAACAGACATTCACACCAGCTCAGAGCCAACTTGTCAGAGTCTGTCTGCCCTATGGCAATTGAACCAGTTGCCGGTAACATTCATACCCCAACTTCATATATTACTTACCTGCTTGGTGCTATATCCATTATTTTCTCAATAACAACCCTCTTTAATTCAGTCTCTTCCAAAATATCTGGGAGTATGCGTGCGGAACGATTTGAGGTGGAATGATCATATAAAAGTAATTGTTGGTAAGGTGGGTACCAGGTTGAGATTCATTGGGAGAGTCCTTAGAAAATGTAGTCCATCAACAAAGGAGGTGGCTTACAAAACACTCGTTCGACCTATACTTGAGTATTGCTCATCAGTGTGGGATCCGTACCAGATCGGTCTGACGGAGGAGATAGAGAAGATCCAAAGAAGAGCGGCGCGTTTCGTCACAGGGTTATTTGGTAACCGTGATAGCGTTACGGAGATGTTTAATAAACTCAAGTGGCAGACTCTGCAAGAGAGGCGCTCTGCATCGCGGTGTAGCTTGCTCGCCAGGTTTCGAGAGGGTGCGTTTCTGGATGAGGTATCGAATATATTGCTTCCCCCTACTTATACCTCCCGAGGAGATCACGAATGTAAAATTAGAGAGATTAGAGCGCGCACGGAGGCTTTCAGACAGTCGTTCTTCCCGCGAACCATACGCTACTGGAACAGGAAAGGGAGGTAATGACAGTGGCACGTAAAGTGCCCTCCGCCACACACTGTTGGGTGGCTTGCGGAGTATAAATGTAAATGTAGATGAGATCTGGCTAAATGGCTCTGAGCACTATGCGACTTAACTTCTGAGGTCATCAGTCGCCTATAACTTAGAACTAATTAAACCTAACTAACCTAAGGACATCACACACATCCATGCCCGAGGCAGGATTCGAACCTGCAACCATAACAGTCGCTCAGCTCCAGACTGTAGCGCCTAGAACCGCACGACCACTCCAGCCAGCCAAGAGATCTCCCTCAATTTCTTTTCTGTTTTCTTTATCCTGTACATAAACCCTTTTATACATATCCCCATACTAAATATAATGCATCTTCCTTAGACAAATCTTTAACCTCTTCCAGTATATTCTGTTCACCCCTTACTTATTTAATTGTCCTTGCCACTTTAAGTTTTAAATTTTCCTATTCCTTAGGAACTAATAGCTTATGGTTCCTAGCATAAGATAACTAGTCATTAATATCATACTCAGCTTCCTTTTTGTTCACCCAATCACTGCTAATATTCTTATCCAGACACATCTGACTACCATCCATAAAAACATGTGCCTCAACTTCTCCGACAGGGCAGAACTCAAAAACATTTTCATTACTGCAGTTAACCTCAATGTCAACCACTAATTCACGATTACCCCACACAACATTATAAGGTGCACCCACTGGTACAGGCACAGCATTTACATGTTCATCATTACCTACTGCTTCATCACCAAATACTGGTACTGGCACATTATCAATATTATCAATAACAGAACATGCTCCACTGTGAGCAGGCTCACATACATTAATATTTGAAGAACTCCTATTGTTATTCATCTCTGTATCTACACCCGTAACCTGATTGTCAATAGTTTTGACATTATTTGCTTTGCCCCTCATTTACATATCAACACCTATTTCTATTTCTGGCATAACCACTATCTTTGTTTCAAATACCTCAGTGATCTTCATTGAAGTGAAACCCACAGTATTTTCTTCATTATCTTCCAGTTCAACAATTTCATCTCATCTCTAGCAAACAATTCTCCAATGTAATAAATACAATCACAATTGCTATATTAATTTTATTTAAAGAGCATGTATTATTAAAATTGTTACTACTGTTTGAGGTACTATAGTTTCTAAAACATTTCCACATGTTGTTATTACCTATAACTACATCCATGTTGCATATTGCCACTGTTTCTCACTATAACTCTCCTGCCTGTTGTAACCCTGTGTGGCCCTATTTTTTGCATATTTATTTGCTCCCCTGTAGACCTTGAGTGATGCTCCAATTAGTTTTCCTGACTGTCTGCCATGAGTGCTTGCACCCCATGCCCTCTCTTTTGTTGGCCCTTGCCTTACTTCCTCTCTGCTCTATTCAGATATCTTATTTCTTCAGTTTTAATTGCCTTTCTCACCCTGCTGTGCCTCACTTCAATTCCTTTGTGATTTTTATGTGCACTCCTATCATTTATCCCCCCATTCCTGAGATTTCTATTGAAATTATATTGTAATTATGTCTTTCATGATTTCCATTGCAATACCTCTGCTCAACAATCTTTGGTCTGTAATGCAGAGCCCTATCCCCATTTTCTGTGGAATTCAGAAATTCCTCTACAGAATCAGTAGGGCTATGGATGATGTCCCTCTCCATTGATTCTGGAAGTCTCCTCTTTTAATACAGAGACTTCTGTAAGAACTAATGGCATATACAAATGTATTAATTTATTTAATTCTCTTGCACAACATTCCCTCATGCTCTCTTTACCACTCTTATATCCTGACATATTAACAGATTCATTTTGTAATCTTATTTGTTTAGTTTAGCAATGGCCTTGCCGCAGTGGATACATCGGTTCTCGTCAGATAACCAAAGTTAAGCACTGTCGGGCGTGGTCGGCACTTGGATAGGTGACCATCCAGGCTGCCATGTGCTATTGCCATTGTTGGGGGTGCACTCAGCCTCGTGATGCCAATTGAGAAGCTACTCGACTGAATAGTAGCAGCTTCGGTCAAGAATACCAACTTACGACCGGGAGAGCGGTGTGCTGACCCCCTGCCCCTCCTATCCGCATCCTCCACCAAGGATGACAAGGCAGTCAAATGGTCCCGGTAGGCCACTTGTGGGCTGAAGATGGAGTGCTTTCATATTTGTTTAGCTTGCCTACAGTATTTATTTAAGAACATCATTTCAAAAGTCCTAAAGGCAACAGATGGCTTTGCATGCTGGTTTCCCATGTCTAAGCTCCCCTTCAAATAGCCTCTTTACAAATTTAATGTTAGCCATGTTACTCATCCCAGCATTTTCATATGAAGCCAAGAAGTCCACTCCATGCTACCTACCCTCATTGATTTAAATGCTACTTTTGTTTGTAATTAATAATTTATACACTTCTGTTCTCGTGCCTCAAAATGACTTTCCATGGTTTCCACCCTGCCTAAATCCCTTTTCGACCTCATGAACTCTGTTATTAACTCCCATCGGAATTTCTACATTGTTTTCAAATTTATTTGTAAGCACTGTAAATTTAATATTTAGCTGATCAAACTTTCCACTTGCTGCATTTACCATCAATTTCATTTCCCCTAATTATGAATCTATGTTCCCAGCTATTTCACTTCTTACACTTCCTATTGTACTCTCCCTGTTTTAATCTACGTCTCTAACTATCTGAGATCTTATACTCCCCATTTGTGAATCTATCTTTTTTAATTTCTTACTGGATGTTAAAAAATGCATTCAGATCCGTTCCTGGCACTCACCCTATTTCATCCCTTGTCTTTGGCATGCTAATGTTACTATCACTCCCTGCACCACATAACCACAATGACTTTTAAATTATTGTATTCATTGGCCATGGCTGATGATCAAACTACAAATTTACGATGCAGCTGCTGACTGCTGGTCGACTTATGCCAGCTCTGTTGCTCTGCATTTGGTCTCATGCCAATACAATATCACTTGCAATGTGGACTTTCTATCTACCTCATATGACGCCGTGTGAAACCATGATTTCAGCTGTTTCGTAGCGGTGTGATGCCGTGTTAAGATGCCACCTCTGCAGCTCACAAGGAGAAGGCCATAGGCACGGCCAACCGATTCAGCTCAGATTTGGCAGGTTGCTTGTGTAGAACCTAAAACGAAGGACTCTAAGATATTTTGGGTCAACACCACCGAAATTTTGAGAAAATCACCCCTAAAGTTTATGACGAGCAATCGAATCAAAATTGGAGGAATCGATAGATAATTGTAAATAGAGAATTTTTATCATCAGGTCCGCAAAAGCAAAGTTTTCCAGAAATCTAGGAAAGATACTTTTACAACTGCCGGATCTGTACCCACATGGTAAACGCTTTTCGTCGACAGTGCCTATAGCGTAATGACCAAGGTATTTGGCTGGCAATCAGAAAACCCGTGATCGAATGTCGAAGAAAAATAGCGGAGATTATTCTTTTCGTTTGTATTTTTCCATATCTCAATTGATAGGGATAGGAGGGGTTAATAAGGTAAGTAAATCAATAAGGAATGTTAATAATAAGATAGGCAAACCAATTTCCCAAACGCCGTGAGTTAGTAAAGTATTAAACTTTGAAGCTTGTCACATGAAAACAACTCCGAGTAAGAGTGCTGCGAATTTCTCACGAGGGATCATAGATAGCCAACTGCGCGACGCTTGTTTACAGCGAGGCACGGGACAGAATGCACGTGACGAGAGTTAAGTTGTCCCGATTGTCTCTCCGTCATATCATAGTTGTGAACCTGGAAGAGTGAAGGTGTCCAGCATGAATCGTATGGAAGTCGATGGGAAGGAGTTGTTTTCCGTCATGAGGCTGCCACGAACCTTTAGTGATTTTTCCATCGTTAATGCGTCGAATGAAATACGTTTTGTGAATGAATACAGTGTTCTTCTGTAAGTAACATATGGCGAGTACTATGTAATATGTATATAGTTGGGAGCCTGCCACAGTTACCGACGCTGTGTTTTGGTTTGTAAAAGTGATGTACGAGGGATGCTTTATCAATGCACTACCGGAAGCAGGCAGTACTGTTTCTCGGCATTCCAGATTGATAGAAGCGGCTACCATTGAGGGATTTTTGGAGCTGACGAACGAAGTAACAACGAGAATACCTTAGTTGTGGGCTGCAGATGCAGCGCTTCAATATACGGCCAACAAGTATTTTACGTGTGCTGTGTTATTATCTTGGGCAAGAAATTTCAAATCAGAGTATAAAATTCGTCAACGGCACGCCACTAAATACGTCTCTCATCAGGAGGTACAAAATATAGAAGATATACAGTAAGTGGCGGCTCTTTTCACCACGCAAACGGCGTCACTTACGAAGGGTTTTAATTGTGATTACGTGATCAACACCGATCAAACAGGATGCGAGTATCGGGTGAATATTAGATGCACGTTATCTCATAAGGGAGAAAAACTAACCCTTGCCGCAGTTGGTAGTAAAAACAAACTAACACATTCGTACACGGCGCAGTATGCCATCACAGCTTCTGGAAAAGTGTTGCCTTAGGTTTCCCTGTGTCTACAAGAAACGAATGTTACATTTGGTCCTCAGGTTATAGAAGAGGTCAATCGTTTAACCGACTCGTTGATAAATGTTTCCATTACCTGCTCCAAATCCGGGAAACAGACGAATGAGATTTACAGAACATTTATTGAGAATGTTTTAATCCATACGTTTCTGATAACAAGTTTTGTCTAATATTGGATTCCTGGAGTGGACAAATTAATACTACAATACATGATACAATGTTTATGGATGGCGATGGTTCAAATGGCTCTGAGCACTATGGGACCCAACTTCTGAGGTCATCAGTCCTCTAGAACTTAGAACTACTTAAACCTAACTAACCTAACGAAATCGTACACATCCATGCCCAAGGCAGGATTCGAACACGCTACCATAGTGGTCTCACGGGTCCAGACTGTAGCGCTTAGTACCGCATGGCCACTCCGGCCGGCATGGTGGGTGAGGGTCAGCCGACGTGCACTAAAAGTAATGCCACCTAACTGCACATCTGCGTGCCAGCCGCATGATGTTTATTTCTATCGCCAGGTTAAAAACTTTATTTCCAGGTTTCAGAATGGCAGTGTGCTTCTGGAAAATGGTTCAAATGGCTCTGAGCACTATGGGACTCAACTGCTGCGGTCATTAGTCCCCTAGAACTTAGAACTAGTTAAACCTAACCTAACCTAAGGACATCACTAACATCCATGCCCGAGGCAGGATTCGAACCTGCGACCGTAGCGGTCTTGCGGTTCCAGACTGCAGCGCCTTTAACCGCACGGCCACTTCGGCCGGCGTGCTTCTGGAAACCCACCGGGAATCGCCACAACCGCAAGGATGCAATAACTATTCACAGCATAATTCATAACCAACTTTCAGCACCAATGTTTCAAGCAATGATATCGTATGTGTGGTACACATCAAAATTAATTCCCGAAAAATACATATTTTTAAACGTAAATCAAATTTGTTTTCCGCCGGCTCTTCAGAAGGAACAGTGTAGCTGTCCAAAGATAGCATTCATTAGATGTTCTTGGTGCCATGAGTATATTTGTTTCGAATGTTTGTATGACAAGTACCATCCATCTAGTTGTTCAAAGAAAAGTGAGGACACGTAACAGTGACTGGAAGAGCCATTGTAAAGTGACCTGGAGTAACATTTTAATTGTTTACTAGCCCAAGAGGTTTCAGAAATTTATTTGCCTACCTTCTTATTATCATTCCTGATTGATTTACTTACCTTATTAACCCCTCCTATCCCCATCAGTTGCCGGCCAGGATGGCCGAGCGGTTCTAGGCGCTACAGTCTGGAACCGCGCGACCGCTACGGTCGCAGGTTCGAATCCTGCCTCGGGCATGGATGTGTATGATGTCCTTAGGTTAGCTAGGTTTAAATAGTTCTAAGTTCTAGGGGACTGATGACCTCAATAGTTAAGTCCCATAGTGTTCAGAGCCATTTTTATCCCTATCAGTTGAGATATGGCAAAATACAAACGAAAAGAATAACATCCGCTAGGTTTCTTCGAGATTCGAACCCGGGTTTTCCGATTCCCAACCAGTTACCGTGGCAATTGCGCTATTTTTTTGGTGCAATAATCTTTATTCAACAAACTAACAGTACACACACACACACACACACACACACACACACACACACACACACACACACACACAGTTCAACGGTTCTTCAAGGTAACATTTAAAATTTAAACATATACAAATGATTGTTAGTTAAACAAAAATATTAGAATAACTTTGAATACAACAAAACATAACATATTCTGCCTTCTTCCTTTCTTTTTTTTTCAATAACCTTTATTGAACAAACTAACAGTATATATATATATATATATATATATATATATATATATATATATATATATACTCCTGGAAATTGAAATAAGAACACCGTGAATTCATTGTCCCAGGAAGGGGAAACTTTATTGACACATTCCTGGGGTCAGATACATCACATGATCACACTGACAGAACCACAGGCACATAGACACAGGCAACAGAGCATGCACAATGTCGGCACTAGTACAGTGTATATCCACCTTTCGCAGCAATGCAGGCTGCTGTTCTCCCATGGAGACGATCTTAGAGATGCTGGATGTAGTCCTGTGGAACGGCTTGCCATGCCATTTCCACCTGGCGCCTCAGTTGGACCAGCGTTCGTGCTGGACGTGCAGACCGCGTGAGACGACGCTTCATCCAGTCCCAAACATGCTCAATGGGGGACAGATCCGGAGATCTTGCTGGCCAGGGTAGTTGACTTACACCTTCTAGAGCACGTTGGGTGGCACGGGATACATGCGGACGTGCATTGTCCTGTTGGAACAGCAAGTTCCCTTGCCGGTCTAGGAATGGTAGAACGATGGGTTCGATGACGGTTTGGATGTACCGTGCACTATTCAGTGTCCCCTCGACGATCACCAGTGGTGTACGGCCAGTGTAGGAGATCGCTCCCCACACCATGATGCCGGGTGTTGGCCCTGTGTGCCTCGGTCGTATGCAGTCCTGATTGTGGCGCTCACCTGCACGGCGCCAAACACGCATACGACCATCATTGGCACCAAGGCAGAAGCGACTCTCATCGCTGAAGACGACACGTCTCCATTCGTCCCTCCATTCACGCCTGTCGCGACACCACTGGAGGCGGGCTGCACGATGTTGGGGCGTGAGCGGAAGACGGCCTAACGGTGTGCGGGACCGTAGCCCAGCTTCATGGAGATGGTAGCGAATGGTCCTCGCCGATACCCCAGGAGCAACAGTGTCCCTAATTTGCTGGGAAGTGGCGGTGCGGTACCCTACGGCACTGCGTAGGATCCTACGGTCTTGGCGTGCATCCGTGCGTCGCTGCGGTCCGGTCCCAGGTCGACGGGCACGTGCACCATCCGCCGACCACTGGCGACAACATCGATGTACTGTGGAGACCTCACGCCCCACGTGTTGAGCAATTCGGCGGTACGTCCACCCGACCACCCGCATGCCCACTATACGCCCTCGCTCAAAGTCAGTCAACTGCACATATGGTTCACGTCCACGCTGTCGCGGCATGCTACCAGTGTTAAAGACTGCGATGGAGCTCCGTATGCCACGGCAAACTGGCTGACACTGACGGCGGCGGTGCACAAATGCTGCGCAGCTAGCGCCATTCGAGGGCCAACACCGCGGTTCCTGGTGTGTCTGCTGTGCCGTGCATGTGATCATTGCTTGTACAGCCCTCTCGCAGTGTCCGGAGCAAGTATGGTGGGTCTGACCATGGAAATGGAAAAAAGAACACATTGACACCGGTGTGTCAGACCCACCATACTTGCTCCGGACACTGCGAGAGGGCTGTACAAGCAATGATCACACGCGCGGTGTTGGCCCTCGAATGGCGCTAGCTGCGCAGCATTTGTGCACCGCCGCCGTCAGTGTCAGCCAGTTTGCCATGGCATATGGAGGTCCATCGCAGTCTTTAACACTGGTAGCATGCCGCGACAGCGTGAATGTGAACCGTATGTGCAGTTGACGGACTTTGAGCGAGGGCATATAGTGGGCATGCGGGAGGCCGGGTGGACGTACCGCCGAATTCCTCAACACGTGGGGCGTGAGGTCTCCACAGTACATCAATGTTGTCGCCAGTGGTCGGCGGAAGGTGCACGTGCCCGTTGACCTGGGACCGGACCGCAGCGACGCACGGATGCACGCCAAGACCGTAGGATCCTACGCAGTGCCGTAGGGGACCGCACCGCCACTTCCCAGCAAATTAGGGACACTGTTGCTCCTGGGGTATCGGCGAGGACCATTCGCAACCGTCTCCATGAAGCTGGGCTACGGTCCCGCACACCGTTAGGCCGTCTTCCACTCACGCCCCAACATCGTGCAGCCCGCCTCCAGTGGTGTCGCGACAGGCGTGAATGGAGGGACGAATGGAGACGTGTCGTCTTCAGCGATGAGAGTCGCTTCTGCTTTGGTGCCAATGATGGTCGTATGCATGTTTGGCGCCGTGCAGGTGAGCGCCACAATCAGGACTGCATACGACCGAGGCACACAGGGCCAACATCCGGCATCATGGTGTGGGGAGCGATCTCCTACACTGGCCGTACACCACTGGTGATTCTCGAGGGGACATTGAATAGTGCACGGTACATCCAAACCGTCATCGAACCCATCGTTCTACCATTCCTAGACCGGCAAGGGAACTTGCTGTTCCAACAGGACAATGCACGTCCGCATGTATCCCGTGCCACCCAACGTGTTCTAGAAGGTGTAAGTCAACTACCCTGGCCAGCAAGATCTCCGGATCTGTCCCCCATTGAGCATGTTTGGGACTGGATGAAGCGTCGTCTCACGCGATCTGCACGTCCAGCACGAACGCTGGTCCAACTGAGGCGCCAGGTGGAAATGGCATGGCAAGCCGTTCCACAGGACTACATCCAGCATCTCTACGATCGTCTCCATGGGAGAATAGCAGCCTGCATTGCTGCGAAAGGTGGATATACACTGTACTAGTGCATGCTCTGTTGCCTGTGTCTATATGCCTGTGGTTCTGTCAGTGTGATCATGTGATGTATCTGACCCCAGGAATGTGTCAATAAAATTTCCCCTTCCTGGGACAATGAATTCACGGTGTTCTTATTTCAATTTCCAGGAGTGTATATATATATATATATACACACAACGCAACAGCTATTCAGGGTACCATTTAAACAGACACAAATGATTGATAGTTAAACAAAAAATATTAGAAAAACATTAAATACAACAAAATATAACATATTCTGCTTGTTTCTTTCTTTCTTTCTTTTCTTTTCTTTTTTTTTTTCTTTTTTGCTCGATGTATGAGAACGTGGATAAGGGTGTTGAATCATGTGATGGGTAGGCATGGCACACCCCAACTTTGAGGGGGGTCAAGGAACTCGCTGCAGAGATAACCGGCAAAAGTTTGTTGGTAAGATGGTTTTTGGGTGAGGGAGCTATGCGTGGTCACAACTTTGTACCAGAAGTCAAGGACTGTATGCAAACCACTCTGAAAGAGATATTCTAAAGCCTGTCCTTGAAACCAGATGAGTGTATGGTGCTTAGCAAGAGGATAGTGAAATGTCTGTGGCAACAACAATAAATCTGGGGTTACCGTCGTTGGCGGGACATGGAGGTAAAAGCCTACGATTTGTTGGATGAGGAGACATACATCTCGTTTCAGGGGGCACATAAGACGGTGTTCGTCGGTGTCTTCGAGCTGACAGTCAGGGCAGAGTGGGGAGGTGGCCAGTCCTATTTGCTAGTCAACTATTAGTCGGGAATTTGCCATAGACTAAAACATACCAGCGTGCAGACACAGATGACGGTAAAAAGGGTGCATGCACACACCCCCAAACCGTACGCCAGTTAATGTCAGGGCGCTATTGTACCATGGGGTCGCAAGGGTTGGACAGCATAAACAAACGATAATAATCTTCTGTATGGGGAGGACAGGTGACTGGATGATCGGCCCGAACGTAGCTGAGTTCTATGAAACAATTGGTGATGTGGTACAATAATGGAGAAATAGGTGCCACATTGAGTGGTGGATCGAAAGAAGCTGGTCGGAGGATATCTAAGAGACTGTGTTTTAAGGATGGGACTGGCCCCTGCCAGTGCCGCACCATAGTATGGACAAAGAGTGCAAAAGATCATGCCCACATGTTGACGAGTCTGGGGCCACCTTTTGCGGGAGGCAGTGTTAGTGTTGTAGTGGACTTTGAAAGGTGCCCCTGCTGACACGAAATATCCATAGGCTGATTGGATGCGGCAGCCAAGGAGTAACAGCATTGGGAGGATCTGGCAACGCGTACCAGTTTAGGGGCGACAAACATGTTGACATAGGACAAATGTTGGAGTTGGTTTAAGTTATGGTGGACTTGACAGACATGGTTCCGAATCGACCGCAAAAGCTGCCGGTAAGCGAGGGCCACTGTGTGGTATGTTGAGCTCGTAAATTCGATTCCCAAATAACAAAGTAGGTACTGACTGGGAGTGGGGTCGGCACCATAGCCAGGAGGCCGTGCCCAATGTGCATCATAGTCGATTTATGGAAATTAAGAATGCTACCAGAAAGACGTCCATACTGGTGGATCCACTGAATGGCATCATTGAGTTCCGTGGAGGAGCAGGTGAGAAGGAGGAGGTCGTCTGCATAAGCCCTGCAGTGAAAGGTGCAGTCACGTAAAGTGAGACCCTGCAGTCTAGAGGGTAAGACCAGTGATGAGGGGCTCAAGTGCAATGGCATATGGTAAAGTAGACATAGGGTATCCTTGACACACAGAGTGGCGTATAGGAATCGGTCCTACAAGCCTCCCATTGACTTGTACCATCGAGACCGCGGGAAGTAGTACCCGGTGAATGGCATCGAAAAAACGTAATAGGAACCCCATACGTGTCGCCACCATGAGGAGGAATGGGTGTCGAATGCGATCAAAGGCACTCATGAAATCGATGGATACCAGTGCTGCACGAAGACGACAAACTGCCACCAGAGCGATGAGGTCGCGGCATTCTCCTAGGGCTGTTTGTAAGGTGGCCCCACAATCACATGCAGTCTGCTCCGGTGCAAGGACCATAGGTAAGATGGTGCGTATGCACAATGGTAAGAGGCGTGCATAGATTTTAGAGTCTGCATTCATCAATGAAAGGGGTCAGTATGCAGAGACATGAGACCCTCCATTCGGCTTAGGCACAGGTAGAAGAATGCCAGTGACGAATTTAGGTGGAATTAGGAAGGACGGAGTAAAGGGTTCCTGAACCATTTCCATCCAGCGAGGAAGCATTAACGTGGTGAACACCCAGTAAAACTCCACGAGGAGACCATCTGGTCCTGGTGATTTGCTCTTGGCTCCCTTGTTGAGCGCTTCTACCACCTCTTCTGCGGTGATTGCAGACATCATGGATGTTGACTCTGCTATGGTGAGGGTCCGATCAGGAGAAGGATGGAGATCATCAGGAATTGGCGTTGCCATCAGTTCATTACCATAAAATTGACGATAATGTTCAGCAAAGGCAGACACCACTGCCGCCTGTGTTGTGTAGTGAACACCATTGCAGGTCATGATGTTGGGGACGAAAAGTCTACGTCGACGACGATGGTCGGAAGCAGCATGGATTGTGGATGGTGTTTCGTTGTGGAGGAGGTCCTGTCGTAGGGAACGCACCATGCAGTCGTGCATTTTGGAGAGAGAGGAGCCGGGATTTAGCACGTTGTCATTCCCTATGGGTTCCAGGTGATGGAGGGAGCGCATCGAGCTCACGGAGGACTGCGTAATGAAAATTTATGGTGTCTCGATGCCATGCTGCTACTTTCTTGCCACATTGCATGAAGACCTTTCTGATCGCAGGTTTGGCACATTTGACCCACAAATGGAACGTGGATGTGTACTGCACAAGGCGTCTTTTGCAGCACACCCATGTAGTGGCAATACATTGTCGGCAGTGTGGATCATTAAGGAGGGAGGTATTAAGCCTCCAGTAACCTCTGCTGCGCCATACTGACTGTGGTGGCAAAGCCAGGGAGCAAATGACGGCGCAATGGTCCGAAAAAGCAAGGGGCCATCGTTCAGCTTGGGCGACTTCGTTGCCGAGGTGGGCAGAGACATAAAACCAGTCCAGTCTGCTCGCAGAATGTGCTGTATAATGGGTAAAACCGGGGGTATGGCCATGAATTATCTTCCAGACGTCCAGTAGATGAAAATCTTCGATTAAGGTAAGCAGTGCCGGGCATGGCGAATAACCAGGCATTTGGTCCTGCAGATGGAGTATGCAGTTGAAATCGACTCCCATGATAAGGCGATCATAGAGCCAGAAAACAGGGGTGCCACGTCATGTCCGAAAAAAGTGGACCGCTGCCGACCGTTCGTGGAGCCAGACGGAGCGTAGATATTCATGACACGAGTGTCGAAGATGGTAACAGCCATGCCCCTTCCAGAGGGAAGGATTGTCACGTCCTTGAGTGGGATTCCTTCGCGTATGTAGAAAGCCACTCCACGCCATGATTGATCACATGTAAATGTGTACGAGTCGTAGCCATAGACCGGTGGTAGTGTGGCAATGCGTACTTCCTGAAGAAGGGCGATGTCGACGTCAGAGCCCGGAAGCATGTCACATAGGAGCTGCAGCTTGCGTGCAGTGCCGATCATGTTGATGTTCAGTGTCGCCAACCGGTACGTTTGTTTCCGTGGTGGTGGACGCTCATCTACCATTACCAAGGGAAGTATGAGGAGGGCACTGACAGGAAGTCCCGTCCCATCTGCTGCAGTGCCTCGCTTTTGATGTTAACAGGCAGCCTCGTCCGGCGAAGGAAACTCATCCGGTGGTGGGAGCGTACCTTCCTCAACGTCGACGGCCCATGCTCCTGTGCCGTGGGTCTGTCCAGTGTCCATGGGAACTGCGTCGTGGTCCGAGAGATCCGGAGCTGTCGGCGGGGATACAGACGTCTCAACCTGCGCACCGATCATTACATTGTACGTGGCGAACTTCATGGTGGTCCTGTCCTGCGAATCGTCTTGTTCATCGTGAAAGCCATCCGCCGACCTCCGCGTGGAAGTGTCGGCCGGTTGGGTGTGGTCTTCGTCGTCGCAGGTGGCGACGCTTTGAGAACCCGTGGGTGAACGGTGGCGGAGTTTACGCCTACGTGGAGAGCGTTGTTAGCGCACTTGTTCCTCAGTGTCGGACGATGGCAAGGAGGAGCGTTGACGTGAAGGCGTCGGTGGGTACAATGAGATTGTCAAACAGGTGATGTGAAGAAGTAGTGGTCTACTCAGCGTCCGGTGCGGGAGCCTGTTCGGCGGCAACGTTGTCAGGTGGGACGCCTGCACCATCCGTAGGTGTTTGGGACCGTGGAACGTGCCGATCGGAATGACCGGGCGACGGACTGGACGAAATTGTAGATGTGGCAAGAGCCGCTGCGTAAGTGACCGGTAGGGCGGTCATCATGGGTGTGGCGGACACTTCCGACAACGGGAGCTGCGCGCTGCATCGTTGAATGCATTCAGACCGTAGATGACCTTCTTTCCCGCAACCAGAACAGGTCTGAGGTTGGCCGTCGTACATTATAATGGCACGGCAGCCTCCGATACGTAGATAGGAAGGCACGTGTTTCTGCAACTCGCTGCGGACCTGTCTAACACCGTTTAAAACGGGATAGGTTTGAAACTGTACCCATCGTTCGGCAACATATTCCAGAACGTTGCCAGAGGGATGGAGAGCCTCGATGACGACATCTGCAGGTAGTTCGAATGGCAGTTCGAAGATCCTTATCGTTCGTGTGCCGAGACCTGAGTGATCGACGGCAACGGGTCCGACGTTGCCGTCGGAATGACAGAAGCGCAGTCCACATTTTGCCTCTTGAAGCACCTTGATCATTTTGACGGAGACGGTACTGTTAACTATGGTCAAGTGGATACCAATTAGATCCGTTGGTGGTATTTTAACTTCATCGCGAATAAATCGTTCTACCTCCAGGCCCTTGGGTCGGGCGAAGTCGGAACAAAAGTTGAAACGTAACGTCTTCTTCCAATAGTTGTGCGCCATGATGGTCTAGAAGGAAAACGGCACTTACAGCGGCCGAAGTAAACTCAAACACACTGTGCGCGCCTTGCCCCCAGCGCACTGGCGCGTGACCCCCTCTCAGCTCTGCCGGCGGCAGACTGCTATCTGCGCTGTCGGCGAAAAGCGTTTATCATCTGGGTACGGAAGCCGCAGTTCTAAAATTTCTCACCTCGATTTCTGGAGAAGTATGCGTTTTCGGACCTCGTACCTTATGATGAAAAATGCTCTATTTACAATCATCTATCGATCCCGCCAATTTTGAGTCGATTGCTCGTCATAACTTTTAGGGGTGATTTTCTCAAAAACGCGTGGGTGTTGACCCAAAGTATCTTCTTCGTTTTAGGTTGTACACAAGTGACCTGGCAAATTTGAGCCGAATCGGTTGGCCGTGTCTGAGGCCTTCCCCTTGTAAGACATGTATCGGTCACAGTGTAAGAAAAACGACGTACAAAACTTCATCACGTGTTGGCACTACACGATAACGCACTCTGCTGGCTTTACTAACAAAACTATGCAGGAGTTTCAAAAGTTATAATTCACGCACTTATTCTTCTGACATTACGCCCTCAAATGTTTACCTTCCTAGGGCCATACCGATAAACAGTGCTCTCTAGTTTCACAACATCTTTACCTCAGATCCATTAGGTTTCTACAGGCAGGGAATCGATAAACTGCCTTAGCGTTTAAGACCGTTTTAAACAAAGCGCGAGAAGATACTGTTGATGATTAATTTCTCTCTGATATTTACTACTGTGTTCAGTTAAGTAACGAAAAACGCTTTTAAAATACGCGCTGTGCTAATTCACATGAAATTCAGATTACCACTATATCTGTAGGATGAAAGTCTGTTTCAATAAAACATAAGGTATCTGTAACACGAGAGTGCCTAATCAGCACAAATTAGAACGATATTACTCATTCTGGATTTAGAAACAGTCTATATTTACCTGCTGTCTTGTGTCACAGTGAAGTAGTATGGAAATGTGGCATTTCATAAATAAAACAAACGAAATTTCCTTACTGATTACCGATGAGACTGCTTGTAGCTCTGTCAGGAAACGGCTGAAAATGTATTGTTCAGCGAGACTGGAAGTGGTAACAAATGCAGCCCCTCTTTACAGACCAGGTTCCCTCAGGTACTGCAACGTTGAGCTTACCCTTTTTGTTCCAGTGCTGGCTAGGACAGATAAGCTAGTAACGAATGCTATGAGATCAACTATAATTTCGACGTCGAATGATTTAATTAACTATCACAGCTATTGGTGTTTTTCTGTCTTAAACTACTGAAACTACAAAGATCATCGCCAGACTTGTTTCACATTTTTAGAACATCTCCAGTAGTTACACTGTAAAATTTATGAGTAGGTAAGACACCTTTTTTATATTAATTGACTTGGAAAACATTTTTGAGATCGATTTCAATGACACTGTCCATGGAAGATAGGCCACAAATGAAGAGACAACCACAGAGCATCGATTGCAAAACGCAACATCCACGATGAGCCTATGTATGCTACAAATAACGTGAAGTTCCAAACCAAGAGAGGCTTTTCATATTTTTCTCTTTTGCATCTGTATCAGAAGAGATAAATTTTCTTGTAAATATACATTTTGATTACTCTGTGGTATACTGGAATAATTTAAAGCTATGCCTGAAACAAACAGTTTTCTGTCATTTCATCAAAACTTTCTTCGTAAGGTAGGTATCATAAGTGTGAATTCAATTGCATTTTCTGCTACATTTTAATGATGATGACAGAATATATGCTTAAGAGACTCTCAAACCATTTTCTGCACGAACAGTTTCAGCATGAGTAATGTTGATATCACCGTGTCGAAACTGTGTGGCATTTGCGTTGGCAGCTGTTAAGTTTCTCACACTTTGCCACAGGCAACATCTCCAAATTAAGCAGTTCTCATAAAACCTAGCAGAATACCCTTCGTGTCACTTTCAGTTAGCTTATATTCTTCATAGCTCCGTTCATAAAATTCAAAGTCAGATGGACAGTCTGCATTTCCGTCGAAGACGCCCTGCGCCACTTTCACTCGTTGCTTCACTTCTTTTTCATGGAAAAGGTGTGATATCACAAACCATATTATACCATTTCGTAAATGAAACGTAAGCTATTGGTAGAATGACATAGTGGTTTAGGCGGTCAGTTCCTACTATGCAGGTAAGTGATTCGAATCCTGTTATTCTCGTGATTTTTAATTCGTGGTAAGAGTTATTAGGGTAGCTGGACAACGAGAAGCATGAAGAATTCATAATTTTAAAGTATTATACATAATTTTAAAGTATTCGTAAGTATATAACTGAGAATGTAGAGGACTGAAATGCTCCACTTTACGTCTACCCGCTGGTCTTGCATCATTCTTTCTCCGCATGCATTGTTATTTGAGTTTGGCGTTAAAAGAAAATGATATCACCTTTGTGCTTCTGTCGTTTTGTTATTCTGCCTGCATGAAGATAAAGAGAACACAAATTAAAATGATGCTTTTTCTCGAAGAAAAAACCATTAAGTAATTTCTCTTTGATGCCGTCATCAACATTGGCGTCATGTGTCATGGGACAAAAAAAAATAGTTTCGTGTTTCTCTCAGTCATTTTGATCAATGGCCATAAAAAAATTTGAAATCAAGAGTCGATTGAAGAAAAAAAGAGAGGCAGAGAGAGAGAGAGAGAGAGAGAGAGAGAGAGAAAGAGAAAGAGAGAGAGTGTGGGGGGGGGGGAGGGAGGGAGGGAGGGAGGGAGTGATGGGGGGTGGGGGGAGGAGAAAGAAAGAGAGAAAGAGAGAGAGGGTGAGCTAAGACAAACGAATTTCCCTTCTTCGAGGGAATACAAAACTTTCATTTTCCGTAAACAAAATTTTCTCGATAGCAACACAATAATTCAGTAACGTGCGGAGTTTCCACCCTCCTCTACAACTGCATTTAGCTGCCGGAGGATGGAGGCAAAAGTTTCCGTACGAGTCTGTCATTCTGTGACAACACTCCCCTCGCGTCATGAACTGTTTCGGACAGCTCCGGCATGGTAGTCGGTGCTGGTCTTCCGCTCCTAACAATTTTCTGCATCTTCGTCCATACATGCTACATGCGACTGAGGTCTGCACCTTTGGAGGCCAGTCCAACAGCTCAACGTCTACGCTCATTTGAAACCAGTGTTTTACACAGCTCGCCGCGTGAGCCAGAGAATGTTCATGTTGGAAGATTATTCTGCCTCCGAAAATTTCTGACGAACAGAAGAAAGCATTACGTTATCCTGTATTTGGCAGTAGTAATAACTAGAAAACGGACGGTCCAGTGGCCACACAGCGCCGCAACCACTAGCTGATATCCAACCCCAAACTGTGACAGCAGTTTGGTCACACGTTCGCCGATTATCGTCCACACCTCCCTTTCTCGTTGAGACGACGACGAATGGTGACCTGCTCACACTTACCTGGAGAATGTTCCTAATTTCTGTGCTAGTCGTGAAAGGGTCTTCATCACTGCAGTGGAGTACACTACTGTTTTGATCCTCTGTGGTAGCCCGTGGACGTCCAGGGCGGCAAAGATGGTTGACGTGTCTTTCTTCCGCCTCCCTCTTCACCAGCGATGTATCGTCGAATTGGTGTATCCTACGGCACAGAAATGGTGCTGATATAGTATATATCTTGACAAAGCGCAAGAATGTGACGTTTATGAAATTCCTCTAACTGTGACGTTAAGCAGGTAAGAACCCATGACAGGGCAGGAGGAAGCGAAGTGTAATAGAAGGCGGAGAGCACTTTATTCGATTAAGAAGTCAAATTCAATCCCGATTACATGCTTTGAAAAAAGATTTAATAAATTAGTTTCTTGTGAGTATTGTTTAGAGGATGATGTAAATGTATGTCTCTCTACACATCATATGTAGATATAATCATGACACCATTTCCAGAGATTAAAGGTAAAATTTAGATTCACGTAGTGGTGCAGATCATGCTGCCTCGGCTTGGGTATTTTTTATTATTATTGGTTTTGTATTTTTAGTTGTGCAATATCTTAAGAGGTTAAGCTCAGGTTCAACTTACGATTTCCACAGTTTCAGAAAGACAAAGTGTGATACCCCTTAGCCGAACTATAACGCAGTGTTATCAGACGGAAAGATCGACCTGGCCCAGACTGTGCAGATTTTCCAGAATGAGGAAGAGCACTTCCCCGCGAAAGGCAAAGGTCCTGAGTTCCACTCTCGGTCTGGTACACAGTTTTAATCTGCCAGGAAGTTTCATGTGCAGATTTTGTTTTTCAAACCTTTTCCTAGCTGGACAATAATATTTTTTCATCTGGTAAATTTGCGAGCGTTCCTGATTAAGTTGTTAGATTAAACTAAATTCTTTCACCTACAACAAAGTTAAAATAAATCATCGTAACAGCACTAAATAGCAGTTTGTGAAGCGATTACTGGCCACATTTTGCTGGTTGGAAGGGGAAAAGCTTACTACCCAGGATACTCATCTCCCAGAAGGAAATGAAACCTGTAATGTTGCGGTCATGCGACTTTTATTTCAGTAATTACAAAATCACATGAAACTAACTACGAATTTTATACTAAGCAAACCTGTTGGTGTCAGTAAGACGTTGCAGTACCTGGCGTTTGAAATGACGCAGAGCCAGTTTACGTCAGGAATTTATGGAAATGGTAGCCACGGCGCAATTTAATACTGCAATTCGCAGGCATTGCTTGCACTCGAAATTACTGTTGCAGTATACCTATGGAGTCCAATAACTCAATAACGTATTTTCCGGTGAGAAAGACCATTGGTAAACAGTCTTCGCAACAGCACTATACTGTAACTAGTGTTCCACAGAGCTAGAATTTCAGGTTGGCAACTAAGTATAAGGTCTCTGAGTCGGATGTGAGTTTTGCCACGTTGAAATATTTTTCTGCAGTGTTGAAGTGATATTACGATTCGAGTAATTCCGCGAAAATGTGAACTTGGGCCATGTAGAATGAGTGTATTACAACGAAAAACTGTTGATCTTCTGCAATATTTTTTTTTTTCTTTCCACTATTTGAAATATGTGACATCGACCATATGGAGAGAATGGACCGAAGATATGAATTAATAGAAGATATGAAAATCCTCTGTCTTTGAAAGTGGCGGTTACTGCCGGCCTTAGCAAGTTACAAGCGTCGCTGCTAAACGCAAGTTATTGAAGTAATGCAACGCAATTTGTCTAATGAAGTACCGTGTTCATCAGCTAATATAATTTTAATGTTATCTAAGAATAATTGAAGACGTCCGATATTAACTTGAAAAGTCTTCACTACAAATGGAAAGAACTAAATAACTACTTGTTACGTTACGGTTGTCACAGAACGCCGCATCCATTTGCTGCGAACTAAATATTCGCCAATTTTCTGAGATTTGCTTCTAAATATGACCGAGAAGCATTGAAATCTTTCTCAAGCAGATAGCAGCAGCAGAATTAAAAATTTAATAGCGATAACGGCAGTAATAATAGACATATTTGCTAACTTCATACTGTGCAATGGCGTATCTCGACCTAAGAAATTTCTCGAAACAGTTAAAATTTCAAAACGGCTTCGATTCGAGGCTATGATAGCAAAAAGCATCTTTACATCTACCTGACATAAAACTAGTATAATTTGCATATTATAAGCTGCTGATAATTAGTTAGTTAATAGAGAAATGAATTTTTTCACTTTGTCTAATTTGTAAGCTAAGTGCCTCTTACGTTAGACACAACTATGGATGTAGCAAAAATGGGCTTCAGTAGTCTTGTGGATTGCTTTTCAGTTTCATAGTTGCGAGGTATCGATTCGATTTTCACTTCCAGCATGTATTTTAAACAGAAAGGAACAGATCTCCTTCACCTGTAGTAATTATAAGTGAAGAACGTTAAGTTGCACCGTAGTTAAGAATTCGCGTCACAAACATCATATCCTGTCACTACCATCTGGGGCACAACGGGTTTAGGTTTTGTCATAACAGAGGCGGAAGTAACGGCAAACAGAAACTGTGTCGTCAGTGAACTTCCTTGCACAAAAACCTTATTTTATTTAATGAGCCAGTTGTCATTTAAGGTCTCATGCTTCTTGTTTTATTTGAAACTGAGACTGAAAACTATGATGCTGGACTGCGATTCAAATTCAGATTTTTTTTTTTTTTTTTTCGTGGTATGAGACCCACACGGAACGACATAGATCGATCATTTTGTTGTTTTCCGCACGATTGCAAACCCCTCTAGGTTTCCAAGAAAGGCACATATGTGGATTCGAAACCTGGTCCAGAACAAATATGTTCATGGTTTCATTACAAGCCTTATCATTTGCACACAGAACTACTGGCGATAAACAATCTTCATTTTTAAAGTCTCTTCATGTGTTGTCGACAACAACGATTGCTGTCGATTAGACCATCAGTGAGAGAGCACCGCGACTTCTGGCTGCCAATAAGGAGAGTACACCATTCGTTTGTTATATATTTTTTACGAACTTCCAACAGAAGCGACTTATTTACAGATTCCTGTGTAGTTACTAGTTTATTTTTGAAATTCCTTGCTTATTTGGGTGCTTACTAGTCAAAACCTTTTATTTTAATAACAGAGTAGCATGCAGTACTGCTGTTGTTATCGACCCTCGTATCGTACATGCTTCTGTTTTTTTTGGCTAGTGTAGCTAAGTGTTGGTTACACCATCAGAGAGAGAGAGAGAGCACTTAGAATTCCTGCTGCTAATAAGCTGAGTACAGCATTCATTTGTTACACATTTTTATGAGCTTCAAACAGCAGGGAGTGTACAGATGGGAGCTGAGTTTCTGACCCTCCCCTCACAGCTGCAGGCTGTGTTGGCTTCCGTCACACAGCTTGAGGCTGCTGCCGAAGGGCAATTAGTATGGGGGGTCAAACGTGGGGATGCAAGGGACATCAAGCATGTCCTACATGTCCCCCGATCGGTCCACTGCTGTGGCTGCCCCAGGTACTGCCTACAAGCAGGTGAGCTGTCACCCATCGTTGAGTAGGAGACCATTCCAAAGTCTGTCAGGCAGCAAAAGACTTTCTGAGGGGCTGATTGTAGGGCCTCCCTGATTCGTTTGACAAACAGATTTCAGGCGTTATCTGTAGCTGACAAAGTCTCAGGGCCTGATGCATTCGTTCATACTGTTCCAGAGGAAGCTTCTCATCCCGCAAGGTCTGGGAATTTGCAGAGGGTGGGTTTGCTGGTAGCTGGGAGCTCTAACGTTAAGTGCATAATGGGGCCCCTTAGGAACATGGCTGCCAAGGAGGGGAAAGAAGCCAGCATGCACTTTGTGTGCATACCGGGGGGTGGAGTGTTTGATACCAGATGTGGAAAGGGTGCTTCCGGATGCCATGAAGAGTACACTGTGCAGCCTACTGCAGGTGGTGGGAATGGTGGGTGTCGCTTTGAATCGGAGGAGGTTCTCTGTGGTTTCGGGCATCTAGTTGAAAAGGTAAAGACTGCCAGTCTTGGTTGCGAGATTAAGGAGGAGCTCACCATCTGCAGCATGGTCGATCGAACCGACTGTGGTCCTTTGATGAAGAGCTGGATGGAGGGTCTGAATCAGAGGCTCAGGCGGTCCTGTGATCATGTGGGCTGCAGATTCCTTGACTTGCACCTTGGGTGTTGGGTTTCCGGATTCTGCTTAATATGTCAGGAGTCCACTATACACAGGAAGCGGATAAACGGGCAGTGGGGGCTGTTTGGATGGAACTGGGCGGTTTTTTAGGTTAGAGGGCCTCAGCTTATCCTTGACAATCGGATTAAACTGTTAATTGGATCGTTTTACCGACCTCCCGACTGAGAAGGTATAGTTGCTGAACAGTTCAAAGAAAATTTGAGTCTCATTTCAAATAGGTACCCCACTCACTCAGTTATAGTCGGTGGTGACTTTAATCTACCCTCGATATGCTGGAAAAATTGTACGTTTAAAACCGGGCTGCAGGCATAAAACGTCATCCGAAATTGTACTTAATGCTTTCTCAGAAAATTATTTTGAACAATTAGTTCATGAGCCCACTGGAAGCGTTAATAATTGTGGAACCATACTTGACCTCTTAGCAACAAATAATCCTGGACAAATACGGAGTATCGCGACGAATACAGGGATTAGCGATCACAAGGCATTTGCTGCTAGGCTGAATATCATAACACCTACAACCATCAAAAAGAAACGCAAGGTATATCTATTTAAAAAAGCTGATAAAAATGCTCTTAACGCCTTTTTAAGAGACAGTCTACAGTCCTTCCGATCTGATCATGTAAGTGTAGAAAAGATGTGGAATGATTTCAAAGAGATAGTATCGACGGCAATTGAGAGATACGTACCAAATTAATTAATAAGTGATGGTACTGATCCCCCATGGTAGACAAAACGGGTCAGATCGCTGTTGCAGAAGCACTGAAAACAGCATCACAAATTTAAAAGAATGCAAAATCCCCAATATTTCCAAAGTTTTGCAGAGATTCGAAATACAGCACATACTTCAATGCGAGATGCTTTTAATAATTTCCAAAATGAAATTCTGTCCCTGTATCTGGCAGAAAACCCAAAGAGATTCTGGCCATACATAAAGCACACCAGTGGTAACACGCAATCAATACCTTCACTGCATGATAGCAACAGTGAAGTCATTGATGACAGTGCCACTAAAGCAGAGTTATTAAACACAGTTTTCCGAATCTCTTTCACCAAAGATGACCAAGTAAATATTCCTGAATTCCAATCAAGAACAACTGCCAAGATGAGAAACATAGAAGTAGATATCCTCGGTGTAGCAAATCAGCTTAAATCAATTAATAAAGGCAAGGCCCCCGGCCTAGATTGTATACCAGTCAGGTTCCTTTCAGGGTATGCTGATACAGTAGCTCCATATTTAGCAATTATATACAACAGCTCGCTCACAGAAAGATCCATCCCTAAGGACTGGAGAACTGCTGAAGTCACACCAATACCCAAAAAGGGAAATAGAAGTAATCCGCCGAATTACAGGTACATGTCACCAACGTCGACTTGCAGTAGGGTTTTGGAACGTATACCGTGTTCGAACATTACGAAGTATAACGTAGAAAACGATTTATTGACACACAGTCAGCACGGATCCTTCTTGTGAAACACAACTAGCTCTCTATGCTCATGAAATGAGTGCTATTAACAGGGGATGTCAAATTGATTCAATATTTTTAGATTTCGTGAAGGCTTTCGACACCGTTCCTCACAAGCGTATTCTGACCAAACTCCGTGCCTATGGAATATAGCCTCAGTTGTGAGACTGGATTCGGTATTTCCTGTCAGAGAGGTCACAGTTCGTAGTAATAGACGGAAAGTCAGTTAGTAAAACAGGAGTAATGTCCGGCGTTCGCCAAGGAAGTTTTATATGCACTCTTTTGTTCATGATCTATTTTAATGACGTAGGACACAACCTGAGCAGCGCTCTTAGATTACTTGCAGATGATGCTGTCATTTACCGTCTTTTAAAGTCATCAGATGACCAAAACAAGTTACAAAATGATTTAGATAAGATATTTGCCTTGTGCTAAAAATGGCAACTGGCCCTGAATAAAGAAAAGCGAGAAGTTATTCACATGAGTACTAAAAGAAATCTGCTAAATTTCGATTACGCGATAAGTCACACAAATCCCAAGGCTGTAAATTCAACTAAATACTTAGGTATTACAATTACGAATAACCTACATTGCAACGATCACATAGATAATATTGTGGGTAGAGTAAACCAAAGACTGCGATTCATTGGCAGAACAATTAGAAGATGCAACAGATCTACTACAGAGACTGCTTACACCGCGCTTGTCCGCCCTGTTCTGGAGTACAGCTACGTTATGTATGCTTCATGCAAATCAGACGAAACACAATTCAGGTGTTTTGGACACATTTAGTATGAAGTACTTTAGTGCTTCATGAATGTGTTACTTATATTAACTGGGTAATCATTTATGTGTATTTATATGACAAGCGTGTCGCTACCCAGACTATATGCCCTCGCCACACCATGTGAACCACAGTAGTGTTATTTTAGCCAATGGTCACGGAATGCAGAAAAACGAACAAAAATGTAACTAAGCAACCTTTTTTCTCAGTTGACAGTTAAACTACAAGAAAGGAACGCGGTACGAGTAAGGGCGGTAACGCCACGCTTTGTCAACAAAAAATGGTTCAAATGGCGCTGAGCACTATGGGACTTAACATCTGAGGTCATCAGTCGCCTGGAAATTAGAACTACTTAAATCTAACTAGCCTAAGGACCTCACACACATCCATGCCCGAGGCACGATTCGAACCTGCGACTGTAGCGGTCGCGCGATTCCAGACTGAACCGCCTAGAACCGCTCGGCCACGCAGGCCGAAGTGGCCGTGCGGTTAAAGGCGCTGCAGTCTGGAACCGCAAGACCGCTACGGTCGCAGGTTCGAATCCTGCCTCGGGCATGGACGTTTGTGATGTCCTTAGGTTAGTTAGGTTTAACTAGTTCTGAGTTCTAGGGGACTAATGACCTCAGCAGTTGAGTCCCATAGTGCTCCGAGCCATTTGAAAAAAACCGCTCGGCCACAGCGGCCGGCTCTTTGTCAACAGCCCGTAGTGTTATATTAACCACTAGTTATGGAATGCCGAGAAATGAACAAAAAATTAACAATGCAACATTTATTTTTTCCAGTTGACAGTTAAACTTGATTCCCATTGCAAAACGATTGTGCCCTGTATTAGGATAAAAGTACGTAGATGGGGGAAGCGGACGTTGGCACCGCCCAGACCACGCCCTCGCCACGCCTTGATACAACCCATCGTTATTTTAGCCAATAGCTGTAGAATGCAGAAACACGAACAAAACGTTAACAAAGTTTTTTTGTTGTTTTTTTGTTTGTTGTTTTTTTTTCCCAGCTGGCAGTTAAACATGGTGCCTACAGTGACGTGTATCCGAAACGATTCCGCTCTGTATTAGGAAAACAGAATGCGGAAGGAGGAAGCGGACGTTTGCCCCGCCGAGACCACGCCCTGGCCACACCTTATGTAAGCCCCTCGTTATTTTAGCCAATAGTCGTAGAATGCAGAAAAACGAACAAAACGTTAACTACGACTTTTTTTTCCAGTTGACAGTTAAACATGGTGCCCACAATGACGTGTACCCGAAACGATTCCGTTCTGTGCTAGGAGAACAGAACAAGGAAGGAGGAAGTGAAGTTGGCGCCGCACAGACCACACCCTACCCACCTCATATGGGCAAACCCGTCATCTTATTCTAGGCAATAGTAATTCATTCTGTTTATGTGTCAAATGGTGTCTTCTTATCCATATTTCGATTATAAATTGATATATTTTATCATCATTCAGTAATTCAATAATTTACATGCTCCTGTATTCGTTATTAAAGATAACATTTTCCTCGTGCTACTACTCTAAAGTTCTACAAGTTTATGGAAGGCATAATATGTAATTCTGGGAATATGTGGTACATAATGTTAGAAAATAGTGATATAAGTAACAGGACCACATGTGTTCTGATGGACACACTAACTAAAATACGGTAGTATCAGTCGGCAAGTTCACAGACTGCGAACATTAATGGAACGAGGCTGTGCAGACTGCGGTTCTGTTTTTCAAAAAATTGTTTTTCCGTTGTGTAAGTACTTATGCATTCGAATTACGTTGTTTTGGTTCTTATACCATAAAACGTCCACTACCCCCGCAAATGGGGGACACAGGTAAAGAAAACTATTACTGCTGTTACCTTCCGAATTTACAGCCACCGCACACTAAGAAACGGATTACATTAAGTCTCTGGTTATTACTAAGTTGGTAGTCATTTGGAAGACTGTTTATTCGAGTAGCGTGTATCAATAGTTGAACACAGTTGGTTCATATCTCCTTTCATTCTTTCCTAAACGTAAAGACGACGATGTTTCCCACTCTGTTCAGGTCCACGGTTTGCCTAGTCGGGCAATCCATTCGATTCATTATTGTGCTAGCCGGAGCACGATTCAAAGCACATGTGTTTTCGACAAGCCATTAATAACCATCGACGATAACCGTGAGGGTGTCTGACAGATTTATTATTATTATTATTATTATTATTTCGATTGCAGTAGTGACGACACACAAACGCCCACAGCGTCTACTCATATGGCGAAATGAACAAAGGGTTAGATAACGATCGTCAGTTCCCCTCTATACTTTACGAGTTCGTTCAAGGACTTGACCAGGATTTTGCAGAAGGGGAGATCCGATCAGTTAAAGAGAACGTTAAAAAAGCTCATGTCTTTCATTTATTCTGCAAAATCAATTATTTATTTTTGCATTTTGTGTATATTTAGGCCTATATATAATTTGCAGTTTGGTTTCATATATACAGAAGAAGGAAACTGCAAATCAGGTATATATATGATAATTTCAGTGTACTACCAAACGAATTAAATTTCCCATATAATTCATTGCCTGGTTGCTAAAACAACACATCACAGTCTTCTAATATAATGATCACTCTCTTAACGCAGAAAAATTTTAACATTACGCCGAATTACTTATAAAGTTAAACGGATTCAAATCTCTTTTTGTAACAACCATCTTGCTCCTACTAAAAATCTTGTATTGAAATTTACGACTTGTCTGAAACCAGGTCAGAGTTACTTCAGCACATCAAAACATCCCAAGCTCCTCAACTGAATCACAAATTTTGTTGAAGTGTCTCTCATTTCAATAAAATTCTTCAATTTCTTTAAGTGATCAAGTATTTTGGTTATTGTATCATTACAATTACAAGAGCATAAACAGATTTTCCATGAAAGGTGTGGGAAGAGGGACCCAGGGCACAGTCGGCTCGGAGGAACTCAAGAGCCCACTGAAAAAATCTATTAGGAAAGAATTATAGAAAGTGTTGTCGTCACATACATCCTCCGCTCCCCACAAACCCCTCCCGATCTTTCCTTATCGGAACTGATTTTCATAATTGAATACAGCCCACGTGATTGCGCTGAGCGGTATTTTGCCTCTTGGGCTAATAATGGTAGAAGCTTAAGCGAATTTCTTCAAGAAATGCAACCGTCATCGTTACAGCGATATCTTTGTTCCTCAACGCGATTTTTAGGCAACACAGGCAAATCCACATATACTTTTATGCACTGATTTTAATTTCATGTTATTCGTAAAGATTTTACTGTCCCACTGCGATGTGAAATTTTGAAATATTGTAACCCAAAAGTTCTAACCAGTCTCCAAATAACGAGACGTTGTGTTAACGTTAAACTGTTATGGGCCTACATAGATAATTATTTCTGGGCATATTTCATTTGGCAGTAGTTCTGCTTCTAGTTTTTTATTACTCAGGTATTGCAGATTTTGATGCTGAATTTTGAGCTTAATTTCTTTTTGCTTGCTCTATTTGATTAGCATGTTCATGTTTCTTGCCATTAATATTTAACTTCCAGTTCTTTGTTTCCCTTGGCTGTACCATAAAAAAAAAAACATCTCCCAAATGTTAAGACATCATCTTTCTTCTTACCAAAGTTCTTGTGGGAACTGATTCACTAGGCTTTCCTTTTTTCCTTTTTGCAGTAATTTGCTGTTATTCTTCATCTTTATTGCTTTTGCGTTTTGGACTTAGTTCCAGTAGTATACCGTGTGGTCTTTTTCTGTGGTGGGTTTTGGGTTTTTATTTAGTGTCCTTGTTTCTACTGTGGATAGCCTATGTAACAGCACAGCTGAGTTTCATTAGGCCTAGGTATTTTTTGTTGCTCTTCATCAATAGTTTTGCCTTTCAGATTAATTTGCAATGATATTGCTTTTTCTGGTGCTGAATATTTTGGATTTTGAATTGGTTCTATCATTTCTACTATGGAAGTCTCAGAATTCACCACTTTTTGGTTTTTAGTTAATGGGTTCTTTTCTTATTTATTTATTTATTTATTTATTCATCCGTGGAACAATAAATATTGTGTGGATGTCATCAGATTACAACACATGAGCACACATACATTTACAATTAAACAGGTTTCTCATATTTTGTGTAGTTTTTATAACTAGTCATACACATATTTATAATTACATAATATTTTGGTGATAATGTCATATGTTGCTAATAATCTACATCTATGTTAAATATTCTTTTACAGTATAACAACTTTTACTTACTAAAAAGGTTTTAAGCATTTGTCTGAAAGTGAGGGGCTCATTTATTTCTTTAATTTCTTGTGGTAATTTGTTATACAGTTTTATCCCATTATAAAATATACTTTTTTGCGTCTGTGCCTTGTTCTTTCTATCTAGATGGAGGTGGTGACAAGCTCTTGTTTCATGGCCATGTATTAGGCTGTTTTTGTTGTACATGTTGAGATTTTTCTTAATGAACATTATGTTCTGAAAGATATACTCACAAGAAACAGTTAGAATTCCTAGCTTTCTAAATAATTCTAGACAGTGGGCCCTGTTGTTGCTATTTGTTATTATCCTTATGGCTCTTTTTTGTACTTTGAACACAGTTTGTATGTTACTGGCACTTGTTCCCCAAAACATGATCCCATAGCTGAGGACTGAGTGTAGATTTCCGTAATATGTTATTTTAAGACAGCTATTATTGCATACCAGTGCAAGGATTCTAAGAGCATAGCATGCTGTGGATAATTTCTTTGCCAAAATGTTGACATGGTTTGTCCATTTCATTTGGCTGTCTACATTCATCCCTAAGAATTTGGTACTTGTTACACATTCTAATTCATTATTATTAACTTTTATTCTAGTGGCATTGTGCTTTTTTGTTCTATTGGAAGTTAATATAGTTAGTTTTCTTTACATTTAGGGTTACTTTACTTTTTAATGACCAGTTGTGGACATCATAGAGAGCCTCGTTTGCTCTTTGTGACAATTGTGTTGGATTTTCACCTGTTATTACTATGTTGCTGTCATCAGCAAAAAGTATTTTTTCGCCATGCCTGATACTTTGTGGAAGTCGTTAATGTATATAAGAAACAATACTGGGCCTAATACACATCCCTGTGGGACGCCTATATTCACATTTTCTGGGTCAGACAGGTGTTTTATAAGGGAATTGTTTGAAACTTGTGATATCTCAACTCGTTGAACTCTGTTTTCCAAGTATGATTTGAACCACTTCTTTGTCACACCTCTTATTCCTATTTGCCCTAATTTATGAAGTAAGAGTTTGTGGTCAACTGTATCAAAGGCCTTGGACAAGTCTAAAAAGATACCACTTACATTTTCACCTTTGTCCAGTGCTTCTAAAATTACCTTAGTGAACTGTGCTATAGCATATTGTGTGCCTTTTCCCAGCCTAAAACCAAATTGGTCATTGGAAAGAAGATTATATTTATTCAGGTAATTTAGCAGTCTCTTTTTGACTAGTATTTCTGTTATTTTAGAAATGATAGACAGTATAGATATCGGCCTGTAGTTCTCTACATTTTCCACATCTTCGTTTTTAAGGATAGGTATAACTTTTGCTTGTTTTAGGTACCATCACATGGGGTGATTTGGAACTACTGGGGTGAAATGGAACACGGCATCCATTTCAACAAATTATCTTTGCTGTGGAGTGATACTTTGGTGTAACTAATGGAAACCACCCTCTAGAGTTACCACAGATATTAGTTGTTCCAGTGATATAAAAATTGTATGTGTCAAAGAGGTATGTGATTTTTAAAAAAATAATGTATTTAAGTGTAAACTTTACCTTTTTTCTAAAACTCTGTAAACAAGCTGTTGCACAGCTACTCTGGCAATAATAATACAGTTCTCTGACATTGGAATGTGGACGACAACTATGAGTGATGATGTTTGAAAAGTTAGGTTAGGTTTGGTTATGTTATTCATTAACTGCAGGCATATATGTAGAAAATCATATTTTTTCAGGGTGAATTGGAACATGCCACGGGTATATAAAAAGAAAATTGGGCCAGCTGGCTATCAAAAATACAGCGAGACAAGCCTGCAGCAAGCTGTCAGTGATGTCAAGGCATGTAAATTATCACTCAGGAATGCATCCAAGAAATATGGCATACCACCTAGTACACTTTCAAGGAAATTAAATAACAAAAATCCTTTGAAAATAGGTGAACAAACTGTTTTGAGCTTAGAAGAAGAGAAGACATTAGTCAGTGGATTATTTAAATGTGCAGAATGGGGTCAGCCGTTAACAACAAGTGAGATAAGGGATATTGTAAAGAGCTACTTGGACCGAAGGGGAAGAGTGGAAAAGAGGTTTGAAGACAACAGGCCTGGATATGAGTGGGTGAAAAATCTGCTTTCATGTCACCACTATCTTACTGTCCGTTTGAGTGAAAATGTAAAGAGAGCTAGAGCTCAAGTGAACAGAGAAGCTATTTCAAAAATTTGGAGGATACTGTGAGAGGTGTTCCACCTAGCCAAATAGTCAACTTCGATGAGACTAACTTCTCCGATGATCCTGGTGCTATCAGAGTGTTGGTCAAGAGGGGATGTAAACATCCTCATAGAATCATAGACTCATCCAAAACAAGCACATCTGTAATGATAGCTGCTGCAGGACATGGACATCTTTTGCCACCTTATGCAGTTTACAAGGCCACTCATCTGTATCCAACCTGGACAGAAGGTGGAGTGAATGGTACAGCCTACAACAGAAACCAAAGTGGATGGTTTGATCTCAGTATCTTTGAAGATTGGTTTCAGACAGTAGTTTTGCCGTATCTTAGAAGGCTTGAGGGGGTCAGAGTTCTGATAGGAGACAATGTCTCAAACCATATTTCCTTGTTTGTAGTCTCCCAATGTGAGAAGGAGAATATTAAGTTTGTGTTGCTCCCGCCAAATGCAACACACATCTGCCAGCCTCTAGACGTGGCAATCTTTCACCCAATGAAAATAGCTTGGCGAAAAGCTTTGAGTGATTGGAAGAAAGGCAATAGGGGTGTGCTTCCAAAAAGCGACTTCCCTACGACATTGAAGGCGACATTTCACTACATGGGTGAGAAAATTCGAGACAATGTTATTGCAGGATTTCGTGCTTCTGGTATCATACCTTTCAATCCAGGAAAAGTTCTCTCTCTCTTACCTGTTAGTAGTTTGGAAAATGAAACAGGTGACCCAATGCAGGTTTGGTCCGAAGCCTTTGTGGAACACTTGAAAGATGTTTTTTATGGATCTGTTAACTCCCAACCCAAAAAAGCTCGTGGTAGAAAACCGGAAGTTCTCCCTGGGAAAAGTGTCATGTCACAGACAGAAATTTCAGTCAATATTGGAGAGGACAGCAAGGAGAAGGAAGCTGATGATCCCAAAGTTTTGGAGCAGGAAACTATAATATCTGAGGCAACGACTGAAGAGGAATATGGACCTGGACCTTCTGAGGCACCTCCAATGACTCTGGCCAAAAACGATTTGGTCTTGGTTAAGTTTCCTGTTACAGAGACTAACCATTCGAAATTATCTGTAGGAAGGATTGAGGATATGTAGCTGCATGACGACATTCAAGTTAATTTCATGAGGAAAAAAATTAGTGAGAAGCAAGAATACTTTTTTTCCTTGATGTTGTAGACATGTGTGTGGTGTCAAAAGCACAAGTTGTGATGAAGGTGCGAGGAACTGATTTTTGACGAGGTAGAATGATATTTAAAACTCTTGAAGGCCTTGACATCATGTGATGTAAAGTGTTGTATTAAGTAATGAATGATAGGGTTTGTTTTTTTGTAAAATAATTGTCTTAGATAAGCATTTGTAAGCTCAGAGATTTAATGGTTAATAAATTCCAATCCACCTCCCCACATGTTTCAAATGCAACTACAGTTCAAAATATGCAGTGTTCCAAATCACCCCAAGTCTTGGGGTGATTTGGAACACAATTCAGATCAAAATTTGAAGCAGGGTTATGGTACAGCATTTTCATTCATGTAACACATTGCTGTAGGAGGGACTAGAGATGCTGTATTTAAAATTTCAAAATTATAATACAATATTTTGATATTAATTTTCAGTAAAAATTTCACTTTCTGTACCAATTCACCCCAAGTTACAGTACTCCCGAAAGTATCCAGATTCGAAAGATTCATTAATTATGTATGTTAATGGGCCCTTTATGGAGTCTATACAATCTTTAATTACGCAGACTGGGATTTCATCAAGTCCTACTGAAGTTTTATTTTTTAGTTGGTAGTGCCACTTCCCTTTCTGTAGTTGGCAAGAGCCCCATTGAGTTTGTTGGCTGGTTCTGAGTAGGTAAATCATAGGTATCTGGAAATTTCTGCTGTAATTTTTTTGCAGTACTACTGAAATATGAGTTTACAAAATCAGCTAATTATTTAGGGTTACCTACTGGTACATCTTTGTTTTTAATATGTGAATTGAGGTCCTTTTTAGCAGAGTTAGATGTTTCCTGTTTGACAATGTTCCAGGCTGCTTTGCTCTTGTTTTCAGCTTCAAGTAATATTTTGTTGTTTGAAAGTTTTTTTGCGGCTAGCAACACCTTTCTGTAAATGTTCCTGTACTTTTTGTAGGATTGCAGAACTTCTGGGTTAGATTGATTATTTTTTATGGAGTTGAGATATCTAAGAGTTTCTGAGGATTTTTTGATACCTGTAGTCACCCACTGATTTCTCTTTGTAATTTTAATTTAATAAAGAGTTTTGGGAAACATCTCTTCAAATCTGAGTTTAAAAATTGACATGAACTTCATAAATTTCTGATTTGCGTTGGTTTCAGCATAGACTTCCCTCCAATCTTCATAGTCTAGCTGGGATTTAAACTGATGCAGGGCTGATTTGGAAAACATTCTTTTGTATGTACAAAGTTTAGGAGGAGTTTCTAAATGAATGTTGGTTTTTAAGATCTGGCAGAGGTGGTCTGCTAGACCCAGGTTTTGGACAACAATATGACATTTTTTACTATCAATATCTGTAGCTACATGATCTATAGATGAGGAGGATTCTTTCGTTATTCTAGTTGGGCAATTAACAAGGGAGTATATTCCATAACAGCTTAGAATATTCACATATATGTTGCTAGCCTTATCAGGCTTCATCATATTAATGTTTAAGTCACCACAGATAATTACATTTGCTTTTGGTCCAGAAACCTTGTCTAAGCTTTGATTCAGTTTTGAGAAGAATATATCAATGTCTCCACTGGGAGAGCGGTACACACAAAATATGACAAATTTTTTTGCTATGCCAGGTCCTATTATTTCTACAGCGGAAAGTTCAAAATGTTTGTCTTCACCTAGATCTAAAAGATCATATCTTACTTTAAATGACATACCTTTTTTTACATAGATACATGAACCTCCACCATTCATTGAGATTCTGCTATAGTAACGTGCAAGGTCAAATGAGGCTAATGCAATGTGTTCAATTTGCTTCCCTATGCACCAGTGTTCAGTGATACACAAAATTTGGCTATCAAATTTTTCCAATTCTACTTCTCGCTGTTGTGCTTTGTTCTTTATGGCTTGAATGTTTTGGTGAAACACTGTTAGGCATTTGTTTTCACTTATCTTGGTGGCGCCTTTCCCTTTAGACCTGATGCTAAAATATCCTTTAGATGAGCTGGTGGCATGGTTATTCTTCTGTTGATGACAGTGGAGGTGAGTCTGCTGCCGGTTTGACTTGGAAGTTGGTGTATCTGAAGGTATCTGCCTTATGTTAGTCTTGTAACTGAGGCCGGGTACCAAAAATCCTGCAGAGTTGTAAGTTTCCTGGTTCTTGTGCTTCTTCTGTTTGCTTCTGTTACTGCTGATAATGGTGAAAAGTCTTTCACTGTTGAAGACTGAGGAGTGGCCAATACTGATGAAAGGTCATTGGCTGTTGGCTCATCAGGCGTTTTTTTTCTTGTTAATGATGCAGTTGCGTAGTATGTAGCTGCATCTGCTGAAGCTGCTTTGGAAACTTCTGTCCTAGTTGAATCATTTATCTCAGCTGTTTTTGAAGAAAGTGGAGATTCTAGTGCTGGACCTGTTGTCGGTGATTCAGTTTCATTTTCTTGTTGGAAATTTTCAGTTGCTGTGTTTGGTGGTGGAAGTGGTATGGTCGTGCTATTCTTGTCCTTAACTGCCTTCAATGCATTAAGGATTTCTCGACTAATGAATGATTTTCCGAGTTTATTTCTGTGAAGCCCATGCCTTGTAAAATGACTTCTCTCTGCGGATGGTACGTCCACATATGTGGCATTTGGGAGGCTTCGGCAGATTTTCTCAAATTTCCTATTAGTAACTGTGATTTCTTTGTTGACACAGGATTCTTCTATAAGATCATGTCTTTGTGGGATACTGGCAATGAAGAAGTTGACATCTGTAATTTTCTGTAATGTACTTCTTAGGGTTCTTGTGGCGAGTTTGCCCTCGTTCCTATAAACATCATTAGCACCTCCTATTATTAGACAGTTGCTTCCCAGCTTCAAAGAATGTTCAAAGTCTTTTAAAATTTCGCGCAAAGGGGCACCCGGTTTCGTTATTCCACTAACCTTGAATATAGTTTGCATGTTACACAAAATGTCGGCTAAGCACTTTCCATGACTGTCTGAAAGTATGAAAATATCTTCTTTTTTCTTCTTACCTGTATTGGTATCCATGAATTTTCTGGTATTTCCTTTCTTGTTATTACAGGACTTCGTAGGCCTACTGAAATGATTTGTGGTCGCTGCATTTGATGAAAGTACTTCCTTTCTTTGGCTCTTTTCACATATTTCATATTCATCACACGTTAAAAATTCAAACTTATTTGCTTGTGGGAGACGAAAGTTGTTTTCGTTACGATTAACACGACAAAACATTTTAGGCCTAATAAAGTTACCGTTTTGTTCGTTTACAACCGTTTCACCACCCTTTGAATGGTCTATCACTTCTTCCAGCTTCTGTACACTATCTGTCACTGATTCAAGCTTCTCTAAATATGGTTTAGCTAACATAAGATCATATTTTAATGAAAAAGTCGTGCATTCTTCTTCGCATTCCGTTTGTAAACACACAATATAACTGTGGACATGTTGCAGTCACCCCAGTCTCATTAGGTCTAACTATTTGTTGTTGCTCTTCATCACTGGTTTTGTCTTTTGGATTAATTTTCAGTGACATTATTTCTTCTTCTGTAGCATATATTGGATTTTGATTTGGTTACACCATTTCTCCTGTGGAGATCTCACAGTACAGCTCACTACTGTCAGATAAATTTTGAGTTAGATGTTTTGACTTCAATATATATATTAGTTGCTGTTGATGTATTCCTATTTGCCTCACTTATGACCTCTGTTTAAATCTTTTACGCAAAGCAATTTTTCCTGTCAACACCAGATGTAGCCCATGCCTTGTATAATCATTTCTGCTTAGTAAGGTGTTAACATCAATTACTGTAACATGATCATGGTCACCTGCTGCTCTCATTAATTGACTGTTTTATTAATAAAGTGAATTGTTTTTGCTGGGAATGTCTTATCTGTATGGGATTGCACAAAATATTAATTTTGTCTGAACTGTGTTGTGTATTACTTCTTTTACAGCTTTTCGAAATAGTTTTTCTCCATTGTAGCTATCGTTTGTTCTAGCAATCACTATTACACTATCGGTTTTTGTGTAGCCTTTGGTCTTTTCACTAATGTTTTCTGTAACCTTTGACCAATGTGCACCTGGCTTTATAAATGAAGTTATGGTGTAATTCTTTTCTAGAATATTATTCATAATCTTTGTGCACTGTCTACCATGACTATCACTTAGTAGCAGAACTTTCAGTTTTGGGCATAAGTTTTTTTTTTATCTTGTTTGGGCGAATTTACTTTGCTTCTGTTCCTGCCTGTGTCCTTGATTAGTGTGGTGCTTGACGACAGAATTTTGTCGTTTCTTCCACATAGGTGTTTTAGCTGTCTGTAGCTGCCGTTCTTGTGATGAGACTTTTCATTTTCTGCTCTGTCGTTAACTTGCATTTTTGTTCTGTTAGTCTGTATTTTTGCAGAATCCTGGCTATGTTTACTGATGTGGTACTTCATAATACGAAAATCTTCTTCTAAAGTTTTATGCCATATAATGTGAAGTAGCCTATAACTTTTTATCTACAAGAATTTTTGCAGCAACAGAATACTAATAAACTTTGCTGCTGGCGTTCAGTTTTTAAATAACTTCTATGAATGCTTCTGTTCATAATGTGATTATGACTTAGTAGTTCATAATGTTGCTCAAAAGTAATGTCTGGTTTGTAACTATAATGACAGTTTTCATGTGGAACAGAAACCATTCAGCAGTAAATAGTAAACATATTCTGCGCATCCCCTGATTTCTTTTTAGGTTCAAATGGCTCTGAGCACTATGGGACTCAACTGCTGTGGTCATCAGTCCCCTAGAACTTAGAACTACTTAAACCTAAGTAACCTAAGGACATCACACACATCCATGCCCAAGACAGGATTCGAACCTGCGACCGTAGCAGTCGCACGGTTCCGGACTGCGTGCCTAGAACCGCGAGACCACCGCGGCCGGCTTCTTTTTAGGAAGTAAATAATTTGTTTTCCATAGAATATGACTGAAACTATTGTAAAATATTACTGCTACCCTTCTTGTGTGCTTTTTTTCAGTAGCAATTTTGGGAATTTTCTGTGAAAATGCAGTTATAAGTATCTTTTACATCCTAATCACTGTTACACATGTTTCCAATACCGGGATCCAATACAATCTTGGGTGTAGCCCTTTCACTTACATCTGCATCTGCATCCGTACTCAGCAAACCATCGTGAAGGGCATGCCAGAGGTTACTTCCTATGTACCACCTATTAACATTCTCTCATGTTCCGTTTGTGTATCAAGATCAGGAATAATGTGTGCTTAAGTGTCTCTTTATGTGCTGTTATTAGTGTAATCTTGCTTTGCCATCCCTGCTGGAGCAATATATTGGAGACGTATTAACATCCCTACGTCCCTCACTAGGTACTGGTTCTCAAAACTTTATAGGTTGGCAAGAACACAATTTGCAGAACACTTACATGACATAAAACTAGATAATACAATCCAGGCTTTCACAGCCTGTATCCATAGGCTACCCATGGTGGTATTGGTTTCATGGGCTGTGGTATAAAGCCTCTTTCTGTGTCTAGTGTTTTTTCACATACCGTGGGAGATGATGAAAGATATATTCAGTAATTTTTGAAAAATTTGTCTAACAAAACAAGTTTGCATTATAAAATTAACTAACAACATCTTTATAGGTTCTGAGCCTGTGATTCTTAGTAGTAGATAAAATGTTAGGCACAAAAACATTCTTTAGGCCAACGCCTAAATCCCATAAAACCAATGTCACCAAGGATTTAGAACATGATGTATGCTATAGCCACCATTTCCCCTTACTTTTAAATGACAGAGGGATCTACTCATGATTAATTTTCACTCATATACAATACAATTATTATTAGGCTTCACTAGTCATTTTGCTATCCTACTGTTTCAGAGGACTTGTATGAGATCTCTAACTGGTATCCAATGTCACACAAACTCTGTGATGCTTAATATTAGTGGGACACTACTTGCAGCTATTATGACCATTTATTATGAAGTGTGGTATCTTGGACCAACTCATTCCACTGAACCTCAAGTTTATTGGGGTGCCACACATGAAATACCACTCACTGAAGGAGAAAAAAAGATTCGACATTCTACTAAGAAGATGCCTCCAGATTGCTGTAATGGTCTACACTTGAAGCAGATTCTTGAAGATAAACTCTACACTCCCAACGCAAAAATTAAGAATCAAGTTGTTTTCATGTATGGCTTGTAAAAGTAAGAAAGTATTATGCTTCAGTCATTGGAAGAACTTTTTCCAACAAACAGAGAGCAAGAGTATATTTTAATGGAAATCTTTAAATATGTTACACTGTGTAATGTTTTAGAAGTCTAAGACTCATGTTCACTCTTTCACTTATTTTCTTGGTGTTTGTGGAATCATCTGAACTAAAGTTACTTGATCATGGACTAAAAAAGAGAAAAATTTAAAGATTTCACGATATATACTACAACACAACAAAATCTGTAAATTACTGCAGGTAATGTCTATAAAGAATAAAATGAGAAAGACTAAAGGAAGTCTTCCAAATTTAATTTGAAAATGTCAATTTTATTACAAACAGTTTTCATTTTTGCTGAAAGCTTATTGGAAGTGGAAGTTGCAAAATTATTGTGGTAAGTTATTTACACATTATATGAATCATTCATGTCGTACTATGTATTGAAATGTTATGGAATAACCTACTTTACATGAGACATAACAATATAAATATTTTAATAAGTCTGTATGTTGACTGTTTACAGATTACTATATGTTGTTGTTGTTGTGGTCTTCAGTCCTGAGACTGGTTTGATGCAGCTCTCCATGCTACTCTATCCTGTGCAAGCTTCTTCATCTCCCAGTACCTACTGCAACCTACATCCTTCTGAATCTGCTTAGTGTATTCATCTCTTGGTCTCCCTCTACGATTTTTACCCTCCACGCTGCCCTCCAATGCTAAATTTGTGATCCCTTGATGCCTCAAAACATGTCCTTCCAACCGATCCCTTCTTCTAGTCAAGTTGTGCCACAAACTTCTCTTCTCCCCAATCCTATTCAATACTTCCTCATTAGTTACATGATCTACCCACCTTATCTTCAGCATTCTTCTGTAGCACCACATTTCGAAAGCTTCTATTCTCTTCTTGTCCAAAGTAGTAATCGTCCATGTTTCACTTCCATACATGGGTACACTCCATACAAATACTTTCAGAAACGACTTCCTGACACTTAAATCTATACTCGATGTTAACAAATTTCTCTTCTTCAGAAACGATTTCCTTGCCATTGCCAGTCTACATTTTATATCCTCTCTACTTCGACCATCATCAGTTATTTTACTCCCTAAATAGCAAAATTCCTTTACTACTTTAAGTGTCTCATTTCCTAATCTAATTCCCTCAGCATCACCCGATTTAATTTGACTACATTGCATTATCCTTGTTTTGCTTTTGTTGATGTTCATCTTATATCCTCCTTTCAAGATACTGTCCATTCCATTCAACTGCTCTTCCAAGTCCTTTGCTGTCTCTGACAGAATTACAATGTCATCGGCGAACCTACAACATACGTGTAGTAAATGATGTTATATACTGGAGATCTCTCCTAAGAGTCATCAGGTATGTTCTCCATGGCGTTTTATCAGATTTTTGCAGTTTTGTGTTTTCAGTGTTTAACTTGACTCATCCCAAACAAATAGTGCTCATCATTTCATGCATCTCGTGGTGTTGATGGAAAGTGTCAGTTTGCTTCCCTTTACAAACAAAAGATTTTTAAAATGCCCAGTTGATAGAGCAGTGCCAACTTAGTGTAGAGAGATGTTCATTTGTTTAGTATGTATTAAGATGGACAGTAAAACCTGAAGAATAACCAATTTTCCGTCAGTGTGCGACTGAACAAGGCTGCTGCGTTGCGGTAGTGATCAGCACAGGCCAAGGTGACACATGGTTGCTGCTGGAGTGTTGGTTATTCATGTTGTTTTAATATTTCTTTTCACACACATATCAATAAAACAAATATCACAATAGACTAATTTAGGACTACCCCATCAAATGAGCACAAAAATTCTGCTATCAATCTAATTTTGTTTGTAACCAATTGACACTTTCCATTGACATTGGCAGTCATTTGAAAGATGTGATGAGCAGCATTTGTTTGGGCTGACTCTAGCTACACACTGCAAAAACAAAATCACAAATACCTTGTGAAACATCTGAGAAAGTGTACCTGATGATGCTTAGGAGAGACACTCTGTATAGTCTTTTGGGGTATATAAGGGGTTACACAAGTTTATTTGTTGAGCTTACTTTCAAATGTAGCTTCAGTATGTGATAGTCATTTTACATCATTTGAGAAAAGCACACAACATAAGCATTATTCACCACTTTCTATGCTAAAGTCAGTTTTAATGAAGTCTATTTCTTGTTCTGATTTCTTCCTAATGGCCATCATATTTCTTTCTGAACTGCAATTTTATCAGTTGCTTCAGTTTTCATGAGTGACTATGTGTAGTGAAAAGCAGTAGCTAAAATGCCAAAGTCCTTAAACATATGCCTGTAAAATTAGTGGTGATACAGCATGTTTTTTTTCTATAATGCTACCTTTTATTTCTTAAATGTGAGTAACACCATAATATAATTCCTTGGGACATTATTGAATGGTAATAAACAAAACAAACATTCTCAAATCAGAGTGGATACCGATAGTTATTGTGGTCAACTTTTCATTGGTACTGCAAGTAAACTGGAACTGAAAGTGGTTAAATTCTAATATACACTTCTTTCTTTTTGCAAACTAATATTCACAAACAGAGCTTTAATGACTGGAATAATGTCACATCTGAGAAAGGCAGCAGTCAAATAAGTCACAAGGGAACCTCCCCATCGCACCTCCCTCAGATTTGGTTGTAGGTTGGCACAGTGGGTAGGCCTTGAAAAACTGAACACAGATCAATCGAGAAAACAGGAAGAAGTTGTGTGGAACTACGAAAAAATAAGCAAAATATGCAAACTGAGTAGTCCATGCGCTAGATAGGCTGATGTGAGCTCGCAAATGCCGTGGTCACGTGGTTAGCGTGAGCAGCTGCGGAACGAAAGGTCCTTGGTTCAAATCTTCCCCTGAGTGAAAAGTTTAATTTTTTATTTTTAGACAATTATCAAAGTTCAGGCACTCACACACAATCAACTTCGCTCTCCAAAATTCCAGGACATGTTCAGATTTGCTTGGACATATGCAGGATTTGACGGTCTACACACGGAAAAATTTGAGAACGTTAAAAACATAAGTTTTGACAGAGCACAGGGAAAGCCGTGTGATTGTGAAACTGTTGCATTCATTTGTTGCAGTTTATGTGACAAACTCTTATGTTTTCATCACTTTTTTGGCAGTGATTATATCATATCCACAAGAAAACCTAAATCGGGCAAGGTGGAAGAATCTTTTTACCCATTCGCCAAGTGTACTAGTTAGGTGGGCCGACAACATATTCCTGTCATGTGACGCACATGCCGTCACCAGTGTCGTATAGAATATATCAGACGCGTTTTCCTGTGGAGGAATTGGCTGACCTATGACCTTGCAATCAAATGTTTTCGGTTCCCATTGGAGAGGCACGTCCTTTCGTCCACTGATCGCATGGTTTACCGGTGCGTTCGCAAAACACAGACACTAAACTTATTACAGTGAACAGAGACGTCAATGAACGAACGGACAGATCATAACTTTGCAAAAATAAAGAAATTAAACTTTTCATTAGAGGGAAGATTTGAATCAAGGACCTCTCGTTCCGCAGCTGCTCACGCTAACCATGGGACCACGGCGCTCCTGAGCTCATGTTCTCCTTGATGTTGCCTATCTTACGCATGGACTACTCAGTTTGTATATTTTGCTTATTTTTTCATAGTTCCACACAACTTCTTCCTGTTTTCTCGATTGATCTGTGTTCAGTTTTTCAAGTCCTATCCAGTGCGCCAACTTATATCTAAATCTGAGGGGGGTGCGATGGGGAGGATCCCTTGTCAGCATGACCCTGATGCATAGTGCCCACTTTGATACACTATGAGTCTTTTCATTTTTTAAACAAATTGTTCAGTTTTCTTCTTTACATTTTTCTGCATCAGCATGTAATGTAACTAGAGCTATTTGTGAACACTGTGTTGTAAAACTTCTGATGTATACCTGTACCAATAAAATTTTGATTTCACTTTTTAATTAATGCCAGGAAACACACATTAAATATTTTTCAGGTATTTAATGCATCATTAACATTTTGATTTTTATAATTATTATTCGCAATTTGTGCACATGTGACTGTGGTAACTGTTTCTCATGCCCCTCTCCGGACGTGAACACCAATTCATTTTTACATGTTATAAGCATGATGGGTGCTGAACCTAACCTCAGTTGTTAATAAGATGGCATTTAGAAGATGTCACATCGGTATAAAGGCCTGAAACTGTGTCACAGCTATTCAGAGACACTTGATAAACTGACCATTTGGTTTTGATATAATACAGGCATTGCTTTCATTTCTAGTTAGGAGTTACTTTACTGCAGTACCCTGAGTACTCCTTATCCTCATCTCAGTAATACATGATATTAGTATGCACCATTAAACATTATGTTAATACCAGTACCATTATTTATTTAAACAAATTTTTTGCTGGTACTTTTATTCTGCTTGTGATATTTGAATTGGTAGGAATGATTAGAAAAAGTAACGACTGGTTGTGGAGTAAGCAGTGCTTTGTCAATCAAGGGCTGTAATGTGCACATCTTATGAAGGCTGTCATAAGATGTTCTCTATAAACATCTGTACTGCAAGTGGGCCCTTATTTCTAAATATTTTATTTGCAAGGGGGTTGCTTTTCTGAAAGCAGGATGGTTTCATTCAGGATTCCACTGCACCATATGATTCCCCATTCTTTTGGCTACAAGTCCATATTTCTCAACATAATCTTCATTTATTTTGAAGCCTTGTGCCATTGTACAGGGAGAGCCTGTACGCTTGCAAGGAACCACTTTACTGGTCAATGTTGGAGTCAATGTCTTTCTGCATCAATAACCACTCCATCATCCAGTTGTTGTTGCTGTGGCATCCTTCATTGGGCCACACACATGGAAGTCAGAAGGTGCAAAATTTGAGGAGTAGGGTGGATGAGGGAGAACAGTTCAATGAAGTTCATTCAGTTGAGCAACAAGCTGTTTGATTGTGATTCATTGATTACACTGAATGACAGTGTCCACATGTACCAACACTGCAGTAGCCATGGCTGTGTATGGTCAGCCGGCACATGGAAGATTGGACAAGTTTGTTGTGCGACCTGGTTGTGATGACAACAGACACCTTGCCCAATAAACCACCAAGCTTTTGTTCACTGCCTAGTCTCTGTGGACATTCTGCAAATGCATATGCTATGCATGCATGCTTGGAATGCTGCCACCTATCAGAACTTCATGAAACTATATGGCTGAAGTGGGGCTATTTCATGATACTCATAACAAATTCAGCATTTTTCAACTGAAAATGGCAAAGAAAAGTATTATGTAGTGGTACTTATTGAATGACCATCATAGTTTCTTGGGATATGACTCAGCCTTTATTTCATTTTAGTTGTAATAAAATGCGTTACAGCATGGTGGCAAATAAATAGATATGAAGAAACTCTTTTAGAAGAATGATAAACTTCATGTGTACAGTATAAATGTGAAACAGCTTTGCATGTGACTTCTTTGAAATGAGAGGAGATTTCTAGATTCGCTTTCTATATGCAACATCACCCATCTTAATGAAGACACAAGCAGATGAGTCAGCTAGAGATATTTAATAATTCACTGTGATTTATTGGTTTTTATGTTGACTTTTTTAACAGTTTACTTCATTACAGTTTCCATGAACCAGATCTGAAAAGAAAAAGTTAGGAGAATAGCACTCCATGCCAATCAGTCATGTGAAGGTTTGTGTGTCCATTGCAGCTGATGGGGTAGTCAATTCCTTGATTGAGTGGAGTGTTTTTTCACCAACTCGACATTAAATCCTGAGCTTTCTGGTCATCACAACTCATGATGTGAGGCCAAAGGTACCTAGTGCTGCCAGTAGATACCAAACTCAGTGAGTTGTCTTTAGAGAGAAATGTTCAATGCCTCTATGCAGCCACGTTTCTGTCTAACACTGACAGCAAGTACACATGGTTAAAAACCAAGTGCAAACTTCACTGTTATAGCTCTGTCACTGAGGCATAAACGTAAGTTGAAATTGTGGAAAATATGCAAGTAAATATGTTTTGAACTATTCTATTCTTATTGGAGCCATAATTACTCTCTCTGGTGCTGTTTGTGTTAATGTATGTCATGGTGCATCAATAACGTCTCCACCATCATGCTACATATGTCTGCTTTGAATATTGGTTAGGAGACAAATCGCTAAATTAACAAGAACATAGACTACAAAGTGAGATGCCTTAAGATTTGTTTTCCATGTGAGGTGCAACAAGTTAAAGACCAAACACACATTATGCCAGGTAAGGTAAACCTCAGAGTAGAGATATATGCCATAATAAAGACAACAACTGTGCCTGAGTGCCATGTCATGAGAGTGCAACCTTTATGCTAATGTACTGTCACGTGGATCTGTTCAGCAAAATATCTTCAATCAGATAATTGTTTACCACCAACAGTGTTACAGCAACCAACAATACAAGTGAAAAAAACTGCTCACAATTTATCCACACCAAGAAAACCAAGACAAAGCCTGGTGTCCTAGATCATGATAAAATTGAGACTGAAACTTTATGTTACCATAAATAATTGGGAGAAAGAAATTTAGTCCATCAAAAATTCATTTGTTTGCATACTTAGTGGAATGAATGATGTCTACATAAACAAACTCATATGGTGACACATAACTCTGAGAGTCATTGTGAGTAAAGTTTGGTTTTTACAAACAATTATTGTGACAGGCATGCTTCACTGTAGTCATCTATTAGATTCTAGTACATAAAAATTCAAAAAGCTGAGCAGTATCTACAGAAAGATCTGCCGGTTAACTGCAAAGGCAGTTTTTCCTGGGTATTATATACCTCCTCTGTTTACTGCTAATGCCCACTAATTTCTTCTTTCATCATTCTGTGGAGAAATGAGCATATGAAATGCGCATCGGTATTATTGATGAAACTTCCTGGCACTTTAATCTTGTTTTAATCTGTGAGGAAGTTTTATTGTAGTGCAGACTCTTTTGCAGAGCAAAAATTCGTTCTGGAGCATTACTGATGTATATAAGTCGTTTTACATATCTGTTTCAAGTTTTAGTTTACTTTATGTTAGCCATATTTGAAAAAAAGACAATGTTATTTTCAGTAGAAAATTATGATTCAGTGTTTGTTTATTTTAATTTACACTTCACAAAAAATATAGAACTTAAAGAACAGTAAAAAATGCCATAATGGAGATTCAAACCAGATACTGTTCCACTATCAGCTTGAAACACTATATGTTCAGCTAAAAGCTTCTCATTAACATGTGTGAATTGCATTCCACCACTTAACAGACTTGGAATTAATCTCAATTTTAGAGGCAACATTTTTTATTTTATTTTATTTTTTGAAATTATTTTGCACTGCCTTAGGAGACTGAAATCTGGACACAGACTTTCAAATTCTGTAGCTATATGTAAAGAAAAAAACTCAAATTACATGCTCATTAGTGTAAAATCTATACAACCTGCCATCTGATGAGATTGCAATCAAGATACAGAGTGCATAAGAAATCTGACCATAACTCAAATACACTGCAGTCATTTTCACAAGTATGGAAAAAGAATGACTCACTGAGTGTACATTTACTAGCGGATACTTGGTGGCCTGACCTCATGATCTGTGACAACAGAAAGCTCAGTGTTTACCTTTGAGTTTTCCATGTTATTATCCTGGTAGATATGGTTGCTATATGGGTGCACATCTGTGATCAGTATGTTGGACTGTCTTCTCATGGTGTGATCCCATGCATTGGTTACTGTGTAGTAGTAACTGATGCTTTTTATGGTTTACTTGTATCAATTACTTTACTACATCCAAAGTGGTGACACTAGGGTTAAATTGGAAGAAAGGTTATTTGGCAGGACCAGGCTACTATCATGTTGTTGCTCTTTCTTTTAAGTTAGATTAGTGTGTAAATTTATAAGTGTCAGTCTAATGGTAGCTAGATTGAGCAGTCAAAGAATCACAACAATTAAGTAGGCTACTCAGTTAAAAGTTGATTGACTGATTTTATTTCCAGACCATATTTAAAGTAACTTGAGTAATGGGGCTGATAATATACCTCTTGTTTGCATCTGGATAAGAAGTTCCTCTGTAGCTCCCATGTACTTACTTTGGAGATCTTATTTTCCTGCATACTTTTGAATATTACATTACTTTGAGTCTGTTTAAATAATATAAAGTGGCCATTCTTGACGGGAGCAATAAATGTTTACACATAACATCATGTAAAGAGAAGTATGAGAGTTTGTTTACAAATTTAAGGCTTATATTCAAAGCTTTTCAATTTCCATTGCTCATTACCCAACACAGTACAGTGGTTTTTTGCATTCATAAGTATTTCAAGCAGGTTGACATGTACTTGAATGTCAGCTTATCAGATCATACAATAGGGAAGTACACAAGAGAGTGCTGAGAATCTGAACTAGGAGGGAGGGGACAAATACTCAGCCAGTCTGCCTTTATCCAGTTCTGTGTCACTTGGTTTATCCATACCAAAAAAAGGAAGTTATTTATACATTCTTCAAAAGAAGTTATATGTTAATGTAGTAAGCTAATGCTAAGCATTCATTTATTTCCCAACAGCAGTTGCTGTACACACAACAGTATTTCATAAAGTGAAAAGCCAGTACATTCATTTCCAAAAGAGAAATCAGTGGTCAACTGTAAGTGTGTGACATACAAATTGGCTTATGAGATAATGACTTTTCACAGAATTTTAGATTCTTGGAACCAAAAAGGAGACTGTGAACAAATGAGTTGTAACTTTGGTGCTACCACCTTTAGGCAGACCTCATTGACTGCCACTATAAAGGCAGCACAGAATTGTATTACTAAAATATGGCAGCCTCAGTCAAGGCTGCACTTAGAAAATACTTGATGGCAGCAGTTGTGTGGTGAGGGCTTCAAGCTAATATAGTTGGTGCATCTTCCAGTCTTTACCCTTGACTGATTTCAGTAGTTGTAGGCAACTAAGCTGCAGTAATGCTTCACCTCCTCTCCTGTTATCTCAAAGTAGACACCCTGTGGCCTGGTGCCCATTCCAGTATGTGTCTGTGTAAACAGTTTGTAAAGCAACAGTATGTTCTGAACTAAGGAGATAATACATAGTGTCTATGACCAACTTAACCAGTGAATAGGATGAACTCAAGATTTCCCCTGCTTGTCACCTAGTCTTAATACATGATGGTGTGGAACTCAGCCTCCTAATACTTCGTTGACCAAAACAGGATCCAGAAGCACTCTAGTAACTGTGTTTGATCCTTCTAACTGGATTTTCAAATGCTGATGTTTATGCACCATTTGTGAACATCACATAACTTGATGCACTCAGGAATTCACTTTAAGTACTATTTACTATGTGATGATGTACACCCTCTGACATATAGTGTACAGGTTCTCATAAACACTCTTGAATTTCAGGAAACATCTATGAGTTCATAAACTCCATTTAGTTAACAACAGAGTCAGTTTTCTTCTTTAAAGTTTTGTGCATCTGCATGTAATGAAATGATTCTTTTTGACAAAATTTCGGGAACTCTGTTGTTTGTGTCCCTCATATTATGTACAGTTCCCACATTCTTCAGCATAATATTCTAATATCATTACAAACACAAACTAGTTGCTTAATACTATTTTAACTCCTCCAGAGATATTCCAATTGACATTCACAATGAGCATGTTTGTGATTATGGGCACAGTTGGAAGTTAAAATAGACATTTTGCTTTGACATAGACCATTATCTTTTCTGGATGGTAAACTCTATTTCATGAGTGTTGTATAGATGCGCCATACTCCACAAATCACCTTGTTGTGTGTGGTAGATTGCATTTCTACTGCCATTATACGTTTATCCCATTCATAGTCCATCTATGAATGGTGCCCAGGAAGATCTACTATTGATAAACCTGCATACAAGTTCTAATTACACTAATTGTGTCATGTTGGTCATCTTGGGTGCACTATATGTGAGTAAATAGTGTGTTGGTCTGTTGTCCCTGAACTGTACACTCTAGGAATTTCAAAAATAAGACTCATACAACAAACTGAAACCTAACATAGACTTTGGCTCCTATTGTTTGATAGTAAATCTGTTAATCACAACAAAAAATCTGAATCTTTAAACCAAAACACTATATTATATGGTGTAGGTGGAGTGCACTTCAAGTTACATTGTAATTTTCTGCCTTCCCTGTTCCATTTGCAAGTGGTGCATGGGAGAATCACTGTCTAACTCCTTATGGGCCCTGTTTTCCTTATCATGGTCATTTTGTGGACACTTAACCAATTAGTCTGCATGTACATCTACATCTAAATTGATACTCTGCAAGCCACTGTATGGTGCATGGGGGAGGGCACCTTGTATGACTACAAGACATTTCCTTGGAATATATGCATTCAGAATCTGGCAGTTGGTTGCATATGGTAAATAAATACTTTTCTCTAACACTAACAGATCTACTTGTTTTGAGGTTAATTCTGTTACTGGACACTGAATACATATATCTATATAGGTACATTTAGGAATGCATGGTAAGTAAATATTTTGAGATGGTCAGTTCACCTTTTTTGATGGTTTGTTTTGTTGATTAGTATTGTATTCCGCACATACCTAATTAATGCTATATGATACACAGTACTTCTGGTACTGCAACCACTTCCTTTGATTCCAGAGATATTCCAGGTACATGAGAAGACAACTCTCACTAATTCTCCTAATAAGTGCTAATTTGCCAGATGTCTTTATCACTTCTAAGAACATTGTTTATTTGGATGTAATAGCATGAACAACTTTTGAATGTATTGTCTTGGAATTCTGAGGATTAATCATGATCAGTAAACTGATAATAGACATTCAGATTGTCACATTTACTTGTCATGTGATTAATAATGTTGATGAATATTAAAGATATACGGGAGTATTATGCAAGCCAGCTCACAGTGTACATCTGTTGCCATGATTATTTCCTCCCATCCCTCTTGTACTTGTGAATGGTTCATGTGATAACCTAGCATCAATTGAAGTCCTTATGATCTTAGAGTTTTGCATCATCCTCTTTTAGTGATCCCATGTATGGGATGATGTAGAAATTTCCCCAACTATCCTTGAAACATATTCTCTTGCAAACTGGACATTTAATTGTTTATGGTAAATAGATACTTGACTGTAAGATGGTCAGATCCCTGTGTCTGATTGTTACTTCTGTTGACCATTGAAATCCGGTATCTATACTCCAGATGCCACCTTAATGCTCAGTGATGGAGAGTACTTCTGTATTTCAGTAATCATGCTGTTTTGTTCTGGGTTTAATCACAGATGGTAAATATGATGGTAAGTGTCAATGGTCCTCCTTCTGAGCTTTTAGTTGTCAGATGTGTTGGTCCTTATCACTTATAGGAACAAAGTGTGAAATGAAGTAATAGTTAGCCTGACAAAACTCAGTACATTTGATCTTGAAATTTTGACAAAAGTTCGTTTACTGTAAATTGATGATGGATTTTGTGGATGTTAGATTTATTTGTTTCATGGTAATAATATTTATAATAATTAAACATCTGTGTGTGTACTCCGCAACCAATTTACAGTGTAAGGTAGAGTATATTTCTACTAGAATTATCATTTTGCTGAAAAAAGCACACTGGGAAATAACACAGTGTTGCAATTACCACGATTGGTGAGTGTACCATGTACAATGAGTTGGAAGTCAGTACACCCATGCAACATAATACATTCCCTCAACGCAATTCATAGGGCAGTAAAACTATCATACATGTCAATGATTATGGGTGTATTATACATTCCAACCTCTCAGGATATGAAGGTACATAACTTCTTTGAAAACTTTACACTCCCTGGTGAGCATCATTGGGGCACTGTACTACTTCCCCACATGTGTATTTTCAGGGGTGTACATGGCCCTGATTTCATTTTTATGGATGAGGTTGCAAGACTCCATCAAAAAGTGCAGCTGGAGGAGCTCTTGGAATGATAGGATATTCAGCAAATGGACTGGCCTCCTCAATCCCCCAACTTAAATCCCATGTGTAGGATGCATTGGTGAATATGTATTGCAGCACGTTCACATGCACCAGTGACCATCCACAAGTTGTCAAGTGCATTGGAGAAGGTATGTAACATTCTACCACAACTCCTTAGGGTTAGTTCCATGTTATCTTGTATTAGATATGATCAAAGGACTAAATAAATAAATAAACCTTCTGGCTAGCATGGGTAATACTGCAATTGATGTCTGTGGTGAACAAACACCATATTAAGAACAATGTCTCAGACTTTTTAATGTTGTAGACATCAACATGAATAACAAATCCTTCAGTGAAATTATTGCCTTCGAATAAAGGAATCATTTCTGTTTGTACCATAGTGAATTTCTGTCAGTTACTTTCCATACTATACTGGAGCAATTCTTTCTATGTATGGCCCCAGTTTCAATGATCTATGTTATTTGTCCATGTTGCATCATGCAAAGGTTACTTTCATCCTATGTTTTGACCACCAGTGCTGATAATTTAATTAGAGACTGATTGATCTCATTGACCATTACTTATGTTAAAGGACATTGAAAACATACATCTATAATTCATATGCTAGCATAAAGCTGTGTTGTGGTGAGAATTTGTGATAACACGTACATGTTTTATTTCAAATACAATGTTGAATGCTAAATGGGAAGACAGTTGGTGACAGTCCTCCTTATAATGTAGGAGCAATGTGCAAAAGAAAGTATAATTTTCATAAACATTCTTGTTATGTATGGATTCAGAATAATGTTAGTGAACAGAGCCAGTTTAATTGAGAGTGGACACTGAGGTTATTAGAAGTTCTTGCTTTATGTTTAATAATATTGATGACCACTAGAATGTAATTTCTCTGAATATAATTTGTAAATCATGTTCATTTAATTGACAATGGGCTCTGAGGTTATCAGGTCTACCTGCTTCATGTTTAACAAAGTTGATCAACAGAAAAGATCGACATGGATGCTTTGCAAACTGCCTTTATTGTGCGGTAGGTTGTATTTTTTGTAACATTGCTCTCCTACCTGTTGTGTTTGTGAATGGTGTGTGGAAGGAACCACTGCTGAGCTCAATTAAATTGTTGAATTGTGAATTATTTGTCTCATAACATACATACACTAATAATTTGATCACAATACTGGAGACACATCACAGTATGGTTAAAACAATTTCACTGATATAAAGCTACAGTTGAAAAGATGGAAGTCTGTTTTAACATTAATGCAACGTTTTTGTGAAAAGATACCTTCACATGTTCAGATAACAAGACAGTTCATAAACTACATCCTGCTCAGATATTCAGTTCATTGTTTATGGAATCTTCAACTGAGTGATAGGATCACTGAAACACAGCACCATGTAGGTTTCTTTTCAATGAATCTAGACTCATATTCAAAATGTTCTTGCCTTTTAATTTGTTATATTTTCATTCCCATATAGTGGGGAGTCTGAGCATATGAGTTAAATGATGAGCAGGTAACATAAACCTTACTTTATTTCTTGTATTATAAATGTGATCAAGGCAGTTCTCCTACCATGATTCTAGATCGGCACACAAAAAATGATAATATCATAGTTATACAAGGTGGGTATTGTTAATAATTTCAAAATTTTCAATGATGGGTGACATGTTTTCCTTGTGAGTTGTGATTTTTTCATCAAGTTCATTACATGGACCTAAGCATTGGAGTATGTAACAATATGCCCAACCATTCTTGGAATGTATGCTGCCAGAAGTCATTATTTACTGTAAATGGTTAAAGAACATTGCAAAAATGTATCTATCCTCCATATACAATGTCAGTGCTGTGCAGTGGAGAATACTTTTTGTTCCACAATCATTTCCATTCTTTTCACATTCAAACAATAATGATATATGGGAGGAGTATTGTCCATAGCTGTGACTTGTCAGAAGTCCTTTTTTTATTATACATTGGAACTGTGTGCTGGCAGAATTGATAATTTAACTAATGAATTTTTTAAAGTGTGCTCTTGGGATTCTGAGAGTAGATCATGCACAATAAATTCACAATGGACTGTGAGGTTGTATCATTTACTTGCCCTATGGTTGTTAACATTGATGAACATGAATAATCTTTAAGAGTAAACCACAAAGCATCTACAATGTGTACTACAGAGCACTTCTTGTACTACTATAATTTCCTCTTATCCCTGTTGCATTTGTTAATGGTGCATGTGAATAACCAATGTTTAGTTACCTGTGTATGACTTCTAAATCCTCTTTTACGATGCAAATTTTTTGGACCCACATAATAGAGGAAGTAATATTGTGCACAGCTATTCCTGGAATGTATACTCTTTTATAATTTAGATAGGTGGTGCTGTACGGTAAACAGAATTCACCTTTGGGAACATCTGGTCTCCTTGTTTATGGCTACTTGTGTTAAAGAAGGTCTCCTTATTGATGGATACTTGTGTTAAAGAAGGCCTCCTTATTGATGGATACTTGTGTTAAAGAATATTGAAAACATACATCTATACACCACATGCCCACATAATACTGATTGGTGGAGAGAACTGCTGGTACCACAACCATTTGTATTTATAACAGATAAAATCATGAATGCTACATGCCGAATGTTCTTGGGTGTATCACCTCTTATAATACTGTGTGTGGAAGTAATATTTACCCTGCCCAATCTTGGAATGTATGTTCTGATAATCTTGTCAGTAGTTCATGTTCATTTAACTGAGAATGGATTTTGAGGTTGTCAGGTCTACTTGTTTGATGTTTAACAGTCTTGATGAACTTTAAAGATCTACATGGGTATTCAGCAAGCCACATCACAATGTGTAGTCGAAGGTATGTCTGGCATCACTACAATGTTCCCCCATCCCTGTTCCATTTATGAATGGTGTGAAATACTGCTATATATTTAAATCTGTGTCAGCTCTGATTGTTTCATCATGGTAGCTCTGTGGACCCAAAAATTGGAGAATTTAATAATTTGCCCAACTGTTGGTGGACTATATTCTCTTGTAATTTGAACAGTTAGTCGTTACAGTAAGTAGATACTCAACTTTGAGACTGTCTGACCTCCTTGTTTATGGTGCTTCAGGTGAAAAACATTGAAAATACATGAACTTATTTATATATATATATATCACAGCTCAATGCAGTGTGGTGGAGAGATGTCCTGGTTCCTCAACCATTCCCATTTATTCCACATAAATTCATGAGTAATAGATGGGAAGTCACTTGTTGACAGTTCTCCTTATGGGCTCTGATTTGTTGGACAATCTTGTCTCTGTCACCTCTAATAGCAATGTATAGGTGAAAGTAAGAGGGTGCTATGAAAAGTGTTCAGAATCACCATGAGAGGTCAGCACTGGCGCAACAAGTTTTTCACATGATATTCATTGGACTGGTGCCTGTAGAAACGTGCCATGTCAGTGCTCTTGGAAGAGAGCTGTGATGGTGACATGGTTCTGTTGTTGTTCGCACGTAGTGATTTGATAAGATGTATCGAGATTCAAGCAGTAATTAATTTCTAGGTAAAGAAAGGTGTGAAAGCAAAGGACATTCATGCTGATTTCCAGAATACACTAGGGGACTCTGCTCCTTCATATTCATCTGTTGCCAGAGGGACAAATGAATTTAAATTTGGTTGGGAGAGCTTAGATGATGATCTGTGTAGCGGTTGGCTAAGATGTGTCACTACTCCAGAAATCATAGCAAAAGTGCACAAAATGGTCATGGAGGAATGCCTATTTAAAGTGCATGAAATTGTTCACACTTGCCAGATGTCATCTAAAAGGGAATATGACATTTTAACGGAAGAATTAGAAATGAAAAAATTGTCTGCAATCTGGGTGTCATGACTCTTGATGCGTACCCGCTCACATGTGCCATCGCCATGGCAAAATTACACAAACTATAGTATAAATTGTTGCCATACCCACCTTACTCACCTGATATGGCTCTGTCAGACTTCCATCTCTTCCCAAAACCGAAAATTCTTCTTGGTACTTGAAAATTCACTTCAAACGAAGAATTGATAGCTGGAGTTGACAACTATTTTGGAGGCCTGGAGGAAACTCATTTTCGAGATGGAATAAAGACACAGGAACATCATTGAACCAAGTGCATGTAATCTACAAGGAGACCACATTGAAAAACAAAAAAAAGTTCCAGTAATGTAAGTACTTTTTTTTCTATTCCATTCACAGAACTTTTCAAACCACCCTTGTAATAGTTAGCCAAACCAGTGTTGGAATGTATGTTCTCAGAATTTCGTCTGTAAATCATTTTCATTGAATTGAAAATGGACTTTGAGGTGGTCAGATCTACTTCACATGTGGTTAAAAAAGTTGATGAACATTACAGATCTACATGAGTACTGAAGATACTGTCGTAAAGTGAGTGATAGGGGGTCCTCCTGGTATCACTATCATTACCTCCCATCCTTGTGACATTTACAAATAGTGCTTGGAAAGAACCTTACTAAACTAAATTCCATCTGAACAGTCCCAGAAGGCCATTTTCTATTAAAATCCTTATGAGCTATGTTTTGTTCATCATGACAATTTCATGGTGGCATGTACTGGTCAATGTACCTATTTACCCTAGCTGCCTTGGAAGGTATGCTCTCATAATCCAGACAGTGAGTTATGCAAGGTAAATAGGTACTTCGCTTGGGGCATGTCAGAGTTTATAGGTACTTCTGTTAAGAAACTTTGAGATCATAGGTTTATATTCCATAGACCAGCTTTCTGCTGTGTAGTGGAGAGGTCTTCTGCTTCTACAGTAATTTACATTTCTTCCAGATAAAATCGTAAATAATACACAGGAAAAGTACAGTTCACAGTCATTCTTTGAGCTCTAAGTTGTCATGTGTTCTTCGTGCTATAAGTTCTAAGAGCAATTTATAGGAGGAAGTAATAATCAGCCAACCAAAACTTGGAAAATATGTTCTCAGAATTTTGCAGAGAGTCATATTGGTTTCTTACATCAAATGACATTGAAATCATATATGTTTACTCCACAAGCCAGCTTGATGCTCTATGATAAGAGTGTATTTCTGATTCTTTTCCCAGTCTGTTTCAGTTCAGATCCATCACAAATGGTAAATAGAGTGTCAACTTGTTGATGATGCTCATTATCAGCTCAAATTTTTCAGATCCTTTAATCTTTATCACTTTTAGGAGCAAATGCTATGAAGGAGTAATACTTTCTTCTGACAAATCTTGGATTTTATGTTCTCTGAATTTTGACAGGAAGTGGCATTTGGTAAATGGATAATGAGTAGTCACCAGATTTACTTGTTGCTTATGGACATCAAAGATCAACATTACTCAGCAAACCCTCCACACAATATGTTATGGAGAGTGCTTCTATAACCACTATTTTCCTCCTATCCTTTTGGTTTGCATAGGGTGTACATGAAGGAACAATGTCAATTAAACTCTTTATGTGCTCTGATTATTACACCATGGTCATTTAATAGGCCAATGCACTGGACGATGTAATAATTTGCCAAGTATTCTTGGAGAAAATGTTCTAATGATTTTGACAGTCATGTATGTAATCAAATACTTGACTTTGAGACTGTATGATCTAATTGTTACAGTTACTTCTATTAAGGAAATTGAAAAACATAAGTCTATACTTCACTTATGCTGTGCAGTGGGGAGAAGTATGAGTCCAACATCCATTTCCATTTATTCCAGACTATATCACAAATGGTACAAAGGAGGATAATTGTTAACAGTCCTCCTTGTGGGCTCTGATTTGTCAGATGCTCTTGTCTGTATGTCTTCTAAGAGCAGTGTGTAGGGTGAAGACATTTTTAGACTGTTCAGTCTTGAAACGGATGTTCACAGAATATTGCCATATATTAATTTTCATTTAATTAATGATGAACTCTGAGATGGTCAAATTTAACTCCTATGTGGATAATAATGTTGATATACATTAATGACCTACTGGAGTACTTTGAAAACAGCCTCACAGTGTGTAAGACAGGCTACTTCTGGCAATACTGTTATTTCCACACATATCTAGGGCATGATAATTTCAAAGACCCACATATTAGAGACTGCATTAATTTACACAATTATTGTTGGACAGTATTCTCTTGTAGTTTGGGCAGTTAAACATGTACATAGGATGGACAATTGATACTGAGACAGACTGATCTCCATGTTTACAGTTACTTTTCTTTAAGAACATGTAAAACATATATCTATACTCCATTATGCAATTATTGCTGGAAAGTATTCTCATGTAAATTGGGCAGTTATACGTGTACAGGGAATAGATAGTTGTCATTGAGACAGTCTAAGCTCCTTGCTTATGATTAGTTCTGTTAAAGAACATTGAAAAAGTATGTCTATAGTCCACATGACAGCACAATGATGTGTACTGAAGAAAACTTCTGTTTCTATAACTATCATATATTGCAGATAAAATTAAATATGGTACATATAAAATCAACTGTTGACAACTCTCCTTGTCAGTTGTAATTTGTCAGATATTCTTGTCTTTCCCACTTCTAGAATTAATGTTTTGGATGAAGTAATGTTATACCCACCAAATGTGGAATGTATGTTCACAGAACCTCATAGTCAAATTTGATCAGTAAACTGATAATGTGGTGAAAACTGCATACATCTACATCTACATGATTACTCTGCTATTCACAATTAAGTGTCTAGCAGAGGATTCAGTGAACCACCTTCAAGCTGTATCTACTGTTCCACTCACAAATGGTGCACTGGTAAAACGAGCACCTAAATTTTTCTGTGTGAGCCCTGATTTCTCTTATTTTATCATGATATTCATTTCTCCCTTTGGAGGTAGGTGCCAACAGAATGTGTTCATAACTGGTGGACAAAACTGGTGATTGAACTTTTATGAGAAGATCCTGCCACAATGAAAAATGTCTTTCTTTTAATGATTCCCACTCCAAGTCACATACCATGTCTGTGGCACTATCTCCCCTATTTTGTGATCATGCAAAATGACCTGCATCTCTTTGTAGTTTTCCGATGGCATCCGTCAGTCCCACCTGATGTGAACCTCACAATGCACAGCAATACTCCAGAATAGGACACACAAATGTGGTGTAAGTGATTTCTTTAGTAGATCTGTTGCACCTTCTAAGTGTCTTGCCAGCGAATCTTAGTCTTTGATTTGTTGTACCCACAACATTATCTATGTGATCGTTCCAATTTATGTTACTTGTAATTGTAATACCCAAGTATTTAGTTGAATATACATCCTTCAGATTTGTGTGACTTATCATGTAATTAAAATTTAGCGGATTTCTTTCAGTACCCATGTGAATAACTTCACACTTTTCTTTATTCGGGGTCAATTGCCTTTTTGCACACCACACAGGTATCTTATCTAAATCATTTTGCAATTTGTTTTGGTCATCTAATAACTTTACAGGATGGTAAATGACAGCATTGTCTGCAAATAATCTAAGATGGCTACTCAGATTGTATCCTGTGTCGTTAACATAGATCAAGAACAATAGAGCCCCTATAACACCTCCTTGGGGAACGCCGGATATGCCTTCTGTTTCACACAATGACTTTCCATCTATTATTACGAACTGTGACCTTTGTGACAGGAAATCATGATTCCAGTCACACAACTGAGGCAATATTTCAGAGGCATGCAGTTTGGTTAGAAGATGCTTGTTAGGAATGCTGTCGAAAGCCTTCTGGAAATCTAAAAGTACTAAATCAATTTGACATCCCCTGTCGATAGCACTGATTACTTCATGAGTATAATGAGCTTAATTGTGTTTCACAAGAAAGATGTTTGATGAATCCTAGCTGATTTTGTGTTAATAAATCGTTTTCTTCGAGGTAATAGTGTTCAATATAGTATATGTCCCAGACTCCTACTATAAATCAATGTTAGTAATATGCGCCCATAATTCAGTGGATTACTCCTATTTCCCTTTTTGGGTATTCATGTGACTTGAGCAGTTTTACAGTCTTTATGTACGGAACTTTCTGTGAGCGAGTGCTTGTATATACTTGCCAAATATGGAGCTATCGTCTCAACATACTCTGAAAGGAACCTGACTGCTATACAATCCGGAATGGAGGCTTTGTCTTTATTAAGTGATTGAAGCTCCTTTGCTACACCGGGGATATCTACTTCTATGTTTCTCATCTTCGTAGTTGTTCTTGATTGGAATTCAGGAATATTTACTTCATCTTTTTTGGTGAATGGGTTTCAGAGAACCATGTTTAATAAGTCTGCTTTAGTGACACTGTCATCAGTGACTTCACCATTATTATTGTGCAGTGAAGATATTGATTCCGTCTTACCACTGGCGTGCTTTATGTATGACCAGAATCTCTTTTGTTTTCCTGCCAGATTCTGAGACAGAGTTTTATTGTGTAAAATGAAAACCAGAAATATGTAATAGATGTAGAAGTCTATGCACAAAGGGAATGGGTTCAATCACACTCAGTTAGAAATCTTAGAAATTAAGAAACAAATGAGGGTATCCCCATATTTATCTTTCTATGAACAAACTCTGTGCAACTGTTCACCAAATTTAGATAATATTGCAACCCCTACATAGAAGAATAAAAGAAATTTCCATTCCTGTATGTAGCTTTATTCCACTGTATGTTTAGCCATAGTTATTGTTAATCCTGTCCTGAAGAATTTTGTAAATCTTTATGTAATTTTGTCAAAACTGTCAACAGAAATAACATTTACAGTTTAAGACAAGAAACAATAGACTGGAAAGTTATGTTTACATGTGCCTGATTTTTATCTTTGGGATCAATTATATACTAGAAAACAGGCTTGTAATATGAAACCTAGGCTGTATGTAGTAATGAAGTTTGTGACATAAGGCTAAAAATTATTTTGTTTCGCCAAAAACCCATAATTGAATCAATTCAAATCAACAGTGGCCTTTGAGGTTGTCTTACATACTTGTTATGTATTATTTAAAGTTGATGATCATTAAAGATCTACATGAGTACTTGCAAACAATAATGCTGAGTCAGCTACCAGGTACATATAGTACCACTGTTGTTTTCTCCCATCCCTGCTGCATATGTGAATGATGCTAGAGAGGAACCGCTCTCCATTAAAATCCTTATGACCTATGGGTTTTAATCAAAATAATTATGTGGACTCACACACCTGAGGATGTAGTAATTTGCTCAACTGTTCTCACAATGTCTGTCCTTGTACTTTGGAATGTCAGTTGTGTACAGAAAATAGACACTGAACTTCAAGATTGACTAGTACCCTTATTTATGGTTACTTCTGCTGATGAGATATGAAAACAATTAAATGCATTCACAGTTGTGAATATCAACAACCATCGGCTATGTAATGGAATGATGACAGTGAAAATTTGTGCTGAACCAGGACTTGAGGCAGGATTTCCCATTTACCATGCCTAGTCACCTTACCATTAGGCAATCCAAGCATGCTTCATTGTCAGACAGAAACTTCCATTTCTCATCAAACCTATGTCTACCTCATGCATTCATACATTCCTTATGTATATCCTCACACTGGGGAGACATTTTAATTGAAAGTCACTTGCCTAATTTTTTGGATAAATATGATATTGCAGTGTGGTCATTTTTCTTCAACCAGAATGTGTAACACCAACTGTGAACGTAAAGTGCCAGAAGACTTGCAGGAATACTTGAAAAACATCCAAAGAGCATGTCATGCTGCTGGAAAACATATCTAAACATACAGTGAATCCAAACATACAAAATCGAAGTCTGTTTCAGAAACACTCAAGCTTCCTTCAGGAAACAGAGCCTGGAATTTACATTTAGTCTACAAACATAAAACTCTTGAGGTATGCAAAACAGGTAAAGCACACCAGTTTGGATCACTAATAACAATCAGTGCAAAATACCAACAAGGTCAGAGCATAGGTAAATAAACCATTTAACAATGATATGAAAATGAGAAAAATTAATAGTCAGACAGTTCTGCTTGCTGACAGTCATGGCAGAGGGATTCCAGGAATGCTTAGCTACCATCAGAATGTAAAGATTACCAGGGTTATGAAACCAGCAGTTGGGCTGTAGCAAACCTTGAAGGACTACAGAAACAGGAGTTGTGTGTTACAAAATCAATGTCTCATGATTCTAGGCGGTGCTAATGATGTGTACATAAATGAACACAAGCACAGCTCTGAGATATATTTTCAATAAAATAGACATTCATAAGGCAATTGTAATAGGCATACAATGCAAGTTTGACCTTGTGGAATCTTCTATTATAAACAAAGAGATCTAAAAGGCCAACATGACCTACAGACATATTTGCCAGTCCAGTCCAAATGCTTCTTTTCTCAGCATAGATGATTTGGAAAGGAATAATTTTACAGCATATGACATGCACCTGATTAGAACGGGCAGATCATTACTGAGCTAGAGAATTAAAGTGTTTTCGGGAAGTGTTCATTATAGAAATGAGAGCTGTGACACTGTTGCAGTGCCATCAGAAAGAAAGACATGCAAATCATTGTACACAGTCAACACCATCATAGAGCTGCAAAATCCTTATTTACCAGATGATGCTGAGAATGAGGATGCTGTCACTGTATGCCCATCTGTATGTTTAAAAGTATTTCATGAAAATATACAATCCATAAATAATAAAGTGCAGCAACTAGAATTAGAATTGCAAACACTTGGCTGTACCATTGTATTTATCACTGAACACTGGTGTAAGGAAAATGAAACTGTATATTTTCCATTAACATCATATGACCTGGCCTGTTACTGTAGTAAAATTTCCTTGAAAGGTGGGGATTCCTGTATTAATGTGAAGAAAGTTGTACATTTAAAATTGGAAAAGACCTTCTAGCATTAAGTAAAGACAAATGTTTTGAATTATCAATTACTGAAATAACAGAAAACAGCATTAAAAAAAAGTAATTTCTTTTGTATAAATGCTCCAGTGGTAATACAGACAATTTTATGTCAAAATTCAATCATAGGCTAGTCAAGGAACCTAGTCCAAAACTGAGCATCCCCACATGTGGGAATTTAAATATCAACACAATGAAATCGGATGATGATAGTAGTACATACTTGAATATTCTCTGCATCCCCGGCATAACAACACTCATAAACTGTCCAACAAGAGTGACAAAAAATGTTCCTATAAAATAGACCATATAGCAACAGAGATAGAAAGCAAGCACTGTCAGTTACTTGTTCAACAGCTAAGACTATCAGATCATTTATGTCAGATTCTGAAATAAAATATTTGGGTAGAAAAGTCTGCTAAACTGAATAAATAAAAAATGGTCTTTTCAGAATCAAACCTATGTCAGTTATCATCCCAGTGCATGCTGAATCAAATGTAAAAAAATGTTTAATAAGCTCATGACAGTTTTTAAACTAATATTTGAGGAACCATTTCCCAAAACACAGAATTCCACTGGAGCTTCAAAAAAATATGCATGTGACAAGAGATATCAAAAAGTCCTCTGATACTCTAAGGTTTCTCACATCCATCAAAAACAGACAGACTGATTCAGCTTTTTCAGAATTTTACAAAAATTACAGGAGAACTTATAGAAAGTTATTGCTATCTGCAACTTACAAACAGTAAAACATTACTGAAGGCAAATAACAAAAGCAAAGCAATGTGGTACATAAACAAACAAGAGACACCAAATGTTGAACAAAAACACTTGGAAACACAGATTAAAAGCAAAGATGTGCTAATCAGCAACCCAAAGGAACTAACACTCTTTGTGAATGAATACTAAGTGTCATTGCTATGAAATTGCAAGAGAAATTTCCAGACACATATGTTCCTCACCACCAGACTAGCCACCACATTCAGTGGTACTCTTTCCAACTACAGAGAAAGACAAAGCACAGATAACACACCAATGAAACAATAAAAAATGAAAGGGTTCAATGAGATTCAAGTCAGTGTCCCTAAAATGTATAAACAACATAAAAACCCCATTAACAATAATAATCAATTAATCTTTCAGATCTGGCAGCTTTCCTGAATACCTGAAACCAGCAAAAGTAGTTCCAATAGAAGAAAATTGTGATGCAGAAAAAGTAGCAAACCACAGACCAATTTTTTTGGTTACCTTGTTCTTCCATGACAACTGAGACCATTTAGGAAAACAGGCTAATGAAGTACTGAAATAAATACAACACTCTCTGCAATGAACAATTCATTTTCAGACCCAGAAGAGGTACATGGTCAGCTAAAACAGTGTTCACCAAAATAGTAGTCAAAGCACTAGACAAGGGCAAGAGTGCAACAGGCATTTTTTTGGATCTATTGAAGGCATTTGACACAGTTGAACACAGAATTTTATTACAGAAATTAGACCTTTTAGGAATAAGGGAATGGTAATGATGTGGTTTAAGTCATACTTGGAAAAGTGGACGTAAGATATTAAAATCTCACATGTTTCTAAAACACTAACAGTAAAACATTTATCAGATAAAAATATATTAACATACACTGGTCACCCAGAAAATGATGACCGCTGACCTACAATCGATATAAATCCATCCACATGATAGCAGCATCATCTGGTGAATAATGGCTGGTAATAAAGCACACCCATTGTGCTTGTAGTAACAGTGAGCGTGCTGCCTGTGTGTAGAAAGGGAGAGGCACGCAATCTATCTGAGTCTGAGTGATGGCAGATTCTGATGGACTGGAAGCCTGGTACAAGCATTTCAGAAACTGAATGAGATGTTGAGTGTTCGAGGAGTGTTGCAGTGAATGTCCTCAACACGTGATGAAACCAAAGTAAAACCACGTCGAGACGTTGTAGGGTCGGGTGGCTACCCCTCCTCATGACAGATGTTGGATGTCAGAGGCTGGGCAGACTGGTTAAGCAGACAGGTGGCTGGGCAGGGTACAAGTGTGTCTGAACACGCAGTCCACCGAACTGGCCTCGACAGCTGATGACATTTGCATGTGCCAGTGTTGAAACCATGACATCAGCAGCTACAACTGAAATGGGCAAGTGACCATCAGCATTGGGCTTAGGTACAGTGGCAGAGCATTGCATGGTCTCATGAATCCTGATACCTTCTTCATCCTACCAATGAGTGGGCATGAATCCATTATCTTCTAGGGGAACAGCACTTGTACTGTTTTGATGTAGACAAGCTGGCAGCAGCTCTGTTATGCTCTGGGGAACATTCATGAGGACCTCCAAGGGTCCAGTGGAGCATATGTAAAGCACCAATATAGCCAAAATGTGTCATACACTGGTTCCAGACCACGTACATTTATTCGTGAAGGTCATGTTCCCTGATGACAGTAACATACTTCAACAAGATCATTCACTATGTCACATGGCCTGGAGTGGGGTGGAGTGGTTCAAGGAAAACAGCAGCGACTTCAAGTTAATGTCCTGGCCCAGCACTCACCAGATCTGAAACCAATCAAACACATCTGGTATGTGACTGTGGCGGGAATTAGGGTACTAAGGTGTTCAGACAGTCGTGGAACAGAGGGGAGAAATATGACTTTAGCATGAATAGTGCTCTCCGCCACACACCGCTTTGTGGCTAGCAGAGTATATATGTAGATTTAGATGGAGACTTGTGTGTCACATGTGGTGCCAACTTCCTCCGGTGACCTACCAAGACCTCATTGCTTCCATGTCACAATGCATCACTACTGTTACCTGTGCCAAAGGGGACATATCGGCTGGTTGATCTGTGGAAGTGTAACCCAGGGAGGTGCTTTTGGCACAATCCTCCTCCTCCTTATAACTCTAAATGACTCCCATAAGGTGTCAGGTAAGAGAAAAATGACTGTTTGTTGATGACAGCATCTTAGTGATCACAGACAGAAATTCAACACAGTTAATATAAAAATCTAATGCAGCTCTTGGCAATGTTTGCAACAAGTCATTAAAAAACATAGTTACTTTAAATGTGAAAAAGACAAACTTTATAAACTTCTAACTAAATGAAAAACTCAGTGATTCTAAATTTAAAGTAAATAATAATTTATTATATTGTGTAACTGATACAAAATTCTTGGAGATAAATGTAGACTGTTCCTTGAAATGAACAGAACAAATGAGAAGTTTGGCAAAGAGACTACCATCAGCATCTTATGCCATGCAAATCTTTGCACCATTGTGCATATCTCAAGACTCAAAGTAACCTACTTTGGATATATATATTCAATCCTCAGTAATGGGATAATGTATTGAGGAATAAGTGTTGGAAACATACATACTAGTTTCAATATACAGAAAAGTGCTAAATAAATAGTAATGAATATTAGTAACAGGGCACAGTGTAAAGATTTATTCAAAAAGTTAGAAATTCTGACTGTTCCAAGTGAATACATCTCTCACAATATAATTTATATAAGAAAAGATTTTAATTTGAATTGCACAAACAGCACAATACATAACCATGGAAACAAATCCAGTCACTGTTACATCTAAACTGAAGAAACAAGACAAAATCTCAAAACAGTGTATTATTCCATGGGAAAAAATGTATGATACACTGACACAAGAAATAAAATATGTGAATGATTTCACTACCTTTAGCCAGTGGCTAAAAATATTTAATAAATGATAGCAATTACACTGTAAATAAACATTAAAATAACTAGAGATAGTAACATAATGTCCATTGACATTGTAAAGTCTAACAATTTATAACATGCTTAGAAAAGTAGGAGTAAGTATTAGAGCTATAATTACCGTAAGAGGTTGAAACCATGTTTTAGTTTTTTGGTTTATCCTAAAAGTAAAAGCACATACACTTGGGAGTATGATGTCTTCCTTCCCTCCAAATTCTAGGAATACTAAAACTCAGGCACTTCTACTGTCTTTTGCTCCATCTCCAAATACTTCCAATAGTCATTTGCAGCATAAATCTGGTGCATAGGACTTGTCCTCATCACCAGTTTTAACTCTAAACTATGTATGATAATCTTTCTCTTAACAGGAGCTATTTTTGACTTCCTATGTGGCATGATGACTCTACCACAAATGTAGCAAGATCAGTCAGGCTGATCCTTGATGGTGGTTTCATTTTGTAATGATGTTGCTTTCACTCAGAAAGCTTAAGTGATACTGACCTACAGGTTGCTACAACCTAGAAGCAAGGTCAGCTCAACCACACCTCTGTCTCCTACAGATTTCCCACCTCCATCTCTGTATACAAAGTTACCAGTTATGACTGTACACTAGTGTCATTTTTACTGTTGTAAACAAAACTCAAATGCTTAGAAGTATCTTTTCATTGTAGTTATCCACATTTATTGGATATAATATATTTCACATACTTACATGATGTGTAAATAATTACTCATTGTGACAATACAATTAAAAATTAGCAATATTTGAGTGTCTTATCTACGTAATAGGCTATTATGTCGATGTTGATGTGCTAAAAAAACATGACCTGACTGAGCTAAATGAGTTACAGTTTTTAATTTGGTATGCAATAGTAATAGAAGATCACCAAACATACCCATGCCCTCAGAAGAAAAGTTTTGAAATGGAGAGTAATGAGCTTTGAGGTTATTAGATCAACTTGCTCCATGTTTAAAAATCTTGAAGAACATTAAAGATCTACTTGGGTGTTTCACATATCACCTTAGATTGTGTAGTACGAGTAGTGCACGGTACTTTCTGTAGCAACATCATATAGTCCCATCGCTATTGCATTTGCAGAAAGTAATAGTTTACTTGTAAGTAATATTTTCCTGGCAGATTAAAACTGTGTGCTGGACTGAGACTCCTGAGTTCAAGTCTCTGTCTGGCACACAGTTTTAATCTGCCAGGAAGTTTCATATCAGTGCACACTCTGCTGCAGAGTGAAAATCTCATTCTGAAATTTTGCGGCTGTTAAAGCTACATGCTTGATGTTTAATAATAGCAATGAACCTTAGAGATCTACAGGAGTACTCTGCAAATAACCTTTCAGTGTGTATTAGAGGGAAATTCTGTCAACATTACCATCCTACCCCTGTTGTGTCTGCAAATAGGTTGTTGGAAGAACTATAGTTGCAGAAACTCCTCCATAGCTCTGATTACCTCGTTATGGTAATTACTTCATTGACTTACATATTGGAGGTTGTAATAATTTGCCCAAATATTTTTGGAATGTATACTTCCATAACATGGAGTTATTCATGTACGGTTATTAAATAGCTGACTTATTTTTTTGAATGTATGCTCTCATAATCTGGAGAGTCATGTAAATACTTACTTCTGTTAAAAAAACATTGAAAACATTTATCTACATTTCACATGCCAGCCTAATGCTGTGCAGATAATGGAATGTGAGGTTATCAGATCTGTTTGCTTTATGGTTAGTAATACTGAAGAACATTACAGAGGTACATGGGTGCTCTGCACACCACCTTACAGTTTGTAGTAAAGGGCATTTCTGGTACCACTGTCAGTTTCTCTGACTCCTGTTCCATCTGTGAATGATGCATTGGAATAACCTCTGTTGATTAATTTTTTGATTGTGGTCATCTGAGGACCTACATTCTGGAGGATGTAATATTTTGCAAAGGAATTCTGGTAATTTAAGCTCTCATAGTTTGAACAGTTAGTCATGCATGGTAAATACACTGGTGAGCAAAAGTTTATTTCACATGATATGCCACAGCTAAGTAACATGGCTGATTGTTAATGTAACATTATGTAGAGAGAAGTGCTACAATATAATACTGATATTAGTTGACTCAAATATGCAATCAGATGAACAGAAATGACACTTTTATACAAAGGCAATAATTATACTGAAGTCACCATTATTCTTCATGTTCCCTTGCACTTTGCAAATGGTTGATCATGGTTCTTAATTGTACGTAAGCAGCCCTAATGAGATGGAGTTGCGGGTTTGGGGGGGGGGGGGGGGGGGGAGGGAGGAGGACAAAATGCATGGGGCATAATCCTCATGGGTGCCCTTGTATCTTAAGGGATTGGGTTCCCCTGAGTTCTCAGTTCGCAAATGTGAGACTGCTATTGTAAGATAAATTTTATATAGTATAATAAATAAAACAACACTATCCCAGCAGCAGCATAGCCATTTAAATATTACTTTGCATTTCAATTTTCACTTTTGTGGGTCTCACAAGTCACCAACATACAATTCTATTTCATGTTTAATGTTGAAAGCTCAATAGTTTTTTTAGACATCATGGGCTAAAACCACTTTGGCATAGATTAAAAAATGTGCTTTTTTTACTGCTGTTGGGAATCCTGCCAAAAATATATCACCAACAAGTGAACATGACAGCAGCCATGAAACATCATTATAATTTGGTAGATTTGCCCAAATTCTTCAAACAAAAGGGACTTCTGAATCCATCACATGGCGGTTTTACATCAGACATACAGAAAACATTTTGCACTTGAGAGCAAGCACAAAATAAAATATTTCTCTTTATATAATTGTTCTAAAACAACTTTAGAGATGAAGAAATGAAATGATGCGATAGAGGTACATTGCCCATGCTGATGCTCAGAAGGAGAGAGGTAATGTTCATCTTTTCTATGTCTGCAGGATAGCCAACTGACATGAGAACTCATGTGATACTTGATGTGGCATTGTGTCTTGGTCAGAGAGGTTAGGGTTTCAGAGCATCATCTCAGAAAATTGAAGATCCAAATAATGACAATTTCCTTACAATATTAGAACTCTTGAGTCACCTTGATGCAGTTCTTACAGAACATCTTATCAAGGTCAGAGAAGGCCAAGAACATGGAACATGTTTAAAGGCATTATCTGTCAAGTGGTACTCAGAATACACTTGTAGTTGTGCCCATTATGTCACAACTGCCAACATGAAATAGAGAGAAAATGAAGAGCGTTATGCCATTACTGTTGATGGACTTCCTGATTCAAATTATGTTGAAGAGACAACAATCATGCTGTGCTATATTTGCTTTAATAAGTAAACTGAAGAGTATAAAATAAACTAATTGTTTCTGGAATTCATTCAGTGAAATCAAAGCACTGGAGATGTTAGTCCACATTTAACTTCATCAACACTCATGAAATACTGAATTACAATCAGTGACTACCGTGGGCAAGGTTATAATAAGGTTATGTGAAGCATGGATGAAGGGCAACAGACAGTTTCCCATTCCTAGATTTCCAGAAAATGTTTGACATATTGTCCCACTGCAGACTGTTAACAAAGCATACAGAATTGGTTCTCAAATATGTGACTGGCCTGAAGATTGCGTAAGTAATAGAGCTTTCTCAAAATTTGTAGTTGCCATGGTGAATGACAACTTGCTCTAAATGTACAAAAACATAAGTTATTGCAGGTTAACAGGTAAAATGATCCTGTAAATTTTGAATACAGTGATAGTTGTGTACTTTTTCTCTAGTCATGTCTTTTAAATAGCTATGCATAATATAGTAAAGCAACATAAAATGGCACAAGCACATAAGACTGGTACTAGAGAAGGCAAATTGTTAACTTTGTTTTATTAGAGGGATTTTAGGAAAGTGTGGTTCTTCTGTGAAGGAGACCATCTATAGAACACTAGTGCAACCCATTGTTTAGTATGACTTGAGTGCTTCAGATCACCACCAGTTTGGGTTAAAGGAAGACATCAAACCAGTTCAGAGTAGAGCTGCTTGATTTGTTACAAGTGGGTTTGATCAATATGCAAGTATTATTTAATGCCTTGTGAACTGAAGTGGAAATTCCTGGAGGGAAGATGATGTTCTTTTCACAAAACACTACTGAGAAATTTGGGGAACTGGCATTTGAAACTGAATGTAGAACACGTCTTCTGCCAGTTAAAAGCATTCTGCATAAGGTCTCTTATGGAGGCATATAGATAGCCTTATTTGCTCTGTTTGTGTGTTGAACAGGAAAGGAAATTACTACTAGTGGTACAAGGTACGCTCTGCCGTACACCATACAGCAAATTGTAATGTATGAATGTAGGCAGAGATGTAGAGAGGGTCTTGAAAAAGGAGTGCAGACACATTTTCTTCAGCCAAATCCTCTTGGAAAATTTTCTCTGTGTGATTGTTATAGCCTTATATCGAACACATGCAGCTGATACCTGTCATGAAGCAGGTAATTTTTTCAGGGTAATTCAAGTTTCCTTACAATCTCTTCAGTTGCAGTCCACAGTGATAGGAAATCTCAAAACAGTCTGGTGGAAATTCTTTTTGTTCCATGTCTGATACCTTTTAGAACACATGTCTGATACCTTTTCGAGTACTTGGGTTGACAATGCAATGCCAATTGCGGGTCACTTTTATAAGATTTTCATTGCTGTAGAAACTCTTGGTAAGTTTAATTTGTCAGCTCAAACACATTCTGTGGTACAGTATGTTTTGTATTATGTGAGATCTTTCAAGTGTTTTTGCATGGCATCAGTTTGGTCAGATGTGTTGGTACCAATTGGCTACAGAAGCAAATTATGAAAAACTCAAAATACTACTACTGATGTTTAGGTAAGACACTCTGAGTGCTTATTAAATGACTTAAATTAACTACATGAAAACTCGAACACTATTCTCTCTGAATCGAAGGTTGTTGCCAGTGCAATGAATATCAGTCTTGAATTTCGACAGCCGTCCACTAAGAAGAAAAAATTATTTCATGGTGAAACCAGGAGTGAAGTGACAGATGTGAATTCAGAAGACTTGTTCAAGATAAATGTTTTTCACATCATTGAAAACCTGATGATTAGCAGTGAAGATTTTATGTGAAACATTTGGGTTTTTACGGAAATACTCAAACATGATTGACCATCAGGTTGCTGAGGCATGGAAGTTATTTATCAATGAATACCTTAATGGTGTCACAACAGATTTAGAAGATGAAATTAAATATTTGAAAACAATTCATACATTAAAGTGGGGATACACTAATACGACCTATTCTTGAGTACTGCTTGAGTGTTTGGGATCCCTATCAGGTCAGATTGAGGGAGGCAATAGAAGCAATTCAGAGGTGGGCTGCTAGATTTGTTACTGGTAGGTTTGATCATCATGTGAGTGTTACGGAAATGCTTCAGGAACTCGGGTGGGAGTCTCTAGAGGAAAGGAGGCATTCTTTTCGTGAATCGCTGCTAAGCAAATTTAGAGAACCAGCATTTGAGGCTGACTGCTGCACAATTTTGCTGCCGCCGACTTACATTTCACGGAATGACCACAAAGATAAGATAAGAGAGATTAGGGCTCGTACAGAGGCATATAGGCACTCATTTTTCCCTCGTTCTGTTTGGGAATGGAACAGGGAGAGAAGATGCTAATTGTGGTACAAGGTACTTTCCGCCACGCACCATATGGTGGATTGTGGAGTATGTATGTAGTGTAGATGTAGATGTACTTTACAGTCTTTTGAGTGCTTGAATAACATGCATGATCTTAAAATTTCAAGCTTATTTTGCAATATATGTGCAGCTATGATCATCTTATGCAATCTTCCAGTGACTATAGGTGAAGCAGAACTGTCATTCATCTCCCTGGCTTGCATTAATAATTTTCTGAGATCAACTGTGTGTTACATTGCAATTTTCCCCAAGACTGTCATGCCAGTTGTTACATGATATTATATGCTGATACTTTCATTCAGTGTAGTTTCATTCTTACGGTGCACCATAATTACAGACAGTTTTCGCTGCTGCCAGTGACCGGCCAGCTAATAGTTTATTTCCTTTGCTCCTTTTATTATGAAGAGAATTTCTTATTTTTTTGCAGACCTGAAAGCCTCGAAGCTGGCTGGGATTAGATAAGGGTTTACTTAAAGGAACAGAAAGCAGCATCATAAACATGATAGAACAAAGGCTGAGTTACAGCACAGGTAAGCGTGAGGGGAATTCTCATTGCCTGCCCTCATTCTCCATGAGGTCGACAGGTTTCCCCATTGGTTCAAAAAGTTATTTTCTTTAGAGCACATGCCATCTTGTACATGGCTGTATGTAAGACTACTTATATGTCAGCTTGAGAGTTATACCATGGTGCAGGAGATGTTTCCATTTCAAGTAAGTTGTTAATGGATTTTGTGGTCATAGATTTATTAATTTTATGATAATAATGCTTCTAAACATTAAAGATCAACATGAATAATGAGGAAACCATGTTAAAGTGTGAAATATAAGGTACCGCAAGGACCACTATACTTTCCTCCCATTCCTGTTACATTTGCGAATAGTGTGTGGGAAGTAACACTGCCACTTTAACTGCTTATCAGCCCTGATTTTTGCATCATGGGAATTTCATGGAACCATGTACTGAAGGATTAATAATTCCCAGTCTTTCATGGAAGGTATGCTCTAAGAACTCAGGCAGCTACTTATGTACAGTTAATTGATAGGTGACCTCAAGTTTGTCTGAACTCTTCATGTAGGACCGCTTCTGTTAAAGAACACTGAAAGCATACATCCAGTCTTTCTTGGAAGGTATGCTCTAAGAACTCAGGCAGCTACTCACGTACAGTTAATTGATAGATGACCTCAAGTTTGTCTGAACTCTTCATGTAGGACTGCTTCTGTTAAAGAACACTCAAAGCATACATCGATACTCCACATATCAGAATAATTCCACATGGTCTAGAGCACTTCTGATTCAATTCCCATTCCTTTTGTTCCAGGTACAATGTAATGAGATGCATTGAAAGTTCTCCTTATGAGCAGTAATTAGTCAGTTTCGTTTTATCTTCATCACTTTTAGGAGCCATTAGCAGGAGAATGTAATAGTGTGCCTGACCAATCGTGGAATGTATGTACTCATAATTTTGACAGAAAATCATTATCAGTGAATTGATAAGCATTTTGTATTTGTCAGATTTACTTGTTACAGGGCAATAATATTTATAAATTTTAAAGATCAACATGAATTCTCAGCAGACCTACCTACAATGTGTAATAGAGGGAACTTCAGTAACCCACTGGTTTCCGCCCATTTCTGTTGCTTTTACGAAGAATGTTTGTGAAGAAACACACTTGATTAGATTCTCTATGAGCTCTTATGGTAATTTTGTGGACACAAGTATTAGAGGATGTTATAATTTGCAAAGTTATTCAGGAACATAGTCTGTTATAATTTGGACAGTTGCTCGTGTACAGTACTACTTTTCAGGGGCATTCAATAAGTAATGCAACTCTTTTTTTACTGGCCAATTTCAGGTGAAAATGCAGAATTTACCGTAGGACATTATGGAATAATGTTGTTTCAGCTCTTATAGTTTCATTAATTTCTGGTAGGTGGTGGCACCAGACACAGCCTTCAGAATGGCATCTGTGGCGTAGGTGTATTCCAAGCAGAGAACTGTCATTGAGTTCCTTGTGGCTGAAAACCACTGCATCATATATACTTGTAGGAACTTGCAGAATGTCTAGGGAGATCCGGCAGTTGACAAAAGCACTGTCACTCATTAAGCAAGGCATCTGTCATCACCGTAACAAGGTTGTGCAAACCTGTCTGAACTCCCGTGTGCCGACTGGCTGTTCACAGCTTGGACTCCTGAAATAATGAAACTAGCGGACACACTTATTTGAGGTGATTAATGGTTCACAATCAAACATCTTGCTGCACATCTGTGAGTCTTTGTTGGTAGTGCTGACACAGCCATCCAGCAGTTGGGATACTCAAAGTTGTTTTCTGACTACCCAACAGAGTGTCATAAAGTTAATGAAAGAGCATCTGTTCAGAATTGCTTGCATGTTGCTTGGTGGATCATGATAATTTTTTGTCAAACATCATGACAGGTGATGAAACATGGGTTTATCACTTCAAATCAGAAACAAAACTGCAGTCCAAGGAGTGGCACCACACCACCTCTCCTCAGAAGAAAAAGTTCAAAGCAGCTCCCTCAGCTGGTAAAGTCATGGTGACAGCGTTTTGGGGCTTTAACGGGGGTTATTCTGATTGATATCCTCCCTTATGATACAATGATCAACTCTGAAGTGTATTGTGTTAACCTCAGGAAATTGAGGAAACGACTTTAGTGTGTTTGTCACCACTAATATGCAAATGAACCTACATGACAATACAAAGCCTCACACAAGTCTGCACACCTGGAGGAGGTCATGAGACTTTATTGGGTTATTCTCCCTCATCCACCCTACAGCCAGATCCCACACCTTCCTACTCCCTTCCCTTTGGCCCAATGAAGGATGCATTCTGCAGGAAGCAGTACACGGATGTTGGGGAGGATATTGATGCAGCATGGCATTGACCCATATGAAGACCAGCAGAGTGGTACCATACCAGAATACAAGCCCTCCAGTAAGTGGAATAAGAGCATCACATTGGATGGAGGAGATGTTGAAAAATAGAGTTTTGTAGCCAAAAGAGTGGAGATGAGTATGGAATCCCCAATAAAATCAACTTCCTTTCAGAAAAAAATAAATGTTACATTACTTATTGAACACCTCTCATAATTATTTGACTTTAAGATGGTCTGATCTCCTTGTTTACAGTTATTTGCTTTAACCCTTTCATGGGCAATGGGGGATATACTTCCCACTAGACGTATCTCTGAGCAATGTTTGTGGTCCTTGGGCAGCATACATACCACCATCTTAGGAATATCCCAAAGCTTTTAGGAATGTGTCTTACCAACTCTGTCTATGCCTGACATCTTGTGGTAGTACACTGTATCAGGAGTATGAAAATTACTACAACAACACATTTCTGTTTGTTGTGGGATCACTACTGTTGTCAGAACACATTGCTTCATTTCTGCAATATACTTTATTGTGACCCATATCAGCTCATACCTTTATTGTGTGATAAAGTTTCAAGGACTGTTTTCATACTGTGATAGGTAATGTTAATACCAGTAACAATTATTTTTTAAATAAAGGAAAGGAAAGCATAAAATAAAAATAGAATACACTGTTCATTACTTTTTATGTGTAATGGCAACACATAACAGCTTACAAAGGGAAGTGTGAAATCCATTTACCACCACAGTTTTAATACCTCACAAACATGCCATCATGATATATGTACCACCATAGTTCTTGGTCCTAGATCACAACAACAAAATTATCAAGAAATAAATATAGTCAGTTGATCACAATTCTATCAACATAGCAAAAAAATTATCTTCGCTGAGATGCTACAAAAGATGTATCCCCTAATGGTTTAAAGAACAATGAAAACTTTTCATCTACATACCTCATGCCAGCTTATGTTATGTACTGGAGAGAACTTTTGGTTCTGCAGTTATCTCCACTTATTTGACATGGAATCATGAGTGGTATGAAGACACTTATTGACACTCCTCATTAAGGGTTCTTGTGTTTCAGATGCTCTTGTTTCTGTGGCTTCTAGTAGTCACTTGTAGTAGGAAGTAATATTTAAACTCCACCAGGTTTGGAATGTCTGTGAATCATTTTGGTTTATTTGAAAATGGACTATTGATGTGGCCCCATCTACTTTATATATAGTTAATAATGTTGACACACATTACAGATCTATATGTATACTGAGGAAACCACCTACAGTGCATAGTAGGTCATATTTCTGGTACCACTTCCTTACCTCGCATCCCTGTGACATTTGCAAATGGCATATGTAAAGAAATGTTTTCAAATAACATCCTTATGAGCTCTTTTTTCTTCTACTTGGAAATTTTGTGGAGACATAAACTGGAGGATGTTGTAATTTTCCCAAGCTTCATTAGAAGGTATGTTCTCATAATTTGGACAGTTAGCCCTATATAGTAAAGAGATAATTGACTTTGAATTTGTCAGATCTGTGTCTGTATTCTGTATACCAGCTTAATGATCTGTGCAGGTTCAACAATGAATTCCATTTATTGCAAATAAAATTACGGCTAATACTGAGGAGGAGAATAGTTGAAAATCATCCTTGTAGGCTCTGATTAGTCACATATTTTTGTCTGTGTCACTTCTATAAGCAATGTGTAGGAGGAAGCAATTTTTTGCCTGACTAGTCTTGGACAGTACACTGTCAGAAGTTTTCCAGTGAATCAGATTTGTTTAATTTATAATGGACATTGAGGTTGTCAGATCTGCTTCCTACATTGTTAATACTGTTTATTAACATTAAAGAGATGCATGAGTACTCAGGATAGTACCTTACAGCGTGTAGTAGAGAGTAATTCTGCTACCACTATCGTCACATGAAAATTACGATGGTTGATTAAGCAGCTTATAATCTCTGATTATTTCATCATGCTCATTTTATCAGCCCAGTACTTGGAGGACATTAAAATTACTCCACCCTTCCTTGGAAGTTATGCACACACAACTGGGACAGCTAGTCATGTATGGCAAATGGATACTTGAAATTTAGGCTTTTAATATTTCTGGCGTAGTCAGCCATCATATTCGGCTCCAAGAAGCTGTTCCCAGAGCAATGGAGATGCAAGAAGTACATAGGCAACGAAATGTGTTGTGGGGGTGCCTGTGATAAATGTTAGATTCGGTACCATTCCCGTAAGGAAGACTACCTGCATAGTGCTACTGCTCTGTTATTGGCTGCGGTGTTCGGAGCAAGGGTGCCAAAACGTTAAAGTATAGTTATTGTTATTAGTTAAACTACTCATTGGAATGGGTCCACTTTTTACTATAAATATCTCTCAACAGCTGGCTATCGATCAGTCATTTTAGAATTATTAAAAACAATTTAAATAAAAAACAAAAGACTTACGAAATTGCAGACAAAGCACTTCGGAAGCATTCGGGTAACGCCTTTTCTGGTATGGTGTGCAAAGTGTTTCGGGCTGTTCGTCACCCTGGATTAGGCAGTCGAGATGTACAGTCATGTTGTCTGTGGTAGGATGTGTTTGCCAGTATTCAGTATTAAAAGATTCACTCTGGTAGTCATGAAGCACAGACACGTGCCACAAATAGTGTAAAGATACATTTTCATAAACATAGTGTTTCATCATGTACTTTGCTGTATCAGAAGGTGTTGTATTAAGATAATGTAGTCTTCTCATGTGGCTATATTAAAATATGGGAGTGGCATCCCAAAGAAATGATACATTATTTCAGAAGAGAACCTTGCTAAAAGTCAGCTTCAGCCTCAAGGTACAGAACCTACGAACTACATGCTGTTTTCTGTGCTGGGGACATCAACTTGAAGACAGCAGGTTACTGAACTATAGCAGAACCTTTGCATTCCACACAGTGCAGTGGAAACAACTAGGTGCCTCATGTGTACTGCATGCACAGACAAATGTCCTCAGTGATACGTCATCTGCAGTAATGCAGAGGACGTAAAGGATGATGATCATTATTAACACCAACAATCAATTCATTCTTCCTTTCTTGCCGTAGACTGTCTAATTATCTTGTTTACGGTTTCTTCAGGTAAAGGACACTGAAAACATATATGTATACTCTACAAGCCAGTTTAATGCCTTGTGGTTGAGAGTACCTCTGATTCAATCCCCAATTAATTTTGCTCCATATACAATCATGAATGTTTTGTATGGTTTCAGGTGTTGATCATACTCAGTATGATCTCCTCCAATTCTCAGATCACATTGTCTTTACCATTTTAAGGGAAACTTGTTGGAGAAAGTAAAAGTGTGCTTGACCAGTCTTGGAGTTACATATTCAGAATTTTGACTAGACACAATTAACATTAGAACGATAATGGTTTCTGTGGTTGTCAGATTTACTTGTTTGATGGTAATAATAATTATTAACTTTATAGAGGAACATAAGTACAGAGAAAACCACCTTCCAGCGTGTTTTATAGGGCACTTATGGCGCCACTATCATTTCTACCTTTCTATACTATAATATGAAATTTTTGATAAAATAAGTAGTATGTAGTAGCCCAGGTAATGCTTTATTATATGGGATAACAATAATGATATCCCATTTTGTTTAGCACTGAACACCGAAACACTGCAGAATCTCTATAAACATAACTCCATAAATACACATGAAAAAGAAAAATCGTTCTGAATACAATCTGTATATTCCATCCATAATAATACAACATGTATTTTGAACCAAGAAATATGTATTGCATCATAAGTGATCTTTCATGTAACTTGTCATTTAGCCTTTCTTGTGCTTTGGTCTGAAAAACACCATTTATCATAATGCCTTACTCTCACAATGGCATCACAACAGTAATGGAGCTTACCTAGCTTGCAAAAATCTCATTTTCATATTTCTGAAACATTTTTTTCCGTGTATCAAGACACTAGATGTTTTTGTATTACTAACACCAGCTACCTATAATCCCAACGAACAGTAAAATTTTTTCATCTAACTTCTTCTTATGTAAGAATCCAAGTTTCTTTTCTTAATGCACATAACTTTCCCAAATGTATTTAAGTTTCATTACCTTTTACCTTCTGAGGTAGATAAGATGCGTGGATGCACTTTTTGTATAAAACACTTTATTTGCAAATATAGAGATGCAGAGAACCACACACTTAAGCAATAAGCACCAGAATGGATTGCATATAAACACACATCAGACATATGTCGCACTACACTGACTGTCCATTACTCAACTATTGTTCATTTATTAACATCTCAGACATATTTAATGTTGCACTCACTGTATCAGACCCTGCACCCCACACCCATTTTTCAGTGAGTTATCTAGAAGAAGACCTAATTCATGTTAACAGAGAATCCAAGGGCACCACATACCCACAGAAAAGAACAGTTATCTACCAGACTGCATTTCAACATTAGTGTGGTAGGAAGAATGGAAGAAAGGGAAGAAGATCTATCAACATGCCGTTTGGGATGGATATGCCCCAACGTGTCCTCAAAAGGGAAATATCATAATCAAAGAATGATAGTTTCAAACAGTTAACTGAAACAGTGTGCCACTTCCAATTTCCGTCCACAATAAACGTCTTATCATTTTTATCAATGACAAGAAACAGACCACTGTACAGGGAAAAGAGATGTAAGTTGACTGTGTCATCCCTTACCCACACAAAACGAGTGGTGAACAATTCCTTAGGGTAGAAAAATGCCTGTACCATATGGGGAGGGGTCAGTTGAAGCATTTACATGTGGGCTTGTCAAACAGCTGGCAGTCAAACTGCCTACCTCTGGCAGAAACTAGGATTTCAGGAATACCAAATCTTGAAAACTAAGCAGACACGACTGCCAGTCAACAAAAATCACAGAAATGTTCTGCATTGGAATTGCCTCCGGCCACCATGTAAATATGTCAGTCACAGTTATGACAAAATTGAAACCATCAGAAGAAGAAGAAGGGAGGAGACCAATAATGTCTACATCCATATGTGCAATTCTAACAGATGGAGGTGGAAATGCATCCATTGGGGGTCTGATTTATGGTGACTGATCTTATGCCTTTGGCATTGTGGGTAACAACAGACTCACCACTAATAATCTTGCTTGATACCCATCTAGACAACTTTATCCAAAACTAGCCTGGGGCATGCACTGATTCCAGGATGCACCAATTCATGGAGAGCATTGATCACTACACATCCCCAACAAGCTGGGATGAATGGTTGCACCTTACCATTTGCCATGATGTACCAGACCAGAATATGAGATCCATGAAGCTGCACCTGTTGTAGCTATAGCCCAGAAGAAGCAGGGTCCGAAGGGCACTTCAGAAGAAAAAGAATTGATTTCCTTTTTGCTAGCCTGTTTCTCCCAATTAACCATCATGATGGCCATGCAGGTATGTAACAGACAATCAGCAATGAAATTTGGAAGCCAACAACATGGTTCATATCACTGCGTAGTTGAGCAATGTATTCTGCATACTGTACTTGGTGGGATGAGTTTATTTCAGACACTTTTTGTAAAATCACAGTTCAGGGTTTATGCTCCTTGAAAATCTTGAACTTGTGCCATTATAGATACTGGCAGAAATATTTCACTCTGAGGTAAATAACTAGAAACTACCTATCATAAGCACTCCAGCTCATCTGTTGTGGAGAGAGATTCTTGGAAAAAAATGTTAATGGATCCCATGTTGCCATCACCCATTGCTGCAACAAATCTCCTAATTTAGATTGACTCACATCCACAGATAATGCCACTGGAGGCCCACGAAGAGGGTGTGCCAAAAGTGTAGCTGATACCAGAGTAGTCTTATGAGCCTCATAAGGTTCTTTAGCATCACTATCTCAGAGCACTTTCCTCCTTCCCTAAGTGTCTTTTGTTTTCAATAAATTATTGGTTGGAGGAAGAGTCTCAGCCAAATGAGGTAAATGTCATCAATTATAATTTATCATTGCCTAGACATCTAAAAAGATCTTTGTATGTAATTGTTAGGGCACATTCAAAATATCTGAGACCTTTTAAGGGTTACAAGGTTTGCCAGTTTGGGAAACTATGTATGGTACCCTAGAAAGGGGACTTTGCCTTTGCCAAACATGCATTTGTCCTTGTTAATTCATATGTTATAGTCATTTCAGCTTTACATAACGTCATGCAAATGGGAGACATTTGCTTCCATATCCCTTGATATAAACAAAACATGGTCAACATAGCAGAATACATAGTCATCACCCTGTAGCAACTCATCCATGAAATGCTGTCAGGGACCACAGCACCTCACAGCAGCTACACATGATGTCCCAAGATCTTGTCACAATAGCTGACAGAAGTTAAACCTTGCCAGATCACGCATAGCATTTTGTGAAGAGATGTTCGTGTGGTTAACATAATCTCTGTGCAAACCATTGGGGATCTTCCTCAATATCGGTCTTTTTCCACAATGTTTGGTTCTCAAAATCGAGTTCCACATTCCCTCTAGATGCGAATTCACCAAGAACCACACTACAGGCCGAACTGGGAAACAACTGTGAAAAGAAAATTGGCACACAGTTTGACTGTCCATATGACATGCTGACCTTCCCATCCATGAAGGCGCATTAGAAATACACATACAGCAGGTCTCTTACAAAAAAGTCCTTTCTGCTGAAGGCTCCTGTACACAGTTTGCCTTGATACAACATGTCCAGTGGATGTTGCGGGGTCGAATGTCAGTTGGTGTGCAGTACTAAGGCGGTACTGTCATGCACTTACAGCCAAATCGTGGTCCTCTCTTCCTGATGTCACAAATGGTTGGCCCTCCCCTGATCTTTGGGATACAGTTTCAATCTCCATAAAATGTCACCACATCTGAGAAACAACAGAATTATTCACCTTAATTCATTGGGCCCCATAAGTTTGCGACTGTCCTGCATCCATTCTTCCTATGACTCTCCACTGCAGAGAGTCTAGTGGGCATTATCTCTGTGCCGTACTGCACCATCTGTGATGGTGTACGTATCAATTGTGGGTAAGGGACCACCACGGAAACACTACCCCGTTTCACAGGCACCCTGACATCATCGTTGTCATGGTTGTTTGTGGACCAGAATGCCACCTTCTGTGTTAAACATGATTGTATGGACTTCTGTTGACAGTTTGAATGATTATATCTTGAATTAGACACAGAACAGTCAAGCAGCAGGTTGTTGCTTTAATTTTGGACACCAGTATATACATGTCCAAGTCTGCGTTTGGGAAACTGCAGGGCACTGTACATTGTCTTGCCCTTCAGGCAAAATGCCTGTTGTTCCAACACCATTCACTTTGGTGAGGAGATTGTTTATATTCATTAGTTATTCTCATCCTGCTGCTGTTGTCAAACTTAGCATTGAGCCTAGCCAATTCACAGAAAATTGTGTCCTTAGGTGGCTCTCTTGCAATCCATAAGCATGCGAAATCCGTGAGTATGCACCACACTCACCAAGCATGTGCAGTTCAGTGTCATCCTCCATAACCTTGTTTAAAGCAGTGCATGATTTACTATTACTAGCACTATTGATTGCTACTGTAACCACAACCTTTGCTAAATCATTGACTAAAAGTTTAGAGAAAGTTGGTAGTACTGCACCCACATATTGAAGTAATCACTGCAGCCTAAAAAGTTTGACTGATTGCTCTGAAACAAGTTCTGCCTCACCAAAGTGCAAAGCAAATGCAGCATTTTTGCTGGGGAACCCACAGCCCCAAATTCACTATCCACATTTCAACTCAGATGTGATTTCAGCGGTACCAGAAAACACTGCAAACAGTATCTTAAACATTCCAAAAGCATGTTTTGGTAAAATATCATCCACTTGTTCAATGAAATTCAGTTCCAACTGGTATATAACTTTATCAAATCTGTTGACGTCAGAAACAGAGCCATGAAGCTGGAAAGTGGCCTCTCTCTAAGTGAATCACAACTGAAGTCAAGTTGGCCAGAAAGTCAGAATTTTTATGTTTCCCAATGTCAAACCACTGTCACCATCAGAAATATTGTTGAGAACTGCAGTGACAGAAATATGAGGAACAGAGCTGAATATCAGCAAACCTTGCTGTTCCATCATCACAGTGAGTGCCAGATTAGCCATGGTACAAGAATGCTAAAGTACACTTATGGGAATAGAAACAAATTCACTCAAACTTGGGGTAAATGATATTTGCTTGGATAAGTTAATTTGCCTCAAGAATCATGAAGAACCACATGCTTAAACAATAAGCTCTAAAACAGACTTCAAAGAACATAAACACACACCAGAGATATACCACAGAACATTGACTGTCCATTATCTGACTATTGTTCATTTGTTAATGTCATTAACGTATTTAATGTTACACTCATCACATCGTAAGCACATTGTAAACAACAGTAATATAAAAAAAAGCATGCCACACTTTGCATAATAAAGATCAAAGGTGAAGTATTTTCAGTAACACGCAAGTGGAGTTTCATATTTTCAAAACAATTTTTTGTAATTGTCATAGCTGGCACTCAGGAATAATTTCAGAACTGTAAATAATGTTATCTTATTTTTGAATTTTTTCCAGCATAAACAGTAGTAAATCTTATTTTTCCTTTCACTTCTTCAGTCCCATTTTCAGCTGCACTTACTTAATGAATGCTGTGAGATTATTTGCCACTGCATCACTACAGCATGATTATTAGTCTAGTAAAAAGAAGACGATAGATTGATAGTGAGAGACAGTTGCAAAAAGATATAAAGATGAGAAGCCAAGGACAAGTAGAACAACAGTTCAAGACTTTTGAAGAAATGTTGCAAGAGGATCATGTCCAAGCTAAGCCAGTATCACAAACTCGTGATCAACTCAGTGCTTTACTGCTACAGTTCCTGATCATTACTCTCTTGGTTTTCAGCTAAGTCTGACACTGCTTCCGTATCAATGAAAAGCTTCAATTCTACCCCATCTGCATTCAGTGGAAAAACAGCACACTGCCAAGAAAAATATCTAGACCATCTTTAAGCTGTGTTTTTTTATTAATCTGTGTCAAATATGTGACTAGAAATACCAATTTGAAATTTAACTTTCCAGATTGCAATTTTTAGCTTTGTTGATACATCTTTGAAGCTAAAATATACACAAAAACTTCAAACAAATAAAATTATATTACTGAATTTCTTGGATAAAATGGGCATCATTGTTTATGATTTACACTTTTCCATTATATGGTTCTTCTATGATTTTACATCTGGAGCAGAACTAGTTTCTACATCTGAATGTTCCTCTCCAGTAACTGGACTAAGTATGCTGCTAATTTTATTTGCTATGCCGTTCAAAGAATTATTTGCTTAAGTAAGTTGATTGCTTGTTTGTTCACTGTTAGCCTCCAAAATGGATTTTAATGTTTTCCAGTTTCAAACATAAGTGGTCACTGTTTTTTTGTACTATACCTTGCAGTTATGTTTTTAAAGAGGTGGCGTTGGGTTTCATTTGGTCCCTATTAGCTTTCATTTCTGTTTGTATTCCACCCATTTTCCTAATATTGTTGTTAGTATTTCATTCTGATTACGTTTTCTCTCAGCTTGCACATCATATGAATTGTCAAAAATATCTTGGCCTACATCTATGATAACCAGGAGCTTCACTTCCTGTTTCTTTAGTTTCGTTCATTTTAACATTATTATAAAGTACTTTGTTCCAAAGAGAACTGAGTTTTGTAAAGTCTGAGCACTTTACTTGTTTTTTTGTGCTGTAGTCTCACGTGCAAGTTGTCAGGTTGTTTCTTGATTGGCAGTTTGGCCAGAGAGCAGAAAATACTGGTCGCCTGTGGATTAGATGTGTCTTTTGTGTGAATATGTTTGTTTCCCTTTCTTTTCTAAAGAACACTTTGGAACAATCCTTAATGTGTAACCATCTTTTTGTTATGCATGTGTGCAACTTTATGTGCCGTCTTTACTGTGAGTACCAAACTATACTTTTCACAATTGTAGTTTCTTGTTTATCTTGTGTTCTGTCTACAAGTAAAATTCTTTTACAATCTTCAATCAAAGATCCATGTTTCTTCAGTGAATTTTATTATGTGCGTCATAGATATACATATTCTGGTGATGTTCGTCTGTACTCACAAAATTCATCATGCCTCAGTCAAAAACATCTACGTTCCTGGCAAGAACACCCACCTATATTGCCTCTCACTTACTGTAGCAATTAGAAATCTGTTCATTCTTTTCGCAACATTGAAAAATAGTGTAGAATATTTTTATAGCAATGTACTTCGAATTTTAATGGAGGTAATGCTATACAGTTCGTTAAAAGTTTCACCCAATTTCAAGATGGTGAGGTGTGTAGAGGCTCTCATGTTGTGCATAGTTTGAATATCGTTGGTTAGCTTCAGCATGTTTTTCAACCAATCATGCAACACATTTTTTTCATTATGCAAATAATGAGGCAATCACACACAGCTGATCCACATTAAGTTTCTCAGATTCAGTACACAAATGACTTAACACCACTTACATTGTCCCATATGTAAATGATCTTCAATCATCTTTCAAGCTATCATCTCCAAATTTAGTCTGATGCAGTTACTCCCATGGGGCAATAAAATAAGAAATGATATTTTTTCATGAACCTTCCAGAACATCCTATGAGTGAATACAATACTAGATGGCCTACAGTTTCATATTCTACAACATTCTTAATTTACTAAGTTTTGTTTGTGAATATATATATCTTTAAAGGTTTTTAAGGGTGGCAGCCATTGATAATACTTTTAGAATGTCCACAATAATCACCCTGCAAACTCCTAGTTATATTGTGTTGTTGGTTACATAAGAACATTATAAAAATAAAACATATATAAATAGTAACATATGTTTTCGTCTGTATTTAAAGTTGTACGGTGAAAATAATAATAAACAATGTAGTTCTGTATTTTAGAACGTTTGCTGTTAATTATATGCAAACTTAACTTCATAGGTATCCTTGCAGTATGCCAACATACCAATATATAAATGAGAAAAGTATATTTATGCTAAGACTTTGCCTGACAACTGGAAAACTTGGTGCTCATCCACAGGTATGGATAACATAATTTTCCATTGAAAATGAATTCAATTTGGCCATAATTTAGGTGGTATCACATATTTTGTTATCTCAGCAAAAGTTCCATCAAATTCTGATTTAATACAGTGTGAATTACACACAGTTGAGAGCTGTCATGAAGCAGGTATTTTCTTCATAATAACTCAATTTTTTTGCAGCCCATTCTCCTGTAGTCCACAACAGAGATAACTTATGGACCAGTGTGCTAGTTTTCTTTATACTGAATGTCTGATATTTGCTATAGTGCTGAGGTTCACACTGTAAGACCAACTGATGTTCACCTGGGTAAGACAGAGTTTGCTAGTGAAACTCTCAGCAAGTTAAATTTGTCAGCTGGAAAACATTCTATGCTGTGGTGTGTTTTGAATTATGTGAGATTTTTCGACTGCTTAATCATGACATCAATTTGCATAAAATAGTTGGTAACAATAGACCATAGAAGCCAACTATTACAAGCACAAACCACAACCATTGAGGCTGAGGTGAGACAGATCAAGAACTTACTAACGTTGATTCTGCATTTTCAGAGGTGCACACTAAAAAGAGGAAATAATTTCATGATGGAACCCAGAATTTAGTGGCAGATGTAAATTCAGAAGATTTATTGAAGATTTTTTTTCATTGGCAACTTCAAAACCTGATATTAAACTGTGTAGATTTTAGATGAAACAATTGGGTTTTTATGGAAATACTCAAAGATGACTCATGATACGTCACAGAGATATGCATGTAGTTAATCAATAATATCATAGTAATGTCAGAACAGATTTAGTAAATATTTGAAAGCAATTAAGGCTTCAATCATTGAAGACAATACCCTTGAACCATTATTCCTCTTGAATAAGATATATGGCTTAAAATTTCCACTTATTTCTGCCTGTGTGCGTATTTTTGCACATCCTTTATACTCTTCCAGGGACTGTAGCTGAAACAAAAAAAGTCGTACAACATTGTGGCTAATGATAAAGTGTGGCTTACATGTAGGAGGCATCAACAGGGTTTCATAGATTTGGGGACCTTGCAACTGAATATGATTTGGCAAGGCAATCAAAGTCTGGTGCTGTGAATCAAACATTTGCTGAACAAAAGACTTCCAATGAGCCACTGACAGTGTTATAGAGAAGTACATTATAATATAGTGACAACTACATAACTCATTGTTGTTTGCATGTGAGTGCACTGCTTTCTGTTTACTGAAATCTGTGGGCACACCAGGGATAAGTGCAGACGGAATACACCATCATATTGCAGCATTACTGGCACCAGACATTTCATCACTGTGCAAATAGTTTAATATTGGTCTCTTGTTTTAAAGGGAAATGAAAATAAATTAATTCAATTAATAAGATAGAATGAAATGAAGCGTATACACATTTTACAAAATTTCATTATTCAATAGCATCTGCAGTTGCACTTTAAAATTCGAAATTCATATAAGGTTTTTACCTTGGAATGTGGGTCTCACAAGGGAATGGTTTGACTTGTCATGCCGAAATATGTATTGGTTTCTTTTAGCACTGTTATTTAACTGTGCAAAAGGTCCGTATGCAAAATTGTAGCTGCTGACATGAACTGGAAGTCACCTAAAAAATATCACGAACATGGCTGTGTTTCTTGCTTGGCGCTTGCAGTGACGGCTGGCCACCCCTGGAAATGGCGAGTCGCGAGCGTTGTGCGCATGGCCGGGGAGTGCGGCCGTCTTATCGCGGCGTTCACGAAAGAGGAATATCGCTGCACGGTTTTGGTGGAAAGGGGAAACGAATATTCGGTTCTGTGGCATGCACGTCCTTTTAATTTCTTGTACGTATTTCGAAACATACCGTCCTGAAACTGGTTAGAGATGTGAAAGATGTTCTGTACATGTTCATCTATACTACACAAGCCACTTTACGGTGAACATTCAATCTCCCCTCACAGGTGATGGCGAACCCTGTAAATGTTTTGCTGCTTGCCATGGAGATATACCACAGAAGCCAAATGAAGTAATCAACAGAAAACACGCCTGAGGACTATGTGTTGTGCGACATGGTTGTTAAACTTCTAGACAAGCATGTAAATGGCGCAGACATGTGGCTAGAAACAATTGAACCACTCGATATTGCAGACTGTGAATCTATAGACGGCGAAGACACCGACGAAAGTTGCACTCATGAAGACTCTTCGAGTGATAGTGCCACGTACCATCATCAATTATCTCCGAAAGTAACACCAGCAACTACAATTACCTTACCAGACAAAGAAAAAGCGTTGACGTATTGGTTGAACGAAAGTGGTAAGAAACGCCTACGTGTCAGTACTGTTCAAAATAAGTATCGCTTTGTCCGTTCGTTCTGAACGTGAATTGTATAGATGGAAAAAAGAAGTCGCTGAACGACGTAAGAGTCGACTGAAAATTGCGACGGAGATAAATGCGCGACTTTTTGAGCTATTTAGCGATGCCAGACAACAGTCATTTAGTGTCAGCGATACAACTTTGCGTGATTGGGCGTTAGAGATTGCCAACGCGACAGGCGCTAAAGAATTTACAGCTTCTCAAAGTTGGATTAATCGCTTCAAAAGATCACATAAAATTGTGGCAAGAAAAATAACAAAATTTGTATGGAGAAACAGGTCGGAAAATGCAGTGACACAAATCGAAATGATAGAAGCTTTTCTTACGAATGCAAAAAATAAGATCCCTAGTTTTAGTGAATCGTACGTGTACAATGCAGATCAGTCAGGTTTTCAAAACGAAATGCGTGCGAAAAGAACACTGTCATTCAAAGGGGAAAAACATATTGAGGCGATTGCGCAGTCCACGACTGCACTCACCCATTCATACACTATAATGCCCATAATTTGTCTGGATGGTTCATTGCTGCCTAAACTACATGTGTGTCTTCAACGTCCAACTGGGCGTTTTGGACCACGTGTCAAAAGAACAATGTTCTACGCAAGCAATCTTGTGATAGACGCATCGAAGTCTGGAAAAATGGAAAATGAAATCGTTACACATTTCATGCGTCATGCTTTTCTTCCGTTCTGCGGGAACACATCTCTTCTCCTTCTAGATTCGTGGTCAGGTCATAAAAGGTCTGATTCATCAAAAACTGTATTTAGAGCCCACCCTGACAAAGAAGCAGAGATACTTCAGATTGCACCCGGCACGACGAACGTATTTCAACCTTTTGTGGAAGGCATTTAACAGAAAACTAACAGAGAAAATTATTGTGTGCAGATCACTGCAATTTCCTGTCTATCACCGTGACAATATTCTCAAGCTGCAATCAGTAGTACATTATCAGTTTTCCTCCCCACAGTTGCAGAATTTGAGTAAATATGCGTGGCACTCCTCGAAATTTACTGATACGAGGCCTGATTCATTCCTAACACCAGCCCAGTTTTGTCTACGGACATCTAACAATGTCTGTGATTCGCAGGGCTGTCATATGTCGTCTTTGCTTGTATGTTCTTGGTGCACAAAAAACCTATGTTTTGAACATTGTATCAATATTTCGCATTTTTGCGGTAATTACAAGAAATAAAATTTGGACGTGTTCTGAACCGTATATTTATTTGTGACTATTTCATAGCTACTTGGAAAGAATGTTGTAGATAACATATCAGCCATATTTGTCAACGAATGTTAAATTATCATACGATCGCTTTCACTGAGGGAATCAGCTCTCTCATTGCTGTGGCAAGAGAGCGGCGCGTAGCCAACGCCACCTTGTCCCTAGATGGCGTTCCTATAACGTAGCGAGAGAGGTCAGGGTTGTACAAGAGGCAGTTATAAGCGCGGAAACCATGCGAAAATAATGTCTTACTTCATAAAATTGTTTACAGACTTCCAGGTCGTGTCAGCAGCTAAAATTCTGCATACAGACACCATCATATTGCAGCATTACTGGCACCAGACATTTCATCACTGTGCAAATAGTTTAATATTGGTCTCTTGTTTTAAAGGGAAATGGAAATAAATTAATTCAATTGATAAGATAGAATGAAATGAAGTGTATACACATTTTACAATATTTCATTATTCAGTAGCATCTGAAGTTGCACTTTTAAATTCGAAATTCATATAAGGTTTTTACCTTAGAATGTAGGTCTCAGTCAAGCTATCACTCATTTCCCTAGCTGTGGTAGTCTTGAGTTATGAATTACTATCTGCTTCACTACTTTTCAAACTAGTATTTATTTCTATTCTTTCAGTCTCCTACATCTTGAAAGGCTCATGGTGTTGGTATTCTTTACGATATATTTAACCTTATTATTAAGTTATTTAAATGTGTCACTACCACAATTTACTCTAACTCTGACTACAAAAATGTGTAGAAATCAGAAATGTGAATGCAAACAATGTGCTTGGAAAACAATTACATCCAGGAACCAGAAAATTTAGCTTTCAGTGTCAATTCTGTAATCAGGAAGCCTGTCTTTCTGCACTTATATAGAAATCAATGTTACATATTATAATACCTGACACTAAGTAAGGAAATTTTCTGCATCTTATAATAACAAGCTAACTTCAGTAGATTACCATTTCTGTGGTAAGAATACATATAAGTTTTCAGCGTCCTTTAACAGAAGAAACCATAAACAAGACAATCAGGCAGTCTAAATTTCAAGTATCCATTTGCCATACATGACTGGCTGTCCCAATTGTGTGTGTATAACTTCCAAGGAGGGTGGAGTAATTTTAATGTACTCCAAGTACTGGGCTGATAAAATGAGCATGATAAAATAATCAGATCTCATAAGTTGCTTAATCAACCATCATAATTTTCATGTGACATTTCCATTGGAGATGATAGTGGTACCAGAGTTACTCTCTACTACACACTGTAATGTACTCTCACGAGTACTCATGCAGCTCTTTAATGTTAATAAACATTATTTACAATGTAGAAAGTAAATCTGACAACCTCAAAGTCCATTATAAATTAAACAAATCTGATTCGCAGGAAAACTTCTGACAACGTACTGTCCAAGATTGGTCAGGCAAAAAATTACTTCCTTCTACACATTGGTCATAGAATTGATGCAGACAAGAATGTGTGACAAATTAGAGCCTACAAGGATGATTTTCAACTATTCTGCTCCCCAGTATGAGCTGTGAATTTATTTGAAATCAATGGAATTAGTTGTGGAACCAGAAAATATCACCACCACACACAATTGAGCTTATATACAGAATACAGACACATATCTACAATATTCTATGAACAGAAGTAACCATAAACTAGAAGATCTGACAAATTCAAAGACAATTATCTATTTACTATATAGGGCTAACAGTCCAAATTATGAGAACATACCTTCTATTGAAGCTTGGGGAAATTACTACATCCTCCAATATATGACTCCACAAAATTTCCATGTAGAAGAAACCTCAGCTCATAAGGATGTTATTCGAAATGATTCTTTGCATATGCCATTCGCAAATATCTCAGTGATGGGAGGTAAGTAAGTGGTACCAGAAGTATGGCCTACTACACTCTGTAAAGTGGTTTCCTCAGTATACACATAGATCTGTAATGTGTGCCAACATTATTACCTATATATTAAGTAGATGTAACAACATCAGTAGTCCATTTTCCATTAAATCAAAATGATTCCCATACATTCAAAAACTGGTGGAATTTTAATATTACTTCTTACTACAAGTTGCTTCTAGAAGCCACAGAGACAAGAGCATCTGAATCACAAGAACCCATAGGGGGGAGTCTCAATAAGTGTCTTCACACCATTCATGATTCTATCTTGAATAAATGGAGATAGCTGCAGAACCAAAAGTTCTCTCCAGTACATAACATAAGCTGACATGTGGTATGTAGATAAAAAGTTTTCATTGTTCTTTAACCCATTAGGGGGCACATCTTTTGTAGTGTCTCAGCGAATATAATTTTTTTGCTATGCTGATAGAATTGTGATCAACTGACTACCTTTATTTCTTGATAATTTTGTTACTGTGATCTAGGACCAAGAACTATGGTGATACATATGTCACCACACTATGTTTGTCAGGTATTAAAACTGTGGTGTAAATGGATTTCACACTTCCCTTTGTAAGTTGTTATGTGTTGCCATTACACATAAAAATTAATGAACAGTGTATTCCGTTTTTATTTTATGTTTTCTTTTCCTTTATCTAAAAAATAATTGTTACTGGTATTGACATTTACCTACCACAATGTGCAAACAGTCCTTGAAACTTTATCACACAATAAAGGTATGGGCTGATACATGTCACAATAATGTATATTGCAGAAGTGATGCAATGTGTTCTGATAACAGTAGTGTGCCTACAACAAATAGAAACTGGTTGGTCTTCAATGGAGTCAATGCCATGCTTAATCAATATCCTCCTCATCATCCACATACAGCTTCCTGCACAGTGCATCCTTCATTGGGCCGAAAGAAGGGAGTAGGAAGGTGCAAGATCCGGGTTTTCAAGGTGTATGAGAGTGAGCAACCCAATAGAGCTTTATGACCTCCTAAAGGTGTGCAGACTTTTGTGAAGCTTTGTATTGTCATGTAGGTTCATTTGCATATTAGTGGTGACAAACACACTGAAGTCGTTTCCTAAATTTCCTGAGGTTAACACAATACACTTCAGAGTTGATTATTGAATCATAAGGGAGGATATCAATCAGAATAACCCCTTTAGAGCCCCAAAACACTGTCACCATGACTTTACCTGTTGAGGGAGCTGCTTTGAACTTTTTCTTCATACCCATTGTTTCTCACGATCAGAAGTTCTAAATAAGTGCGACTGCGGTATAGAGTGCAACAGGCGGGACAATGCCAGTGAAATGCACAGGGCAGGTTTGCAAGTGAATGTAGAGAGCGAACTTAGGAAAGAACTCGATTATATTATAAAATACGCAAAAATGCTTGAAAACTTGGTAATAAGTGTGAGAAATTCCTCAAAATCTAGCCTACAAGAGTTCTCAAATACCAGTCAAATAAGCAGCACACGACCAAAAACAAAAACAGCGGGACTTACTTTAAAACAAAGTAATAGGTTTAGTGTGCTTGAAAATAGCACAGAGGAGAAAGAACAATCAAATTGTACCATCATCCACACGGACAGTTCTGTGATCAACGCTAAATTGCGCTCACAAAGCAAAACAAATCGGCCTGCTATTTGTAAACAAAACAAAAAACACACGTTGGAAAATAGACATGAAATCCTTATTCTAGCAGACAGCCATGGAAGAGGTGTAGCCGAAATTATGAGTTCTAAGAAAACAGGATTCAAGGTAACTGGCGTAATCAAACCAGGAGCGCCACTATGTGAAGTTTTAAATAGCTGTAACCAATCTATGACGAATGGCAGCACATGTGTGATAATTGGAGGCGCCAACGATGTATACCACAATGAAACTAGACGTGCTACAACAGCTTTAAAGCAAGTAATTTGTAAAATGCCTGAAGTGAAATTTTTTGTTGTCAGTATCCCTCATAGGTATGATCTCATGGTAAACTCTTGCGTGAATACTGAGATTATTACCGCCAACAGAATTTTCGCTAAGATATGTCGAGGTTATCCTAATGCTACATACGTTGGGATAAATAGTGATTGCAGAGAGCATTTTACAGAGCATGGACTTCACAGAAACATGAAAGGAAAAGAAGCCATGAGTGCTGAAATATCGAATGCTATTAAAGACTCTAAAGTAGAACGAAACACTATTACACTGTCTGAAAACGGCCTTATTAAAGTATCAACATTAGTGGAAATAGGAAGAGCTGATGTCCCACAATCATTGGTAGCAACAGAAGATTCTTTGATGTTAGAAGAAGTAAAAAAATCTGAAGTGTCGTCAAGTACAGCAGCCACATCAGCCAAATTGTCAGTAGTGTCGAAATCATCAAAAACAACTGCACCATTATCATCAGCAGCAGATGTACCACCCTCCCCAGCAGGTTCAAAATCAAGTCCAGAATCTGTGACTAGTCCATCAATCAGAAGAACAGAGGCAAGAACAGTGGTACAAAATGCCACTCAGATATCATCAACAGAAGAAAAATCAACACCATCGGAGCATCATTTATCAGCTTCATACGCAGCTTCAACGTCCACAGTAACGTCAGTGCCAACTGTAGTTCAAGATTTAAACGAAAATACAGTTTCAGCAAAAGTTCCAGTATCAATTGGAACATCACTTACAAAACCAGACTCAGCATCAAAACTGGCAGCATCTCCAACATCCACTGAATCATCAGCTTCAGAAACACCTCCAGCATCCACTGAAACAGCAGCTACAACTACAGATACAACAAGTATGGTGACACGTCCAGGGGTAAGAAATACAAGGAGCAGGAAACGTGTAATTCTTAAGGATTTTTGGTACCCAGCCTCAGCAAGGAACAGCCAGTAACATTGGGAAACATGAGTACAAACTCCTCTCAATCTAATGTCAATAATTTAAAAATAATGAGCCTTAACATACAATGCATCAAAAATAAAATATTAGAACTTGAGATTGCAGCCAGTGAAGCTAGTATAGATTGTATTTGCATTCAAGAACATTGGTGCATGAGTTATGAACTAGAAAATATTTGCATTTCTCCATACAAGTTAGTAAGCCATTTTTGCAGGAAGGAAACAAGACATGGTGGTGTTTGCATTTATGTAAAACCTGGAGTAAAGGTTAAAAATATGACTGTAACTGAATCCTTGAATGAAGAAAAACATTTTGAGGCTGCAGCAATACAGTTGAATATGCAAAAGAGTAAATTAATAATAATGTCAGTGTACAGATCACCATGTGGTGATCCTGAAATTTTTAGAAATAAGTTAGAGGCATTGCTCAAAATATTACATCATAAAAAATCAACAATAATTATATGTGGAGATTTTAATGTCAACTTATTGACTGAAGGTGCATCCAAAGATCAGTTCCTGAATGTTTTACATAGCTTCAATTTGTATCCACATATAACTAACCCTACAAGAATAACAAACTCTTCAAAAAGTCTCGTAGATAATATCTTCACAAATATAGATGCCATAGATATAGATGTAATAAATGTTGACCTAGGAACATCTGATCACAATGCACTTATCCTTAAATTTTCCATAGCCCCTGTGACCAAAACTAGTTCATACCAAATGTACAAAAGAACCTTCTCCACAAATTGTTGCAGTCACTTCATAAATACACTGACTAACCAATCATGGGCAGAAGTACTGTTACAAACTAGCACAAACACTGCATATAATGTTTTTTCTTCCCTGTTTATGTTGAATTTTGAAATGTGTTTTCCTAAGAAACTTGTCAAAACAAACACATTTGGGCATACATATGCTAACTCCTGGATCACAACAGGTATTAGAAATTCCTCCAGGACCATGAAAATGCTTAACTATAGACTGAAAAGTTGGACTGACCCCAAGTTTAAAGAATATGTAACAAATTACAAAAAAATATACAGAAAAGTAATTACAAAAGCAAAATTACTAAGCAATGATAAATTAATAAGAAAATCAGGCAATAAATCAAAAACTATTTGGGAAATTGTGAAAAGGGAAACAGGTAAGGGCCTCAAGGATCAGGAAATAGTACTAAAAATAGTGAAAATATTGAATTAAAAGATGAAACTCTGGCAAATTACATTAATAATTACTTTTTAAGTGTACCAGTGTCATTAAGTAAAAACTTTACCAAACATGAGAAATTAACAGCCTCAAAAGTAGACAGTAGTATGTTGTTAACTCCCACAAATGATAATGAAATATTAAAGGTGATAAAGAGTCTAAAATCAAAAATGTCTGCAGGTGTGGATGAAGTGCCTGCGTCAATAATAAAAAAAGTTGCCAAACAAATTATAAAGCCCCTGGTACATATTGCCAATTTGTCTTTCAGTGAAGGTGTTTTTCCTGAGAGGTTGAAAATCTCTAAGGTTAGACCTCTGTTTAAAAAAGGCGATCCATACAAGGTAGAAAATTATAGACCAATATCCCTTCTCCAATCATTTTCAAAAATTCTAGAGAAATTAATGAAAACCAGACTCATAAATTACTTAGATGCTCACAAACTTCTAAACTGCAATCAACATGGCTTTCGCTCGGGCCACAGCACAGAATCAGCTATCCATGCCTATACCAAAGAGATTGCCAGGAGTCTCGACACTAAAAAATGTGTAGTAGGAATTAAATTAGATTTATCTAAAGCTTTTGATACAGTAAACCACAAAATTCGGTTAAACAAGATGGAGGCAATAGGTGTAAGGGGAGTTGTGAAGCAGTGGTTTGAAGCTTACCTTCAAGATAGAACTCAGGTAGTAGAAATCATCGCAGAACATAAAAATCAGAAAATCAAGTGGGTCTCAGATGCAAAGAAATTGGAAATAGGTGTCCCACAGGGCAGTGTTCTTGGTCCCTTATTATTCTTGCTTTATATAAATGACATAAAAAATCCTAATATTTCTACCAAAATATTGTTGTTCGCAGATGACACTAGCATAATTATAAGTGATGATAAAAAATCATTAACTACCACAACTGATATAGTCCTGAAATATATTCAACATTGGTTTAATGCTAATGAGTTATCACTTAATCTAAGTAAAACAAATTATATACAGTATGGCAAAACAACTCAAGATATGGACCTCCAGTTAAAACTAATGGATAAGAAGATAGAGAGTGTACAATCCACAAAGTTTTTGGGAATGCACATTGATCAAAACTTAAGCTGGAAAGACCATCTCAAGTACTTATCCCAAAGGCTCAATTCGGCATGTTTTGCATTGAGGATATTATCTAGAGTATGCAGCACAGACTGTACTAGACTAGTGTATTTTGCTTACTTTCAGTCTATCGTGTCTTACGGCATAGTGTTCTGGGGTAAAACTAAATCAAGCTTAACAGATATCTTCAAATTTCAGAAAAGAGCTATACGAATCATAACACATAACTCTCCAAGAACTCATTGTAGGCCCCTTTTCAAAGAACTGCAAATACTCACAATACCATCACTGTATATTTTTAAAAGCATTCTGTGTACAAGAGCACATATGAAAAATCTACGTACAAATGAGGACTGCCATAATTATAATACTAGAACTTGTAAGAATTTGTATGTAGAAAGGGTAAGGACAACACAAACCCAAAAGCATGTAAGTTATTTTGGAATAAAAGTCTACAATGCTCTGCCAGTATACATGAAGGCAATAATAGATGAAGTAAAATTTAAGACTGAGCTTAAAAATTACCTTTTAAGCAAAACTTTCTATGACGTAGATGAGTACTTTGATTGTGTGTAAATTTATTGCCAAAAATTTTAATTTATATGTCTAAATTTGTACTTTTAAAAAATGCCTTGAAAGTGATATTCCATTATTATGTCTGTAGTACTTGTACTAGTATGATAACTTTGTTGTGACAATTCCTACATCATGTAAATGATATACAGGAAGATAATAAAATGAAATGAAATGAAATGAAATGAGTGGTGGTGTGGTGCCAATCCTTGGACTGCAGTTTTGTTTCTGGTTTGAAGTTATAAACCCATGTTTCATCACCTGTCGTGATGTTTGACAAGAAATTGACATGATTCCCCAGGCAACGTGCAAGCAATTCTGCACAGATGCTCCTTCATTGCTCTTAATGACACTCTGTTGGGCAGCTAGAAAACAACTTTGAGTATCCCAACTGCTGGACGACTGTGTCAGCACTACCAACATAGACTTACAGATGTGCAGCAAGATGTTTGATGATAATCCATTGGTCACTTCAAATAAAATTGTCTGCTAGTTTCATTATTTCAGGAGTCAACTCTGTGTCCAGCCAGACTGCTTGCGGGACTTCAGATAGGTTTGCACAACCTTGTTATGGTGATGACAGATGCCTTGCCTAATGAATGACAATGTTTTTCTCCACTGCCACATCTCCCTAGCTATTCTGCAAGTTCCTACTGGTTTTCCCACTGGTTTTCAGCCAGAAGGAACTCAATGACAGCTCTCTGCTTGGAATACACCTACGCCACAGATACCGTTCTGAAGGCTGTGTGTGGTGCCACCACATACCAGAAATTAATGAAACTGTAAGAGACGAAACGATGTTATTCCATGGTGTCCCACAGTAAATTCTGCATTTTTTCAAATGAAATTGGCCTATAAATAAGTGTTGCACTACTTATTGAATGCCCTTCAAATGTAGTACTGTACATAACCAACCGTCCAAACTATATCGGACTATGTTCCTGAATAACTTTGCAAATTATAACATCCTCCAATACTTGGATCCATAAAATTATCATCAGAGCTCATAGAGAAAATAATCAAGAGTGTTTCTTCACAAACATTCTTTGTAAAAGCAACAGGGATGGGAGGAAACCAGTGGGTTACCAAAGTTCCCTCTATTACACATTGTAGGTAATTCTGCTGAGAATTTATGTTGATCTTTAAAATTTATAAATACTATTACCCTGTAACAAGTAAATCTGACAACTTCAAAATGCTTATCAATTCACTGATAATGATTCTCTGTCAAAATTCTGAGTACATACATTCCAAGATTGGTCAGGCAAACTATTACTTTCTCCTGCTAATTGCTCCTAAAAGTGATGAAGATAAAACCAACCGACAAATTGCTGCTCATAAGGAGAACTTTCAACACATCTCATTGATTGAATCAGAAGTGCTCTCCACTACATGGAGTTATTATGATATGTGGAGTATAGATGTATGCTTTCAGTGCTCTTTAACAGAAGCAGTTCTAAATGAAGAGTTCAGACAAACTTGAAGTCATATCTCAATTAACTGTACATGACTAACTGTCCGAGTTCTTAAAGAATACCTTCCGAGAAAGACTAGGCAAATTATTATACCCTTCAGTATATGGGTCCATGAAATTCACGTGATGCAAAATCAGGGCTGATAAGCACTTTTAACGTGCAGTGTTACTTCCCACACACTATTCACAAATGTAACAGGAATGGGAGGAAAGGATAGTGGTACTTGAGGTACCCTCTATTTCACACTTTAACATGGTTCCCTCATTATTCATGTCGATCATTAATGTTTAGAAGCAGTATTCTCATCAAATTAATAAATCTATGATCACAAAATCCATTGACAACTTACTGGAAATGGAAACATCTCCCTCAACATGGTACAATTCTAAAGCTGAAAAATGAGTGGTCTTACATATAGGCATGTAGAAGAAAGCATATGCTCCAAAGAAAATACCATTATGAACCAATGGGGACACGTATTCCATATGGTTTCATGCAAAGTGTTTCGCGGGAACGGAAGAATGGGACGCGAAATGTGACTGTGGCATGGAATGCTGCAATCTACTACCGGTAGCTTTGTCAAGATACGATAACTGCATAGAAGAAAGTGGTACTGCATCGTTTCAGCAGGACCTTGTGCTTGCTAATCGTTACGTAAATGAATTAGAGGAACAGTTAAACCAACAGGAAGGTGGCGATATAAAAAACGAGTGTAATGAAAAAATACCGGCAATTTTCGTTCGAAACAAAACTTCTGCTAGTAGTGAACGATATGTTTCTGACGGCATGAAATCGTCAGTAAATAGAGTACAACGAAAAACGGATGATGACGACACGACAGGATGAAATGTGAACTCCAAAATAGGACAAGTGAAAGTTGAAGTGAATCTAGATCATGTGTGTGTTCTAACGAGAGAAATGTTTCTCCAAAGTGTACTATAAAGCCAATGGAACGAGGGCACTTTGAGAACAACAAATAGGCTATCAAGTTTGTGTATTAGGCGATAGTCATGCGAAGGGTATGGCACAAATAATAAATGATCGGCAGTCGTAATTTATGGTAACAGGCATTGTCAAACCAGGCGTTCCCCTTAATGAAATAGTAAATAATTGTGGAAACTTAGTTAAGACTGGAACATGCTGTGTGCTAATTGGTGGAGCAAATGACATATACAAAAATGAAAGCCAACTACCCACAAGGGCACTTCAAACAACTTTAAAAAAGCTGTCAGATCTAAATTTAAAGGTTCTCGTTGAAAGTGTGCCACATAGACATGATACAAACGAGGAATCATGTGCAAACAAAGAAATAAAGCCAACAAATAATAAATTTAGAAAGATCTGCTGTGCTTTTAAGTGCGAAACTTTTGTGGATGCAAACAGCTCAGAGAGAAATCATTTCACGAGGCATGGACGGCACAGGAACTATTCTGAAAAAAAAAGATGATGCGTGAAAAGATACTAGAAGAAATAAGCCATACATCAATAGAAAAGCTCCCTAAAATCCCACTCCAAATGAAGGCAGAAGTAGAAAAATGAAAACCTTAACAAGAGCAACATTAGCTGAAGCACCAAAAACATCAACATCTGCTATAGTTTATTTATTTTATTTATTTATTTACGTCCTGAGTCCTTGAGGTACATTACTATACGCTACATGTTGGACTAAATGACATTACATTAATATACTGTTACATCGATTGTATACATTACATTTATAAATTGTTATATTGCTATATTGTTAGATTACATTTTTATATTGTTACAACAGAAATTAACTTAGTTTTCAAGATACTGTGTTACTGAGTAAAAACAGTTTTCCAAGAGATATGAAGTTACAGATTTTTTAAAGCTATGGATTTGTTTATGGCCTTTAAGTTACTTGGCAGCTTATTAAACAAATGTGAACCTGGCTGATATACGCCTTCCTTCACAGTGTGGTATAACAATGATGTCTGTGTATGTCACCATTTGCCCGTGTATGGTGTTCATGTACAGATTTATTTTGAATAAATACATTTCCATTTTTTACCATGCTTTTTTTTACATACATTGCAACTTCTAGCATACAGATACATGGCAGGGGTAGAATCCCCAGTTCTTTAAAGAATGGTTTGGATGATTTTTGGCTGTTAGCGTTTTTCATTATCCTCACAATCTTTTTTTGTTTCCCCAGATTATTATGCCATGTCTGAATAGGGAGTGTATGCAAGTGTAATACACCACTCTAACTGTTTCAGGACTTGTTCCATATAATTCGCATCGCATAAGGCATTTTCGATAGTTTAGAATTTAATGATGTCATGTGGGAATTCCATTTCAAATGTCTTGTAAGTAGATGCCAAGAAATTTTGTTTCAGTGACACTTTTAATTCTTTGGTTTTCCATGGACATGTTTGGTTTTGATGGGTTTTTATTTTGTTGTGCTTGGAAGTGTAAGGCGACTGTTTTTTGAGGGTGTATCAGTAATTTGTTCTTCATAAACCACTCTGTGACATTTTCATTTGTGACTTTAGCATTTAAACTTAGAGCCATTTCATTTTCACCTTCAATTAATATGCTCATGTCAGCTGCAAATAGCACTGGTCCAGAGTGTTGAATGTGTAGGGGGAAGTCGTTTATGAAAATTAAGAAAAGAAAGCGACCTAAAATTGAGCCTTGTGTAGGATTTCAGCCACTCGTGTGGCAGGCGTCTTACAGCATACCACTCTTTCTTAGGAGAATTTCGTGGTCCATTAAATAAATGGTTTTGTTTAATCCAAGAAAATCCCCGAAACATTTTTGTGACTATCCACTGAACTTAAAATACGATTTATAAGGCTAAATGTGGCTGTTTCAGTACTGCACTGGAGCCTGAAGCCATGTTGATATCCTGAGTTCATATTTTCTTTGTTAAAGAAATCAGTTAATTGAGACAGAACTATTTTTTCAATGATTTTTGAAAAACCTGAGAGGAGTGACACAGGCCTATTGTTGACCATCTGCTGCCGATCGCCTTTTTTGTAAAGGGGTACAACTTTCGCAGTTTTTAACTGTTGTGGGAAAATACCACTTGATGGTGATGAACTGCATATATCTAGCAGTGGTATGAGTATCTGTTCAGCTGATATTTTTATAATATAGTCTGGCACATCGTTAACTCCAGCTGAATATTTATTTTTTAATGACTTTATGGTGGTTAACAGTTCTTCCCTACTTAGTGGTCAAAGGAACATGAATGTATTTGTTGCACTATTTCCAGAAATTTCCTGTAATATTTTGTTTGATGTTTTTCCCATTTTTTTCCTTCACTAGCTCACCAGCAATATTGGTGTAGTAAGTGTTGAAGTGGTTAGCAATTAATTTTGGATCAGTGATCTTGTTGTCCAACTGTGGCAATACAATATTTTTGTGTGTTTCCAACTTTCCAGTAAGTCTCTGTACCGTGTTCCACATTGTCTTAGATTTGTTTGATGATTCCATATTACGTTTGTCATTTTTCCTCAATTTTGCTTCCCTTATTACACGACTTGTATTTTTTGAAGTAGTGAGCAAATTCAGGGCTGCTATCTGTTTTTGATAGTGCAAAAATTTCTCTTTTTTTTCTACATGATACTTTGATCCCGGATGTAATCCAAGTTTTGGCTTTGCTGGTGCCTTTACAAATTATTTTCTTTTTTAGAAATGCAATTTCAAAACAATGTATGTAAATTTCCATGAAATTATTCAGCTTTTCATCTGTGTTTTAACTGTTGTAGATTTTATTCCACGAGTGGGTACTTAGCATATGTTTGAAGTGCTCAGTATTTTGCATGCTGAATTTTCTCTCGTAGATAACACATACATTCCTAGACAAGTCAATACTTCTGCATACGGCAAGTAGCTGTGCATTGTGGTCACTGTAGTCAGTATTAAAGTTTTCTGATGTGTGCATGTCTGTGTTTACAAAGATCTGAACAATAAGTGTAGCACTAGTTTTTCTTATGTGTGTAGGGAAGTTTATTTTAGTGCACAGGTTACAATTCTTGAATAATATTAAGGAATTTTTCTCTTTGGGAGCTGTGTGTTAAGAGGTCAATATTAAAATCGCTTCACAGAACTACAGTTTTGCAAGTATTTTTAAGTTTCCCTAGTGCAAGGTCAAGTTTTTTAAAGAAAATGTTTACATTGCTGTTGGGTGATTTGTAAACACACATTATTATAGCTTTTCCTGATGTTATTTCAATAACTGAGGCTTTAAAGCGTTTTTCACTTCCTAACTGATTTACACAGTCTTTTATCTTATAGTCTATGTGTTCTTTTACATAAATGCAGCCTCCTCCAAGCTTTGATATTGATCTGCAAAAGTAGTTTGCCAGAATGAAACCGGTTATGTTTGAATACTGTAAATGGTCCTTCTCTAGCCAGTGCTCACAAAAACATAAAACTGATACCTCCTTCCACTCATTGCTAAGAAGAACATTTATTTCATCAAGTCTGTTTGGCAGGGACTGTACATTTTGGTGAATGACTTTTGAAATATATGTATAAGTTTGTTCTTTAACACATTCCCCTGTGACACCCTCAGCTACTCTAAAAAAACGTCTACCTGTCCCTTGGTGTATGTTTCTTCCCAGCCATTTATCCAACATGTTTTGGACCATTTTTGTGTTATTCGTTCTTTCCTTGGGTTTTATCCTTTATTGTGAGTCAATTTGGACCCCTTTAATATGTTCTGTTTTGTTTTTTGGGCTTTCATTGCCTCTTATGAGCCAATTATCCAACGTACTGGTAAGTTTTCTAGTGTAATGCCTTACAAAATTACATATTTTCTCTGTTAGGTATTGTTTACCAGCATAGTTTAGATGAAGTCCATGTCTGGTGTGCATGGATTTTTCAAGAGTGCTTACATCTATTACATTTGCATTCTCAAATTTTCCACAAACATGCGTTATGTCAGAGTTTATCTTAACCACTAATTTATTCACACATGACCTGGAAGGTAGGTCATGCCTGTGTGGTTGGTTAATAACTAACACATTCGTGTGGATTGTCTGCTGCAATACACATTTAAGAGCTATTTTTATTTCATTGGCTTGATCCCTTGCAACATCGTTCGCACCTCCAAAAATTACCACGTAGTCTTATGGTCCAAAGTTCTTACAAGAGCTTTCAACTGGCTTTGTTACTTCCGAAAAACGAGCTCCTGGTTTCACGAAACCCAAGACATTGTAACTTGGTAAAAGGCTAGACACTCTTTCTGCAATTTGACGACCGTGACTGTCAGCGAGTATAAGGACCTGTCGATCTTTTTTGCACAGTCTCAGCTGGTCTATATTGTTTTGTTCTGTGCTGTTTATCATAGCGGTACCCCGAAATGCATGTTTCTGTATATTTTTTATTCTTTGAAACAGATTGGCATTTTTGGGTGCTGCCATTTATTGGCATGCCGGGATGCGGGCAGTTTTCACCACACAACACTGACTGTTCTTTACTGCTTGAACAAAGTGAACGTTTTTTAGTTATAATATTTGCGGTCTTAGCGTGAGAAATGTAGTTTTGTTCAAGACTTACGTTCAGGTTAGATTTTGAACTCGTTTTCCCTATGTGGACTCTGTTCTTCTGATCGTTGTTTACGTTGCAGTTGGCAGGTTGCTTGAGGTTAAAGTCTTCACATGTCCCTTTGATGACTTCTTTCTCTCGCAGCTCTGGCAGTTGACTTCTTAAAGCGGCAACAAACTTTTTTAGTTAGTTGATTTCACTGCTTTTTACCGTTAACATGCAGCGACAATCGACACATTGGCCACAAGGATGAATAACTCGCGTGTTTGCATTTGTGACTGTTTGACATTTCGATTTTGACCTAGTTACGATTTCGTTTGCATTTTTAACTTTCAAATAACAACGGTGGCACATTCCAGGATTCTCTAAACTAACTTTTACACATTCTTCATACAGAACATTTTCGTTATCGGCATAATTTACAGAGCGAAAAATTCGGGAACCTTTTATTTCCGCCATATTGTTAGGTGGTTAATATTAAAATGTCATCAGGTGCCACAGCTAGTATAAACAATCAATCAGCATCATCCATGTCAAGTAGGAAAAGCAACAGAAAGAAGAAACCTGTGGTACAACAGGATTTTTGGTATCCGGCCTTAATGAAAACTCCAAGTTGACGGTGTTAAACGAAAGGAGAAATACCATCTGTGCTCGTTCCCCTGTTCTAAAGATTATGACTCTAAATATGCAGTGCTTCAAGAACAAATATTGTGAACTCGAAATAGCAGTAAGTAACACCCAACTTGATGTCTTGTGTATTACTGAACAGTGGTGTAAGGACCATGAAATTAGTATTATTCATATTAATCCATTTAAACTGGCAAATCGTTATAGTAGGAAAATTGCAAAAGGTGGTGGGGTCGGTATTGACCGTAGGGAAGAGTTAGAATTTAAAAAGAGATGTGAAGCAGGTGCTGTCCACCTAAATGGCCTGATGAAAAAACACATAGTCATAACAGTGTATAGGTCACCATGTGGACACATAAAAGTCTTTTTTGATAAATTAGAATTGTTGTTAAATACTTTTTACAAAAAAACTGTAATTATTATTTGCGGTGATTTTAATATTACCCTTCTAGTTGAAAGTCAACATAAAAGGCAATTTTTGGACATATTAAAGAGTTTCAACATGTCACCTCACATAAAACAATTCAACTAGAATAACAAACAACTCCAATAGGCTCATAGATAACGTTTTCTCAAATATGTCAACAACTGACATAGAGGTAACAAACATAGATTTAGGATTGTCTGACCACAATGCTCTCGCCATTGAAATCCCTTTAAGGTCAAAGGTAGATAATGGTGTAAATAATATTTACAAAAGAAACTTCTCTGTGGACAGCTGTCATCAGTTCATAAGTATCTTAGAAAATGAAAATTGGTTAGATGTTATGAAACAAACAAGCACAGGGGAGGCGTATAGTGAATTTGCATCAATTTATATGATGAACTTTGAGATGTGTTTTCCAAAAAAGCAGACCAGAATCAAGTCTACTGGACACATAAAGTCAAGTTCTTTGATGACACTTGTCATTAAGGAACCATGAAAAAACCCAATTCAGAGTTGAGGGAGTGTGCAGATACTTATTTTGTAGAATATGTAAAAAGATATAGGAAAATATACTCCAGAGTAATTGCAAATGCAAAGTTACGGAGTAATGACATGGAAATAAACGTGTCCTGAAACGAAACTAAAATAGCATGGGAAATTGTGAGAAAAGAAACAGGTAGCTATCAAAGATAAGGCAATTATTCTAAAAGACGAGGAGAATGAAATGGTAGATAAATATGCCATACCTAATTATATAAATAATTACTTTTTAAATATACTCTGACATTAAGCAGGAATTTTGGGGAGCAGATTTGGGGAGCAGATTTAGAAAGCAGCACCCCTAGGCAGCCAGCAGTATGATGGCAGTCCAAAAGGAAGTTTTAAATGTGATTAAAAGTCTGAAGTCCAAGATGTCAGCTGGAGTAGATGAGGTGTCAATAATACTAGTAATGAAAACAGCTAATCAAATAGCGAAACCATTGGCGCACATAGCAAACTTGTCAATGGCTGAGGGCGTGTTTCCACAGAAACTGAAAGTCGTTCCCCTTTTGAAAAACGGTGATAAGCTTAAAATAGGAAACTACAGACCTGTCTCACTTCTCCTAGCTTTCTCTAAGGTTTTAGAGGTACTAATGAAATGTAGAGTCACACATTATCTTAATATCCACAATCTGATTTCAAGCTGGGAGAAGTACGGAAACAGCTGTACTGGAATACACAAAAGAAATAATCAGTAAATTGGAAGAGGGCAAAAGTGTAGTCGGGATAAATCTACATCTGTCAAAAGCCTTTGACACTGTTGCCCACAGCATATTTTTGGAAAAGCTTGAAGCTATAGGTATCAGAAGCGCAGTAAAAAGTGTTTTGAGTTGTATCTGGAAAGCTGGCCGGAGTGGCCGAGCGGTTCTAGGCGCTACAGTCTGGAACCGCGCGACCGCTACGGTAGCAGGTTCGAATCCTGCCTTGGGCATGGATGTTTGTGATGTCCTTAGGTTGGTTACGTTTAAGTAGTTCTAAGTTCTAGGGGACTGATGACATCAGAAGTTAAGTGCCATAGTGCTCAGAGCCATTTTGTATCTGGAAAAGAGGATGGAAGTGGGTGAAATTACAGGACCAAGTACTAACTAAAAAATTAAACTAAGATTATATCCAAGGGAGGTCACAGCAGTAGTACCCCAAGGAAGTATTTAGGCTCCTTGCTGTTCCTCATTTACATTAATGATATTCAGGTGTCAGAGAGAAAAGCTAGAATCATGTTATTTGCTGATGATACTAGTTTAATAGTTAGTGATATGAAGCAGTCGTTGCACAGTACTGTGGACCATGTCCTACAAGATATACAAAAATGGTTTAGTGCAAACAAGCTAACACTAAATGCAAAAAACACTAATTATGTGCAACATGGAAAAATAAGTGAACTTGGTGACCTAAATCCCACCTTGGAGGGCAAACAATTTGAAAGAGTACAGTGTGCAAAATTATTGTGTATGCAAATTGATGAGAAGATAAACTGGAAAGACCATGTGGTGAGCTTACCACTAAAACTAAATTCATCATGTTTTGTACTTAGAATAATTTCAAGAGTTTGTAGTAATGACTGTACCAAATTAGTATATTTTGGCTATTTTCAGTCCATTACATGCTATGGGATAGTATTCTGGGGAAAAACAAATTGTGGTTCTAAATGAGATTTTTAAATTACAAAAACCCGCTATACGGATAACGACCCAGAGCCCACCTCAAACATATAGTAGGCCCCTTTTTAAAGCATTGAAAATCTTAACAATTCCATCATTATACATTCTAAAAAGTCTGTTGGTGATCAAAAGAAATCAGGACAAATTGAAAACCAACACAGACTACCATAATTACGATACAATGTAAAGATCTCCACATACAAGCTGTAACAAGGACCTGAAGTCAGAAACATGTATATAATCAAGGCATTAAACTTTTTAATGCACTAACAAAACATATCAAAGAGCAGGAAAATGAGGATAAATTTAAATCTGTTATAAAGAATCACATGTTTGACAAATGTTGTTACAGTGTAAGTCAATTTCTATGTTCGACTGTATTAGAATATAAAGAACCACATTTTTGATAAATGTTATTACTGCATAAGTGAATATCTCTGATCAACTGTATAAGAATATATGTTTAAATTAATGTTACAAATGAAATTACATCAATGAAGATGTCTGCCAAGCACATGAAAACATTAACAACCACATACATAGCACAGGTCACTACAGTATAAATGAATAGCTCTGCTCAACTGCATGAGAATATATGATATCATAAATGTGACAAATTAAGTCACAACATCAAGGAATAGCTCTGTCAATCACATTAGAAATTAGTTATAAAACACTTATTAGTTGTATATTGTATTAAACATAAAATAAATTCGTATGAATTCAGCACAGAAATTTTTTTGTACGGATATTATATATTTGTTGAAATGTATCCTGACAAATCCTATACCACAAATGTGATAATTGGGATGATAGTAAATAAATAAATAAAAAATAAAAGTTTAAATGGAACATTCTTCCACAGTGTGGCTGCTGAGGCAAACAGTGTTACTCACACTGAAGTGTCTTTCAAAGGAACCACCTGGCTTAGATTTTTATCTTGATAAAAAGATTTTTCACACATGCGAACAACTCCATTTCTTAACAAATAATAGCTGGTCCTGACAACCTCACAGAGAATGAGGGCAGACATTGAGAATTCCGCTCATGCTTACCTGTGCTGAAACTCAGCCTTTAGTTGTTTCATGTTTATGATGTTGCATCCTGTTCCTTTAAGTAAACTCTTATCTCATGCCAGCCAGCTTGGAGGCTTTCAGGTCTGCAAAAAAATAACAATCTTCATCATAATAAAGGGAGCAAAGGAAATAAACTACTAGCTGGGCAGTCACTGGTAGCACCAAATAATGTCCGCAGTTATGGTGCACCATAAGAATGAAACTACATTGAATGAAGGTATCAGCATATAATATCATGTAACAACTTGCATGGTAGTCTTGGGGAAAACTGCCATGTAACACATAGTTGATCTCAAACAATTTTTAATGCAAGTCAGGGTGCTTCAGCTATATCCAATGGAAGATTGTAAAAGATGATCATAGCTGCACATATATTGGAAAATAAACTTGAAATTTTAAGATCATGCATATTATTCAAGCAATCAAAAGACTGTAAAGTAATGCATTCCCACTTTAAAGTATGAATTGTTTTCAAATATTTAATTTCGTCTTGTAAATCTGTCATGACACCATTAAGGTATTCATTGATAGATAACTTCCATGCCTTAGCAACCCAATCATCAATCATGTTTGCGTATTTCCATAAAAACCCAAATGTTTCACATAAAATCTTCACTGTTTATCAGGCTTTCAATGATGTGAAAAACATTTATCTTGAACAAGTCTTCTGAATTCAGATGTGTCACTTCACTCCTGGTTTCACCATGAAATGATTTCTCTTCTTAATGCACGGCTCTGGAACTTGAAGACTGATATTCATTGCACTAGCAACAACTTTCAATTCAGGGAGAATAGTTTTCCAGTTTTCATGTATATATTTTAAGTCATTTAATAAGCAATCAGAGTGTCTTACGTCAACATCATTCGTAATAATTTGCTTCTATAGTCAATTGGTAACAACACCAAATTGATGCCATGAATAAAATCTTGAAAGACCTCACACAATACAAAACATACTGTACCACAGAATGTGTTTGAGCTGACAAATTAAACTTACCAAGAGTTTCAACAGCAATGACAATCTTATCCAAGTGACCCACAATTTGCCTTGCAGTGTCAACCCAAGTACTCCAAAAGGTATCAGACATGCATGCTAAAAGGTATCAGACATGGATCAAAAAGAATTTCCACCAACCTGTTTTGGGATTTCCTATCACTGTGGACTACAACTGAACAGGTTGTGAGGAAACTGAATTGCCCCGAAAAAAGTGCCTGCTTCATGACAGGTATCAGCTGTATGTGTTCCACATACGGCTATGACAATCACACAGAGAAAATTTTCCAACAGGATTCAACTGAAGAAAATGTGTCCACACACCTTTACAAGACCATTTCTACATCTCTGCCTACATACATATATTTCTAAGTGCTGTATGGTGTATCGCAGAGTGTACCTTGTACCACTAGTAGTAATTTCCTTTCCTGTTCCACTCACAAACAGAGCAAAGAAAAGCTATCTATATGCCTCCATAAGATATTTAATTTCTCTTATCTTATATTTGTGGACTTTATTTAGAATACTTTTAACTGGCAGTAGACTTGTTCTGCATTCAGTTTCAAATGCCAGTTTTCAGTTAACAATTTGACTTCCCTACTGCTGTTCTTATGTGCTCGTGCCATTTTATATTTCGTTACTAAATTGTGCATAGATATTTAATAGACATGACTGGGGAAAAAATACACTAATAACACCATTTTAAAAATTACAGGATCATTTTACCTGTTAGCCTGCAATAACTTATGTTTTTGTACATTTAGAGCAAGTTCTCATACACCGTGCCCACTACAAATTTTGAGAAAGCTCTATTACTTATGAAATCTACAGCTCAGTCACATATGTGAGAACCTATTCTGTATGCTTTGGTAACAGTCTTCAGTGGGACAACATGTCAGCACTTACTGGAAATCTAGGAATGAGGAACTGTCTGTTGCCCTTCTGATAGTAATTCAGCATTTCATGAGTATTGATCAAGTTAAATGTGGACTAGTATCTCTAGTCCTTTGATTTCACTCAATGAATTCCAGAAACGGTTTGTTCATTTTATACTCTTCAGTTTACTTATTAAAGCAAATATAGCACAACATGATTGTTGTCTCTTCAACATAATTTGAATCAGGAGTTCCATCAACAATAATGGCAAACACTTTTCATTTTCTCTCTATTCCAAGACGACAGTCCTGACAGAATGGACACAACTAGAAGTATATTCTGAGTACCACTTGGCAGATAATGCATTTAAACATGTTCCAGGTTCTTGGCCTTGTTTGACCTTGATAAGTTGTTTTGGAAGAACTGGATCAAGGTGACTCAAGAGTTCTAATATTCCAAGGAAATTTCATTATTTGGATCTTCAATGTTCTGAGATGATGCTCTGAAACCACAACCTCTCTGACCAAGAAACAATGCCACATCACGTGAGTTCCCAATGTCAGTTGGCTATCCTACAGATATTCCACTTCTGAGCATCAGCATGGCCAATGTACCTCTATCGCATCATTTCATTTCTTCATCTTTACAGTTGATCTAGGACAATTATATAAATGAGATATTTTATTTTGGGCTTGCTCTCAAATTCAAAATGTTTTCTGTATGTTTTATGTAAAATCACCATGCGATGGAGTCAGAAGTCCCATATGTTTGAACAATTTGAACAAATCTACAAAATCATAATGATGTTTCATGGCTGCTGTCATGTTCACTTGTTGTTGATATGTTTTGGCAGGACTCCCAACAGCATTTAAAGAAAGTACATTTTTGACTCTATCTCAAGGAGGTTTTAGTCCATGATGTCTAAAGAAAATAGTGGGCAATCAACATTAAACATGAAATAGAATTGTATATTGTTGACATGTGAGAACCACAAAAGTGGAAAATTGAAATACAAAGTAAGATTTAAATGGCTATACTGCTGCTGGGATAATGTTGTTTTATTTATTGTACTATACAAAATTTATCTTACAATAGCAGTCTAGCAGTCTGACATTTGCAAACTGAGAACCCATGGGAACCCAATCCCTTAAGACATAAAGGCACCAGTGAAGCTTGGGCCCCATGCATTTTGCCCTCCCCCCTAACTTTCCATCTCATTACGGCTGCTTATGTACTATTAATAACCATGACCAACCATTTTCAAAGTGCAAGAGAACATGATGAATAATGGTGACTTCAGTGTAATTATTGCCTTTGTATAAAAGTGTCATTTCTGTTCATCTCATTGCATGTTTCTATCAATTAATATCAGTATTATACTATAGCATTTCTCTCTACATAATGTTACAGTATCAATGAGATATGTTCCTTGGCTGTGGCATATCATATGAAATTAACTTTTGCCCACCAGTGGATTTACCATGCATGACTATCTGTTCAATCTATGAGAGCTTAAATTCCTAGAATTCCTTTGCAAAATATTACTTCCTCCTGAATGTGGGTCCTCAAATGACGACAATCAAAAAATTAGAGCTTGTAAGGAGTTTAATCAACAGAGGTTATTCCAATGCACCATTCACAGACAGAACAGGAGTCAGAGGAACTTACAGTGGTACCAGAAATGCCCTTTACTACAAACTGTAAGGTGGTGTGTAGAGCACCCATGTAGCTCTGTAATGTTCATGAGCATTACTAACCATGAAGCAAATAGATCTGATAACCTCAAAGCCCATTATCTATACAGCATTAGGCTGGCATGTGAAATGTAGATATATGTTTTCAATGTTCTTTAACAGAAGTAAATATTTACACTACTCTCCAGATTATGAGAGCATACATTCAAAAAATATGTCAGCTATTTAATACCCATACATGAATGACTGTCCATGTTATGGGAGTATACATTCCAAAAATATTTGGGCAAATTGTTACAACCTCCAATATATAAATCAATGAAGTTGTTACCATAATGAAGTAATGAGAGCTATGGAGGAGTTTATACAACAGTGGTTCTTCCAACAGGGATAGGATGGTAATGTGGTCAGAATTTCCCTCTAATACACACTGAAAGGTTATTTGCAGAGTACTCTTGTAGATCTCTAAGGTTCATTGATATTATTAAACACCAAGCATGTAGCTTCAACAACCTCAAAATTCCAGAATGAGATTTTCACTCTGCAGCAGAGTGTGCACTGATATGAAACATCCTGCCAGATTAAAACTGTGTGCCAGACAGAGACTTGAACTCAGGAGTCTCGGTACAGCATACAGTTTCAATCTGCCAGGAAGCTCCAACCTCAAGATATATTATCGGTTAAGTGATCATGAATGACTGACAAAATTCTGAGAACATATATTTCAAGACTGGGTTGGCTAAATATTACTTACAAATAAACTATTACTTTCTGCAAATGCAATAGGGATGGGAAGATACGATCTTGCTACCAAAAGTACCCTGCACTACTCGTACTACACAATCTAAGGTGATATGTGAAACACCAACGTAGATCTTTAACATTCATCAACATTGTTAAACATGAAGCAAGTCGATCTCTTAACCTCAAAGCTCATTACACTGCTCTTCAGTTCAAAACTTTTCCTCTGAGGGCATGGGTATTTCTGGTGATCTTCTTTAATTAGTGCATACTGAATATAAAAATTGTTGCTGATTTAGCTCAGTCAGGTCATGTTTTTTCACAACCTCATTATCGAGATAATAGCTTATTATGTATATAAGCCACTCAAATATTGGTAATTTTTAGTTGTATTGTCACAAAGATTAATTATCTACACGTCATGTAAGTATGTGAAATATAAAATATCCAATAAATGTGGTTAACAACATGCGAAAAGATACTTCTAAGCATTTGAGTTTTGTTTACAACAGTAAAAATGACACTAGAGGTACAGACATGATTGTTAACTTTGTATACAGAGATTGAGGTGGGAACCCTGTAGGACACAGAGGTGTGGTTGAGCTGACCTTGCTTCTAGGTTGTAGCAACCTGCAAGTCAGTATGACTTGAGCTTTCTGAGTGAAAGCAACATCATTACAAAATGAAACCACAATCGAGAATCAGCCTGACTGATTTTGCTATATTTGTGGTAAAGTCATCATGCCACATAGGAAGTTAAAAATAGCTCCTTGTGAGAGAAAAATTATCATGCATAGTTTAAAGTTGAAACTGATGATAAGCATAAGTCCTATTCTCCAGATTGATGCTGCAAATGACTATTGGAAGTCTTTGGAGATGGAGCAAAAGACAGCAGAAGTGCCTGAGTTTTGGTATACGTATAATTTGGAGGGAAGGAAGAAATCATACTCCCAAGTGATTTATCTGCATGACAGATTTAAAAGGTGTGTTAATGACTTTCATTCTCATGAACTTAATACATCTCTTTGTTAGTGGTCTTAAATTAATTAGAATAAGTACTTGAATTAATTCAATTGAATAAGTGTATGTGCTTTTACTTTTAGGATAAACCAAAAAACTAAATAAAAAACCAAGAGTGCAAAATCTCCAGACTTGCCATCTGCCTTGAGATTAGTGCCTCACGGACGGGGATTTCCAATTCCAGCACCATCTGGTAAGCAGAGTGACTTTTCAGGTGGATCAAAGAAATCACCATGATTAAACGTGCAGAGCCCATGTGGAGTTTAATCAAAAATCAATTACCCCATGTACCATTCAAAAATGCTACAGGGATGGCAGGAAATGACAGTGGTATGACTGATTGATTGGTTCATCAGTGGAACAATGTTCACTGTATGGTTGCCGTCAAATGTTTGTGCAATATGTCTTATTAAAATAAAAATGCCTCTTACAGTAGTTATTGCTGTAATACTAACTCCTACTTTTCTAAACATGTTATAAATTGTTAGACAGTATAATGTCAAAGGGACATTAAGTTACTATTATTGCTATCATTTATTAAATATTTTTTAGCTGCTGGCTAAAGGTGGTGAAATCACTCACATCTTTTATTTCTTGTGGCAGTCTATCGTAACTTTTTTTTCCATGGAATGATACACTATTTTGAGATTTTAACTTGTTTCTTCAGTTTCGATGTAACAGATACTGGATTTGTTTCCATGGTTATGTATTGTGCTGTTTGTGCAGTTCAAATTAAAATCTTTTCTTATATAAATTATATTGTGAGAAATGTATTCACTTGGAACAGTCAGAATTTCTAGCTTTTTGAATAAATCTTTACAGTGTGCCCTGTTACTACTATTCATTACTATTCGTTTAGCACTTTTCTGTATATTGAAACTAGTATGTATGTTCCCAACACTTATTCCTCAATACAATATCCAAATACTGATGACTGAATATGTATATCCAAAGTAGGTTACTTTGAGTCTTGAGATATGCACAACAGTGCAAAGATTTGCAGCAGGGCATAACATGCTGAGGGTAGCCTCTTTGCCAAAATTCTCATCTATTCTGTTCATTTCAATGAACGGTCTACATTCATCACCCAGAATTTGGTATCAGTTACACAATATAATAAATTATTATTTACTTTAAATTTATTATCACTGGGTTTTTCTTTTACTCAGAAGTTTATACAATTTGTCTTTTTCACATTTAATTTTCACATTTTAATTTTTAATGACCAGTTGTGAACATCTCTGAGAGCTGCATTGGATTTTTATGTTAACTGTGTTGAATTTTTGTCTGTGATCACTACGATGCTGTCATCTACAAACAGTCTTTTTTCTCTTACTTGACACCTTGTGGGAACTATTTAGAATTATAAGGAGGAGGATTGGGCCCAATGCACCTCCCTGGGTGATATTTACACAGATCGACCAGAAAAATGTGATCACCTACCCAACAGTCGATGTGTCCCCTTTGGCACAGATAACAGTAGCAACGCATTGTGACGTGGAAGCAATGAGGTCTCCGTAGATAACTGTAGGGAGTTGGCACCACATCTGACACACAAGTCTATATCTACATATTTATTTACTTATTTATTCTCCATGGACAAATACAAGGATTTGTTTTGGACAGTTTACATATTGATCATTTCCCCTTATAACATTTTGGGGGAAAAAGTTATACAAAATAGGTATAACAGATAAAAAATTATGTTGCTATTTTCTTTTTGTACTTGTAAATACTATTTATACAAATATATATACCCTGCTAGCCACCACATGGTGTGTGACGGAGGGCACTATGTGTGCCAAAGTCATATTTGCCCCCCACCCTCTGTTCCAGTCGCAGATTGGGCGAGGGAAAAACGACTGTCTGAACACCTTAGTACCCTAATTCACACCACGATCAGTCACATGCCAGATGTGTTTGATTGGGTTCAGATCTGGTGAATTGTGGGCCAGCACATTAACTTGAAGTCGCTGTTGATTTATTGATCCACTCCATCACACTCCAGGCCTAGTGACATAGTGCATTATCACATTGAAAAATGACACTGTCATCAGGAAACATGACCTTCATCAATGAGCTAATGTGGTCTGCAGTCAGTGTATGACACTTTTTGGCTATATTGGTGCATTACATATGCTCCCCTGGACCCTTGGAGGTTGACATGAATGTTCCCCAGAGTATATCAGAGCTACTGCCAGCTTGTCTACATCCCACAGTACATTAACTGGACAATGGTACATCTCGAACCGGGGGCTCAAGGATGCAACATTTTGAAAAAATTTACAAAGCATAGTGCCGTACTGCCCGCTGGGCGCCTAGCCAGATGGTTACGCAACCTGCTTGGCTCGGCACTAGGCCGGCGAACCATTTAGGTAGTGGCTGCAGATGTTGTGGTATCAACACTGGCACATGCATAGGTCATCAGCTGTTGAGGTCAATCGTTAGGAGTGTTCAGTGTACTCCGTGTTCAGACACACTTGTACTCTGCCCAGCCACCTGTCTGCTTAACCAGTCTGCCCAGCCTATGACATCCAGCATCTGTAATGAAGGGTGGCCACTCAATCCTATGATGTCTGGACATGGTTTTGAAGACACTCACCACAACACTCCATGAACACTCAACATCTCTTGCAGTTTTTGAAATGCTTGTACCAGGCTTCCAGGCCATCAAAATCTGCCATCACTCAGACTCAGATAGATTGCATGCCTTTCTCTTTCTACACACAGACAGCACACTCACTGTTACTATAAGCACAATGGGTGTGCTTTATTACATGTCATTGTTTACCATGTGACACAGCTATCATGTGGGTGGCATTATATCAATAGTAGGTCAGTGGTCATCATGTTCTGGCTTACCAGTGTATGTTAATATATTTTTTATTTGATAAATGTTTCACTGCTAGTGTTTTAGAAATATGACACAGCTATCATGTGGGTTGCTTTATATCAATAGTAGGTCAGTGGTCATCATGTTCTAGCTTACCAGTGTATGTTAATATATTTTTTATTTGATAAATGTTTTACTGCTAGTCTTTTAAAAATATGTGAGATTTTAATATCTTGCACCAACTTTTACAAGTATGACTTAAACCACTTCTTTACCATTCCCTTATTCCTAAAAGGTCTAACTTCTGTAACAAAATTCTGTGGTCAACAGTGTCAAATGACTTCAATAGATCCAAAAAAATGCCTGTTGCATTCTTGCCTTTGTCTAGTGCCTTGAGTACTATTTTGGTAAACAGTGTTTTAGCTGACCATATACCTCTTCTGGGCCTGAAAATGAATTGTTCATTGAAGAGAGTGTTGTATTAATTTCAGTACTTCATTGGCCTGTATTCCTATATGGTTTTGGTTGACATTGAACAACAAGGTAAAAAAAATTGGTCTGTGGTTTTCTACTTTTCCTGCATCACCATTTTCTTCTATTGGAACTACTTTTGCTTGTTTCAAGTATTCAGGAAAGCTGCTAGATCTGAAAGATTAATTGATTATTATACATTTTTAGGGTCACTGACTTGAATCTCATTGAAGCCTTTCATTTTTTATTGTTTCATTGGTGTGTTATCTGTGCAATGTCTTTCTCTGTATTTGGAAAGAGCACCACTAAATGTGGTGGCTAGTTCTGGTGGTGAGGAACATATGTGTCTGGAAATTTCTCTTGCAATTTCATAGCAATGACACTTAGTATTCATTCACAAAGAGTGTTAGTTCCTTTGGGTTGCTGATTAGCACATCTTTGCTTTTAATCTGTGTTTCCAAGTGTTTTTGTTCAACATTTGGTGTCTCCTGTTTGTTTATGTACCACATTGCTTTGCTTTTGTTATTTGCCTTCAGTATTGTTTTACTGTTTGTAAGTTGCAGATAGCAATAACTTTCTATAAGTTCTCCTGTCATTTTTGTAAAATTCTGAAAAAGCTGAAGCAGTGTAGCTGTTTTTGATGGATGTGAGAGACCTTTCTATATTAGTAATACTAGCACTTAGTTCTTCGACTTGTATGTCTACTGCTTCCACTCTGCCAGAACATCTTTTGTTCACATCCTCAAATAATTTCTCACAGATTATACTTTCTTCATATCTTTTTGACGAGCATTTACTCTACTAGTTACTTCTTCAAATACATTAGACCAAAGTTTGGATTAATTGCCTATTCTTTCTGACAACCTCCCTTCCAGAAGTTCATCTGCGTCTTTGAAATCTTTGTGAACTTTGTCAATTTCGCTTTTGAAAGTACTATGCAGTTTATTTAACTGTTGCCCTCCTTTGATTTGTATGTCATCATGAATAGCATCAATTTTATAAATTAAACTATACAGTTTTTAGGTCATTTCATCCCTTAATGCTTTATTACCAGACTCAGTTCTACAGTTTAGTTCTTTATTATTACCCTTTAACTCTTTACTACTGGATTCAATGTTACTGTTTAGCTATTTATGATGCAATTCATGTTTAACAAACAGTAATTGCATCCAATTTTCAGCCTCTATATATGTAGTTGTCATTTCCACTGATTTTAAAGTAGTTCCTTGCATTTCCTGACCTGGCTGAATTTCAGACATATTGAGCTCAGTTTCATGATCTGACAATTTTATTAATTCTATCTTCTTCTTTTTGATCTCCATTTCAATTACTTTGTCATTAGAAAATGGTTCTAACTTTGCAGTATTATTGAAATGCGAATAAGATTTTACTTCTGACAAATCACACTCCGATTTTCAATTTATCCTCATTAAATTCAGTCTGAATATGAGGATTCATCGTTAGAGACTGGTTCCATCTTAATTTTCACACAGTTCTCCATTTCTAGCAACCTGTTAGCAGCAGCTAACCAATACTTCAAATATTCTTCACTTAACTTAATTGCTTGACCTCGGCAAATGGTGCAGGCGCAGTGTACCAGCAAACGTGATGCGACGTGTCACATCATAATTCAGGCATCAACAGCGGCAGCTGTGGTGGTGAGGGTGCAGTGGGTATCGCCTGATGCAGTAGCTCCAGGTGGGGCTGGGCACGGGTGAGCATGCGCAGCAGCTTGCAGGTGTCTTGCAGGTCCACACAGCTCTGTGGTGACACACCGCCTTCTTCTAACCTCAGCGCCAGTGACAGCTGCGGTCTAGTGTTATCTTCTTCTCTCCTTCCAACATGATTAAGGTTAATATAGCTAACATTCACTGTTTATTTACCACACTCACGAATAAATCTGAGCACTATTCTCCCACTGGTTTCTGCCTATTTAACTGCAGTATCCAGTTAGTACCTACCAAGTTCATCGGTTACTAACGATCACTTTCACTGTTCGATGTACCTGATCATACGCACCCAATGTGGGGTGGTGGGTTGATGAAAATGGTATTAATGATCATAAATCACAGGAGGAAATTGGAACTGTTGTAAATATTGTTTGCCGTCTGTTACAAGAGACTGGGAACTATTTCTGTGGCCAGCCAGAAAGCAATGGAGAACATAACTGGCCATAGTTCCCTATCTGAAAGTCCACATTCTTGTCCAGCCCGCTGAAAAAACTGTTTCTATTCTCAATTTGCTGAGCAGGATCAGAACAATAATTATAAATGAATATTTGAGTTCTATTTGATACATATATTTGGTAAAGTTTCACACACAGGAAATTGTTTTATCCTAAACAGCACTATAAGCAGTTCAGAGGCAACCTTTATGGGAAGTTTCTACTAAATTATCTTTCCCCCTGACTACTGATTATCACAATAGATGCCAGCCACAAAAGTGGAAAATTATTGTCACCACTTGCCATATGGATTTGTTATTATTATGGGCAGCACACTGACAGTTACTTCAGAAAAATCTAAGCAGTCCAGGATGGTGTACAGTCCTTGGGAGTTCACTTTCTATTATTACTGGAAATAAGCATTTTGTAACAGCCTGTCTCTCACATCATCTGAGGCAGCGTGCACTCTGGCATTTAATGACGTGGATCTTACAGTGGCTGGGTGCAAAATGAAGCCTAGTGTTGCTTCTCGAGGGCTGTATTTATATATGTGGTGCAGCAGATGGCCAAGGGAACACTTTCTGTCATCTACCCTATGCCCATAGTAGCAGTCTCTAAACGGCCGCTTTCTTGGACACACAATAATTAATAACATTGTTATGAATCGATTTAAAATCTTCGTCATTTTTGCATGCACGTAGGTATGTTGGTTAAAATCACAGAAATAGTTTTAGGTCGCCTGCATTAAATCTTTGCCTTCTAGAATTTTTAGAACAGAACTGATAGTAGAACATGACCTCTGAACTACAACTTTAAGAGACCTGGTATTGATTGCTACTAACATCAGGGTCCAAAAACTTGTTACAGCTGTATTATTTAATAGGTTTCATCACATGCTGTAACCAAAACTTTCCAGCATTAATATAATATATACTTAGTCTATTACAAATAAGGACATTCTTGTTCTGCCCCCTGCAGGTTCAGGGGAAAGAATAGGCCTGCGGTATTCCTGCCTGTCGTAAGAGGTGACTAAAAGGAGTCTCAAACGTTTCGGCCCTTCTGTGATGATCCCCTCTTGGGTTTGACCACCATAACTAAAAATTATTTCGAAGAGCAAGTCAATTGGGGAAGGGCGTCATACTTGGTGCATTGTGTCCATCATGCATTGCGACCTTTAGCCAGCTTATTCATTGTTGCATTGCAGTCCCGCTCCCTCTCCAACTCTTGGGTGAGGATACATTCCAGGGTGCAATTTCCAACATGCACTCTGCAGTGTCGCTTTCTGCGCTGATGATGACCATTAACCACTTGCCACCTCATAGTCAACACGGTAGCCAGTCCATTGCGGTGGGGCCACCATGTACCCTGTTGGTTGTAGGCCCCTGACAAAACAGGGATCGCTCTACTGATGCCTGCACCATTAACTCCATACATATACCAAGGGGTAGATGCCTATCTCCGTGGGGCATCGGGACTCCCGGCAATGGCCATCCTGCCAGGTGGCCCTTGCTGTGGCTGGGTGGTGCCTGTGGGGAGGGCCCTTGGTCGAAGTAGGTGGCATCAGGGCGGATGACACACAATGAAGCGTGGCACATCTCCTCTTGCTGGTGGCCAACCACCAGTAGTCTCTAAGTGTTCGAAGGCTCACTTTAATGCAAACATGTATGACTTCAAATCGTTCCCCTCCCCGGCCACATCATGGTAGGAACAAAAGTCTATGAATGACAGCTAAACATATACGCCCCAGTATCTAGTCTGTATGAGAGCTGATGGGGAATCCTTTGTATCCAGGAAGCCTCAGTTGTTTGTAGAGCATTTAGAGGAAAGTTCGGGGAGGTGGAGGGCTTTTCAAAAATGCGGTCTGGTTCAGTCTTGATAAAAACAGCATCCCCTGCCCAGTCATGGGCATTATTCACTTGTATGAAGCTTGATGATGTTTCTGTTACTATCACGCCTCATAAAAGCTTAAATATGGTTCAGGGCATTATCTTCCACAGGGATCTTCTTTTACAGTCCGATGACAAATTGCACGGCAACTTAGAGCGACGAGGTGTCCACTTCATCTGGCGCATCCACCGGGGTCATGATTGTATTCGACCATCCCTTCCCAAAACTCCATGTGCTCCGCCTTCCATCTGTGTCAACTGCGGAGAACATCATCCACCTTGCTCGCCGGACTGTAAAATTCTATAGACGGAAAGGAAAATAATGGAATACAAGACTCTGGACTGATTGACCTACACTGAGGCTAAACAGAAATTTGAACTGCTTCATCCCATGTGAATGACGTCATCTTATGCCGCCATTGTCACTCCGGTTACATCTCCATCTGTTGCACCACATACAGTCAGCTCTCAGAGCCGAAGGACCACACCTGCCCCCTTGATGGTTGGGGCACTTCCCTCCCTGTTGTTCCTGCTTCACCTACCTCGGAAGCAGCACTCCCCCCCCCCCCCCTACTCCAACCATCAGGGACTCTAGTCCCCATTTCTAAGTCAGAGAAGCGTAAGTCTTCTTCGGCTTCTTACGCTAGGAAGGGATGCCTTGGATCACTCCCTTCCCAGGTTCCTACCAGTGGCAAACCAAACACCCACCAGGTAGCTGGTTGTAGGGCTTTGCGGTCCTCTTCAGTCCCAGAGACTGAATCAAAGAAGCCGTCCCTGCAAGGGCAACCACAGGAACAGCATGAGAAATCGAAATGAAAGACCCCTAAGACCAAGGAAACTGCGGTGGCACCCACTCCACTGCTACTTACATGCTCTGCGTCTGAGGATAGGGTAGAGATTCTGGCTTCTGCTGAGGACTTAGATCTCGCCAGTCACTCAGACATGACAGATGTCACTCCCGTCAGTACTCAATTTGTGGCAGTAAGTCCCCCAGCGGCATAATCTGCCTCCTCGGTCCCTTCACGCCTTTCTTAGCCATGGACAATGTCATCCTCCAGTGGAACTGCAGCGGTTTTTTCCACCATCTTGCTGAGCTTTGACAACTTCTTAGTCTTCACCCTTTCCTCTGCGTTGCTCTTCAGGAAACTTGGTTTCCGGCAATGCAAACCCCCGCCCTCCGTGGCTATCGGGGTTATTATAAGAAACCAGCAGCTTATGAGAGGGTATCTGGTGGCATCTGCATCTACGTCCTTCACTCTCTTTACAGTGAGTCAGTCCCTCTACAGACACCTTTAGAGGCTGTCGCTGTTCGGGTGTGGATGCCCCAGGCTGTTAATGTCCTGGCTGTGCTGACATCCCAATTGCCGCCAGCTTTTCTGTTTCTGGTCGATTTCAACGCCCATAACCCTCTGTGGGGTGGATCAGTGGCAACAGTCTGAGGCAGCATCATTGAGCAAGTATTAACACAGCTCGACCTTTCTATTTTAACTAATGGTACCTTCACACATTTCAGTGTGGTGCATGGCACGTACTCAGTCATCAACATTTCGATCTGCAGCCCTAGCCTATTACCATCTGTCCAGTGAAGTGTGCATGACGCCTTGTGTGGAAGTGACCACTTTCCAATCTTTCTGTCATTGCCACAGCATCAGTGTCCTGGGCGCCCCTGCAAATGCGCTATGAATAAGGCTGACTGGGACTTGTTCACCCACATTGCCACTACTAAACCTCTTTACAATTACACTATTTATGCAGTGGTTCACTCGGTCACGACCGGCTTCACTACTGCTGCAAAATCTGACATTCCCTGTTCTTCTGGGTCTCCTCAACAGAGAAATGTGTCCTGCCACTCGCCCGGGATCACTCAGGTGAGTAAAGATTGCAGGTGGGCACTCCAGTGTAACAAGCGGCATCCCTCATTTGAACACCTCATTGCCTTTAAACGGCTCCGTGCGCGAGCCCGCCTCCTCATTCACCAATGCAAGCATGACTGCTGGGGAGGGTATGGCTCCACCATTGGCCTCCGTACCTCTCCATCATAGGTTTGGGCTAAGATTAGGCGACTCTATGGCTATCGGAACCCTGTCAGTAGACCTGCACTTCCACTGAATGGAGTAGTCTGTACTGACTCCGACACAATTGCAAACTGCTTAGCGGAGCTTTTTGCTCAGAGTTCCGCTTCTGTGAATTACCCACTGGCCTTCTGCTCCGTGAAAGAGTGGTTGGAACGTCAGAGCCTTCCCATTCAAATGCGCCATCCTGAATTGTACAATGCTATGTTCAGTGAGTGGTAATTCCAAAGTGCCCTAGTCTCTTGCCCTGATATGGCTCCCGGGCCAGATCACAACCACTGTCAGATGCCCAAACACCTCCCAGTGGACTGTCAGCCATGCCTCCTAGACTTTTCAACCGTATCTGGGTTGAGGGCGAGTTCCCATCACTATGGCGGGAAAGCATCGTAATCCCTGTGTGGCAAGAACCCACAGGAGGTGGACAGCTACCACCCCATTAGCCTCACCAACGTTCTTTGCAAGTTGCTCGAACACATGGTGAGCCGGAGGTTGAGTTGGTTACTTGAGTCTTCCTTATCTGTAGTGACTCCCTGAGCTACTGTATTTACAACCTATCGGCCGCTGTTTCCCGCACTCTCGTCTGGTGATGGCTATCCAGGAGTCCCTCCATACTCTTGCCTGTTGTGGTCACTCTGTGGTCTTTGTGTGGACTCCGGGTCATGTCGGCACCCCAGGAAATGAATGTGTTGACACGCTGGCCAAATATGCTGTCGGTGTACCAGCCTTGCAGACTGGCCTTTCGGAGAGTGACCTCAGGTCAGTTTTGTGGCAGAAGATACTTCGCATCTGGGCCATCAAGGCCATCAAGGAGGTTACCAGTGCGTGGTGCTCCTATTTGCGGGTCTCTCGCAAGGACTCTTTTGTCCTGTTTATTAGAGCTTCCAGAAGTTCCCTCACATTTTCTGTTTCAATAAGTACTGAAGTATCATCAGCAAACATGACTAGTTCAGCTCTGATGCTGAGAGGTAAATTATTTATGTACAGGAAAAACAAAATTGGCCCTAAGTTTGAGACTTGAGGGACTCTTTTAGAAGTTGTATCCCACCGAGATGCACAATTTGTGGTATTAGATATTATGATTCCCCTTTGCTTCCTGTTTATCAGATAAGACCAAAGCCACTGTAAAACATTTTGTCTGATGGCATACCTGCCTAGTTTATTAAGCAGCATGGAGTGATTCACCGAATGAAATGCCAGTGTGAGCTGATAGACGATGCCTGCTGCTTTATTGCATTTGTCCAGGGATGAACTGTTTTTTTTTTTTTTTTTTTTTTTTTTTTTTTTTTTTTTTTTTTTTTTTTTTTTTTTTTTTAGAGGAATTCATTGATTGCATTCACGATGCTTTTCCCTTTTTGAAACCCATATTGGTGTTTGAGAATAACAGAATGTTTCTTGATAAAATTTGTTGTCAACACCACAGCTATTTTTTCATATACCTTGGATAACACTGGGAGGATAGAGATAGAATGGTAACTTTCAATATCATCCCTTGATACTTTTTTGTGTAGTGGCTTAACATCTGCATTAAGAGATGTACACTGTTTTGATAAATAACCACGTCAAGATTAGATATTTATACTTTTATGAGAAATTTATAACGGCATTGAGATATATGAACAGGATTGAAAACAGTGTTGTTGTCTTGTTTAATTTTTGAAGTTTCTTAGAGGTTAACTGCTGTACCTAATTTGGATTTAGTAACAGACCATAGTGCCTTAGACTTATTATTATACCCTAAAATGAACATATTATTCGATATTATTTCGACAGTTTTGACAACATTTTTAAATACATCTCTGCAGTGTTTGACATAGATAATAAGGTCAGGATCATTATAACGCAATACCTTACGATGAGCATAAATAATTACTTTATAGCCCCATAGATAATTTTTAAATTTGTTAAATGCCCAATGAATACCCATAAGTTCCTTCTCTATCATGGTGTAAGCCTTTCATGTGTTTGCAATACCTTACTTGTGAAAGCTATGGATTTATGTTCAACTTCTCCCCCAATTACTTTTTCTTACACTAAGTGAGCACCTCATTCTGCATCACTACAGCCTGTCATTATACATAATGGAAAAGCCTTATCTTGTCTATAGAAGATTTTACTTTCAAACAATTGTTTTTAGGGTTCTGTACCACAGTCAGTAGAAATAGAACCCATATGTGATTGCTTTGTTGTCCGTTCATCTGTCTGTCAGTCTGACTGGTTAGAAACAATTTTCTCTGGAACAGGAAATCATATCACGTCAAAATTCATGTCACATACAAAGGTCTATGGTTCTTTGACAGTGGGTTGGGTTGTTTTTGGGGGAAGAGACCAAATTGTGAGGTCATCGGTCTCATCGGATTAGGGAAGGATGGGGTGGGAAGTCTGCCATGCCCTTTCATAGGAACCATCCCGGCATTTGCCTGGAGCAATTTAGGGAATTCACGGAAAACCTAAATCAGGATGGCCGGATGCGGGATTGAACAGTCGTCATCCCGAATGGGAGTCCCGTGCACTAGCCACTGAGCCACCTCACTCGGTACTTGACAGTGTAAACAATTTACGGTTCTAAGTGAATTCAGTCAAAAGATGCAGTCATTTATGACACATATTTTGGTTTATATGTCTGAAAGAAAAGACACCTGTAAAGGTTTTAGTGATATTAGCTATGAAGGCATTGAAGGGTATTAGTGGTAACAGGTGCAAATTTGAGCCAGACTGGAACTCGAACCCAGATTTTCCACTTTACATGAGTGGTTGTCTTAATCGCCTCAGCCATCTGAGCATGCTTCCCCTCAAACCCAAATTCCCAGCCTGTTACTCTCTTCTGATGTAGAGACACCTACTCATAAACCGCTTCCTCAAAGTCCCTGATTCCTAGAAGAGACTGTAGATTGAAGAAATTACTAAAACAAACTTATTTAAAAGTGCAGTAGGAAAATACATTTTAGGCAGTACAATCTGTTCATTGAAGGACTACTTAGGTAACACAGAGCAGAGGTTTAGCAAAAAATGAGACATATATAAACAGCAATAACAACAGTAATAAAAGGACATTATTTTACTTAACACTTTCACACTATGATTTTTCTCCTTTTTTTCTTTTCTGGAAAAACTTACTTCCAAAGCTATGCAATGTCTAATACTTACAGCTCATCCTGTTACTGAACTCAGCATCTCACACATTACAGAAGGATGCTGACTAAGTTTTCAGGTTAGCAAATGGCACTCAAAATGGAAACCGAGCATCATCACTATGGTCCTGACATCAACTGATAGGGTGTGCCGTGCCATGTTATGATGAAGCAATATGTATATTGTGGACAATGGCTAGGTAAGAGAAATGAAAAGAACAGTGTGGATGTAGCATTTTACATTGTTAGATAACTTCTTTTCAAAAGAGTATTGTACGCTAGGGGTGAACCAAATGACCACTGTTTTAAACAGACTGGCCTTTTTATTATGAATGTGGAGGCTACAGTCTTCATCTGGCCATCCTTATTTATGTTTTCTGTGGTTTCCCTAACTTACTTCAGACAAATTATGGGATGGTTGCTGCTATAAGTCCACGTCCCATCCATGTCAAGCTAGACCTGTAAGTATGTAAATAACTGCATGTATGAATTATGTTTGTTTTTGTAATTTTCTGAATTTTAATACCAAGCCTGGTAAAATTGACCTACAGACGACTGAACCTTTTATAACCACTATGAGTACTACTACTATGACCCTCCTCTTAGGAAGACTACTATTTTCTATACTAGCTGTTATACAGGAAGAATATAATTTAAAAATAATAAATGTTAAAAGATACACAGCTGGTGTTTGGCATATTGTATCTGTTATAATAAGAAAAATAAGAATACTAGCAAATTCATTTCTTTGCAGTGAAGTCTGCACATGAATGACAATTTCATTACTTTGGCATGGTTTATAAACAAGGCTGATTTCTCATATTATTATCTGATCCACACATATGTTCTGAGATTACTCATATGTGTGGAAAAAAGTCTTCATTGCATGAAAGTTTATGGTATTCATAATTTATTGTGTTCTTTTGTAGTCCATTTATTCATAACAGTTTAATGCAAGGTCTCATAATTTAACTAAGACAAGTGTTCTCTTATAGCATGCCATAGACAGTTGCCATCTAGGTTGAGGGACATATAACCATAACAGCTCTGCCTCCTATGATCACAGCTGTTCAGGGTGACCAGCCAGTCAGGAAATATTTTGGGAATTTTTTTATAAATTTTTATTTCAAAGGCCCCACTAAATTCTTTATAAGTATTCTTCCAGTGTAACTTCAGTCACATCTACATGACTCAAGCAGCCAGCTTTCCAGAACCTAGGTAGTTCTCTATGGCTAGAGGTGCTGAAAAGAGTGTTCTTCATGCCTCTGCTGAATTTGCTTGCAAATCTAGTCCATCAATAGGAAATGGATTATATGTGTGGCCACTGGAAGGTCCTGAGGAGCAACACTCAGTCACTTCACTCTCTTCGTATCCTTCCTTCAGACAGAATAGACCCATTTGGGAACCAGCTGTTCTGCAGAGATGTCAGCTCTCTCTGCTCCTTGGTATCAGCCACAAGCTGCATAGAAGAGATCCATCTCCTTTTCTGCTCCCTATTCTTGTAGTTAGGTTCCAATCCTAGACCAAAAGCCATCTTGTAACATGCACCACACACAGCAAGTCCCTTCTGTATACCATAATTTTGAAAAAATCCCAAATTTTTCTGGGTAACCCTCCTATTTTGCAACAACCATTCCATTTATCACAACCAACCTTGTTCCACATCCTTTACAAAGTTGTATCAGATGCATGAGGCAATCCACCATTCATTCCATGGGATGCCTGCTAAATTTATTTTGTTGGTCAGAAGTACTTGTCACTTATTATGCTCTGTGCCAAAGCAAAGTGCTGCAGTATGCCACTTTTACTACTGGATAAATGCTGTCACTGCTGCCACCCAAACCCATCATCCACCTGCTGTCCATCTGCATGCCTGTCAACCATCTTGTCGGGCTGCCCAACTACATCACTCGGCCACATTGCACTGTAGCTTGGTCCGTGGGATGAGCTACTCACATATTAGGACATATTGATTGTTACTGGCCTCCAGCATTCCCCCCTGATACTGCCCCATGTTCACAACCAGTCCTGTTGCTACCTGCATCCAAGTGGCTGACACCTTAGAACTCACCAGGGCAATATCAACCAATGCAGCCCATGCTGCCCAACCATCAGTGTAGCTGACCACGACATGCATGGCTGCCCAGCCTGACAGTCCTCTTATGGATGTTGCTGCCATGTAGTCATTGCTTACATATGGCACTTGGCTGCCTGCACTAGCAGACATACTCTGCAGGCCACTGTGCCTCCTGTCTGTTGCCCAATGTGCTTTGACTTGCACTGCACCATGTCAATCCATGACTAGCCATGCACCTTTGGACTTTCAGAATCAGAAATTATAGTTCTAAATAGGCAATGTTCGATTAGAATTTTCTGTCTTTGCCTTCTGTTTTAATTTGTAGAGGCAATTTATGTGTTGACTAAAAACAGATCTCGATAAAGTAAAAAATAATTGAGAATGGACTAGCATATATTTTTATCCTGTGATAGGCACGTGTTTGCTATGTGTTACTTTTTAAGTGTCATTAGATGCTGGGGATCTTGAAGTTAATCGTAGGTCAGTTTTGCTAAGTCAAATGCAATATGTTGTAATTTTCGGCTAGAATAATTTAGTATGTATTGTGTATGACAGTGGGTTTCTTGGCCCAGCTTTAAGCTTTACTGCTGTTGAAGTGCTGCTCTTAAGTTGATTTCTGATATCTACTCTTCACCCTTAGTTGATGGTTCAAGTGTGAAAATGTGAGAAGTATGTTGGTGTATATTTTTGAATACTATCTGACTTGATGATCCCCTTCTTCCACAATGCCATGAGCGTGTGATATAAGGGAAGCATTTGAATTTAATTGAGGAATGTTTAATCACAATTTTTTATGAACTGTGAAAGATTTTCATTAAGCTCCAGGAACTTTCAGCTGGAAAAATGTCATTGTCACCCATAGAGTCCCCCAGTCATTCGTAGCATTTTCTTCCATTTTTCTTTTGTGTCATGATTCCACTCTATTTTCTTTCATCTTGCCTATTCTGTATCTCTGATGAAAGTAGGTTCCTGCTCCTTGTTCCAAAGAGCAATTGACTTAAGGGCTTTGTATCCCTCTGTGGTTCCACACCATATCTGCAAGGTATCCTAAATTATTGTTGCACTGAATCCTTTGAACCCTAACGTGAGTGTATTGTTGTTTCATGCCCACAAAAAGATACCACATCCACAACATCACATCCACATCTTAGTTTTGAAGGGAAAGCCACAAACGACAGAGTTTCTCAATCAAATTTGTGTGTATCTGGCTGCTGATACGATTAAGTGGCTATGGGACTGTGGATGCCCATACAGTCACCATCAGCTATTAGCATCTGCTGCCACCAAAACCACTGGAATGCTGTTTCACCTGCCTGGTCATAGAATGAAAAACTTTCTGTGCCTTCTACGTTACTTCTTTCTCCATCTCCCAACATTCTCTTTCTCTCCTCCTTGAATTTCTTCTCTGTCCATATGCATTACCTTTTGTAAGGTGAAGCTGGTTAATTGATTAACTCACTGCACATAGCCATGATGTGTTAAGTGATATAATGTGAGTTATAATGGATGATTAAGGAGAACTGATCTGCTATACCCCCTGTAAGTGGTTGGGTGAGGCATGATGACCTTTGGCTGTTGTCCCCACAGCACAGTCAGGGTTAATCAAGTATGATATAGGTTAAAATGATTAAAAATGAGCGAGCTTAGTAAGCTTAAGGGGACACTGTATGTCCTATGCCGCCAATGTTAAATTATAGAAATGACCCATTATTTTGGAAACTTCTTAAGGCACCAACTTACAATTTTTCATAATTATTGAATGAAACTTTCTAGATACACTGAACTAGAATTATTACTAAAATTGTATTGTGGGACATGTTATCCCTTTTTTTTTTCAAACATTCTATTTTTCAGACAGAATTTTATAAAAACAAAAGAACTCAGGATACTTTAATTATTCTAGTTTCATATGTGTTGAATCTCACACTTGGCATACTTTGAAAATTTCATGTCTCTACCATCAGCACTTTTTAGAAAATGGGTCATTTATTGTAAAAAATGTAGTTCAGAGATATTGAGGTTTAAAATTTTTTTATTAAAAATTCTTATATAGACTTACACTTCTGCATCTTTTATGCACTAGAATTGCCCTGGCCCATGGTCTGTGGCTTCTTCAATGTCACAACAGCCCAGTGCTGACCTCCTCCTTTTCTGTCTTGCTTCTTTTGTCATTTACTGAGCAGCTATCTCTGCGTCATGTACACAAAGGTTATCCAGTTTCCACAGCCCTTTCGCTGTGTTCTGTCCAAATCTTTCCTCTAACTTCTCCAGAACCATAAGTCTTTTATAGTTCTAACCATTAAAAGTTATTACAGCATCAGACACTGCTAACTTGAGAGTCATAAGGTCAACAAATACATTTTTAGGCACACGACACCACACAACATTATTGAAGTACTCATTCACATTCTGGGTCTTCCCATGTAAACACTTCTTTAGTGGCTCAGGATTTGCCAAATCTCTGTAAATAGGTTTGATTGCCTCTGTGGCTTTTCTGGCTATAGCGACTGACTGCACACAGAAAACTCCAACTTACTACGATCAGGCACTTTTATTAAGGTTCGTATAATTACACAAAACACAAGAAAAACAATACAGAAACTCACAACATGCACATAGTAACCTCATTCTATGAGATCAAACCAAAGAACCACAAGTCCCTAAAGACCATTTACTGTGCACTTCGTAGGTGGCAGTTACTGGCAGTTGATGGTCGCCACAGAGCCGGGAGTGCAGAGCACTTGGGAAAGGATGTGGGCATCTTCCAGTGTAGTGGTGTTGTGGGATGCTTGCTGGTTGATAGAGGCATGTGCAAAGAATCCATGCTGTCAGTGCAGGGTGGACTAGCACTGGTATAGTCCGCCTTCCAGTGGTGGGGATGGAGTGGTCGACCTGCACGCATGAACTGGACTGGCATGGAAGATGTCGGTGTTGCAGTACAGGTGGAGAGAAGGATGCAGATGTTCAGCATCTTGTCAGTGCTGAACATTGCAGCTACGCCAGCCGTGTCCACCCCATTTGGGATGGGGACTGTGCGCAGGATGGTGATATGTGATGTGGGAGTGAACTTGTGTGAAGTGTCCCGTATTAGGGGGACAAAGATGAATCCCTCATGGAGCTGCAAGAGAAGCTCATCTTGTGGGCACTCAGAGGCATTGATCAAGATGCAAATTTCGTCGACAGTGGACATAGGGGGCATTATGGTTGATGGTGGGGAAAAATGACGTAGTTCAGGAGAAACACTGGAACACTCTGTGGAGGCAATGGGTGCTGCCACTTGTGTTGGGGTAATGTCACACACAACATGTGGTTGAGCCTGAGGTTGTGGATTGTCACACGCAGTGCCTGAGTGAAACGAGGGTAGAGTATCATCACACGCAACAACTGAGTTGCCCACAGGTGTAGGCTTGGTGCACATATGATCATGGTGGGGTGCAGGAGGGTGGGCAGTCCATGTGAGACTGGTGTCATCACCTGACGGAGGAACATTCGACTTGAGAGGGTATGGTATAGATTCCATGATTGTCCAGGCTGGTTTCATGCATTGAATGGAAACTGTCTGTTTATGGCCAATGATGAGAATGTCCATAGCATTGTCTATGTGAGCCACTACTCGATGTGGGCCAGAGTAAGGTGGCTGTAATGCTGGTTTGACTGTGTCATCCTGTAACATAATGAACTTGCAAGAGTCCAGTGTCGAATGTAGAAAGACCCGAGGATGGGTGTGTGGTCATGGAGGGGGCATGCAAATCACAGCTATGTGTGTCCACACACGCTCAACTAGAGCGGGGGGGGGGGGGGGGGGTCAGACAGATCGACAACTGCTTTTTCATTGATGAACTAGGGTTTCGCCATACAGAAGCTCTGCAAGTGAAGCCTCGAGATCTGTCATGTAAGCCGAGCACATTTCTAACATAACCCAGGGAAGGGCATCAGACGACTCACCACCATGGCACATGAGGGCTGGTTTCAGAGTCCTGAGCCACTGTTCGACCAGTCCGTAGCCTTGTGGGTGGTAAGCTGTACTGCACAATCTATCCATCCCACAGAGTATGCAGAGTTTGTTAAACAGCAGGGATTCAAATTACCTTCCCTGGTCAGTGGTGATGGATGCAGGGCAGCTGAATTCGACCGGCACAGAGGGGGACACATTAAACGGTGGACCATTCTGAGGAAGGGGTGGCCATGCGTGTGGACCCCGAAACTGGACAGCTGCGTGGTCCAGATTGTGCAGTAGAAACTCGGGCAAGAGATTTCCACGATCTTGTGCTGGAGGAGAATTCTGTCGAGCATAGAATGCTGTAGAAGGTGTTCGCACCTATGTGTATAGCACCCGGTGTGGTGTGCCGACAGAGGTTATGGCCGTCTGGCCAGTCAAAGCAAACACCAGAGATACGAACATTCCTGGTGTATTAGGAGCATACATGGTAAAGCGCTGTGCTTAACAGTCGAATGTCCATTCTGTGGTCACAGCATCCTGCGCTGACGGAAAAAATGGAGGTTGTGACACTGACTATTGGCACGAAACCGGTGGTACACAGCGAGCAAATGCAATGTGTTTTCACAACTCGGGGTCACCAATGTGGGTTTTCTGGCTACACCAACTGATCACACACAGAAAACTCCCACTTGCTACGATCAGCAGTTTTATTAAGGTACAAGACCGAACCAAAGAATCATGAGTCAACAAAGACTGTTTACTCTGCACTTTGTAGGTGGCAGTTACTGGCAGTCAATGGTTACTACACCTCCATTACTGCTAAAGGAAGAGAATGTTTGTGTGTAAATTCATGCAGGGTGCCAGAAAATTTAGCTTGCCTAGGTTTTCACCAAGTGTGTCCTTCACGTGTTTTCAAGTGCTTCAGAAAAAAATGCAGGTGTCACATATCTGTTACCCACAAATTTGCCTTTCTTGAAGTTACTTTTACGTTTAGTCATTTTATTTGTGTATAAAAAGGAATAGAAGTTAGCTTACTCCAAAAATTGCTGATAATCACACTACTTTCATCGAAAACTAGCATCAAAAACAAAGGAATGATTTGTTTATTCATAATGCGAACTTCTGAGACGTAGCAGTAGTCACAAAACAAAGCTATTCACAGCCTTCTTACTGCGTAGCTCCCAAGATATAACTGCTCAACTGTGGCAGCACATGTATAGCCGCAAATATTTGAAAGTCACTCATCAACATTGAAAATATTATTTTGAGGTTTCACAATTGTCTCATTTTAATGTATTATGTAGCAAAATGTTCAGGAAAGCCAAAAGTACATTATCAAGCAGAAAATAGAAAATGTCAGATTTGAACGAATTTTATGTACAACACTCCCTTAAGTTGAATTTTATAAAGAGTAGTGGTGTATGAAATAAACTGAAAATATGTTAATGTAGAAATGATCACACTATATGTCTGAGTATCATTGTGAGGCACAAAAGCCAGATTGTGCTGATTGCACCACCATGTCAGAGTCCAATGCTTAGCCTTAGATCCAATAAACAGCTTTGAACGTATAGAGGAGAGTATGTTTAGTTGGAAAACAATATTTTTCTATGGAGCACACCTCCACTACCATACATTAAAGTAATTACACAGGTCAGGCAGAACATTATGACCTCCTATCTAATAGACCGTATGTTCACCTTTAGTGCAGGTATCAGGTGACACTTCATGGCATGGAGCAGTGAGGCCTTGATGCATCACTGGAGGGAGTTGGCACCACATCTACACATACAAGTCACCTAATTTACATAAATTCCAGGGAGAGATTTTTACAGATATTCACAAATAGTTCCAGTACTTCTCTGACAGCAGCCAACTTGTCAGTCTCTGTGGAAACACCTTTATCACAGATATTATCTAGCCTGAGACATCTCAAGGTAAACCTAAATTGGTTTTCAGTCAAGCATAAATAATGTGATTTAAATTTATTGCCCTTTCAATTATCTCACAACTTCGGTATATCCTATCTAGAAAATCTCAAAAACCCATCCAGATACAACAAACCTTTGAAAGCTTTGAAGTCTGTAGCATCTGTTTCTTTAGAATCCCTTTCCCTAGAAATGTCACCATTAACTTCATTGATACATATATTAGAGCATGTTGCCACAATGTGTATTAAATTTTTATCCAGGCTTTAGTTTGGGATCCAGGTAAACACATAATAATGTTCAAAGATCCTGTTCTTACATCAGTAGGGTATTTACTTTGTTCCATTTAGTCATTTCACCCCCCCCCCCCCGCCCCCCCTCCAACCACCACCAAAAAAAAGTGTCCCCTTCAATTACTTCTTTCTGTGTATCAAATTTATTCTTTCTCCATTTCTGAATTATTACCACTTTCATGTACAGAATCCTCATCTCTGAGTCAGCATTGTCACTGTCTGCATCTTCATCACTCAGCTCATGCAACTGCTCTAGCCATACATTAGGATCTCTATTAAACTCTATCCAGGATGTTTTGCCATGGGCGTTTCTTCCACAAACTAATAGTAAACTAGGTAAGAAGGAAATAAACTGCAATCAGTTTCAATCCACCTAAAATGTTGTACATGAAAGCTGGATTTAATATAAAAAAGAAATAAAGTAACACACACTTTCTTTGTTTGAGATTGTGACAGCAGAGCTCATGTGGATGATCAGTGTCATCTAGGCTATAATGTAACCTACGCAATATAACTTCCATAGCTGAAAGCCAAAAATAGTTTAAGCTAACAGATGGAGAGTTAATGGAAACACACTGAAAGTGTCGTAAACTCAATCTGACCCAGTCAGACATAATAGAGCAGAAAAGTCATGTAGATTACAAGTGTCATCCTCAAGAGCATTGGGGGATTTTCTCTGCCCAGGGAAAGGGTGTTTGTGTTGCCCCCATCATCTCATCATCATCATCATCATCATCATCACCATCATCATTTACGACAGTGGCTCGATGAGATTGTGTAAAAATTGGACTGTGTTAAAATTGGGACTTTGTATGGGCACTGATGACCATGCAGTTGACCACCGCACAAACCAAATTGCATCAAGAGCAGTGGAGGTTTAAGTCCAGGTTTCATATGATGAACCAAATCATAAGTAAAAGAGTGTATTTTAGGTTAATTTGTTGTGTAGGTCTTTCACTTCTGATTGTATTAAGCAAATTCCATTATTTAATCTTCTTTTAAAATTTTGCTCTTATTGACAATGGTTTTGCTTTGGCTATTTCAGGGTTTCTTTTGAAAGTGTGCATCAAGTTCATCTTGCTACCTAAGTTTTTCTACAATGCTACATATTACACTTCTAATTTGTTGAATGTGTCATCTTGATGGCAAGTCGAGAATATGCAGTCACTCCTTGTGGAGTCCATTCACTTTTTATAATTTAATGGACCATTATACCTGGACTTTGAAATTTATTCTTAGTAACTAATGTTGCCCAGCTCTGCAGATGAGCTATATTTGTCTTCTGTTTAGAAACACTTATTTCTGTTATTTTCTTTGAAAGGATCATTGATAAGAGTTGAAAAGAATTTAAATTCTTATTTATGTTGAAGAACTCTCATCTTCTGAATTTCTCCACAGTATTCACTTGCCCTGTGACCAGTGAATGTAATATGCACTCTTTCCTTACCTACTTGTTTTACATAGCAACAGAAGTCCCAATTACAATAACCCTTATCACACACTACTCATTTCATATTGAAATATTAATCATCTGGGTGATATTGTGTTTCAATGCAAACAGTAAATTATATAAACGGTGGTCAACGTTTTTTTTTAGTTTCAGGTTGCTATGTTGACACAGAAACTTGTTAAGACAGTGTCAAAACTTTAAACTTCATACATTTTGTTGCCTTATCCCTGATATTTACATTTCAAACTGACATAATGACTTTACTGTCAATGTGAGTATACCTACGTAAACATCTTAAAACCGAGATACATTCTCATCCCTTTTCTGGTATTGGTTTTCCAAATTAATACAAGGTTTGTATTAAATATCTGAACTAAGACTCCATAAACATTGTTTTCTGTACTTACTCAATTGAATTAAGCCTTCCTATAATTTGTTTTGGTGCAAAATTCACTATTCTTTGCCTTATTACAGTGATCAAGTACACCTGTACAAACAGATGCCAGAATGTGAACTTGTGTATTATAAGAGTCAAGATCTTTTTGTTCTTCTGTATTATAATACAGGGTTATTACAAATGATTGAAGCGATTTCACAGCTCTAAAATGACTTTATTATTTGAGATATTTTCACAATGCTTTGCACACACACACAAAAACTCAAAAAGTTTTTTTAGGCATTCACAAATGTTCAATATGTACCCCTTTAGTGATTCAGCAGACATCAAGCCGATAATCAAGTTCCTCCCACACTCGGTGCAGCATGTCCCCATCAATGAGTTCGAAAGCATCGTTGATGCGAGCTTGCAGTTCTGGCACGTTTCTTGGTAGAGGAGGTTTAAACAGTGAATCTTTCACATAACCCCACAGAAAGAAATCGCATGGGGTTAAGTCGGGAGAGCGCGGAGGCCATGACATGAATTGCTGATCATGATCTCCACCACGACCGATCCATCGGTTTTCCAATCTCCTGTTTAAGAAATGCCGAACTGGAACACCATCCTGTTGAAAGATGAAGCCGGCGCTGTCGGTCTCCAGTTGTGGCATGAGCCAATTTTCCAGCATGTCCAGATACACGTGACCTGTAATGTTTTTTTCGCAGAAGAAAAAGGGGCCGTAAACTTCAAACCATGAGATTGCACAAAACACGTTAACTTTTGGTAAATTGCGAATTTGCTGCACGAATGCATGAGGATTCTCTACCGCCCAGATTCGCACATTGTGTCTGTTCACTTCACCATTAAGAAAAAAGTTCCTTCATCACTGAAAACGAGTTTTGCACTGAACGCATCCTCTTCCATGAGCTGTTGCAACCGCGCCGAAAATTCAAAGCATTTAACTTTGTCATCGGGTGTCAGGGCTTGCAGCAATTATAAATGGTAAGGCTTCTGCTTTAGCCTTTTCCGTATGATTTTGCAAACCGTCGGCTGTGGTACGTTTAGCTCCCTGCTTGCTTTATTCGTCGACTTCTGCGAGCTACACATGAAACTTGCCCGCACGCGTTCAACCGTTTCTTTGCTCACTGCAGGCCAACCTGTTGATTTCCCCTTACAGAGGCATCCAGAAACTTTAAACTGCGCATACCATCGCCGAATGGAGTTAGCAGTTGGTGGATCTTTGTTGAACTTCATCCAGAAGTGTCGTTGCACTGTTATGACTGACTGATGTGAGTGCATTTCAAGCACGACATATGCTTTCTCGGCTCCTTTCGCCATTTTGTCTCACTGCGCTCTCGAGTGCTCTGGTGGCAGAAACCTGAAGTGCGGCTTCAGCCGAACAAAACTTTATGAGTTTTTCTACGTATCTGTAGTGTGTCGTGACCATATGTCAATGAATGGAGCTACAGTGAATTTATGAAATCGCTACAGTCATTTGTAATAGCCCTGTAGTTAAGAACATTTAATTCATACACAAAACTTGTGCTGACCTGTCCTCTGCCATTGTCTTATCTCTATCATTGTGTGATTTTCTGTTAAATGGCTTTGTTTTACTCTATTTTATAGGTGTTTAACACCATGCAGCTAGTACGTCCTACCAGCTATGTGTTCAAAAACATATGCTTTTCAGAGTGGTGCATTATGAGCACAGGGACACTTTCTTACTCCTGTCCTCTCTACTACACTTCCTCCTTCTACTCTATGTGCCTCTACATCAGACGTCATGAGTCTGCTGTCCCTTTTTACCTCTAGCAACACCATTTCACCTTCCACTTCTCCTGCATAACTGCATCTTAACTTGTCTCCCCTCTCCCTGTCCCCCCCCCCCCCCCCCCCCCCCCCCACCTACCTATCGCTGCCATGAAGAATATACCCCCCTCCATTTATCAGTCTATAAGAGAAGTGGCCATATTGTTTTTTTTCCTCTCTCCTTCCCCACCACACCATCCAAATGTACTTACATTCTTTCGCCCCCAGTTTGACAATTTATTTACATATTATTTGTGCATTCCTGTCATGCCAAGCTCCATTCTGGACATAACCCTTTTTCTATTTTGTGAACTGATCAAATAATTAACGCATTTTTTCACTTCCTTTACATGAAGTTTTATGAATTGGACTGAAATAATTGTCTATGCTTCTAACTTTGCATTCTGTACTATCCTGATGTATGTCTTTGGTTTCATAACAGGCACAATATCAGTTGAGGCTTCTGAGTGAAATCCTTATTTAGTGCCATATGATGGTTCTCTTATAATTTTAAAACTGTATATGTGAAGGACAGCCAACAACACACATTGCTTTCTAAAACTTTACCGTCTTAGGGAGAAAAGAAAAAAGGTTGTAACCAGTCCTCATTTTCAATTGATAATCCAACAAATGCTGTTTTTGGTTTTGACCTTAAATTTTTATAGTAATAAGTGTTAGTCACCGAGGACAGTTTGTTAATGATTATTGTAACAGATCTATAAAATGTTGTGTGTTGGTTGACACTGCTGGGAAAAATATTAACTCTGTGTGTTATGCTAAGCACCAAATCTTATGCAAATATACAAATACATTGAGGTAAGATCTTAAACTCCTGGTGTATTTTCACATTGTATCTCCTTAGGTTAATGGAATTAGTAATTTGTTATGTTTTCCTGGCAAAAGGTCTTAGAGTGCTGTTGACGATGACATGTGCAGTGTTCTTACATAGGATAGCTGATATGGAATAAGTGTCACAGTTTGTCATTTGATTGATATTAATGGTTTGTCCTAGATGTGTCCCCTGAATTACTTTTCGCTTCATGTTTTTTCTATAAGTGTGATGTAATGAGGTGATACAGCTTGCTGATTTTACTTGGTGGTACAGAGATTTTGATGAGTGACCAACTGAGTATGTGTTTTTTGCAATTACTGAGTATCTTAAGTTGAAACTGCATGATGTCTGGGAAGCTCTTACACTAGGTGCAATAGCTCCACATTTATGGTCATGTCACATCCTCATTTTGCAGTTGTAAAGTATTTTGGAATGTTGAGTCTTGAGCAGTAACTTAGGAAAAACATTGATTAACTATCACCTACTCATGTGGGGTTTACAGGTGTCCACTTAACAAACTTCTGTGGAAACATATAACTATGCTGACCACAATTTAGTATCATTCCAACCTCATTAATTTTCATCTGCTGCAGGATGATGTTGTTTATTTCTTGTACCTGATACATTCGTGAATTAGGAAGAATCCTACTATAAACTTTGAATTTAGTTAGTAAGATGTGAATCAAGTGTCGCAGCTGATGGTACAGTATGATATGTGGTTTACTATAAATATGTCATCCACATGTGTTGAAATAGGACTATTATTCAATTTCATAAGACTTGCAAGACCTACAACTTGGTTAAGTTTTGCAAATGACTTAGTGCTACTCAGTTGCTGATGTATTTTGCATACTTATTTTAATCCAGTTATAGACAGTATTTGTTGGCATCAGCCAATCAAAACAGAATTTTATATGTGTCTTTCCATGAGGAAATATTTATTGTATTTGCTTTGATTATTTGTTGAATGAACTTTGTAGTTTAAGGAATATTGACATGCTGTTTTTTTAACTTAGTTTGTCTTCTCATGTGCACCAGCACCTTCCTACATGGTGAACAAACAACTGTTGACAGGTCTGTTTTTTGTTCACCTACTTCATACATCTAGATCATAAATAATAGACATGACACACTTTGATGCTCTGAGACTTGCACTGGCCTGTTTGCCAGTAACATAGACAAATAAAATGATTGCCTTAACACATTTCTTATGCTCTCAAAAGTTGCTTTCCATTAGAACATTCTAAACAGGGTACTAGCAGTAAATAGCAGCCTGGACAGCAGACTAGTGGGATGAGGATATCACATAGACTAAAGTGGGAATTATATCAAAATGTTAGAAGTAGTAATCAAGCTACAGTAGCCCATTATAAACATGATTGTAAGGCATTTAAAATGTAATTATGAAGGAAAAAAGTAAGTGGTATGCAAATAGAATAGCTAATTCACAGCATAATATTAAAATCATATGGTCAGTCACAAAGGAAGTGTCTGGTTAGCAGCACAAGGTCAATGATATAATGTCAGTTCCTAGTAAAAACATTTCTGTTACTGATAAGTCATATATATGTGAAGCATTTCACAATCATTTTCTGAGCATTTCGGATGAATTAAATAAAATCTTAGTTTCCACAGGGAATCATATAACGTTGTTGTAAAATGCCTGTCTGAGACAGATGTCTGAAATACTCCTCTGTGTTACTGACAAGGGGGAGATGGAGTCAATAATTAAATCATTGAAGACTAAGGATTCTCATGGATATGATGGAGTACTTAGAAGAGTACTGAAGTGCTATGCTGAACATGTTAGCTCTCTATTTAGCTGTAATTTTTCCTGTAATACTGGTCAGTTTCCTGAATGATTAAAGTACTTAGTATTAAACCCACTTTATAAAAAGAGAGAAAAGGATAATGTAGACAATATTAGACCTATTTCTATGCCATCAGTGTTGTATAAAGTTATTGAGAAGGCTTTGAATATAAGGATAATAGATCATTTTATTTCACATGATTTGCTATCAAATGTCCAGTTCAGTTTTAGAGGTGATTTATCAACTGAAAATGCTATATTCTCTTCTCTCTATGAAGTGCACGATGGTTTAAACAAAATATTTTGAATGCTAGGCATCTTTTTTGATGTAAGTAAGGCGTTTAATTGTGTTGATCACTAAATATGGCTCGTGAAGTAGGACCATTATGGAATACAGGGAGTAGCTCACAATTGGTAAGTTTGCGAACATCTTGTCGACCCCTGTTCATTAGTCTGGGTATTATGACATATGTGTTTGTGTGTGTGTGTGTGTGTGTGTGTGTGTGTGTATGTGTGTGTGTGTGTTGTTTACTGTCATTTCTTGTTAACAATATCAGCTTATTCCCAAGAATTAGCACCTGTCACCCAGTTAATACTAATCTTAGCAGTAATCCTCATGCTTTCAAACCAAAACTGAAGAGTTTTGTCGTGGGTCACTCCTTTTATTCTGTCAATGGGTGCCTTTAAAAATTAAGCTGATTCCTCTGTTATGTTGTTGATTGCATTTATGTAAACTTAGCTTGTCTTTTTTGGGTTCATAACATTTTATTTAATCTGTTGTTACTTTTATGTTGTAATTTCAAGTACTGAGGCTTTCCATAACCTTGCACATTTGCTCCTCAATTTGGTACTATGAATTACAAGTGAGGGTGTTTCTTTGTGTAAGAAGTGCAACATAAAACTTACGAGTTCTGAAATATATCCAGAAATGTGAAACACAGAGTGCAGAGAGGAAAGTGTTCAAAAAATATTCAAATGTGTGTGAAATCTTATGGGACTTAACTGCTAAGGTCATCAGTCCCTAAGCTTACACACTACTTAACATAAATTATCCTAAGGACAAACACACACACCCATGCCTGAGGGAGGATTTGAACCTCTGCCAAGGAAAGAGTGAAAGTTAAAGTGTACCTACATGCATTGTGAGTCCTGAGAACATTTCAAACATCAGAAAAGTAGTCATCTGATGACACGAAAAGAGGGTCAAACATTGTGCCAGTGTCTGTCACATTGAGCACGATACTTAACTTCCAACAAAACAAAGTACCTAATGATATGTATAAAATGCACACATCCACCAAAGCAGCCCCTCCACCTAGATCTTTGCCTACCAGAACTAATGCTCCAATACATGTGACACTTAGTGGAATGCAAGAAATACAGAAAGATATAGCATCCAATGAAATAGCCCTTGCCTACTAACACAGCAGTGATCAGAATACTCTCACGTGTGACATGCAAATGCTATTCTTGGATGTGAAACATAGTCCAGTGCTGAACATGAAGACTCTAAATCCTGCTATTGCACTGGACAATACATAGAGACAAATCTACAACCCAGCAAATTAGAGTCTAGGGACATGTTACCATCAGGACCTATCATAAGATTCACTCATCCAAAGGCAAATACATCTGCTTTCCAATGACCAAAGAAACAAGTAACTCAGTGGTATTAAGGGTTGAAAACCTACCAACCACTATACAGGAATTGTGTGGTTTATTGCAAAAAGAGCATTATTCGGAAAGTCAAAAGGCTCAAAGTTAAATAAATGTTACAGTGTTTTAGTAAGGTTCATGGTCATCTATACTTCAGTCCAACAAATCCTGGGAAATATTGTTATGTTTATACTAATACATTTAGATCCAGTGTTCCTACAGTGAATTTATTCTCGGGATGGTTACCTCACATACCTCACATCAGATATGGTAATAACAAAAGGGTGTGGGAAATTCAAAGCAAATTTCACTATAGCCAATCCAAAGGAAACTTTGACAGAAATCTCACAACTATACCACCAATACCTTGCTACTGTGGAGTTAAAACATGGAAAATAGGAATGGGTGATCACTTCCTTTTGTGTCCAGTGCTCAAATGAAATCAAGGCACATGCCAATGTTTTTAGGTACATAGTCTTGTACGTTGGATTAAAGAACATAATAATAATTCCAAATTTTAATCACCACTTCATGTTCTGACATTTTACACAAAGAAGGACAGCCATGAACACATAGCAGGAAAGCAGGTTTTCATTGTAATATTACCATAACAATGATCTAAAAAATAGCAAAGATCTTGACATAATACAAGAATGGAAAATGCTGCGAAATGTTACGTTCAGTGATCAACATGAAATTCAAACAGCAGATCACAGAGGGTCACAAAAAACCATGGATACATGTCTCCTGCAATGTGAAGCAAACTGGACAAATGCAGCAGCATAAATGAACAGTTCCAGCTAGGCAACATACATGGACGCATAGACATAGAAATCTATGCACTAACTGACACACATACAAAGAACCAAACAGCAAGAAATCTCAGTGACAAATGCAGCATGCAAACAAAAAGTTTTCTGGAGCAGGGTATCTACAGGCTTACAAAAATGTTCTCCAGACAAATGTAACTGCTTTAGCATGCTTGTAGTGCAGAACTAGTTTATTATCTGCTGTCTAAAATTTATCTTTATTTGGATTATGCAGAAGGAAGTTTGATGTCAGTATTATTATTGTAGTGGCGACTACTGCCACCGAATGTATCAGGATAACAAAATGTAGTGGGAAGAGCTTTCCAAATGATTTATTTGTGTCCACTACAGTGCCCTGTTGACCTTGGTCCACATCACAATATCTCGCAATGCTGAGGCCACCACCCCAGCGAGCAAGTACTTGGCCTTGTATGGCTGCATCATCAGGGCTCCACCGGCAGCCAACTCAGTGGTCTTCTTCCCCGTTGACTCAGTGTCGCTCCGCTGGGAGCTGCTGAGCGGCCTGCTCTGTCCTTCCTCACTGGCGTAGCTGAGTTCACGATGACCACAAGCACCCACGATCCACTGTCCAAATCTGCTGCCCTTGCCCCAGGATGACTCCGGCGTGCATTGGGAGCCAAGATGACTGCCTGCAGTAGTGAGCTGAAGAGTGACCCGTTGCTGGCTGGCTGACTACGGACCCCGCGTCAGCCTCACAGGGCCGAACCAGCGACCTGCTGTGGATTGGAGCACTGGCGCCCCATCTGCCGCTGCGTGTGGCTGTTTGTGTCATATGCCCCACCATCCAGGAGAGTTGCCACACTTGAATGAATCTCGTTAGAAACCCGCACCTATTTATACGCAACTGTGTGCCTCTGTTTTGCTGACACGCTGCTCTGAGTTACGCACTCAAATCAGCAATGTTGCACCAGTGGGCCCCTTCTGCCTGTAACTTGTGCCATGCAAGCTGCTGTGTTTACTCCTTTCAGTGGTTTGACTGCACTGTGGCCTCCATTCTACTTCACAGCCATTGGTATGCATAACTCACTGCAATCCATCCCACACCTGGCTGTAACTTGTGCTCAGAATATTTGCACAGACCTAACTTTCCCTATCCTAAGTGGTGGTGCCACAACATTATTCCCCCTTTGGGAAAACCTGGTCCCCGTGTCGACCCTTAACTAGCTCTTAACTTTTTTGGGTCAGCACCTATGGCATATTACCTTACTATTGGAAAACTTAAATGTAGTCTAGTGCCCCTTAAAACCATGACATGAAACAAAACGTAAAAATTCCTTACTGGACGACGACTACTCGATCAGCCCCCTACCCACTCGTCTCACGTCCTCGGTATCCAATCCACTGGGACTTGGACTACCCTTGGTTCCCTCTTGAAATTAGCTCTCCACCTGATCAGAAAGAAAACAACACATAACAAAGTTAAGGCTGTTATGACACTTGGCACAGAGGTACTCAAAATGGTCGTTGTTTGGCGTTGTCTTTCCCTATACTGAGTGACATGTTGCACAGGCTGTTCGGCTGATATGTGCCCATCTTGCTCTGAAATGAACTGGTTTACAGATCTAAACACTGGCTCCAGAGTTTGATTTAACAAGGTCAGATTCTGCCTTGGCACAAACTCTAAAGTGGCTTCTGGCCAGTACAGCTGTGGCTTGGTAACATTCAGTTACGTGACTCCTGAAATTGACACTCGCAGGTGGAAGGTTGGTCCTATTATGTTACACTTAGTTCCACTGACTAAAATTCCACTCCCCTCCAGCTCTATATGTGTCGCTTCTGCAAATACTCCTTGCTCAAAACAACTGGCTACTACTACCCAATTCTCATACGTGGAGAAGATCCAATGCATCCTGACCCGTTGCATGCTCAATTTTGGCTCCACGATGTCCCTTGGACAGCCTATTCCTTTCCCCCTGGCTAAAAATAACTGCACTGTGCACATGTCCCATGTTTGTAGCTTCACAGAGTTTCCTACAACATTCACTATTTTTGATCCAAACTCAACACCGATTGTGTGACTACTTTCATCTTTAAATTTACATTATATGAACTGGTGCAATAGGCACGACTTCCCGGACCAATGTCAACAACTAAAAATTTAAACAGGAAATTGTATGACTCTGACATCATTCAACGCATATTTATCATGGCTTTGCGCAAAATTTACTCTGACCCATTTATTTCTCCAGAATTGCATTTACTTCTCCTCCAACAACACTCCACAAATGCCAGACACCACACCTCCCTTTTCAGTGACCCAAGGACAGGAATCACCATCACCCTTCCTCCCTCTTTCAAACGACTGCAGTCCACAACAGGCTATATTCGAAAATACATACAACATATGAAAATAAAATGCCTAAGTACCCTACACAAACCCAATTATACATGATAAGGAAACGAGAAAAAACTTCAAATCAAATACTCTACTACTTTCTAGATCACAAAGCATATGGTACTTCATGGTGTACTCTGTCTTCCTGGTTTTCTCTGTGCTTAGCACCTCTCTTCACTCTCTCTTTCTTCCTCTTTCCTTCCTGTGACATGCCTGGAATCACATCCAGGCAATCCTTAAATGGCCATAACCGCCCAATGTGTACTATCGTTATTCTAGTTGGCAACTGAAGCTTAACATTAACTGGGGATGTGGTTTCAACCACTTTGTATGGCCCTTAATACCTCGAGAGTGATTTCTTCTTTTTCCCTTTTTGCATATAAAGACTGGACAGCGTTACCCACTGCACCACTCTATACTGCGGTAAACGTCCTTTCCGATTTACTGCGTCTTCCTGCCTTTCCAAAGCCATTGTATTCACCTTTTGTATCCTTTTACAAATATCCTGAATTGTCCTTGTGAATTGACATACAGATTCACCGGTCCTTTCTTCCTTTCTGTAGCCTCACCAAATCAAATGGTGACGGCATTTTTGGCTAGTACACCACCTCATACGGAGACAAACCAGTATTGGTATGGACTTTTGCATTGTATGCACATACAATATGCTTCAAATACTCGTCCCACTGACAGTGATGAGAATCCACAGAAAAACTCAGCATCTTCCCGATTGTTCTGTGTACCCGTTCTGTCCTTCCATTGGCCTGTGGATGCAATGCGCTCGTCCTCAACTTCTTTATGTTCAACAATTTACACAGTTCCTTCATTAAATCTGACATGAAGTTGGTCGTTTGGTCAGTAATCATTGTCTCCAGTACACCAAACTTCAAAATACAGTTGTTTACTAACAGTTGCACGACCATTGCTGCCTGTTGATTTTGGCATAGCCACCATATCCACATACCTCAAAAAATGGTCTATTATTCTCAGAACGACTCTGTTCTCTGATGGTGTTCACCTAAAAGGTCCTAAGACATCAGTCCCCAACAAAGAAGCCGGCAGAAGTGGCCGAGCGGTTCTAGGCGCTACAATCTGGAACTGCGCGACCGCTACGGTCACAGGTTTGAATCCTGCCTCGGGCATGGATGTGCGTGTTGTCCTTAGGTTAGTTAGGTTTAAGTAGTTCTAAGTTCTTGGGGAATGATGACCACAGATGTTAAGTCCCATAGTGCTCAGAGCCATTTGAACCATTTGAACCCAACAAATAAAATGGACATGTCGCATCTGGCAATCGTTGTTGCTGTATCTGTTTCCGGATCAAATCTGCTCTCTGCGGACATGGTATACAATTCTTGACATACTGATCCACATCCACTTTCCTACCTCTCCACCAATACCTCTCCGCCACTCTCCTACTCGTTGCTCTACACCCTCTATGAACAGATAACACGTGATCATGTCTTTAAAACCTCATCCCTCAGCTTCGCTGAGCATACTAAATTGTGGCTGTGTCCGATACATAGGCTACAGGATGTTCTTTCCCATCAGTTTCCTAACTAAGAACACACACTAATGCTTGATTGGATGCATCACATGCTAATATAAACTCCTTTCCAAAATCTGGGAAAATGAGAACCGGACTTGATGTTAACTCTTCTTTCAGTTTGTCAAACGCTTTCTGACACTCTTCTGTCCACTCAAATTTCACATCCTTCCTTAACAATCACATCAATGGCTGTGCTAAAGCTAAAACACCCTTCACGAACTTACAATAGAAATTGCAAATTCCGATGAATGACTGCACTTCCGTAACCGTTCTCAGTTCACAAAAATCCCTTAGAGCCTGTACCAAACTCGGATCTGTTCCCATTACATTCTTACTGATAACATCACTCAAATACTTTACGTTTTCTAATGCAAAAAGACAGTTCTTCAGGCTCAACGTCAAACAAGCTGCTCTTAACCTTATAAAGACATCCCTTAAGTGCTGTCTGTTGATCCATACTACTTGAAAACACTATAATGTCATGCAAATAGACCAGACACTGTCATGGTTTCAAACCCCTCAAGACACTGTCTAGCTACCTTTGAAACATTGCTGGAGCATTTTTCAAACCAATTGGCATTCTAATGGCCTCCAGATGTAGAGAACGCAGTTTTCGGACGATTGTCTGGAGCCACCTCTAACTGATGATAACCACTTGTCAAATCCATCGTAGAAAAGTTCTGGCATTGTCCAAAGTGATCCAAAGTCTCTGATATGTTTGGGGTGGGGTATGCATCAATTATTGTCTTATTATTGAGGTATCGGTAGTCACAACAGAACCTGTATTTCTTAGTTCCATCCATAGATTTTTTAGGCACAATGACAATGCCCGCTCCCCAGCAACCATTTCTATGCTCTATAATACTGTCCGCAAGCTGCTGACCAATGAAATCCTCCACAATCAGCTGCAAATATCTTGGTATTCTGTATGATTTACGGTAAACAGGTGCTTCATCCCTGTTGGTATCCTATGTTGAACTAATAGAGTTGCTGGTAACGGCCCTTGTGGAAAAAATAAATCTTTAAATTCCCACAATAATTCTTCCATGTGCTCTCTTTCTCCTCCTTTCAAATGCTTAATTTTGTCATGCAATGCAGTTCTATTGGCAGTTAGTGGTTGATCGCTTTGGCTACCTCTTGAACACCAGTCTTCGCCATTTGGCACATCCAAATTTGTTACTAAAACTCCTTTCCTCAAATTCGCATGTACAACGCTAAAATTATCCATGTTCACGGGAACTACTTGCCCTTCATCCCCCTCCTGTATGCATACAACACTACATTTCACAAAACAACCCAATGGACCCAAAACTTCATTATCCTGCAGTGGTTCAATAACACATACTGTACGCACAGGTAGATTTGACTCCACACTTACACAAAACGACTTCCCGGTGCTACTAGACACACACTCATGGGAATTAAGCCTTAATGCTAATGTACGTGGTTCAATTGGTTTGTTCATTGCAATGAACACCCCTTGTGACAGCTCTGCATTGACAACAGTTTCCCCTAGCTGAAATAACATTCCACTAAGGTCCACAGTTCGTTGTCCAAGGTCAATTTTTGGTATGATGTTGCTGCAAGAAATCTACTCCTAGGATCATGTCGTAGCCCTGCCTTACCAACGGTACTACCTTCATACATGCATTAAATCGGACTTTCTCTATTCGAAAGTCAACTGTCACTGACCCCAAAGTCATGACCTCCTTATCCCCCACTCCACGCAATCTATAACATGCTGGGTCTAGCTTCCTTCGTCCCATTATATTCCTAGTAGCCACTGACACTTGCGCCCCTGTCTCCAACAAAAACTTTTTAGTTCCTACGGCTCCTGCCACTGAACATTCGACCTCTGCATACTTATTCGTAGCATCCAAATTAAATGGGAGGTCCCTTAAGTGGGTCCTGGGCCTCCTCTGCTGTTTAACGCTTGTCCACCTCTCCTATCTCCACTTCTCCAACCTCCACACTGCTGATTTCCGCCCCTTCTTCTATTCCTCGGTGACTGGGTATATTGCCTCTGCACATGTCGCATACAACCACACTTACAACAGTTTGTACCTGCTGTAAACACTTTTTACCTATAACGTACCCCTGTTGCCATGTCTACTTCCTCACATTGTATTGTCAGCTGAATGGCAGAATACAAATCTTTTGGAGGCCCTTCACTCACTTTCTGAGACATATCCGCCAGTAACACTCTCAAAAATACATCAAGTGCCCTTTTCTCAGCCTCCTGCAACAGAACACCATTCGCCTCATTGCTCTGACCCAACTCATAAGTTTACTCATTAATTTATTTTATTCTGTCTGCAAATTTCTCTACCATCTCCCTCTGTCTCTTTGGCATTATACTTCACCTGTCAGTAAAGTACTGAGCGCTATTCTGCTTTTTTTGTACCTTTGTAAAAGCCCTTCCTTTAACTGCTTAAACCGTCCTGCCTTCCTTATGGCCTCAGAACACCTTATATATGTTTTCGCTTCACCTGTTAATCTAATCTTGGCTATATGTAACAAGCACTCATCAGACCAACCATTCATCACCGCTGAAGTCTCCAAGTCCTTCACAAATGAACACATGTCCTCAGATGCCTTGCCACAAAACTGAATAATCAAACTCGCGACAGCTGGATCAATCTCCTGCACCCTAGGCAACAACGACTGATAAGATGAGGTTTCCCTTTCACTTCTAGAAGTTAATTCATTTCTCAACTGTGTATTGTCTGTTGTCAATTGTGTTACTTTTTTCTACAAAATCCGTACCGCTTCTGGTTCTGACACACCTCGCGTCCCTGACTCTACCGTTGTGTTGCTTTCATCCCCAGTTAGTCCCAAAGCAAAACATTTAAGTACAAGAATCATGAATAACCCAACTCCCTACATATCAGTATCATCATACTGGAAAACTTCATACTCAAACCAATACAAAAGTAATTAAATGCCACAAAAAGAAGGAAATAATAAATCTTACTGCCCCAAATACACCAACACTTATTCTGACAAAAAAAGAAAAAAATGCCTACACAAAACATCTAAAACGTGGCTCCTGGCAGGCCATACTCAAAACACAAACAAGAAAGAAAACATCCCACACTCCAAAGAAAACTGGTCAAAACTCACCACATCTTGTGAATGTTATGCGGGCATTGGGCTTGAATGTCATACTGGATACATGACGTCTGCTATTCTGACACCAAATGTAGTGGTATATTCTGCCACTGAATGAATCAGGATGACCAAATGTAGTGGGAAGAGGTAGAAGGCACCGTATTAAGACTCATCTGAGCTTTCCATATGATTTATTTGTTTCCACTAACGTGCCCCTTTCACCTCGGTCTGCGTCACAGGGTCCCGCAATACTGAGGCCACCGCTCCAGCGACCCAGTGCAATGCAGTGCAGTACGGTGTGTCCGCCTTGTAGGGTCGCATCGTCAGTGCTGCGCCAGCAACCGACTCAGTGGTGTTCTTCCCCACTGACTCAGCACTGCTACGCTGGGAGCTGCCGAGCAGCCTGCTGCGTCCCTCCTCACTGTCATAGCTGAGATTGCGGTGACCACTAGTGCCCGTGATCCTGTGTCTGAATCTGCTGCGTTCGCTCTGGGATGCCTCTGGCATGGGTTGGGAGTCAAGACAACTGCCTGTGGTAGCGAACCAAAGAGTGGCCTGCCGGTGGCTGGCTGACTACGGACCCCGCATCAGCCTCACAGGGTCAAACCAGTGACCCGCCATGGACTGGAATGCTGGCACCCTGTCTGCTGCTGCATGTAGCTGGTGGTGTCACATGCCCCACCATCCAGGAGAGCTGCCACACTTGAATGAATCTCGTTAGAAACCCACACCTATTTATACACGGCTGTGCAACTCTGTTTTGCTAAACGCCACTCTGAGTCACGTACTCACGACACCTATGTTGGGCCAGTGGGCCCCTTCTGCCTGTAACTTGCGCCATGCAAACTGCTGTGTTTATTCCTTTCAGTGGTTTGACGGCCCTGTGGCCTCCATTCTACTTCGCAGCCATTGGTATGCTTAAATCACTGCAATCCTGCCCGTATCTGGCTGTAACTTGTGCTCAGAATACTGCACAAAACTAACTTTCCCTATCCTAAACGGTGGTGCTGCTCCATTATGATAAAAATGGAATGTACCATTTATGGCACAGTATATGAAGAGATTTTCCTTGGACTGAATAAATAGCCATGAAGGAACTTGGCATTTTATTCAAGCAACTGAAAGAGCTCTGGACCATTGTTGACTGCAGGTCAACAGAAGAAATCATCCTCAAGACAAGATGTCTGTTCTAAAATGCTTTCATTTACTAACTGTTTTCATTATTATCATTGTGGGAGGTGGGAACATTTCAATTTCGAGATAAAAACTACATAAACCGAATTCAGTCCACCCAAAATGCGACATGCCAACATGCCCTTAAAATACTCTAGCTTAAGGTCAGGGTCACTCCTGTCCAACTACCTATAGTCTTGCAGGGAACTCCTGACACTGAGTCCTAATCAGTTCAGCTTTAGGAAGAATAAATCATTAAATGATACAATAAATCAGGCCTTCTGAATTAACCAAAACTTGAAATGAAAATATCCAGTTGTGAAACTGATACTCACTGCAGACAGTTTTGATATTATTTGGTGCTCCCAGATGTTTGGTCACTTTCATGAGCCTGCAGGGCTACTGTAAAGGCAGAGTGGGTGAATAACAAGTGTGAAATAAAAATTCACCAAACAAATAAAGAAAAGAGTGCTATCTGTAGACCCATCTTTGAGGACATTACCATGGAGATTCTCCTACATCTACTGGGTGGGGACCACTGTCCTGATGGAGTCATTCTTTATGTGAACAACTGGTTCATCATAGTCTCTGAGGATTCATGAATGCATGAAGAACCCAAAACCACTTACACACTACTTTTCATGGACCAACGGTGCTGACAACATAAGTTGTCAACAGCCAGCAACATGATGTTACACATATTACTCAAAGGGAATTTCAAAATACATACAGCCATAAATGTAAATAATGTTAATAATGATAAGATTCCTGGGAGAAAATATTGTCCAGAAATTATTATTTAATAATCAGATGAGACACACAATAGAAAAAGCAGAGAAACTGCTTCACAAAGTGGCAAGAATTTAAACTAAGTAATACAACTCACCAGTTCATACACTAACAAGCTATCATTGTGCACTCTTTGAGTGCATCGTGCGCTTTGTGGCGGGTACACAGTAAAACTATCTCCACCTCTTGAATAATGTTACAACAGCTAGGAGAGACTTTTGGGACCACGTTATTGGAAGACAGCTCATAGACACATGTCCATTGCCGTAGGTGGGTTCCAGAAGGTCCAAACCCCCCACCCCCTAAACAGTAAATGAAATTATATGGGACCTAGTTGCCCTGTAGTGAAACCGATAGGTTTCAATTATATGATGATAAAGGGATATGCACTTTCAGTAATCAGCAAGGCCAACGATTGATTCAAATTATCTATACATCCATAGTACTATCATCTGTCATGCATCCCTGCTATAGCCAAGACCAATTGTTGGTCTTGCTTGAGATCAGTTGTTGTTTTGTTCACCAGTTTAGTTGTTATTTGCAGTTCAATTTAATGTAAGTGCTCCGGTTTATTGTTTTTGTGTTGTTTGTTGTTGTGATAGCTTCTAATTGTGGATAAGTTTGTAACAAGAAATAAGAGGAAAATTGATTTAGATTCATCCACTAGCGTCATGATCAGTTAAAAATAAGTGTGCACTACTATAATAGCCTAATTGCCTGTGTATAGCAGTCTAATGTTAGCACTGGATTTGTTATTTGGAACCTGGTAGAAGTCAGTGGTTGTAATATTTTGGTATTTCACAAGGCAGTTCAGTGATAAGTATCATTACAAGTAACATCTAATAAAATCAGTGCATAAAACCTCACTTTCATATGTCTGTGTTGTCCAGAAATCATGTGGAGCAACGAAAATATTGCCCAAAGGGTGATGGTTGAATTTTTTTAAAAAATTGTGCAATGCTCTATCACTAGCACCCAAATGGCAAAATATCACCCAATCTGGTCACTTGGGTGCTAGCCAGTTGAGAAAACCAGTTCCAATAAAAAATGATGGGGAGGAGTTTGTGGAGTGCAGAAGAGGTACAGGATTATAACACATTCCATAGTTTGTTCGTTTGTAAAACAATTTTTCAGCGGGCTGCTTGAATTCATCTGACCTGACTTTCTCCTGCATTACTATCTACCCCTTTTGTCGAAAATCTTCTCCTCATTTAGACATATGCACTCATCTGCTGGGACATTCTTTAATGCAGAACATGATCTTTCGTACATTGCAGGAATTCACAGATGCATACTTAAATGGGGAAATCTGGGATAGCATAAGGCGATTCTTTCATTTTCGCCACCAAAAATTTTTCTGGGGACTCTGTTGAACAGAACAGAACAGGTCTATTTATTTCAACAGCCATGTCGGTAATAATGACTGTGACCCAAAAAATTTGCTCATGTACATTTCTGATCACTTCCTTAACCAGAATCCATACTGAAAGAAGAAGAGTGTAAAATGACCTTGGAGGGTGAAGAGAGAATGGAACATGACAGCTTCTTAGTGCTTTGCCAAAATACAGCACTCCTAGGTAAGGGGATTATATCTCTGCTTAATGAAACCTCTAGGTCATTGTCAAATAAAATGTTTTATCATCCTTTATGGAAATTTTAAGAATAAATGAAAAACATGAGTCTTGTTAAGGTCTTTAACAAATTGCCCCCTCCCCTTTGACAAAATCTTGGCTATGTAGTTCATAGACGTCATCACCCAGTATAGGGCTGCTACATACTGGTTGATAAGGGATAAATATGATATGGTGTGTGGGGTCTTGCCCACTCATCGTTAATAGGGTGCCTACAGGACGCAGCATTCTTGGAATGCTATACAAAAATTTCAAACAAATAACATTAGTAGTTTCATTTCTAGAAAGCAGTTGACAGTACTTAACTTTGAAGATTTACAAGTGGTAGTCGCAAACTAGGGGCGACAAGCAATATAATTTAGAGTCCTTGATATGTGAACTGTTCAGGCAAGTTGTCACATCGCTGATAACTAACATCCAATATCCAGTGCCAATCTGAGTGGCTGAGGCTAGCAGAAGTGTCGTTTATATTCCCTCCTGCCAGGTGTCGCTCTTGGCGCGGCACAGTCACATTCCGCGCACCATTGGCTGCCATTTCCTCACTGCCCTCTCTACCCTTGCATTCCGCATCTTCGTTCTGGTGCTTGTGGTTACACCATAACATAGTGTCAGCAATCACAGAGGATGGTATTAAAACTGCACAATAGTAAAAATTTGGCAGAAGGGACAAATAACAAAGCAAATGAGACACCAGTAATAAGACATGCTTATATACTGTACAAAACTTCTTCCACTGCACTCTGGAGTGGCTGGGAATGAGGTACGTTGATCCGTGGCTTGTGCATGTTTTATTTCATGACTGCCCTTATCCAGCATGTGTCTACCATATGAATCAGGAGCCTGAATGAACATGTAGAGAATGGAGGTCTCCGCGACTGCCTTGCAAGGTAGCCATCTTGCCACAATTCGCTCGTCTCCCCTCGTTGGATGTTTGAGTCCTCCCTCGGGCATGGGTGTGAGTGTGTTGTCCTTAGCACAAGTAAGTTTAAGTTTAAATTAGATTAAGTAGAGTGTAAACATAGGGACCAATGACCTCAGCAGTTTGGTCCCATAAGAACTTACCACAGCTACAGGTCTGTACAGCAAAACTTCTTCCACTGTCATGTGTTGGACTTAGCAAAAAAGTTGCACTTGACACTCAAAGACAGTGGACATACACTGCAAGACACTAGAAGATGGATGGAAAAAAATGATGTTACAGGCGACGTATCAACAACAGTACACAAGGAATACAGGCAAAGACAATCATACAAACAAACACTACACCATCCAGTTACTACAGGGATGTCCTTTAACAATATTTCAAGTGAGAATTCTACTGACACTGAAGACCAAACTTAGAAAGATTTGGAACAACAGATCAACTATGGGCAAACCTAACAAAATGATCCTACTACACTGTCCAGCCACATTAATGTGACCACCAGTCAAAAGCCTGAATGACCACCTTTTGCAGCATGGATCACTGTAAGACATGCAGGAAAAGAGTCAGTGAGGTTGTGAAGGAATATGGAGCAATGTCAGCTCAGCTGCCATGGTCAGCTGTGCTATGTACAGCCAATCAAGGTGGGCCTGACGACTCTTGATTGGGTTTAAATCTGGGTGTTTGGTGCCCAAGGGGGTTTGGTAAACTCAGCCTGGTGCTTTTTGAACTACACACATATACTACGAGCTGTGTCACACATTGCATTGTCCTGCTGGTAGATGTTCATCATGCCAAGGAGAAACAAACTGCATGTACAGATGGACATAGGGCTCAAGGATAGATGCATACTTGTGATGATCCATTGTGCCTTACAGAATGATGAGATATTTCGGGGAATTCCAAAAATCATTCCCCACACCTTAATGTTCTCTCCCCTGGCGTGGACGCTTCTGACAGTTGTAGTAAGGTGTTTGGTTTCAGACATTTCTCACCATACTCAGCAAAGGCCATCTATCCAGTGGAGCATTAAAGTGTGATTCATCTGAAAAGGCCACCTGTCACCACTCAGAGGATGTCCAGTGGTAGTCCGCAGCTCGTGGTCATGCAGTAGCGTTCTCGCTTCCCGCTCCCAAGTTCCTGGGTTCAGTTTCCGGCGGGGTCAGGGATTTTCTCTGCCTCGTGATGACTGGGTGTTGTGTGATGTCCTTAGGTTAGTTAGGTGTAAGTAGTTCTAAGTTCTCAGAGCCATTCAAACCATTCCAGTGGTAGTATTTGTGTGCAAGTTCCAGCCTTTGTCACTGGTGGAGACCCATACACAGAAACTTTCGCTGAACAGTCATTGAGAAGGAACCGTTGCTAGACCCTAGGTTCATCTGCATGCTCAGTCACTCAAAAGCTGCACATCTATTCAAACAGAAATGTGTCTGCAGCCATTGTTCATCCCTGTCATTGTATGGCTCATTGTGTACCAGAGTTGCCGCAGCAACAGTTTTGGATAGAACCATTTTGCCATGCACAGTATACTTCGACCAGTGTGACATGTGAACATTTTAAATACTTAACCATTCCAGAAATGTTTCCATCATTGGCCTAAAAGCCAATGATGATTCCCTTTTGGATGTCAGATAAACTGCTTCAATTTCACATTATTACAGTGACTTCTGTTTTCCATGTCCCTCCTACATGCGTTATATAGCCTCCACTGCTAGTGCTGCCATCTGTTGCCTGTGAGTGGTTATTGCACATTGATGTCAACTGTATGTGGTGGGAACATTAATGTGACTGGAACAAGAAATATCAAAATTTCAGTATTTCCACATATAGAACTCCCAGTAAGAGTTAGCACAAGTGCAAAATCAGTGGCAGACTTTTTTCTGACCACACATAAAAGGAAAATGGCATACATTTTTATTTGATAATGGCTCTCAGGTATCTGTGGCAAGTAAGGGCATACTTGGCAAAATGAAATTAAATCCACTGCATCAGGCATTATGTGGCATAGGTGTGGGTCATGTAGAGTCACTCAGTTCATCAGTAATATGTTTCTGAGTGGGGGGGAAGATAACTTCTGGTTTGATGTAGAAGTGCTTCCTACGGTCAGCATTAGCTATGAAGTCATTCCTGGTTTAGATTTCCTGGTTGTATATTGCATTAGAGTTGACTTGGAGTGGAATATAAAACTGTATGTCACATAATTTCATGTTGGCTCTACAGCTGGAGTACCATTAAAGTAATAAGGTTTACTTCTAAACAAAGGATGACCACCTAAACTTTGTGTGAGGTCCCTTAATATCAACTCACAGGATATCATACTGAACGGTAATGGAAAGATAATCATTGTTGATGTAAAAGCTAACCTGACAGTACATTCTTTGTGCAATGTTGAACCTTTATCTCAGAAAAAAAGGAGAATTTGACAAGATGAAGTGTTTTGCATGGATTAGTTGATCTTATGTACAGGAAACATAGAGAAGCAAAGTAGTTTTCATCAGTATTGATAACTTTAGCCCTGAGGATGTACAGCTATCATGCAATACCCTGAGAGCTCACTAGAAATGAAGTGCTTGTTTATTAGAAACAATATTGTCTTCCTCAAGCCTCATGACCTGTCATGCAACACTTTGTAAATCAACAGCATCAGGCTGGGATTACAGAAACAAGTAATGACCACTGGGCACAACTGGTCATCATCATACTGAAAAAGTAACCAGATGGCAGAAAAGAATATCATTTCTTTTGTGACTACCACTACTTAAATATAAAAAGTGTCAGATGCCTTCCTGATGCCAAATATAACTGAAACATTAGACAATTTGGAACAGTGTAAGTATTTTACAACTAAGGTCATACAAAGGATGACTATCAATTAGAGGCAGCACTTGAAAAATGTCCAGAGACAGCATTGTCAGCCCAGACTCATCATGATCAGTAATGTCACATGTCTTTTTGGCTGAAATATGCACCCACTATTTTCTTGCAATAATTGGATAGTGTAGTTTGAGAGCTAAAATTGAAGCAATGTAAGGTGTATTTAGATGATATGCCAAAGATATCAACAAGCTTATAGTGCATTTGCATGAAGTTTTGTATCATCTACATGTAGAACACTTAACATTTAGGTAGGAAAGTTACCATTTCACTTTACAAGAAGTGCATTACTTCAGCCATTTTATCACTCAAAGCGGGATTTGCACTGATCCACGACTTGTTGATGCCTAGAAAAAATTTCTGACACTCACCACAGTGTAGCAATTACAATCATGTTTAGGACTTGCCAATTTTTATTGCAAGCATTTCCCAAGATTCACTGAAATTGCAAGACCCTTCCACAGATGTTAAGGAAAGGCATAAAGTTTCATTGGTCATAAGATTCTGAAGCAGCATTTTTTTAACTAAAAGATCTGTTAACATCTTGTGCATTTCTTGCCTTTCCAGATTATCAGGAACAGTGCATACTGTCCTGTGACTCCAGAAATTTTGCCTAAGGTTGTGTCTTGAGTCTGAAAATAGATGGACAGGCCTAGCAGATGCTTCCAGACAGCTTAACTGAGCAGAAAGAAATAGTTCAACAACCGAGAAAGAATTGCTGGCATCAACAACCAAGAAAGAATTGCTGGCATTGCTGTTCAGTATAAGGTATTTCTGGTGTTATTTATGTGGACATCATTTAAAAGTAGTAACACATCATGCAGCACTCAGATGGTCATTAGGAATTAAAGTTCCAACTAGTAGGTTAACCTGGTGCTCACTGTATATCAGTGAGTTTGATTTTGAAGTAATACATCATCCAGAAAGGTGACACAGAAATACAGGTAGTCTGAGCTGTAAATAAATGCTATGAAATGTGCTGGCATACACAAGGTGATTGGATCAAGATGCAAAGCAATGACTTGGATTGTCAACAGTTTGCCAGACAGCTGTAGTTCAGCATAGAGGACAGAGTATCAAAAAAGAAGATGAGATGCAGGCTACGTATTGTATACCATAGTGATTATGGAACAAAGTGTTGAGGCAGGCCCATGATTTGATTGTAGCAGGGCACACTGGTTGCAGTGCAACAGAATGCAGAGCAGCACAATATTAATGGTGGGAAACATGCAGACAGGACGCCTATCATTACATAAAGTATTTTATACTATACTTGCAAAGGGTGGAGCTCAATCACCAAAAGATTATGTTACAAAGGCTACCCGAGGCAGATGAACCATTTAGGTTTCTTGGATTGCAAGTCCTTGGGCCTTCTGTGACAACACTAGCGGGAAACCAGTAGTTTTTATGATAACTGATAATTTTCCATGTTTTATTTGTATGATAGAATACCAAAGTGTCAGGCTGAAATAGTAGCACAGGTAATGCTAAACCACTGGATACTCAAATTCAGAATGCCTGAAACAGTAATAACCAAAGAAGGGACAAACTTTATTTGCAATTTAATGAAGCAGTTGTGCTGGTTATGCGACATTAAGAAACTCTGGGTTAGGGCATTACATTGACAGGTAAATGGTCAAACACAAAGGATTCATGGGCAGCATGCAAAGATGTTAAGCTACTATATTAAATTATATGAATGTGTGGTGTCTTGTTCTTTCAGACATGTGCAAAAGAACAGACACAACACATTCATATAATTTTATAGGCCTAGCTGCGCAATTAATCCACTTTCATCACTGAGGATGCACAAATACACCCAACCACCTGTGGAGATCTTGGAAGAGTGACTATGGAGGAATTAGACAGGGGCTACAGATAGGTGGCACTCGATGTGAGTGTGGATCAGCCATTAGGCAGGCTGATATAGTCCATGCGGTTGCAACAACAATGTGTCCCAGATGGTGCAGTGGTTACCATACGTGCCTAGTAAGCAGGAGATTCCAGGTTTGAATACCAGTCTGGTACACATTTTCACTCATTGCCGCCAATTCTGCATAGTGTCCCAATGCAGTTGGCAGCATTGATCCCTTCCCTTTCCTTTCTTCCCCTCTCCACTTTCTATTTATATACTACTATATTAATTCACAGTATGGCAGCTGGGATGTTTCACTCTCATATATCACATAAGTATACTGTTCAAAAATCCACAAGAGCAGAGGTATGTCACTCTGTAAGGTTGTTTCTAGTTAGAAGATGCCATCTCAATTTACGTTATGCAAGCTTTCCCCAGAAAGTGATATTTCATAGGTAAAAACTTCACCAATTGGTTAAAAACAACACCAGAGGACCAGTAATTCAAGCTAATTGGGGTTGAGGCTACCTAGAATTACAAAAAACTTGAATAATATGGAACTATCAATAAGTTAATAGGTAAATCATGAATAAATGTCTATTATCATAGTTTTTTTAGAAATTCTTTGGTTGTTTCTTCACCTTCTGTTATCTGTGAAGCATCTGAAGTAAACAATGATGCATTTTTTCCCCTCGAGCATCATAAAATGCCTTGGCTCATAGGCTGTATTCAATTCATCACGTTAGGGGATAAGAACAATGCGCAAATACCATCACGGTTTACTTCTTCCTCATCAGGGTGTGAATTAGCATCATCAAGGTTTAAGATTGCTTTGGAAGGGAAGCACTTTTTCTTTAGGTTTCTTTTGGTCTCTAGAACAAAATACTCAGAAAACCACTTCTTAAAATTATTTTTGGCCATCCAAGCAGATTTTTGGTGGACATACGTAACAGGCAGTGCCGAAGCAGTGATATTTTTTGTAGCTCTGGTCTTAACAGACTCCCCTATTACTGGCAGCTTCAGTTTATAGTCACCTCTTGCATTCAGTCAGCAAGAACTGTTAACCTCTCTTTATAATTTTTGTTGTCCAGGGCAGCCATTTCATCTTAGATGGAAGCATTTTATACTTTAGCATTTTTTCACCACAGTTATACAGTTGAGCAGGAGTATGAATTTCTTCTGGTATAATTTTTCTTAATTTATCACAAAATTGTGTAACAGTTTGAGAATTGGCCGAAAGTTTTTCACCACAAATTTCAAGCTGCCTTATGCCGTATTGCTTCTTCCATCTATCCAACCATTCCTAACTTGCAGTAAAATTGTCCTCACCTACCTTTAACTCATTTATAAAAAAATAGATTTTTCTTGCAGAATTGGCCCGGAAATTTGATTTCCTTTGTGTCTTTGTTGAGTAAAGCAAATGAACAGAGCTTCACTTATTTTTTCATACTCATATTTCTTCATTGACTTCTGTTGTAATGACAAAATGGAACACTTGTTAGATGAAAGCTTCTCAATTTTGTCTCTGTTTCTATGCCAATCTCCAGCTGTCACTTCACTGCCTCCACACTCAGCAGCAAGTTTTTTTAATGTTTTTCTTTTGTGTAGTCTTTTCAAAGCCTCCAGCTTCGCATTCAAGGGCACAAATTCTCTCTCACTTGTACCACTCATTGTAATGTATGAATTAAAACATTAAGAAACACACAGTTACACATGTACAGTACTATGTACACATATACAACACTTTAAAATTAACATGAACAGGTGGGCTCACTGCAGTAAAGATGTTACTACACAACAATAGTCAACCAATGGTGTAAAATGTATACTGGATTGTTACTTTGGTGCAGTGTATTTTAATGTTCACTGTGCTGAGTATCCACAATAATAGGAGTAATAATAAGGATAGTATGCACTGTACAACTGGTTGTCAAAGTGGTCCCAATTAGTGAAGGCCCTATAAAGAATGAGTATGTGCACTCCTCAAAAACCTAGTGGTACCCGTCCATCTGTTACAGAAATCCATTAGCAGTCTGAGGCCAAGGTTATTTCCAGGCATTGTGGATAGGAACCCTAAGAGGGACTGTTATACCTGTATTGTACATGGAAAACTGAAAGAAAGTTCAAAATGAAACACATTTGAAAGTGCATAAAATATACAAGTGGAGAAAGTATGAAAACAGATTTTTACTATAGTTTTACATAAAATTTTAATTTTTTTTAAGACCAGCTTGAATTACAGGGAACCTCAAAATACCAGAGATCAAATTACTGGGGCACTACTGTGCTTGGTAATGGTTGACAGAGATGTAAACCAAAGCTTTGCAATGACAAGATATGACCATAATAAGAAAATACTGTTACTTAGGTATCATATAGGTCAATGGGTTATGACAAGCAACCCATATGTACCCAAAGGAAAAAAGTGAGAAGCTTGTGACACATTACAAAGACCCTTTTGTGGTTACAGAAAACATGTCAGCTTTTAACGTCTAGCTACAATTCCTGACTCATTCCCCACCCCCCAGTAGTCCATGTCATTCCAATTCATACATTTAAGAGATGCACAGAAATGCTGCCCCCATTGTTAGCAGTATCTTCAAAAGAAGGAAGGGAAGCATCTGGATAAAAGGGAAAGATTAGGCAAGAAAAGTGAGAGAGTTCTGTAATCATCCCAATACATCACTACGCACTTAGGCCATGAGCAGGAATAATAGGGCAAATAGAAAATGGCATGATAACTGTGGATTCCCCCCCCCCCCCCCCCCCCCCCCCGAGGTTTGAGTCAACCTTCAAGCATGTGTGTGTGTGTGTGTGTGTGTTGCTGTTAATGAAAGTTAGTTTAAGTTAGATTAAGCAGTGTGTAAGCCTGAGCAGTTTGGTCCCATAGGAGCTTACCACATCTTTCCATATATTTCCAGGTGAATATATGGCAAATATTTTCTGTAAGTTCCATGCTGAAGTAATTTTGGGTGAATCTATACCTTCAATATTACTAATGGCAGTTGAACTTTATCACTTGGGTTGACAGATAAAAGTTAATGCACGTAGTGGAAAAAGTTAATTATTTTGTGAAGAGTGCATGGTGCACATTAAGTTGATGATGAAGTAGCTGTTTATTCTAAGCAGGTTTGAAAAGTATGTAGATTGTCACTGGAGCCAAGTGTGTATTGGTATACATGTTGGTCATAGACTTTTAGAATTATGGGAACAGATTTTTTTCTTATTCAGTTTATATATGTAAGACGAAGGGTAACATCAGACAATTCCATCTGAATGCAATGCACATTTTGTTTTATGTACCTGATCCACTCGAGGTTTTACCCACAGGAAGCATAGCCATCCTAAATAATACATTAGACCCAACACTGCTCGGCTCCATAGATCAAATGTTAGCCACTCAGCATGACCACAAGTCAATGGAATACCTGTTAGAGTACATAAAAAAGCACTGCAGTGAACATCAGCAGTGACTAGTAGGTATTGGACCTTCAGCCTCGTCTACCTGTACAATTTTCATGGTATCTGATGTCATATAGTACCAACTCAAATGGAAAGTAGACCAAATACATCCCTGCCAGCCATCAACCTATGTGTTCAAACTAGTTGCAACAGCACCAACCACAAGCAGTGTGATGAAGGATAATGTGCACTATGTACAAAGATCTCTGTGTAGAGATAAGTTCTAGTGAGGTCAGGCAACTACTGTACAATATGACACCGAAAGTGGAGGTAATAATCCAAACTGTACATAGGTGTAAATGATTAGTGTTTCAATTTCAGTAAAATCTGAGGGTGAATTTTCTTCGTGGCAGGGAAGAGTGTAAAGGGATGAAGGTATAAACGGTTCTTGGTATTGGAAGAAGAGTGTCATGACAAAATCATGGCACCACCAAGTCAATCACAGCTGCATGGTCAGTGATTTCACAACAACATGGTGATGACAAATGATACTTTCTGCCAACTTGTGATGCATCCTACAGGAGTATTGACACCCAGTTATGACAGCCTTGAGGTGATCAACAACTTCCAAATCGTTTGTTATGACACACTAACTATGGTAAAAAGCAGAAATCAGCATGGAGAAGTAGTATTTAAAGACACTCAAACAATCTTGTCATTATCAAATAGCTGAGCTGTGACACGATATTGAACCTGTGTTACTTAATGCCATGCCAATGACACAGATCAGACACAAACCGCAGCCTGTTGTCTAAGCCTCTGGGCACCAGGGGCAGCTCCACACTCTGCTACCATCCTGAGAGAGCTACAACAGTGTCCAGCCATCTCTGTCCCCGCTGGGACATCAACATATGACTGCTACCCTCAGAGCCAGGAAACATAATGCAATCTAACGTCTCTACAGCTGCCACCGCTGCCCTCACTCAGTGCACCTAGGAAACTCATGACCCTGATGACATAGCACCAACTGCCCAGCAGCAGAACATTCAGTCAGCAGCCAGAGGCTGTCACCTCTTGGGAGATGCTGTCATATTCTCTGCTCCTCCAACTAATGATTCTAGTGAAACCTGAATAAAGACCTCATGGCAACTGTCATTGGACCTTGTTCAGCTGCTCATCATACTCCCTCAACAGAGAATCATAACCCACACTGAACTATCAGGGACATCTTGTTATAGTAGCACTCTAATTAATCTAATGATGTGCACTTGATTCTGGTTTTGTCATTAAGTCATTAAGTAGATCAGTCTTGACAGATATATTTCAGAGTAGAATGGACTGAAGGCCCAACAAAAACCAATCACCTTTCAGCATAGACTATATTGGTCTAAATTAAGCTGCATGGCATGCTCTGACACTCTATTATAAAGAAGGGTTAGCAGTCGCAGTGTCACACACCATAATTACTACATATGACTAACTAAACTTTTGAATAAAAATGATGATTTTGCATGAATCCAGGTGCACAAATATGTTCTACAGAAAATGAAAATAATCTTTAAATCAATTTAATCATTTTTAAATTTATTTTCCCCATAGAAGTTTATCAGATGAGTTACTTCAACAATTAATTTCAGAAAACTCTAATTTACTTTTAATTTGTGAACTAATTTTATTCTTAACATTTACTATAAATATTGATTTAGTTATGAACATTATTCATCTGACATTTCCAAAATAAACAATTTTGTAATGTGATTTCAGGAATTGACATCAATCCAATTTTCTGGAATTTTCTGTGGAAGTAGATTTATATAAAATTGTAAAAATTGGAACCATTGCCTATACAGTCAAATGGTTAGCACTGCTACTTTCAGTCCACATGTATCCAGGTTGAATTCCGACTACCTATTCAGATTTTTACTGAGATAATGGAACCAAGAAAGGCCATATTAACAGGAATTTCCAAAACATTTATTTATGTATTTATTCATCCAGTGATAATTTAGATTGATATTGGACTTGCCATTATGATACAATGACATTCATCAAGAAACCATCCCACAATTTGCCAAAAACTGTTTAGGAAAACCACATAAAACCTAAACCAGAGTGATCAGACAGAACAAACATCATCCTTCAGAATATGTTGATACTGCCTTAATCTCTGCTCTGTCTCATACAGTAGCTCCCTAATATACAGTCAACATAACTAAACTGTTTGCATGGAAAATGCATAAGTCCCACATCAGGCATTCTTAGCATGTATAGCCATGTCACAAACTGTGGCAACACTTTTGTACCATTTGTGTCCATGTTGGGATATAGTGACAGTATATTATCATAAGTAATAATTTCACTAACCCAAAAAGTACAGAACTTAATGTTTTACAGTAACTAAATTTTTTCACAATGAACCTTGGAATAAACAGTTTTTAAGTGCTTCATGTGATATCAACAAATGGTATCTTGCTTCATGTGATATCAACAAATGGTATCTCAGATGACAGCATTACACTGTAGCCATCATCCCTGAAAGTTGTATATCTGTGTGCATCCCATTTCTTGATATATTAAGTTTTATATGTTTTTCTTTTTGTAACTGTTTGTCGGAATATCATATCTTCCACAATAACATAGAAACTAAATGCAGCAAAAATTTCTCATACCTTGGCACACTTGTGTAGTTACTTAATAAATATTTTACTAGTTTTGCCAGTACATTTATTTAAATATTGATTGCATTTGATACATCATCCGGGAAGCTTTGTATCCGTGTCTATTTTATTTATTCATTTATTATGTTTTCTATCTTTTTCTTTAGGCAAAATATTTGTCAGAACATCATATCATCCACAATAACACAGCAAACTGAATACAGCACGAATACGTCATATCTTGTCACACATGTCAAACCTGTGTAGTTATTTAGTGAAAATTTTTCTAATCTTGCCAGTACCTTGATTTAAACATTGATTACAATTGATAACAGAAAACCACAGTAATTTAAGAAGTGGTCGGACACATATGTTAGCTGACACCACTACTAAAAAGATTGCCAAAAGGCACTTGTATCAAGTAGAAGACTGGACATACACTGATCAGCCAGAACATTATGACCATCTACCTAATAGCCAGTATGCCCAACTTTGGCACAGATAACAGCTGCAACACATCATGACAAGGAAACAGTGAGGCTTTGGTAGGTCACTAGAGGGAGTTGGCACCACATCTGCACCCACAAGTCACCTAATTCCTGTACATCCTGGGGAGAGGGAAGGGGCGATGAGCTCTGATGCCATGTTCAGTAACATCCAGATGTGTTTGATCAGGTTCAGATCTGGACCAGCACATTAACTAGAACTCACCACTGTGTTCCTCAAACCACTCCATCACATTCCTGGCCTTGTGACTTTGTGCATTATCTTGTTTAAAACTGCCACTGCTGCCCAGAAACATGACTGTCATGAAGAGATGTACACGGTCTGCAACCAGTGTTTGATACTCCTTGGCCATCATCACGCCTTGCACGAGCTCCACTGGACCCATGGGTGTCCAGGTGAATGTTCCACATAGCATAATGGAGCCACTGCTAGCTTGTCTCCGACCCATAGTTCAGATGTCAAGGAGCTGCTTCCCTGGATGACGATGGATTTGTGCTCTCCCGTCGACATGATGATGTAGGTATCGAGATTCATCAGACCATGTAATGTTCTGTCACTGCACCAATGTGTTAACTTTAGCACAACTGTGGATCATCATTTGCAGAGGCCCATTATTAGGAATGTTCAATGCACTCTGTGTTCAGACACACTTGTATTCTGCTCAGCATTGAAGGCTGACGTTAGTTCCACCACAGTTCTATTTTACCATTCTGCCTAGCGTACAACATCTGACATCTGTAAGGAAGTGTGGCCACCCAACCCCATGATGTCTGGATATGGTTTCACCCTGGTTTTGTCACATGTTGAAGACACCCACCACAGAACTCCTCAAACAGCTGACAAGTCATACAGTTTCCAAAATTCTCATGCCAGTCCTCCAGGCCATCACACTCTGCCCCCCTTGGTCAAAGACAGACAGATCATGTGCCTTCCCCATTCTACACACAGACAGCAGGCTCACTGATATAACATGCACCGTGCATGTATCTTACTTCCAGTCATTCCTCACCAGGTGATGCCGCTATTGACTGGGGTGGTTCATATTGACAGTTGGTCAGTGCTCATAGTGTTGTGGCTGATCGGTGTAAATAATTGTTGAAACAATATTTAATTATGTTTTGTTCTTGTTTAACATCAGTGCACTTGCATCAGAATGGTAGCTTATTTATTTATGAATAAACCTTTATTTATATTGATTGTAAATAGTCTGCATATGATCTTATGTTTATAACATTTATTTTATTTGAATATTGTTACAATATATTAGTTTAGTACAGAAAGTAGTCAAGATGAGTCATAACCATGTCTGTAGAACATAAGAATAACATATTTTTGTTGGTGTTGGCTTTCAGTCAGTGGAGAAGTAGGCAGTGGTAGAACACTACTGGAGTCAAGTAGAGACAGATACTTTTTGAGTGACACACTCAAGGGAATGACTCTGCACACTTTCATGTGAGTCCTTGAAGAAAATAGAAGTGCCTGTGGTTTAGCAAGATATTCTGTCATGTGGATGATTGATTCCTGGGCAGCAAAGAGCCACTACAGTGCTTTTGCACAGTCTGAATAAGCCCCATTGCCGAACTTTAACTTTTCCATTTACTTTTTGCTACTTAGAATAGACAGAGTATGAGTTCAAACTCATTAACTCTCATGGGTTATTGTGTAAATCATCATGCTGAACTCTGAAATATTTTGAGCTGGTGAATAATTCTTGCATTGCGATCACAAAATGCCCATAGTTCTTCATCCATCACAGATGACTGTTTAGCCTGTTGGACTCAGCTGTTTCCATAATGCTCTCAACATGACTTTACTTAATTTAATAATGTTATATTCAATCTGTGCTATAACTGGTCACCTTAGGGCCAGTTTCCACTTATGTGAGGATTTATTTATTTTTATTTTTTAATTTATGGTCTTCATTGGACCATACTTAACAGTTATACATAGGTTTATACATGTTGTTGCTAATCAGTAATGCAGTTCAGTTCAGTAACAATTAACTAAGACAATTCAGTAGTACAATTGTTATACAAGGATTATTTCAGTTTATTATCACACGAAGGGTGTTTTGCCCCTCTTTCAGCCTAATATTCCCTCATTCTCTCAGTTTTTTTTTTTTTCTTTCTTCATCAGAGATCAATCTTCCTGTAGTCCTTTTACTGATTTTTGTTTGTAGTCTGGTTATACATCTTGCATTACTCGTATTTTCTCTGTTACATTTTTTAGGTCATATACTATAATTTAGAGTTCTCTTATAACTTCTTTAATTTTTGTGAGCCATATGATGTCCCTCTTACTATTCCACAATTTTTTATTGTGCCCTTACTAATTCTGTCTGATGTTCTCATCAGATGTCCAGAGAATGGGATATGTTTCTTCCTGATTGTTCTCATTACTGCTTCTGTTTTCTTGTATAATGTCTAATTTTAAACTATTCTCCAATACCCATGTACCTGATATTGTTTATTTATTCATGTTCTAATTTTCTCCTTTCTGTCTTTAGTATTTAGTCAATTTCAGCTGTATTAGTTGTTTTGAATATAGTTTCAGCTGTATATGTTATTTGTGGTTGTGCGGCAGTTTTGCAATGTTTCATTTGCATCAGTGTATATGTTTTTTGTTGTTGTATTTTTTGTAACAATTTGCTTTGCTCAGTTTTTATCCTGTTTTGCCATTTTGGTTTCTCATTTGGTCTGTATGTTACAATTTCACCTAATTATTTAAATTTATCAATAGTCTTCATCTCTTGTTCTTCTGTTGTAATTTTGTTTGCAAGTGGTGGGTCACCTAGCATTATCTCTGTTTTTTCAAATAATATTCTAAGGCCAATTTTTTGTGCTATTTCTTGTAGTGATTTAACTTGTTACCTGGTTTCTTCAACACTGTGGGCTAAGAGAGCAAGATCATCAACAAATCCCAAGCAGTTTAAACTTACGTCATTTTTCACATTTCCAATTCTTATGTTCTTTGAGTTATCATTATACCATTTTCCCATTATGTATTCCAATGCACAGTTGCAGAACAGTGGTGACAGACAGTCAGCTTGTCTTAAGCCTGTTTGTATGAGGAATGGTTCATAAATTTCTTCTAAACTTCACTTTCTATTTAGTATTGGTTAGAGTAAGTACTAGTAGCTGAATTAATTTTGGTGGGGTCCAAGATACTTTAAAATTTTAGCACTGAATGTCTATACAGACAGTCTAGACCTTCTTAAAATGTGCATCTGTTATTGCCAGAGGTTTGTTGTTTCTGGAAGTAAGCCATAATCAATTTTAAAGTAATGATCTGCTCTGCACAGCTTTTCCATGGTCTGAAACCTCCCTGGTTTTTCCCTAACTCCTGTTCTAAATGTTCCTTGACTCTTCCATATAGGATTTTGTATAAAATTTTGTATGTACAGTCTAGGACTGAGTCCTCTGTAGTTGTCCGGATTGCTCTTATCCCCCTTCTCCTGTAGTGGGTGGTTAATGACCATGGTCCAACTGCACCAACATGCCCGAGTTCACCTCAAAAAGTTATCGTACCTACTCCTAAGCTACCTGAACAGTGGTATTTCCATTCCCGTCCCCCTGCAGCTCCCAAAACAGCCACACCATCAACCACTACTCCTCTCCTACAAACCAAGCTTGGCCAAACTCCTTAACATCCCTCACCCTTCAGTACTGCCTCCCAGACCAAGAATAACCCATATTCTCAAGTCTAAGGGCCTCACTTTCAGCCCCAAACCTGTATTTTATCATGCTGCATTGGTGAACAACCTACTTTCCCTTACACATAATATTCATTGAAATATCACTTTGCAACCAAATCCCAAAATCTTTCCAACAGCAAACCTGACGTTGATCCCTATCTGGAACAGTTCAGTCCATGATCCCAACTTTATCCACTGCCACTACCTCAAAATCATCCCTTACAAGCCTTCCAAGGATTCCTCACATCCAATATGGCTTTATAACCCTTCCTCAGGTCCCTACAACATGACCCTGTCCTATGAAGAAATCTAGGCTCTACATTCCCTAAAAGCTGATGACTCCATCATTATCCTCCCAGCAGACAAAGGATCTACCACTGTAGTGCTTGACCAAAAGGAGTATGTTAGTGAAGGTCTACACCAGCTGTCTGACACTTCTACATATAGTGTCTGCCATCAAGATCCTATCCCTGTGATTTTAACTGACCTGCAGTCCATTCTTAAAACCTCAGGCTCCTCACACACCTCCATCCATGGAACTTCACTCCCCACCCAAACCATGCACCCCCTACTTTTACCTTATTCCTAATATCCACAAATCCAATCATCCTGGCTGTCCTATAGTTGCTGGCTTCAAAGCACCTACCGTACATATATCTGCTTTAGTTGATCAACACCTGCGACCCACAGAGTACAAAGACCCCGCTCCTACATCAAAGATACCAACCATTTCCTAGATCATCTGAAATCCATGCCTGTCCCACTACCACCACACACCTTGCTTGTCACCACTGATGCAACATCTCCCTCTATACCAACATCCCCCATGTACATGGTCTGTCTCCTGCTGAACATTTCCTCATTAAGAGCCCACCTGAGTCCAGGCATATGATATCCTTCCTACTCACCTTAATCAACTTTATACTTACCAACAACTACTTCATCTTTGCGGGGGAAGACATACGAACAGATCAGAGGTATGGCCATGAGAACCAAGATGGCTCCATCCTATGCCAACCTTTTCATGAGTCGCTTGGAGGGGCTTTCCTGGGATCTATAAGTCTTCAGCCCCTGGTTTCGTTTAGATACATTGATGACATCCTTACCGTATGAACTCATGATGAGACTGACATACTAAAATTCCTGGAATCTCTGAATACCTTCTCCCAGTTAAATTTCACAAGGCCCACTTTTGAATCCTATGCCACTTTCCCTGATGTTGATATCGTCCTCACTAAAGGCAAGCTACACACTTCCTCCCACATTAACCCTACCAACAAACAGCAGTACTTACAGTTTGACAGTTGCCACCCTTTCAGTGTCAAACTTTCCCTCCCTTACAGCCTTGGCATTCAAGGCAAACTTATTTGTTCGGATGCATACTCTTTACAGCAATACACCACCATTCTCACCTCAGCCTTCACTGCATGTAATTACCCCACCATCCTAGTTAAAAAGCAGATTTCCCAGGCCATCACATCCAATCCTCGTACTGCGATCCCTCCACTAAACAGCTTCGGCACACACAGTTGGTGACTCAGTATTAACCTGGTCTGGAAAGTGTTAATCAGCTAATTTGACAGGGCCATGACATCTAAAGTCATGCCCTAAAATGAGATCCATTCTGTTTGAAATTTTGCCTACCACACCTACAATAGCTTTCCGTCGCCCTCCCAATCTTCGCAATATTGTTGTTAGACATCATGCTCCTTCTGCACCCATCTCCCTACAATATGACTCCTGCCCCCACTGCAAGACTTGCCCTATGCACCCACCTATCACCACCTATAATAGCCTTGTAATGGGCAAAACATACACTATCAAAGGGAGAGCCACCTGCAAAATGACACATGTCATATGCCAGCTATTTTGTAAACACTGTTTGGCCTTCTACATTGCCATGACTACCACCAACTTATCAGTTAGGATGAATTGGCATAGACTGAGAGTGTGTAGTAGCAACTCACAATATCCTGTTCCAGAGCGTGCTCTACAGCATGACAGTAATGTCTTTGGTGTCTGTTTTACCACACATGCCATCTGGATTCTTCCCCCAGATATCAGTTTCTCAGAACTCTGCAGGTGGGAACTAGCACTATAACATGTCCTTGGTTCTCGCCACCCATCTGGCCATAATCTACATTAATTTCTTGTGTCTCAGCATTTTGTCATTTTAACTACTCTTTGCTTCACTACAGTTTAGTTTTCTACATCTTTCATTGTCTTTCCTGTCTAGTTTTCACAGCCCATCTCCCACCACTGTTACATACTATGCACTTAGCTTTTCACTCTTATTAGCTCATGAATGATGTTTAAGCAGTAATTTCTGTCTGTATATTACCCTGTCTGCCTCCTTTAAGCTCTCAGGTTTTCAAATCTCGTCTCATGCAATCCCCAACAATTAGTGTTTCCTTCTCATCCCTTACCATAATTTTACACTAACCTGAGGTTCTGGGTGACTTTCCAGAAATCTATCCCTTTTCTTAGACCTCTCCAGCCCTTTTCCTTCACCCTTCTTCCTTCTCCTTCAACACTTCTGCCTGAAGAATGAGCCACTGGCTGGGAAATCTTGCCAATTGCCACAGTCATGTATGTGCATGTTCTGCTGCCACTTGGTGAGTAGATTTTTATTAGTCCAACTAAATAATTTTGTCAATAACTGGTTGCTTTGATTGTTATAAATATATTTGCTCTTATTTGGTTAACTGAGACAGAAGCATCCCATTATTTCAAACACATAAAAGTAAATGTTATACTTACAGATAAAACAATGTGCATTAACCATAGAAGATCAGAGAAAATCAGAAAAGCCTATAAGTAAAGTTAGTACAATAAGAAGGGAACAGCTATACTTTTAAATATATGCTACATGTGATACCAGTCACCATTGACAGTGTGTGCCACTTTACCACCAGTGTGAGCTGTATGTAACCAAAGATTCCTAAAAGCATCAAGACATTTGAACTGTTTTGTTTTGTTGACTGTACAATGTTCTTTGACAAAACACTCTTTTGCTCTTCATTAATGCACACATTAAAGACATCCAATGGTGACTCAGGAACCAAGAACTTATTGCTGTGCTCCTTGCCCTAATTCAAGTCAATTTGGAAAATGGACACCAGGCCCATAAACATGCCAGTATTCCCCATACACTTCTTCATGTCTTTCCCTCAGACTAACGGAAAAAATGAATCATCAACCCCCCATGAAGACTGAGACAACGAACTCAGAAGAGTGATAAGGTGTTATTATAGTGCACTATAGATTTTGAACTATGATTTCCTTACACAAGCATGGCAGTACTGTTACTGTAAAGGGAAAAGGTGTTGTAATTATTCCCTTCTGTTATTAGCCACTCCTCTGAGTCTTCTAAGTAATTCTTGATTGTGTAATTCACATTAATTATGAAACACATTTTAGCTGTGTTTTTAATCAGATTTATTTCAGCAAACTTTTTAATCACCTTGGACAATCTACCACACCATTTAATTCCATGAAATAAAACGCTGTTTTGAGTTCCCCCCCACCCCCCACCCCTTGGTAAGGGTAAGCCCAAACTGGCCTTGTTTCATGCTCATGTATGTAACTATTTGTGAAACACTTAGTAATACTCTGGGCAGCGAACATGGGGCAGTGCATGTGGGTGATGCAGCAACAGGTAGGCTATGCCAGAGGTCAGCAACAATCCAATATCTTTCAGTTACATACGCTTCATACATACACTCAATTCTCAGCCTTGAAATTCTTTTCTGGGTAACAAATGCTCAAAAATCTAACATAGTTTTCAAACTATAAAAAAGGGCCAAATGAAATGTAACCAAAAACAGCAGTCATTGTACTAATCTGTTCAAAATACTATGGATTTTGACTGCAACATGTGAATACACTTACCAACACAATAAGAGCTAAATTGAATTTAAACTTACCAAGAAAGAATAAACATAAAACTCGAAACAGCATTTTCTGGCAAGGAACAAAACTGTACAAGAAATTGTTCTGATTCAGATTTTCTGTGGTTCCCCTAACTTACTTCAGGCAAAATCTGGGATGATTCCTACTATAATGCCATCACTGACTGCCTGTCCCATTCTTCTCAAGCTAGACCTGTAACTATGTGAACAACTGTATATATGAATTACATTGTCTTTGTGATTTCCTAAATTTTAATTCTAGGACATCTCCAATATCCTTGCAGAAGTGATCTACAGATGAATGAAGCTCCTACAACTACTACTAGTACTACAACAATGGCCTTTCATTTAATTTTTTTACTATTGAGAAGATTATCATAATTAACATTGGTAGTTGTACATTAAGAAAATAATTTGAAAAAAAAAAGATAGGGGACTGGTGTTTGACAAATAGTCTTTCTTACAATAAGAAAAAAATAAGAAAATAAGAATGACAACAAACTCATCTCTTTGCAATAAAGTCTACATATAAATGATAATTGCATTAGTTTGTAAGGGTTAATTATCAAGGCAGAGTCTTCATATGATTAGGGTGTCCACACATTCTGATATTATTCATGCATAACAATTCATCCATACATAACAATTCATTCATACATAACAATTTAATGGCAAGGTATCATAATTTAACTAAAACAAAGATTCCCTCATAGCACAACATGGATAATTGCTGTCTCAGTGGGGGGAGAACATAACACTACAACTTTGTATAGTGAAAACTGTACAGGGTGACCAGCCTGTCAAGGATTATTTTGGGAACTCGTTTAAAAATTTTTATTGCAAAGACCCCAGTCAAAGCTGTGAAAGTATTATTCTAGTGTAACTTTAGCCATAAATACATGACCCAAGCAGCCCGCCTGTCACAACCGAGGTAGTTCTGCACAGTTAGAGCTGCTGATGAGAGACTCCTTCAGGCCTCTGCTGAATTTGCTGGCAAATTCACTTCATCAGTTCAGCCAATAGGGCACACAGAAACAGGATACCATATACATGCTCACTGGTAGGTTCTGAGAAACTGAACACAGTCACTTAACTTTCTCCATATGTGGACTTCAGACAGAGCGAACCCTCTTGGCAACCAGCTGTCATGCAAAGCGGACAACCTAGTGACATCCATCTCTTTCTCTTCTCCTTGGGATTTGTCATTCTAATAAAATGCTGAGCTGTATTTCATTTATATTAGTAGAGTGCACATTTTAACAGTTTTCTCCACTAATTTATTGAACAGAAATGTAAACATTAATCAATTGTTGACAATAATTCCCTCAAATATTCTAAAACAGTGTGACAGTGCTCAGGCAGTTCAGCTTTGCCACACATGTAGAAACCTGCTCTTTCTGAGTTAAAGATGTCGTCAGACCAAGCTTGAAGTGCATTATCGTCCTGTTATGAATCTTCTTGAAGGTTTTTCGATAACGAGAAGGAAAGGTAAACATCTGACAGTATAAGGTCAAAATAATAAGTGTATGAGGGATGACTTACTGAACAACCTAGTGGATAGATTTGAATTTGAAATCAGCAGAGTTTCCTATTATATAGTAGCAACAAACAATGCAGTTTTGTCTGTCATTTTTCTTACACTGCGACCAGAACGCATCTCAGTCGTTTGCGACAAATACCAGCTGTAATACACGTCCTTGGGGTAGACTTCCTCTTTCAGCTAACACATGCAAAAAACGTTCATAAAGACTTTTTCTCCAGTATATGCCTATTCCTATTGCTCAGCCATTCATTTCCACTCAAGAAACTTCCATTGTTGCCAGATTTGTCGAAGATCATAGATCCAAGATGGTGCCCACAGATGAGCCATAATTTGCACTGATGTCATGGCAGTAAAATCAAATTTTGGTGGGAAACAGAGCAACTGGGGTACCTTCATTAACCTAACTCCACCCACCTTTCCACCCACTCCTATGACGTCATTCCCCCCCCCCCCCCCCAACACCACCACCACCACCACCACCACCACTACCACAACCACCACACCTCATTTTCAAATGACTGGAAGCAGTCGGTCTGTGCTGAGCTAAAGGAGAGGAAGGTTATGTTAGTGAACTTCATTTATTTTTGGTGAGAAACTGAAGTAAACATCCCTACTAATTACACAACTATGTACGTAATGCTACACAGCAAGATCCTAAAATCATATTACAGCTCAAAATTGACGATGTCACACAACTACTGTTATCCTGCTGGAAAAATTCACTATACCACTACAAAATTGTATGAGGTGGATTCAAAATAAGTAATAACTTCACACAGGACGTTCCCTTCACCAGTAAGTGGAAATAATTTCTCTGCTCCATTTGTGAATTAGGGGAAAACACTCAGTCTATTTTTGGTTGGAAACTGAAGTAAAGATCGTTCGTAATTACACATCTGTATGCCTAGTGCTACACATTGAGTGCCTAAAATTGGACTACATCTCGAAATTGTTGCTGTCAGACAACTAATGTTATCCTACTGAAAAAAACTCAGAATAACACTCGAAAATAGTAGCAGTCAGACTAAAAAAAAGATAACTTGATACAGGACGCTCTCTTCACCCAGAAATCGAAATAAAGCTCTCTGCTCCACATGTGAAATGGGCAGGAAAAAGACTCAGCCGAAAAGATAACTGAAATAACCACCTAAACTGGAATATGCCTAGACATTGCTGGCTGTTGAAAAGAAAACGAGAACTTCAGTAATGTTAAAAAATTGGACTACACGTACCAACAGCTGATAATAACAAAATGCTAAAAACGATTTTGAAAAGCGTGACACCTCTTCATCTGTAAATTACAGCAGTATGCTATGGGATGTAAAACAACATGAAAAAGCTTTGTAAATTACCAGATGCTAGCGCAGCACGTGTTAAAAGCTACTACACACGATGTTTGTAATCACATTTTGAATGCATAGCATGGCATACCAAGAGGTCCCACACTACCAGAGGAATTATAGCTGTGTCTCACTCGGTGCTCTGCCAGTGCTGTGGATTGTAATGGCACCGATGCATGCACTACTGACCGTCATGATGCCAGACAGCCGCCAGCTGAACTACAGAAAGGCACGCAGCACTGCAGTCCAAGCAGCAGCCACGTGAGACAGTATGCAGAGTCTTGTTATGATTTCACAAGAGTGACATGGTCTGTTCTGCAGGATCCAAACAAACATGCACTCAGTCCGCAGGTCTAGAACAGTACCATACTTACGTATAATCTGTGTGTGTGTGTGTGTGTGTGTGTGTGTGTGTGTGTGTGTGTGTGTGTGTGTGGCCAACAACCAGCAGTCCTACACATTCATAAATAGCAGACTCTATTGATCATTTTCACAGACCAAGTACATCTTGGGATACAGCATTCTAACCTAAACTTTCAGCAGCTGCCTCCAATAAACTGCTATTTCCAGAGCAGTCTGTCATTAATACTCAAATCTTTCTCAGTAGAGAGAGAGAGAGAGAGAGAGAGAGAGAGAGAGAGAGAGAGAGAAAGAGAAAGAGAGAGGGAGAGAGAGGGAGAGAGAGAGAGAGAGAGAGAGAGAGAGAGAGAGAGAGAGAGAGAGAGAGAGGTAATGATTGTCGAAACCAAACAGTTTTTCATAAATAAAATTCCTATCTTCAATATCTCATGAACTGTTAAGCTTTCTGGCTTCAAATATATACCCGACCTCTGAGGCAAACGCATTCTGCAATGCAATACATACCAGCCTTTGTGAATGATAATAAAATACCCATCTGCTGACCACCCCTTCCTAAACGAGTATCCCATTCTGTATTGATAGTGAATAAGCAAATACTGTACTCTCAAACATTGACAGGGTAACAATCCTCGGGACACACCTGATCTACTCCCCTGCCAATGTTAATTGGCTGGCTCCACCCGTAGTGTGAGCCATCAGTCCCAGTTACGGGTTTGTATAATGCACCAGCCAGGTGTCATGAGTCTCAGCATTGCACTATAAGCCCATGTCTTTCAGACGACAATGGAACTCGTGGCACAGAGCTACACTCGAGAAAACTGCCTTGTAATTGACCAAGAGTCGAGTACAAAGACCTGCTGGATGGTGTGAGAGAGAGAGACTTGTTTCACTTTGACAAAAAAGTGTGATATCATCAATCACACCACCTTACCTTCAAACAAGGGATTTTACACACCAAAAACGATGATATTTGTTTCGTCAATCGTGAATGAATTTACTGCGACACTTTTATTCAGAAATCATTGAGTAGCGTATGAAAATTCTGAAAATTTCATGTATTTTCACATGGTTTGTTGGAATATCATAGCATTTACCCAACTGTTCTCAATACAACCACAAAGCACTATGCTACTAATAGACTACACAGTGTAGCTCAGATAATAATGAGTAGAAAATATACCTCTAGAGAGCAAAAACTTCAGTGTGGGATGTGCTGCAAACTATTGCATAATTAGAAACTTATCTCATCTGCAAAGATTTTTACTTGAAAACATGAAAAAAGAGGAAACTAACGGTTACACTCATATTTTTTAATGAGTGCCGTTGTCAATGTTATAACAGGTTCCATATCATCCTTATGCTTCACAAAGGTACCTAATGCTGTAATACTCACGTGCCTCATATCTAGAGAACCAAAAAATGTCTTTTCAACCGGTGTTTCACATATCTTGATGCAAACGTTGCATCACAACAACCAAATGAAGACGGGAAATGTGTTGAACACCAGTATACCTCACAGTCGAAAAAGAGGCTTCTGGAACTCTCAGACCTGCCGGACCAACGACACAAAGAGAGAGGGAGAGACTTGTAATGGCTTTCTCAAATAAGTACAAAACTATGAAGTCAAAAACAAGACAACCCTTCTTCCATACATGTTTGAACAAGCTGTTTCTCTCTCTCATTGTGTAGTCCGTCAGGCTGGTCAGAGAGTTCGACTGCAGCGTATACTGGCGTCCTATACATTTCCCGCCTTTATTTGGTTGAGAGAACATCGACTGTCACGTGTTGTCTGCATCAAAATGTTGATACACAGAGGAAAATACATTTTCTAGTTCTCCAGATATGAGAAACACACATGGTTATGAGTATTAAAACCTTACATGACTTTGTAGGGTATAAGGATAATCTGGAAGCTGTTATATAATTTACATAGGTATTTGTTTAAAAATATGAGTGGAACTTGCAGACGTGCTGGACCCACGAAACAAAGAGAGAGAGACTTTTAACAGTATGTTTCAAACGTGTATGAAACTAGGTAGTTGAAAGCAAGGCAAGCCTCGTTCCATACCTATAAGACATTCAACAGTGAGCAGAGTCTCGGAAATACCTCTTCGTGATGACTGTACCTCTGGAAATATCAAATATTAATATCTGGCTACCAGGTTTGGTGATTTACTACGCCATCCTCAGGCACCCTGAGTGACGTGTAGGAAGTCGGAAGATGATGGATGAAGTGATTGTTGTACCAACCAGAAATCTACAGGTGCAAGTATTTGTATTCCGGCACCTATTTTGACGAGAACCAAGCTTAGAATCTTCCTAAACGTCAGTCAGAGTCTCAAAATGGTGTAGGAAATTGTCAAACCTAGTAGCCAAGTATGTGCGCATGTGCATGTGTGTAACCAGGTAACACAAAAACCTGTTTTCTTGTTTGTGTTACACTATAAGCTTCAACACAGCAGTTGAGTTATTTTTCATGATTAAACTTTGTATGACACTGGGGCATCACCTAACTGTGGCCTGCCCCTTCTATGTATTAGAGTAGCTACACTAATACTAATGCAATTTAGTGAAAAGCAAATAGTGGTTTGCCTACGAGTGACTGCTTTCCAGCATGAGTACTCTAATCAGAAGGATTAATTTCTGACACAAAGACATTGAGATAACTGTTGAGCAGAGCAATCTGTATGTCATTCATCAAGCTTGCAGCTTTTGAACACCAAAGAAATGTCCAAAAATTTGTCAACAGCATTACATGTATGATTAAATAAGCTGCTGATTGACCTACACCAAAATCCCTGTTCTGCTTGATGGACAGCCAGAGACATGGTGGACATCAATTGCTATCTAATGAATGATTCTTTCCATGATTTTTACATTTGGGAGCGGTAAACTATAATTCATGTACTACGTATGTTACTTCTTCCAACACCAATGAGAAACAACTTTTACCAAATCAGAATATCCACTAAAGTAATTTAATTAGTTGCGTAGTTCATTCCACAGACCATTAGTGATATCATCATGGATTTGGAAATGTTACAAAACAATACATATCTGAAAAAGAAGTGCTATGCTAATGATCCTAAGGGGATACTTTCTCAAGAACATGGAAAAAGTAAACATTTGTTAATTTTTTCATTGAGCAATTAGTCAAACAACTAGCCAAAAAAAGTTACATGTGTATGTACTACTGTGTATGATACTTCATATGCTATTCCAGCTAACAACTGTCACAATAAATGCAGTTTACAAAATTTACTTGCCTGTCTCATAATGCAGTACTGAGGCTGTGCAGAGGTAAAATATTACATGGCATTTATTTTATATGATGTAGTTAATTATAAATATGTCAGACTGGCTGTATACTTACATACACCAATGGTATAAAAAGACTTGGTCAGAAATAAACATTTAAGGCTCTTCTTAATCCATACTTTATTAGAAGCTTAACTGTTTTTGGTTACTAGTACAGTATTCAAACTGTAAGGGACATCCTTTTGGACCACAGTAAGTGACTTTACAACTTGATAAAGGTTGCTCTTGTTTCTAGTGTTCATTCCATTCATTAAGCTGTTGCACTGAAAGAGAGGTATATTCCTATTGACAAATTTCATTAAGAGATAAATATATTGTGAATATGTAGACTTTGACAGGTATTAATTGATGATATTCAACTCAGGTCTCCATCAGTATCAAGCAATTTCCTGAACACAATATTTCTGCGGTACTCCGGGCTACTATCTTCATGTGAGAATGCTGTAGGCTAATCTCACCAGAACTGATTGATACCATGAACTACACCACTTTTATACGCTGTGGAAGACTAACAGTACATGCTCACAAATTGTCGCTACTGCCCTCTAGCGCAAATGAATTTACAGCACTCTAGGGATGAAGACTGGTAGAAATAGTACATTGCTATGGTGTTCCACTATCAATAAATTCCGCTGGTCAAGTATATGACCACGGTTTTTTAATGTCAGATAAAACAGGATTCAAAATGTTACTTAAAGGGTAAACCTTGTCTGTATTTACAATGTTTATGCCAGTCTAATTTCAATAGCTTTCTTGAAAATACAGCACCAGGAGTGAGATTCAGAGGCAACAATTTATGTCTTTACCACAAAATATTGTGGGCCTGTTGGTAAGACAGTGCTCTGCAACATCATATTTCTGAGGCTGTATCAAACATGTATATCGATAGTGCTCAGTACATTTGTCTTACATAATCCAAATTGTCTTACCAATATATGATTTCCGATAGCAGCAAGGGATTTTACAAACACCAGGCTGCCTCTATCCTAGGTCATTTTTAACCTTGGCAATCTTGGCTGGTGGAAAAAATTAATTTTTCATATTATATCTTTTTAAAATTCTTCCTATTTTTCAAAACATACACCCAGCATATGGTCAAAAGGCTACTAGTCTATACGTATCTTCCTGCAGTTTTGACACGGACCCAAAATCAAAGAAATGATGGATCTGTTTTGTTTGTGTTGCCGTAGTGCTTTAACACAAGCTGAAAGTGGTGCAACTCATGTGTCAATGTCTCAGCAGCTGAGATGACATACACACACTTTGACAATGTCTGCAGGCCCCAGTGCATTGGTACAGAGGATGGCAACTTGTTGCATGCAGATACATCAGTGCCTACATGACTACACTGCAATTCACACTTACGTTTACGGCAGAGGTTTCATCAAACCACTTTCACACTATGTCTCTACCATTTCACTTTCCAACAGTGCGCAGCAAAGACAAACACCTAAATCTTTCCATCTGTGCTCTGATATCTCTTATTTTATTCCAGTGATCATTTCTCTCTATGTAGGTGGATGTCAACAAAATATTTTTGCAATCTAAGGAGTATGTTGGAATTGGAAATTTCATGAAAATATCTCACCACAGTGAAAAACGCCTGCCACCTCAACTTGCGTATCACATTCATGACATTGTCTTCCCTATTCATGATAATACAAAATGAGCTGATCTTCTATGAACATTTTCACTGCCCTCCATCAATCCTAGCAGGTTAAGATCCCATACTGCACAGCAGTAACTCTAGATGGCTAATCATTGTGTAGGCAGTCTCTTTAGTAGACTTGTCACATGTTTTGAGTGTTCTGGCAGTAAAATGCCAGAAGTAAGTAAAAAGTAATTATCTATGTGATCATTCCAATTAATTTCTTTCATAATTGTAATTACTAAGTATTTCATTCAATGGGCAGCCTTTAGATTTGTTTGATTTATTGTGTAACAAAAAATTAATGGATTGCTTTCAGTACTCATGTGGTTGACTTTATCCTTTTCATTATTTAGGGTCAATTGCCACATTTTTTTTACCAAACTGCTGTCTTGTCTACATCATTTTGCAATTGCTTTTGATCTTCTGATGACTTTACTAGATAGTAAATGACAGCCTAATCTGCTCAGATTGTCTCCTAAATAATTTTCATAGATTAGAAACAGCAGAGGGCCTATAGTCCTTCCTTGCGAAAAGCATGATATCACTTCTGTCTTCCTCAGTGTCTTTCCATCAGTTATTATGAATTGTGATCTTTCTGACAGGAAATCATTAATTCAGTCACATGACTGAGATGATATGCCAAAGGCACACAATCTGATCGTAAGCTGCTTGTGAGGAATGGTATCAAAAGCCTTTCAGAAATATAGAAATATGGAATCAGTCTGAGATCCCCTGTTGGTAAGACCGATTGCTTCATGTGAATAAAGAGCTAGTTACGTTTCACAAGAACGATATTTTCTGATCATCTCCTCTGAGGTAATTCAAAATGTTTGAACGAACACATTGTATGACATTAGTCATGGGGTTCTTGCTCCTACTCCTTGCAACATGTATCACTTCCAATATAAACAATTACAACACAGTAATAAGTTCTTCCAGAGTCCATGCAATGTACCTCCATTGACTCTGATTATGACTCACTATCATCAATAGCTGGTGGCTGTACAACATCATTTTGTAGCCCAAGAACTCAATATAACAAGTTTATACCAAATTTAATACTAGTAGTCACACACGTTAGTGAAAAATTTAATAAAAGATAAGCTGAATTTGTATCTGTTGTTTCAGATCCTGAAGGATAATAATATTGCTCAAAACAGATTGATTTCAACTTTGATATAAATCCCTTTTATTTTTCAGAGTGCTGATTGTATACAAATGGTAGACACATACCAGCAGCTCACATAATAACTTCAATACCTATCAGCAATGCAAAATTTTAGACTTTGTACGGACATAGCACTTACGCCCAGAATCATTAGCTAAATAAGAAGGTGCATCAGTGCAATAAACTATCAAGAACCTTATCTACTTCTCGATGAATTAAAGTCACTCATGTGAGATCTCATCATTTACTAAACAGACATTAAAATTAGAGTCCCAATGTTTACAAATTATCACACATGCCCAAGATCATTCAAAGTATTGCTACACAAAATTAACATTTACAGCGTACACAGCACTCATAACTTTACCGACTCCAGATGAAACCAAGATGAAATTCCTCACAAAAAATTCCTGATACAAGAAGGCAAACCAGAAGATCTTGATCTCTGCCCACCACATATATTTAAAGGTTCAGTCACATGACCACTCCTCAGTTCAGAGCAGATATTTTCATCCTGATCTCCATTCATGATCTTCACATTAATTCATGTAAATATTAGCGATAAAACAAACAGAAAAAGTGTGCAGTTAGTTTGTGTCTTCATAATAAAATTACTTACGCATTATTTCAACAATTTTAAACAAACCCCAAACATATAAATCACCACATATGGCACTTGAGTGAAAACAGTGACCTGATCTACTTCGAAAATTAAAACTACAATTAAATATACTATAATTAAATATACATTGAAAGAAGGAAACCCATGCTGATAAGATCATATATGTCTCTGTTGAGGAGTCGCAGTTATGGCACTATTTACCTAAATAAAATCAGTTGTTTATAACATCTTTGTGAATTTGTTTAATTAGAAAAATAATTTGTTCATGATATTGCTGGCATTGTCCTCTTTCATCTTTTTTTATGTGTGATTTTTGTGATGGGTTCAGTTGTTACAATTTACTATGAACAATAATGTTAATAACTTTTTTTAACTATTACAGCTTCATGCATGGATTTATGTTCAATGGGCTCACATTATTTCTGTGGTTCTGCAACTGTCATTGGTTTCTCTATAGCATGCTTGTAAGACATTATTATGTATTTTCACTTAAACTATAATAATGATGATCTTCCAAGTGTCAGCCCCCCCATCTTACTTCATCCCACAACCATTCTACCAGAACACACCTCTTTCCACTTAGGAAAACTCTGATGGGTCAAGTGACTTGCTAGCTGCATTTGCCTGCACTCGACTCACTTGTCATAGCTCGTCTGTCAACTGGCTGCCCAACAGACATTCACACCAGCTCAGAGCCAACTTGTCAGAGTCTGTCTGCTGTATGGCAATTGAACCAGTTGCCGGTAACATTGATACCCCAATTTCATATATTACTTATCTGCTTGGTGCTATATCAATTATTTTCTGAATAACAACCCTCTTTAGTTCAGTCTCTTCCAAGAGATCTGGCTAAATGGCTCTGAGCACTATGCGACTTAACTTCTGAGGTCATCAGTCGCCTATAACTTAGAACTAATTAAACCTAACTAACCTAAGGACATCACACACATCCATGCCCGAGGCAGGATTCGAACCTTCAACTGTAGCAGTTGCTCGGCTCCAGACTGTAGCGCTTAGAACCGCACGACCACTCCGGCCAGCCAAGAGATCTCCCTCAATTTCTTTTCTGTTCTCTTTATCCTGTACATAAACCCTTTTATACATATCCCCATACTAAATATAATGCATCTTCCTTAAACAAATCATTAACCTCTTCCCCTATATCCTATTCACCCCTTACTTATTTAATTGTCCTTGCCACTTTAAATTTTAAATTTTCCTATTGCTTAGGAACTAATAGCTTATGGTTCCTAGCATAAGATAACTAGTCATTAATTTCATACTCAGCTTCCTTTTTGTCCACCCAATCACTGCTAATATTCTTCTCCAGACACATCTGACTACCTTCCATAAAAACATGTGCCTCAATTTCTCCGACAGGGCAGAACTCAAAAACATTTTCATTTCTGCAGTTAACCTCAATGTCAACCACTAATTCACGATTACCCCACACAACATTATAAGGTGCACCCACTGGTACAGGCACAGCATTTACGTGTACATCGATACCTCCTGCTTAATCACAAAATACTGGTACTGGCAGATTATCAATATTATCAATAACAGAACATGCTCCACTGTGAGCAGGCTCACATACATTAATATTTGAAGAACTGCTATCATTATTCATCTCTATATCTACACCTGTAACCTGATTATCAATAAATTCAACATTATTTGCTTTGCCCCTCATTTACATATCAACACCTATTTCTATTTCTGGCATGACCACTATCTTTGTTTCAGATACATCAGTGATCTTCATTGAAGTGAAACCCACAGTATTTTCTTCATTATCTTCCAGTTCAACAATTTCATCTCATCTCTAGCAAACATTTCTTCAATGTAATAAATACAATCACAATTGCTATATTAATTTTATTTAAAGAGCATGTATTATTAAAATTGTTCCTGCTGTTCGAGGTACTATAGTTTTTAAAACATTGCCACATGTTGTTATTACCTATAACTGCATCCATGTTGCATATTGCCACTGTTTGTCATTATAACTCTCCTGCCTGTTGTAACCCTATGTGGCCCTATTTTTTGCATATTTATTTGCTCCCCTGTAGACCTTGAGTGATATTCCAATTAGTTTTCCTGACTGTCTGCCATTAGCGCTTGCACCCCATGCCCTCACTTTTGTTGGCCCTTGCCTTACTTCCTCTCTGCTCTATTCAGATATCTTGTTTCTTCAGTTATAATTGCCTTTCTCACCCTGCTGTGTCTCACTTCAATTCCTTTGTGATTTTTATGTGCACTCCTATCATTTATCCCCCCATTCCTGAGATTTCTATTGAAATTATATTGTAATTATGTCTTTCATGATTTCCATTGCAATACCTCTGCTCAACAATCTTTGGTCTGTAATGCAGAGCCCTATCCACATTTTCTGTGGAATTCAGAAATTCCTCTACAGAATCAGTAGGGCTATGGATGATGTCCCTCTCCAGTAATTCTGGAAGTCTCCTCTTTTAATACAGAGATTTCTGTAAGAACTAATGGCATATACAAATGTATTAATTTATTTAATTCTCTTGCACAACATTCCCTCATGCTCTCTGTACCACTCTTATATCCTGACATATTAACAGATTCATTTTGTAATCTTATTTGTTTAGCTTAGCAATGTCCTTGCCACAGTGGATACATCGGTTCTCGTGAGATCACCAAAGTTACGCGCTGTCGGGCGTGGTCGGCACTTGGATAGGTGACCATCCAGACTGCCATGTGCTATTGCCATTTTTGGGGGTGCACTCAGCCTCGTGATGCCAATTGAGAAGCTACTCGACTGAATAGTAGCAGCTTCGGTCAAGAATACCAACTTACGACTGGGAGAGCGGTGTGCTGACCCCCTGCCCCTCCTATCCGCATCCTCCACCAAGGATGACAAGGCAGTCAGATGGTCCCGGTACGCCACTTGTGGGCTGAAGATGGAGTGCTTTCATATTTGTTTAGCTTGCCTACAGTATTTATTTAAGAACATCATTTCAAAAGTCCTAAAGGCAACAGATGGCTTTACATGCTGGTTTCCCATGTCTGAGCTCCCCTTCAGATTGCCTCTTTACAAATTCAATGTTAGCCATGTTACTCATCCCAGCATTTTCATATGGAGCCAAGAAGTCCACTGCATGCTACCTACCCTCATTGATTTAAATGCTACTTTTGTTTGTAATTAATAATTTATACACTTCTGTTCTCGTACCTCAAAATGACTTTCCATGGTTTCCACCCTGCCTAAATCCCTTTTCGACCTCATAAACTCTGTTATTAACTCCCATCGCAAATTCTACATTGTTTTCAAATTTACTTGTAAGCACTGTAAATTTAATATTTAGCTGATCAAACTTTCCACTTGCTGCATTTACCATCAATTTCATTTCCCCTAATTATGAATCTATGTTCCCAGCTATTTCACTTCTTACATTTCCTATTGTACTCTCCCTGTTTTAATCTACGTCTCTAACTATCTGAGATCTTATACTCCCCATTTGTGAATCTATCTTTTTTAATTTCTTACTGGATGTTAAAAAATGCATTCAGATCCGTTCCTGGCACTCGCCCTATTTCATCCCTTGTCTTTGGCATGCTAATGTTACTATCACTCCCTGCACCATGTAACCACAATGACTTTTAAATTATTGTATTCATTGGCCATGGCTGATGATCAAACTACAAATTTACGATGCAGCTGCTGGCTGCAGGTCAACTTATGCCAACTCTGTTGCTCTGCATTTGGTCTCATGCCAATACAATATCACCTGCAATGTTTACTTTCTATCTACCTCATATGATGCTGTGTGAAACCATGATTTCAGCTGTTTCATAGCAGTCTGATGCCAGCTGTGTGTGATGCCGTGTTAAGATGCCACCTCTGCAGCTCACAAGTAGAAGGCCATAGACACGGCCAACCGATTCAGCTCAGATTTGGCAGGTTGCTTGTGTAGAACCTAAAACGAAGGACTCTAAGATATTTTGGGTCAACACCACCGCAATTTTGAGAAAATCACCCCTAAAGTTTATGACGAGCAATCGAATCAAAATTGGAGGAATTGATAGATAATTGTAAATAGAGAATTTTTCATCATCAGGTCCGCAAACGCAAAGTTTTCCAGAAATCAAGGAAAGATACTTTTACAACAGCCGGATCTGTATGCACATGGTAAACGCTTTACGCTGACAGTGCCGATAGCGTAATGACCAAGATAACTGGCTGGCAATCAGAAAACCCGTGATCCAATGTTGAAGAAAAATAGCGGAGGCTATTCTTTTCATTTGTATTTTTCCATATCTCAATTGATAGGGATAGGAGGGGTTAATAAGGTAAGTAAATCAATAAGGAATGATAATAATAATATAGGCAAACAAATTTCCCAAATGCCGTGAGCTAGTAAAGTATTAAACTTTTAAGCCTTGTCACATGAAAACAACTCCGAGTAAGAGTGCTGCGAATTTCTCATGAGGCATCATAGATAGCCAACTGCGAGACGCTTGTTTACAGCAAGGCATGGGACAGAATGCACGTGACGAGAGTTAAGTTGTCCCGATTGTCTGTTCGTCATATCATAGTTGTGAACCTGGAAGAGTGAAGGTGTCCAGCACGAATCCTATGGAAGTCGATGGGAGGGATTTGTTTTCTGTCATGAGGCTGCCATGAACCTTTAGTGATTTTTCCATCGTTAATGCGCCGAATGAAATACGTTTTGTGAATGAATACAGTGTTCTTCTGTAAGTAACATATGGCGAGTACTATGTAGTTTGTAGTAATTAGGTCGTCTGTTTATGCCATAGTAACAAGTTATTGTTTGTTGTGTCATATCTTTCAGGTGCATAATCTGAATAATGGAGGATGTACACCCTTCAAATAGCGCTGTAATATATAGTTGGGAGCCTGCCACAGATGATGGCAAGTGGGAAGTTACCGACGCTGTGTTTTGGTTTGTAAAAGTGTTGTACGAGAGATGCATTATCAATGCACTACCGGAAGCAGGAAGTTCTGTTTCTAGGTGTTCCAGATTGATATAAGCGGATATCATTGAGGAATTTTTGGAGCTGACAGATGAAGTAACAATGAGAATACCTTAAGAGTGGGCTGCAGGTGCAGCGCTTCAATATACGGCCAACAAGAATTTTACGTTTGCTGTGTCATTAGCTTGGGCAAGAAATTTCAAATCAGAGTATAAAATCCGTCAACGGCACGTCACTAAATACGTTTCTCATAAGGAGGTACAAAATATAGAAGATATACAGAAAGTGGCGGCTCTTTTCAGCACGCAAAAGGTGTCACTTACGACCGGTTATAATTGTGATTACGTGATCAACACCGATCAAACAGGATGCGAGTATCGGGTGAATATTAGATGCACATTATCGCATAAGGGAGAAAAACGAACCCTTGTCGCAGTTGGTAGTAAAAACAAACTAACACATTCGTACATGGCGCAGTATGCTATCACAGCTTCTGGAAAAGTGCTGCATAAGGTTTCCCTGTGTTTACAAGAAACGAATGTTACATTTGGTCCTCAGGTTATAGAAGAGGTCAATTGTTTAACCGACTCGTTGATAAATGTTTCCATTACCTGCTCCAAATCTGGGAAACAGACGAATGAGATTTACAGAACATTTATTGAGAATGTTTTAATCCATACGTTTCTGATAACAAGTTTTGTCTAATATTGGATTCCTGGAGTGGATAAATTAATATTATAATATATGATACAATGTTTATGGATGGCGATGGTTCAAATGGCTCTGAGCACTATGGGACCCAACGTCTGACGTCATCAGTCCTCTAGAACTTAGAACTACTTAAACCTAACTAACCCAACGAAATCACACACATCCATGCCCAAGGCAGGATTCGAACATGTAACCATAGTGGTCTCATGTGTCCAGACTGCACTTAGAACCGCATGGCCACTCCGGCCGGCATGGATGGTGAGGGTCAGCTGATGTGCACTAAAAGTAATACCACCTAGCTGCATACCTCTGTGCCAGCCGCGTGATGTTTATTTCTATCACCAGGTTAAAAACTTTATTTCCAGGTTTCAGAATGGCAGTGTGCTTCTGGAACCCCAGTGGGAATTGCCACAACCGCACGGATGCAATAACTATTCACAGCATAATTCATAACCAACTTTCAGCACCAATGTTTCAGGCAATGATATTGTATGTGTGGTACCCATCAAAATTAATTCCCGAAAAAGACATTTTTTTAAACGTAAACCAAATTTGTTTTCCCCCAGCTCTTTAGAGGAAACAGAGTAGCTGTCCTAAGATAGCATTAATTAGCTCTTCTTGGTGCCACGAGTATATTTGTTTCGAATGTTCATATGACAAGTACCATCCATCTAGTTGTTCAAAGAAAAGTGAGGACACATAACAGTGACTGGAAGAGCCATTGTAAAGTGACCTGGAGTAACATTTTAGTTGTTTACTAGCCCAAGAGGTTTGAGAAATTTATTTGCCTAACTTCTTATTATCATTCCTGATTGATTTACTTACCTTATTAACCCCTCCTATCCCTATCAGTTGAGATATGGAAAAATACAAACGAAAAGAATTACATCCGCTAGGTTTCTTCGAGATTCGAACCCGGGTTTTATTCCCAACCAGTTACCTTGGCAGTTGCGCTATTTTTTTGGTGCAATCTTTATTGAGCAAACTAACAGTGCGCACACACACACACACACACACACACCACACACACACACACACACACACACACACACACACACACACACACACACACACACACACACACACACACACATATATATATATATATATATATATATATATATATATATACAGTTCAACAGTTCCTCAAGGTAACATTTAAACATATACAAATGATTGTTAGTTAAACAAAAATATTAGAATAACTTTGAATACAACAAAATATAACATATTCTGCCTTCTTCCTTCCTTTTTTCAATAACCTTTATTGAACAAACTAACAGTATATATATATATATATATATATATATATATATATATACTCCTGGAAATGGAAAAAAGAACACATTGACACCGGTGTGTCAGACCCACCATACTTGCTCCGGACACTGCGAGAGGGCTGTACAAGCAATGATCACACGCACGGCACAGCGGACACACCAGGAACCGCGGTGTTGGCCGTCGAATGGCGCTAGCTGCGCAGCATTTGTGCACCGCCGCCGTCAGTGTCAGCCAGTTTGCTGTGGCATACGGAGCTCCATCGCAGTCTTTAACACTGGTAGCATGCCACGACAGCGTGGACGTGAACCGTATGTGCAGTTGACGGACTTTGAGCGAGGGCGTATAGTGGGCATGCGGGAGGCCGGGTGGACGTACCACCGAATTGCTCAACACGTGGGGCGTGAGGTCTCCACAGTACATCGATGTTGTCGCCAGTGGTCGGCGGAAGGTGCACGTACCTGTTGACCTGGGACCGGACCACAGCGACGCACGGATGCACGCCAAGACCGTAGGATCCTACGCAGTGCCGTAGGGGACCGCACCGCCACTTCCCAGCAAATTAGGGACACTGTTGCTCCTGGGGTATCGGCGAGGACCATTCGCAACCGTCTCCATGAAGCTGTGCTATGGTCCCGCACACCGTTAGGCCGTCTTCCGCTCACGCCCCAACATCGTGCAGCCCACCTCCAGTGGTGTCGCGACAGGCGTGAATGGAGGGACGAATGGAGACGTGTCGTCTTCAGCGATGAGAGTCGCTTCTGCCTTGGTGCCAATGATGGTCGTATGCGTGTTTGGCGCTGTGCAGGTGAGCGCCACAATGAGGACTGCATACGACTGAGGCACACAGGGCCAACACCCGGCATCATGGTGTGGGGAGCGATCTCCTACACTGGCCGTACACCACTGGTGATCGTCGAGGGGACACTGAATAGTGCACGGTACATCCAAACCGTCATCGAACCCATCGTTCTACCATTCTTAGACCGGCAAGGGAACTTGCTGTTCCAACAGGACAATGCACGTCCGCATGTATCCCGTGCCACCCAACATGCTCTAGAAGGTGTAAGTCAACTACCCTGGCCAGCAAGATCTCCGGATCTGTCCCCCATTGAGCATGTTTGGGACTGGATGAAGAGTCGTCTCACGCGGTCTGCACGTCCAGCACGAACGCTGGTCCAACTGAGGCGCCAGGTGGAAATGGCATGGCAAGCCATCCCACAGGACTACATCCAGCATCTCTACGATCGTCTCCATGGGAGAATAGGAGCCTGCATTGCTGCGAAAGGTGGATATACACTGTACTAGTGCCGACATTGTGCGTGCTCTGTTGCCTGTGTCTATGTGCCTGTGGTTCTGTCAGTGTGATCATGTGATGTCTCTGACCCCAGGAATGTGTCAGTAAAGTTTCCCCTTCCTGGGACAATGAATTCACGGTGTTCTTATTTCAATTTCCAGGAGTGTGTGTGTGTATATATATATATATATATATATATATATAGTTCAACAGTTCTTCAAGGTAGCATTTAAACATATACAAATGTTTGTTAGTTAAACAAAAATATTAGAATAACTTTGAATACAACAAAATATAACATATTCTGCCTTCTTCCTTTCTTTTTTTTTCAATAACCTTTATTGAACAATCTAACAGTACATATATATATATACAACGCAAGAGCTCTTCAGGGTACCATTGAAACAGACACAAATGATTGATAGTTAAACGAAAAATTTTAGAGAAACATTAAATACATCAAAATATGACATTCTGCTTTTTTTTTTTTTTTTTTTTTTTTTTCTTTTTTTTGCTCGATGTATGAGAACGTGGGTAAGGGTGTTGAATCATGTGATGGATAGGCATGGCACACCCCAACTTTGAGGGGGGTCAAGGAAGACGCTGCAGAGATAACTGGCAAATGTTTGTTGGTAAGATGGTTTTTGGGTGAGGGAGCTATGCGTGGTCACAACTTTGTACCAGGAGTCAAGGACTGTATGCAAACCACTCTGAAAGAGATATTCTAAAGCCTGTCCTCGAAACCAGATAAGTGTATGGTGCTTAGCAAGAGGGTAGTGAAATGTCTGTGGCAACAACAAGAAATCTGCGGTTACTGTTTATGGCGGGGTATGGAGGTAAAAGCCCACGATTCATTGGATGAGGAACCATATGTTTCGTTTCAGGGGGCACATAAGACGGTGTTCGTCGGTGTCTCTGAGCTGACAGTCAGGGCAGAGTGGGGAGAAGGCCAGTTCTATGTGATAAAGTCGAGTATTAGTCGCGAATTTGCTATAGACTAAAACATACCAGAGTGCAGCCACAGATGACGGTAAAAAGGGTGCACGCACAACCCCCAATCCGTACGCCAGTTAATGTTAGGGAGTTGTAGCACCATGGGGTCGCAAGGGTTGGACAGCATAAACAAACGATAATAATCTTTTGTATGGGGGGACGGGTGACTGGAAGATCGGCCCGAATTTAGCTGAGATCTATTAAACAATTGGTGATGTGGTACAATAATGGAGAAATAGGTGCCACATTGAGTGGTGGATCGAAAGAAGCTGGTCGGAGGATATCTAAGAGACTGTGTGTTAAGGACGGGACCCCCCTGCCAGTGCTGCAACACAGTATGGACAAAGAGTGCAGAAGATCATGCCCGCATGTTGACGAGTCCGAGGCCACCTTTTGCAGGAGGCAGTGTTAGTGTTGTAGTGGACTTTGAAAGGTGCCCCTGCTGACACGAAATATCCATAGGCTGAATGGATGCGGCGGCCAAGGAGTAACGGCATTGGGAGGATCTGGCGACGTGTAGCAGTTTAGGGGCGACATACATGTTGACATAGGACACATGTTGGAGTTGGTTTAAGTTACGGTGGACTTGACGGACATGGTTCCAAATTGACCACAACAGCTGCCGGTAAGCGAGGGCCATTGTGTGGTATGTGGAGCTCGTAAATTCGAATCCCAAATAACAAAGTAGGTACTGACTGGGAGTGGGGTCAGCACCATGGCCGGGAGGCCGTTCCCAATGTGCATCACAGTCGATTTATGGAAATTAAGAATGCTACCAGAAAGACGTCCATACTGGTGGATCCATTGAATGGCATCATTCAATTCTGTGGAGGAGCGGGTGAGGAAGAGGAGGTCGTTTGCATAAGCCCTGCAGTGAAAGGTGCAGTCACGTAAAGTGAGACCCTGCAGTCTAGAGGGTAAGACCAGTGATGAGGGGCTCAAGTGCAATGGCATATAGTAAAGTAGACATACGGCATCCTTGACACACAGAGTGGCGTATAGGAATCGGTCCTACGAGCCTCCCATTGACTTGTACCATCGAGATCGTGGGAAGTAGTAACCGGTGAATGGCATCGAAAAAAAGTAATGGGAACCCCATACGTGTCACCACCATGAGGAGGAATGGGTGTCGAATGCTATCAAAGGCACTCATGAAATCGATGGATACCAGTGCTGCACGAAGATGACAAACTGCCACCAGAGCGATGAGGTCGTGGTATTCTCCTAGGGCTGTTTGTAAGGTGGCCCCACAATCACATGCAGTCTGCTCCACTGAAAGGACCAGAGGTAAGATGGTGCGTATGCGCAATGGTAAGAGGCGTGCATAGATTTTAGAGTCTGCATTCATCAATGAAAGGGGTCGATATACAGAGACATGAGACCCTCCCTTCAGCTTAGGCACAGGTAGAAGAATGCCAGTGACGAATTTAGGTGGAATTCGGAAGGACGGAGTAAAGAGTTCCTGAACCATTTCCATCCAGCGAGGAAGCATTAACGTGGTGAACACCCAGTAAAGCTCCACGGGTAGACCATCTGGTCCTGGTGATTTGCTCTTGGCTCCCTTGTTGAGCGCATCTACCACCTCTTCTGCGGTGATTGCAGACATCATGGATGTTGACCCTGCTATGGTGAGGGTCTGATCAGGAGAAGGATGGAGATCATCAGGAATTGGCGTTGCCATCAGTTCATTATCATAAAATTGGCGATAAAGTTCAGCAAAGGCAGACACCACTGCCGCCTGTGTTGTGTAGTGAACACCATTGCAGGTCATGATGTTGGGGACGAAAAGTCTACGTCGACGACGATGGTCGGAAGCAGCATGGTTTGTGGATGGTGTTTCGTTGTGGAGGAGGTCCTGTTGTAGGGAACGCACCATGACACCATGCAGTCGTGCATGTTGGAGAGAGAGGAGCCGGGATTTAGCACGTTGTCATTCCCTATGGGTTTCAGGTGATGGAGGGAGCGCATCGAGCTCACGGAGGACTGCGTAGTGAAAATTTATGGTGTCTCGATGTCATGCTGCTGCTTTCTTGCCACATTGCATGAAGACCTTTCTGATCGCAGGTTTGGCACATTTGACCCACCAATGGAACGTGGATGTGTACTGCACAAGGTGTCTTTTGCAGGACGCCCATGTAGTGGCAATACATTGTCGGCAGTGTGGATCATTAAGGAGGGAGGTACTAAGCTTCCAGTAACCTCTGCTGCGCCATACTGACTGTGGTGGCAAAGCCAGGGAGCAAATGACGGTGTAATGGTCCGAAAATGCAAGGGACCATCGTTCAGCTTGGGCGACTTCGTTGCCAAAGTGGGCAGAGACATAAAACCAATCCAGTCTGCTCGCAGAAAGTGATGTATAACGGGTAAAACAGGGGGTATTGCCATGAATTATCTTCCAATCGTCCAGTAGATGAAAATCTTCGATTAAGGTGAGCAGTGCCGGGCATGGCGAATAACCAGGCATTTGGTCCTGCGGATGGAGTATGCAGCTGAAATCGACTCCCATGATAAGGCGATCATAGAGCCAGAAAACAGGGGCGCCACGTCATGCCTGAAAAAAGTGGACCGATGCCGACGGTTCATGGAGCCAGACGGAGCGTAAATATTCATGACACGAATGTTGAAGATGGTAACAGCCATGCCCCTTCTAGAGGGAAGGATTGTCATGTCCTTGAGTGGGATTCCTTCGCATATGTAGAAAGCCACTCCACGCCATGATTGATCACATGTAAATGTGTACGAGTCGTAGCCATAGACCGGTGGTAGTGTGGCAATGTGTACTCCCTGAAGAAGGGCAATGTCGATGACAGAGGCCCAAAGCATGTCACATAGGAGCTGCAGCTTGCGTGCAGTGCCGATCACGTTGGTGTTCAGTGTGGCCGACCGGTACGTTTGTTTCCATGGTGGTGGACTCGCATCTACCATCACCAAGGGAAGTATGAGGAGGCCACTGACAGGAAGTCCTGTCCCATCTGCTGCAGTGCTTCGCTTTTGATGTTAACAAGCAGCCTCATCCGGCGGAGGAAACTCATCCGGAGGAGGGGGCGTACCTTCCTCAAAGTCGACGGCCCATGCTCCTGTGCCGTGGGTCTGTCCAGGGTCCATGGGAACTGCGTTGTGGTGAGAGAGACCTGGAATTGTCGGCGGGGATGCAGGCGTCTCAACCTGTGTACCGTTCATTATATTGAGCGTGGCGAACTTCGTGAAAGCCGTCTGCCGACCTCCGCGTGGAAGTGTCGGCCAGTTGGGTGTCGTCTTCGTCGTCGCAGGTGGCGACGCTTTGAGAACCCGTGGGTGAACGGCGGTGGCGTTTACGCTTACGTGGAGAGCGTTGTTAGCGCACGTGTTCCTCAGTGTCGGACGATGGCAAGGAGGAGCGTTGACCTGAAGGCGTCGGTGGGTACAATGAAATTGTGAAACAGGTGATGTGAAGAAGTAGTGGTCTACTCAGCGTCTGGTGCAGGACTGTGTTTGGCGGCAATGTTGTCAGGTGGGACGTCTGCACGATCTGTAGGTGACTGGGATGGTGGAACGTGCCGATCGGAATGACCGGGTGATGGACTGGATGAAATTGTAGATGTGGCAAGAGCCGCTGCATAAGTGACCGGTAGGGCGGTCATCATGGGTGTGGCGGACGCTTCTGACAACAGGAGCTGTGCACTGCATCGTTGAATGCATTCAGACTGTAGATGACTAACTTTCCCGCAACCAGAACAGGTCTGAGGTTGGCCGTCTTACATTATAATGGCACGGCAGCCTCCGATACGTAGATAGGAAGGCACGTGTTTCTGCAACTCGATGTGGACCTGTCTAACCGTTTAAAATGCGATGGGTCTGAAACTGTACCCAACGTTGCCATAGGGACGGAGAGCCTCGATAACGACGTCTGCAGGTAGGTCGAATGGCAGTTCGAAGATCCTTATCGTTCGTGTGCCGAGACCTGAGTGATCGACTGTAACGGATCCGACGTTGCCGTCGGAATGACAGAAGCGCAGTCCACATTTTGCCTCTTGAAGCACCTTGTCGCACGGAGGATCGTTGATCATTTTGACGTAGACGGTACTGTTAACTATGGTCGAGTGGATAACAATTAGATCCGTTGGTGGTATTTTAACTTCATCGCGAATAAATCGTTCTGCCTCCAGAGCCTTGGGTCGGGCGAAGTCGGAACAACAGTTGAAACTTAATGTCTTCTTCCAACAGTTGTGCGCCATGATGGTCTAGAAGGAAAACGGCACTTACAGCGGCCGAAGTAAACTCAAACACACTGTGCGCACCTCGCCCACAGCGCACTGGCGCGTGACCTCTCAGCACTGCCGGCAGCAGACTGCTATCTGCGCTGTTGGCGAAAAGCATTTATCATGTGGGTATGGAAGCCGCAGTTCTAAAATTTCTCACCTCGATTTCTGGAGAAGTATGCGTCTTCGGACCTCATACCTTATGATGAAAAATGCTCTATTTACAGTTATCTATTGATCCCACCAATTTTGAGTCGATTGCTCGTCATAACCTTTAGGGGTGATTTTCTCAAAACCGCGTGGGTGTTGACCCAAAATTTCTTCCTTCGTTTTAGGTTGTACACAAGTGACCTGGAAAATTTGAGCTGAATCGGTTAGCCGTGTCTGAGTACTTCCCCTTGTAAGACATGTATCAGTCACAGTGTAAGAAAAACGATGTACAAAACTTCATTACGAGTTGGCACTACACGATAACGCACTCTGCTGGCTTTACTAACAAAACTATGCAGGAGTTTCAAAAGTTATCATTCACGCACTTATTCTTCTGACCTTACGCCCTCAAATGTTTACCTTCCTAGGGCCATATCGATGAACAGTTCTCTCTGGTTTGACAACATCTTTACCTCAGATCCATTAGCTTTCTACAGGCAGGGAATCGATAAACTGCCTTAGCGTTTAAGACCGTTTTAAAAAAAGCAAGAAAAGATACTGTTGATGATTAATTTCCCTCTGATATTTACTACTGTGGTCAGTTAAGTAACGGAAAACGCTTTTAAAATACACGCTGTGCTAATTCACATGAAATTCAGATTACCACGATATCTGTAGGATGAAAGTCTATTTCAATAAAACATAAGGTATCTGTGCCAAATCAGCACAAATTAGAATGATATTACTCATTCTGGATTTAGAAACAGTTGGACCATGGTCATTATCCACTCACAGCATGAGAAGGGGGATGAGAGCAATCTGGACAACTACAGAGGACTCTGTCCTAGACAGCCCATACAAAATTTTATCCAAGATCCTATATGGAAGAGTGAAGGAACATTTAGAATAGGAGTTAGGGAAAAAGCAGGGAGCTTTCAGACCACAGAAAAGCTATGCAGAGTAGAGCATTACTTTAAAATTGATTAAGGCTTGCTTCCAGAAACAACAAAGAAACTTGGACTCTACAAAAATTAATTCAACTAATAGGACTTACTCTAACCTATACCAAATAGAGAGTGAAGTTTAAAAGAAATTTATGAACTATTCCTCATACAAACAGGCTTAAGACAAGCTGACTGTCTGTCACCACTGTTCTGCAACTGTGCATTGGAATACATAATGGGAAAATGGTACAATGATAACTCAAAGAACACAAGATTTGGAAATGTAAAAAATGATGTAAGTTTAAACTGCTTGGGATTTGTTGATGATCTTGCTCTCTTAGCCCACAGTGTTGAAGAAACCAGGTAAAAAGTTAAATCACTACAAGAAATAGCACAGAAAACTGGCCTTAGAATATTATTTGAAAGAACAGAGATGATGCTAGGTGACCCACCACTTGCGAACAAAATTACAACAGAAGAACAGGAGATGAAGACTACTGATAAATTTAAATAATTAGGTGAAATTCTAACATACAGACCAAATGAGAAACCAAAATGGCAAAACAGGACAAAAAGTGAACAAAGCAAATTATTACAAAAAAGACAACAAAAAAAAAAACTATCCGCAGAGGCAAAATTGAAATGTTGCAAAACTGCCACACATCCACAAATAACATATACAGCTAAAAACTATATTCAAAACAACTAATATAGCAGAAATTGACTAAATACTAAAGACAGAAAGGAGAAAATTAGAACATGAATAAATAAACCATATCAGGTACATGGGTATTAGAGAATAGTTTAAAATTAGACATTATACAAGAAAATAGAAGCAGTAATGAGAACAATCAGGAAGAAATATATCTTATTCTTTGGACATCTAATGAGAACATCAGAAAACAGAATTAGTAAGGGCATAATAAAAAATTGTGGAATAGTATGAGAAACATCATATGGCCCACATAAATTAAAGAAGTTATAAGAGAACTCTAAATCACAGTAGATGACCTAAAAAACATAACAGAGAAAACATGAGCACTGCAAGTTGCGCAAACCAGACAACAAACAAAGATCAGTAAAATGACTACAGGAAGATTGATCTCTGATGAAGAAAGAAAAAAAAATCTGAAGGAATGACAAAATATTTGGCAGAAAGAGGAGCAAAACACCCTTCACGTAATAACAAACTGAAATAATCCTTGTATAACAATTGTACTACTGAACTGTCTTAGTTAATTATTACTGGACGGAACTGCATTACTGATTAGCAACAACATGTATCTATAACTGTTAAGTATGGTCCAACAAAGGTCATAAACTAAAAAATAAAAATAAATAAAACCTCACACAAATGGAAACTGGTCCTAAGGTGACCAGTTATAGCACAGATTGAATATAACATTATTAAATCAAGTAAAGTCATGTTGAGAGCATTATGGAAACAGCTGAATCCAACAGGCTAAACAGTCATCTGTGATGGAGGAAGAACTATGTCCGTTTTGTGATCGCAATGCAAGAATTATTCTCCAGCTCAAAATATTTCAGAGTTCAGCATAATGATTTACACAATAACCTGTGAGAGTCAATGAGTTTGAACTCATACTCTGTCTATTCTAAGTAGGAAAAAGTAATTGAAAAGTTAAAGTTCAGCAATGGTGCACATTAAGACTGTGCAAAAGCATTGTAGTGGCTCTTTGCTGCCAGGAGTCAATCATCCACATGACAAAATATCTTGCTAAACCACAGGCACTTCAGTTTTCTTCAGGGACTCACATGAAAGTGTGCAAAGTCATTCCCTTGAGTGTGTCACTCAAAAAGTATCTGTCTCTACTTGACTCTAGTAGTGTTCTACCACTGTCTACTTCTCCACTGACTGAAGACCATCACCAACAAAAATATATTATTCTTATGTTCTACAGACATGGTTATGACTCAACTTGACTACTTTCTGTATTAAACTAATATATTGTAACAATATTCAAATAAAATAAATGTTATAAACATAAGATCATATGCAGACTATTTACAATCAATATAAATAAAGGTTTATAATAGAGGGAAACATTCAGATGGGAAAAATGTATCTAAAAACAAAGATGATGTGACCTACCAAACGAAAGTGCTGGCAGGTTGATAGACACACAAACATACACACAAAATTCAAGCTTTCGCAACCAACGGTTGCTTCATCAGGAAAGAGGGAAGGAGAGGGAAAGACGAAAGGATAAGGGTTTTAAGGGAGAGGGTAAGGAGTCATTCCAATCCTGGGAGCAGAAACACTTACCTTAGGGGGAAAAAAGGACAGGTATACACTCGCACACACACACATACCCATCCGCACATACACAGACACAAGCAGACATCTGTAAAGGCAAAGAGTTTGGGCAGCGATGTCAGTCGAGGCGGAAGTACAGAGGCAAAGATGTTGTTGAAAGACAGGTGAGGTATGAGCGGCGGCAAATTGAAATTAGAAATTAGTGGAGATTGAAGCCTGGCGGGTAACGAGAAGAGAGGATATACTGAAGGGCAAGTTCCCATCATCGGAGTTCTGACAGATTGGCGTTAGTGGGAAGTATCCAGATAACCCGGACAGTGTAACACTGTGCCAAGATGTGCTGACCGTGCACCAAGGCATGTTTAGCCACAGGGTGATCCTCATTACCAACAAACACTGTCTGCCTGTGTCCATTCATGCGAATGGACAGTTTGTTGCTGGTCATTCCCACATAGAAAGCTTCACAGTGTAGGCAAGTCAGTTGGTAAATCACATGGGTGCTTTCACACGTGGCTCTGCCTTTGATCATGTACACCTTCCGGGTTACAGGACTGGAGTAGGTGGTGGTGGGAGGGTGCATGGGACAGGTTTTACACCAGGGGCGGTTACAAGGGTAGGAGCCAGAGGGTAGGGAAGGTGGTTTGGGGATTTCATAGGGATGAACTAAGAGGTTACGAAGGTTAGGTGGACGGCGGAAAGACACTCTTGGTGGAGTGGGGAGGATTTCATGAAGGATGGATCTCATTTCAGGGCAGGATTTGAGGAAGTCGTATCCCTGTTGGAGAGCCATATTCAGAGTCTGATCCAGTCCCGGAAAGTATCCTGTCACAAGTGAGGCACTTTTGTGGTTCTTCTGTGGGAGGTTCTGGGCTTGAGGGGATTAGGAAGTGGCTCTGGTTATTTGCTTCTGTACCAGGTTGGGAGGGTAGTTGCGGGATGCAAAAGCTGTTCTCAGATTGTTGGTGTAATGGTTCAGGGATTCCGGACTGGAGCAGATTCGTTTGCCATGAAGACCTAGGCTGTAGGGAAGGGACCATTTGATGTGGAATGGGTGGCAGCTGTCATAATGGAAGTACTGTTGCTTGTTGGTGGGTTTGATGTGGACGGACGTGTGAAGCTGGCCATTTGACAGGTGGAGGTCAACGTCAAGGAAAGTGGCATGGGATTTGGAGTAGGACCAGGTGAATCTGATGGAACCAAAGGAGTTGAGGTTGGAGAGTAAATTCTGGAGTTCTTCTTCACTGTGAGTCCAGATCATGAAAATGTCATCAATAAATATGTACCAAACTTTGGGTTGGCAGGCCTGGGTAACCAAGAAGGCTTCCTCTAAGTGACCCATTAATAGGTTGGCATACGAGGGGGCCATCCTGGTACCCGTGGCTGTTCCCTTTAATTGTTGGAACAAGAACAAAACTTAGTTAAATATTGTTTCAACAATTATTTACACTGATCAGCCACAACATTATAAGCACTGACCTAATATCAATATAAACCAGTAGAGTCAATAGCAGCACCACATAGTGAGGAATGACTGGAAGTCAGATACATGCATGATGCATGTTATAACAGTGAGCCTGCTGTTTGTGTGTAGAATGGGGAAGGCACATAATCTGCCTGTGTCTGACCAAGGACAGAGTGTGATGGCCTGCAGGACAGGCATGTGAATTTCTGAAACTGTATGACTTGTCAGCTGTTTGAGGTGTTCTGTGTTGGGTGACTTCAACATGTGACAAAACCAGGGTGAAACCATATCCAAACATCATGGTGTTGGGTGGCCACACTTCATTACAGATGTCAGATGTTGTATCCTGGGCAGAATGGTAAAATAGAACTGTGGTGGAAGCAACATCAGCCTTCAATGCTGGGCAGAGTACAAGTGTGTCTGAACACAGAGTGCATTGAACATTCATAATAATGGGCCTCTGGAGATGGTGATCCATGGTTGTGATAAAGTTAACACATTGGTGCAGTGACAGAACATTACATGGTCTGATGAATCTTGATACCTTCATCATCATGTCAATGGGAGAGCACAAATCCATCATCATCCAGGGGAGCAGCTCCTTGACGTCTGTACTATGGGGCGGAGACAAGCTAGCAGTGGCTCCATTATGCTCTGTGGAGCATTCATTTGGATACCCATGGGTCCAGTGGAGCTTGTGCAAGGCGCCATGATGGCCAAGGAGTATCAAACACTGGTTGCAGACCATGTACACCTCTTCATGACAATCATGTTTCCGGGCAGCAGTGGCAGTTTTCAACAAGATAATGTCACAAGGCCAGGAATGTGTTGGAGTGGTTTGAGGAACACAGTGGTGAGTTCCAGTTAATGTGCTGGTCCAGATCTGAACCTGAACGAACACATCTGGATGTTACTGAACATGGCATCAGAGCTCATCGTCCCTCCCTCTCCCCAGAATCTACAGGAATTAGGTGACTTGTGGGTGTAGATGTGGTGCCAACTCCCTCTAGTGACCTACCAAAGCCTCACTGTTCCCTTGTCATGATGTGTTGCTGCTGTTATCTGTGCCAAAGTTGGGCATACTGGCTATCAGGTAGGTGGTCATAATGTTCTGGCTGATCAGTGTATGTCTAGTCTACTTGATACAAGTGCCTTTTGGCAGTCTTATTGGTAGTGGTGTCAGCTAACATATGTGTCTGGCCACTTCTTAAATTACTATGGTTTTCTAATATCAATTGTAATCAATGTTTAAATCAAGGCACTGTCAAGATTAGAAACATTTTCATTAAATAACTACACATGTTTGACATGTGTGACTAGATATGAGGCATTCATGCTGTATTCAGTTGCTGTGTTATTGTGGATTATATGATGTTCTGACAAATATTTTGCCTAAAGAAAAAGATAGAAAACATAATAAATGAATAAATAAAATAGACACAGGTACAAAGCTTCCCGGATGATATATCAAATGCAATCAATATTTAAATAAATGTACTGGCAAAACTAGTAAAATATTTACTAAATAACTACACAAATGTGCCAAGGTATGAGATATTTATGCTGCATTCAGCTTCTATGTTATTGTGGAAGATATGCTATTCCGACAAACAGTTACAAAAAGAAAAACATATAAAACTTAATATATCAAGAAATGAGATACACACAGATATACAACATTCAGGGATGATGGCTACAGTGTAATGCTGTCATCTGAGATACCATTTGTTGATATCACATGAAGCAAGATACCATTTGTTGATATCACATGAAACAATTAAAAACTGTTCATTCTAAGGTTCATTGTGAAAACATTTAGCTACTGTAAAACATTAAGTTCTGTACTTTTTAGGTTAGTGAAATTATTACCTATGATAATATGATGTCACTATATCCCAACATGGACACAAATGGTACAAAAGTGTTGCCACAGTTTTTGATATGGCTATACATGCTAAGAATGCCTGATCTGGGACTTAGCCATTTCCCATGCAAACAGTTTAGTTATGTTGACTGTATATTAGGGAGCTACTATATGAGACAGAGCAGTGATTAAGGCAGTATCAACATATTCAGAAGGATGGTGTTTCTTCTCTCTAATCACTCTGGTTTAGGTTTTATGTGGTTTTCCTAAACAGTTTTTGGCAAATTGTGGGATGGTTTCTTGATGAATGCCATGTCTAACCACCTCTCCTATCCTCATGAAGTATATGTATAAATTCAATGTGTTTGTATACTTTGAGCTATTTATTTTCATTGTATAACAATGTCAAGTCCAATATCATTCTAAATTATCACTGGATGAATAAATACATAAATAAATGTTTTGGAAGTTCCTGTTAATATGGCCTTTCTTGGTTCCATTATCTCAGTAAAAATCTGAATAGGTAGTCGGAATTCAACCTGGATCCATGTGGACTGAAAGTAGCAGTGCTAACCATTTGACTGTAGAGGCAATGGTTCCAATTTTTACAATTTTATATAAATCTACTTCCACAGAAAATTCCAGAAAATTGGATTGATGTCAATTCCTGAAATCACATTCCAAAATTGTTTATTTTGGAAATGTCAGATGAATAATGTTCATAACTACATCAATATCTAGAGTAAATGTTAAAAATAAAATTAGTTCACAAATTAAAAGTAAATTAGAGTTTTCTGAAATTAATTGTTGAAGTAACTCATCTGATAAAGTTCTATGGGGAAAATAAATTTAACAATGATTAAATTGATTAAAAGATTATTTTCATTTTCTGTAGAACATATTTGTGCACCTGGATTCATGCAAAATTGTAATTTTTATTCAAGAGTTTAGTTAGTCATATGTAGTAATTATGGTGTGTGACATTGCGATTGCCATACCTCGTTTATAATAGAGTGGCAGATCATGCCATTCAGCTTAATTTAGTCCAATATAGTTTATGCTGAAAGGTGGTTAGTATTCGTTGGGCCTTCAGTCCATTCTACTCTGAAATATATTCTGTCAAGACTGATCTACTTAATGACTTTTGTCAATACAGTGAAGACAAAACCAGAATAAAGGGCACATCATTAGATTAATTAGAGTGCTACTATAACAACAGTATGTCCCTGATAGCTTAGTGTGGGTTAGGATTCTCTGTTGGGGGACAATGATGAGCAGCTGAACAAGGTCCAATGACAGTTGCCATGAGGTCTTTTTTCAGGTTTCACTACAATCATTAGTTGGAGGGGTGGAGAATATGACAGCATCTCCCAAGAGGTGACAGCCTCCAGCTGCTGACTGAATGTTCTGCTGCTCAGCAGTTGGTGCTATGTCATCAGGTTCATGAGTTTCCTAGGTGCACTGAGTGAGGGCAGCAGTGGCAGCTGTAGAGACGTTGAATTGCATTATGCTTCCTGGCTCTGAGGGTAGCAGTCATCTGTTGATGTCCCAGTAGGGGCAGAGATGACTGGACCCTGGTGTAGCTCTCTCAGGATGGTAGCGGAGTGTGGAGCTGCCACTGGTGTGCAGAGGATTAGACAATAGGCTGCGGTTTTGGTCTGATCTGTGCCATTGGCATGGCATTAAGTAACACAGGTTCAATGCCGTGTCACAGCCCAGCTGTTCGATGATTGCAAGATGGTTTGGGTGTCTTCAAATACTACTTCTCCATGCTGATTTCTGCTTTTTACCATAGTTAGTGTGTCATAACAAACCATTTGGAAGGTGTTGGTGACCTCCAGGCTGTCATAACTGGGTGTCAGTACTCCTGCAGGCTGCATCACAGGTCGGCAGCAAGTATCATCTGTCATCACCATTTTGTTGGGAAGTCACTGACCATGCAGCTGTGATTGACTTGGTGGTGCCATGATTTTGTCATGACACTCTTCTTCCAATACCAAGAATCGTTTGTACCTTTATCCCTTTACACTCCTCCCTGCCATGAAGAAAATTCACCCTCAGATTTTACTGAAATCAAAACATTAATCTTTTACACCTATGTACAGTTTGGGTTATTTCCTCCACTTATGGTGTCATATTGTACAGTAGTTGCCTGACCTCACTAGAACTTATCTCTACACAGAGATCTTTGTACATAGTGCACATTGTCCTTCATCACACTGCTTGTGGTTGGTGCTGTTGCAACTAGTTTGAACACACAGGTTGATGGCTGGCAGGGATGTATTTGGTCTACTTTCCATTTGAGTTGGTACTATATGACATCAGTTACTGTGAAAATTGTACAAATAGATGAGGCTGAAGGTCCTATACCTACTAGTCACTGCTGATGTGCACTGCAGTGCTTTTTTATTTACTCTAACAGGTATTCCATTGACTTGTGGTCATACTGTGTGGCTAACATTTCATCAATGGAGCTGAGCAGTGTTGGGTCTAATGTATTATTTAGGATGGCTATGCTTCCTGTGGGTAAAACCTCAAGGAGTAGATCAGGTACATAAAACAAAATGTGCATTACATTCAGATGGAACTGTCTGATGTTACACTTCGTCTTGCATATATCAATTGAATAAGAAAAAAGTCTGTTCCCATAATTCTAAAAGTCTGTGACTAACATGTATATGAATACACACTTGGCTCCAGTGACAATCTACATACATTTCAAACCTGCTTAGAATAAACAGCTACTTCATCATCAACTTAATGTGCAACATGCACTCTTCACAATATAATTAACTTTTTCCACTATGCACATTTTCTGTTAGCCCAAGTTATAAAATTCAACTGCCATTAGTAATAGTGAAGGTATAGTTTCACCCAAAATTACTTCAGCCTGTAACTTACAGAAAATATTTGCCATGTATTCACCTGGAAATGTATGGAAAAAAGTAATAAGCTCCTATGGGACCAAACTGCTGAGGCTTACACACCACTTAATCTAACTTTAATCTAGCTTAAACTAACTTTCACCAATGACAACACACACCCTCCCATGCCTGAAGGAGGACTCAAACCTCAAGGGGGCGGAGTGGAGGGGGGGGGGGGGGGGGGGGGGGTTGTTCCACAAAAACACATACAATCTATGGCATCCACAGTTATCATGCCATTTTCTATTTGCCCTATTATTCCTTTATTCCTGCTCATGGCCTAACTGCGCAGTGATGTATTGGGATGATTACAGAACTCTCTCACTTTTCTTGCCTAATCTTTCCCTTTTTCTCCAGATGCTTCCCTTCCCTCTTTTGAAGATACTGCTAACAATGGGGGCAGCATTTCCGTGCATCTCTTAAATGTATAAATTGGAATGACGTGGACTACTGGGGGGTGGGGAATGAGTCAGGAATTGTAGCTAGACGTTAGTAGGTGACATGAATTCTGTAACCACAAAAGGGTCTTTATAATGTGTCACAAGCTTCTTACTTTTTTCCTTTGGGTACATATGGGTTGCTTGTCATAACCCATTGACCTATATGATTTCTAAGTAACAGTATTTTCTTATTATGGTCATATCTTGTCATTGCAAAGCTTTGGTTTACATCTCTGTCAACCATTACCAAGTACAGTAGTGCCCCAGTAATTTGATCTCTGGTATTTTGAGGTTCCCTGTAATTCAACCTGGTCCTAAGAACATTAAAATTTTACGTAAAACTATAGTAAAAATCTGTTTCATACTTTCTCCACTTTTATACTTTATGCACTTTCAAATGTGTTTCATTTTGAACTTTCTTTCAGTTTTCCATGTACAATACAGGTATAACAGTCCCTCTTAGGGTTCCTATCCATAATGCCTGGAAATAACCTTGGCCTCAGACTGCTAATGCATTTCTGTAACAGATGGACAGGTACCATTAGGTTTAGAGGAGTGCACATACTCATTCTTTATAGAGTCTTCACTAATTGGGACCACCATGACAATCAGTTGTACAGTGTGTACTATCCTTCTTATTACTCATATTATTGTGGATACTCAGCACAGTGAACATTAAAATACACTGCACCAAAGTAACAATCCAGTACACATTTTACACCATTGGTTGACTATTGTTGTGTAGTAACATCTTTACTGCAGTGAGCCCACCTGTTCATGTTAATTTTAAAGTGTTGTATGTGTGTACATAGTACTGTACATGTGTAACTGTGTGTATCTTAATGTTTTAATTCATACATTACAATGAGTGGTACAAGTAAGAGAGAATTTGTGCCCTTGAATGTGAAACTGGAGGCTTTGAAAAGACTAGACAAAGGAAAAACATTTAAAAAAACTTGCTGCTGAGTGTGGAGGCAGTAAAGTGACAGCTGGAGATTGGCATAGGAACAGAGACAAAATTGAGAAGCTTTCATCTAACAAGTGTTCCATTTTGTCATTAGAATAGAAGTCAATGAAGAATATGAGTGTGAAAAAATAAGTGAAGCTCTGTTCATTTGCTTTACTCAACAAAGACACAAAAGAAATCCAATTTCGGGGCCAATTCTGCAAGAAAAATCTATTTTTTTATAAATGAGTTAAAGGTAGGTGAGGACAATTTTACTGCAAGTTAGGAATGGTTGGATAGATGGAAGAAGTGATATGGCATAAGGCAGCTTGAAATTTGTGGTGAAAAACTTTCTGCCAATTCTCAAACTGTTACACAATTTTGTGAGAAATTAAGAAAAATTATACCAGAAGAAATTCATACTCCTGCTCAACTGTATAACTGTGGTGAAACAATGCTAAATTATAAAATGCTTCCATCTAAGATGAAATGGCTGCCCTGGACAACAAAAATTATAAAGAGAGGTTAACAGTTCTTGCTGACTGAATGCAAGAGGTGACTATAAACTGAAGCTGCCAGTAATAGGGAAGTCTGTTAAGACCAGAGCTTTAAAAAATATCACTGCTTCTGCACTGCCTGTTACGTATGTCCACCAAAAATCTGCTTGGATGGCCAAAAATAATTTTAACAAGTGGTTTTCTGAATATTTCGTTCTAGAGACCAAAAGAAACCTAAAGAAAAACTGCTTCCCTTCCAATGCAATCTTAAACCTTGATAATGCTAATTCACACCCTGATGAGGAAGAAGTAAACCGTGATGGTACTTGCACATTGTTCTTATCCCCTAATGTGATGAATTGAATACAGCCTATGAGCCAAGGCATTTTATGATGCTTGAGGGGAAAAAATGCATCATTGTTTACTTCAGATGCTTCACAGATAACAGAAGGTGAAGGAACAACCAAAGAATTTCTAAAAAAACTATGATAATAGACATTTATTCATGATTTACCTATTAACTTACTGATAGTTCCATATTATTCAAGTTTTTTGTAATTCTAGGTAGCCTCAACCCAAATCAGCTTGAATTACTGGTGCTCTGGTGTTGTTTTTAACCAATTGGTGAAATTTTTACATCTGAAATATCACTTTCTGGGGAAAGTTTACAAAACTTAAATTGAGATGGCATCTTCTAACTAGAAACAACCTTACAGAGCAACATCCCTATGCTCTTGTGGATTTTTGAACAGTATACTTATGTGATGTATGAGAGTGAAACATCCCTGCTGCCATACTGTGAATTAATATAGTAGTATATAAATTGAAAGTGGAGAGGGGAAGAAAGGAAAGGAAAGGGAAGGGATCAATGATGTCAACTGCATTGGGACACTATGCAGAATTGGCGGCAATGAGTGAAAATATGTACCAGACTGGGATTCAAACATGGGATCTCCTGCTTACTAGGCAGGTATGGTAACCACTGCACCATCCGGGACACATTGTTTTTGCAACTGCATGGACTATATTGGCCTGCCTCACGGCTGATCCACACTCCCATCGAGCGCCACCTATCTCCAGCCCTTATCCAATTCCTCCATAATCACTCTTCCAAGATCTCCACAAAAAAACTATTTATTTGTGCATCCTCAATGAACAAAGTAAATTAATTGTGCAGTTAGGCCTATAAAATTATATGAATGTGTGGTGTCTGTTCTTTTGCACATGTGTGAAAGAACAAGACACCACACATTCATATAATTTAATATAGTAGCTTAATATCTTTACATGCAGCCCATGAATCCTTTGTGTTTGACCATTTACCTGTCAATGTAATGCCCTAACCCAGAGTTTCTTAATTTCACATAACCAGCACAACTGCTTCATTAAATTCCAAATAAATTTTGTCCCTTCTTTGGTTATTACTGTTTAGGCATTCTGAATTTGAGTGCTACTACTTCAGCCTGATCCTTTGGTATTCTATCATACAAACAAAACATGAAAATTGATCAGTTATCATAAAAACTACTGGTTTCCTGCTAGTGTTTTCACAGAAGGCCCAAGGACATGCAATCCGAGAAACCTAAATGGTTCATCTGCCTTGGGTAGCCTTTGTAACATAATCTTTTGGTGACTGAGCTCCACCCTTTGCATGTATAGTATAAAATTCTTTATGTAATGATTGGCATCCTGTCTGCATGTTTCCCACCATTAATATTGTGCTGCTCTGCATTCTGTTGCACTGCAACCAGTGTGCCCTGCTACAATCAAATCATGGGCCTGCCTCAACACTTTGTTCCATAATCACTATGGTATACAATATGTAGCCTGCATCTCATCTTCTGTTTTGATACTCTGTCCTCTATGCTGAACTACAGCTGTCTGGCAAACTGTTGACAATCCAAGTCATTGCTTTGCATCTTGATCCAATCACCTTGTGTATGCCAGCACATTTCATAGCATTTATTTACAGCTCAGACTACCTGTATTTCTGTGTCACCTTCCTGGATGATGTATTACTTCAAAATCAAACTCACTGATATGCAGTGAGCACCTAGTTGACCTACTATTTGGAAGTCCTAATGACCATCTGAGTGCTGTATGATGTGTTACTACTTTTAAATGATGTCCACATAAGTAACACCAGAACTACCTTATACTGAACAGCAATGCCAGCAATTCTTTCTTGGTTGTTGATGCCAGCAATTCTTTCTCGGTTGTTGAACTATTTCTTTCTGCTCAGATAAGCTGTCTGGAAGCATCTGCTAGGCCTGTCCATCTATTTTCTGACTCAAGACACAACCTTAGGCAAAATTTCTGGAGTCACAGGACAGTATGCACTGTTCCTGAAAATCTGGAAAGGCAAGAAATGTACAAGATGTTAACAAATCTTTTAGTTAAAAAAATGCTGCTTCAGAATCTTATGACCAATGAAACTTTATGCCTTTCCTTAACATCTGTGGAAGGGTCTTGCAATTTCAGTGAACCTTAGGAAATGCTTGCAATAAAAATTGGCAAGTCCTAAACATGATTGTAATTGCTACAATTTTTTCTAGGCATCAACAAGTCGTGGATCAGTGCAAATCCCATTTTGACTGATAATATGGCTGAAGTAATGCACTTCTTGTAAAATGAAATGGTAAGTTTCCAACCTAAATGTCAAGTGTTCTACATGTAGATGATACAAAACTTCATGCAAATGCACTATAAGCTTGTTGATATCTTTGGTATATCATCTAAATACACCTTACATTGCTTCAATTTTAGCTCTCCAACTACACTATCCAATTATTGCAAGAAAATAGTGGGTGCATATTTCAGCCAAAAAGGCATGTGACATTACTGATCATGATGAGTGTGGGCTGATAATGCTGCTTTGGACATTTGTCAAGTGCTACCTCTAGTTGATAGTCATCCTTTGTATGTCCTTAGTTGTAAAATACTTACAGTGTTCCAAATTGTCTAATGTATCAGTTATATTTGGCATCAGGAAGGCATCTGACACTTTTTATACTTAAGTAGTGGTAGTCACAAAAGAAATTATATTCTTTGCTGCCATCTGGTTACTTTTTCAGTATGATGATGACCAGTGGTGCCCAGTGGCCATTACTTGTTTATGTAATCCCAGCCTGATGCTGTTGATTTACAAAGTGTTGGATGACAGGTCATGAGGCTTGAGGAAGACAATATTGTTTCTAATAAACAGGCACTTCATTTCTAGTGGGCTATCAGGGTATTGCATGATAGCTGTACATCCTCAGGGCTAAAGTTATCAATACTGATGAAAACTACTTTGCTTCTTTACGTTTCCTGTACATAAGATCAACTAATACATGCAAAACACTTTACCTTGTCAAGTTCTCCTTTTCTTCTGAGATAAAGGTTCAACATTGCACAAAGAATGTACTGTGAGGTTAGCTTTTACATCAACAATGATTATCTTTCCATTACCTTTCAGTATGATATCCTGTGAGCTGATATTAAGGGACCTCACACAAAGTTTAGCTGGTCATCCTTTGTTTAGAAGTAAACCTTATGACATTAATGGTACTCCAGTTGTAAAGCCAACATGAAATGATGTGACATACAGTTTTATATTCCACTCTAAGTCAACTCTAATGCAATATACAACCAGGAAATCTAAACCAGGAATGACTTCATAGCTAATGCTGACCGTAGGAAGCAATTCTACATCAAACCAGAAGTTATCTTCCCCCCACTCAGAAACATATTACTGATGAACTGAGTGACTCTACATGACCCACACCTATGCCACATAATGCCTGATGCCATGGATTTAATTTCATTTTGCCAAGTATGCCCTTCCTAGCCACAGATACCTGAGAGCCATTATCAAATAAAAATTTATACCATTTTCCTTTTATGTTTGGTCAGAAAAAAGTCTGCCACTGATTTTGCACTCATGCTAATTCTTACTGGGAGTTCTATATGTGTAAATACTGAAATTTTGATGTTTCCTGTTCCAGTCACATTAATGTTCCCACCACCTACAGTTGACATCAATGTGCAATAAGCACTCACAGGCAACAGATGGCAGCACTAGCAGTGGAGGCTATATAATGCGTGAACGGGGGACATGGAAAACAGAAGTCACTGTAATAATGTGAAATTGAAGGAGTTTATCTGACATCCAAAAGGGAATCATCATTGGCCTTAAGTATTTAAACTGTTCACATGTCACACTGGTCGAAGTATACTGTGCATGGCAAAATGGTTCTATCCAAAACTGTTGCTGCGGCAACTCTGGTACACAACGAGCCATACAATGACAGGGATGAACAACGGCTGCAGACACATTTCTGTTTGAATAGAGCTTTAGAGTGACTGAGCATGTAGATGAACCTAGGGTCTACCAACAGTTTCTTCTCAATGACTGTTCAGTGAAAGTTTCTGTGTATGGGTCTCCACCAGTGACAAAGGCTGGAACTTGCACACAAATACTACCACTGGACATCCTCTGAGTGGTGACAGGTGGCCTTTTCAGATGAATCACACTTTTATGCTCCACTGGATAGATGGCCTTTGGTGAGTGTGGTGTGAAATGTCTGAAACAAAACACCTTGCTACAATTGTCAAAAGCGTCCACGCCAGAGGAGAGAACATTAAGGTGTGTGGCATGATGAACTTCTACCAGCAAACACCCAGATTTAAACCCAATCAAGAGTTTTCAGGGCCACCTTGATTGGCTGTACATAGCACAGCTGACCATGGCAGCTGAGCTGATATGGCTCCATATTCCTTCTCAACCTCACTGACTCTTTTCCTGCACGTCTCACAGAGATCCATGCTGCAAAACGTGGTTATTCAGGCTTTTGTCTGGTGGCCACATTAATGTGGCTGGACAGTGTAGTAGGATCATTTTGTTAGGTTTGCCCATAGTTGATCTCTTGTTCCAAATCTTTCTAAGTTTGGTCTTCAGTGTCAGAAGAATTCTGTAGTCACTGGATGGTGTAGTGTTTGTCTGTATGATTGTCTTTGCCTGTATTCTTTGTGTACTGTTGTTGATATGTTGCCTGTAACATCATTTTTTTCCATCCATCTTCTAGTGTCTTGCAGTGTATGTCCACTGTCTTTGAGCGTCAAGTGCAGCTTTTTTGCTAAGTGTCAGAAGTGTCATAAGGGCAGTCATGAAATAAAACCTGCACAAGCCACAGATCAACGTACCTCATTCCCAGCCACTCCAGAGTGCTGTGGAAGAAGTTTTGTACAGTATATAAGCATGTCTTATAACTGGTGTCCTATTTGCTTTGTTATTTATCCCTTCTGCCAAATTTATACTATTATGGGGTTTTAATACCATCCTCTGTGATTGCTGACACTATGTTATGGTGCAACCACAAGCACCAGAATGAAGATGTGGAATGCAAGGGTAGAGAGGGCAGTGAGGAAATGGCAGCCAATGGTGCGCGGAATGTGACTGTCCCGCGCCAAGAGCAACACCTGGCAGGAGCGAGTATAAGCAACACTTCTGCTAACCTCAGCCACTCAGATTGGCACCGGATATCGGATGTTAGTTATCAGTGATGTGACAACTTGCCTGAACAATTCACATATCAAGGACTCTAAATTATATTGCTTGTCACCCCTTTTTTGCGACTACCACTTGTAAATCTTCAAAGTTAAGTACTGTCAATTGCTTTCTAGAAATGAAACTACTAATGTAATTTGTTTGAAATTTTTGTATAGCATTCCAAGAATGCTGCGTCCTGTAGGCACCCTATTAACGATGAGTGGGCAAGACCCCACACACCATATTATATTTATCCCTTATCAACCAGTATGTAGCAGCCCTGTACTGGGTGATGACGTCTATGAACTACATAGCCAAGATTTTGTCAAAGGGGAGGGGGCAATTTGTTAAAGACCTTAACAAGACTCATGTTTTTCATTTATTCTTAAAATTTCCATAAAGAATGATAAAATATTTTATTTGACAATGACTTAGAGGTTTCACCAAGCAGAATATAATCCCCTTACCTAGGAGTGCTGTATTTTGGCAAAGCACTAAGAAGCTGTCATGCTCCATTCTCTCTTCACCCTCCAAGGTCATTTTACACTCTTCTTTCAGTATGGATTCTGGTTGAGGAAGTGATCAGAAATGTACATGAGCAAATTTTTTGGGTTACAGTCATTATTACCAACATGTCTGTTGAAATAAATAGACCTGTTCTGTTCTGTTCAACAGAGGACCCAGAAAAATTTCTGGTGGCGAAAATGAAAGAATCGCCTTATGCTTTCCCAGATTTCCTCATTTAAGTACGAATCTGTGAATTCCTGCAAAGTACAAAAGATCATTTTCTGCATTAAAGAATGTCCCAGCAGATGAGTGCATATGCCTAAATGAGGAGAAGATTTTGGACAAAAGAGGTAGATAGTAATGCAGGAAAAAGTCAGGTCAGATGAATTCAAGCAGCCCGCTGAAAAACTCTTTTACAAATGAACAAACTATGGAATGTGTTGTAACCCTGTACATCTTCTGCACTCCACAAACTCCTCCCCATCATTTTTTATTGGAACTGGTTTTCTTAATTGGCTAGCACCCAAGTGACCAGATTGGGTGATATTTTGCCATTTGGGTGCTAGTGATAGAGCATTGCACAATTTTTTAAAAAAATTCAACCATCACCCTTTGGGCAATATTTTCGTTGCTCCACATGATTTCTGGACAACACAAACATATGAAAGTGAGTTTTTATGCACTGATTTTATTTGATGTTATTTGTAATGATACTTATCACTGAACTGCCTTGTGAAATACCAAAATATTACAACCACTGACTTCTACCAGGTTCCAAATAACAAATCCAGTGCTAACATTAGACTGCTATAAACAGGCAATTAGTCTATTATAGTAGTGCACACTTATTTTTAACTGATCATGACGCTAGTGGATGAATCTAAATCAATTTTCCTCTTATTTCTTGTTACAAACTTATCCACAATTAGAAGCTATCACAACAACAAACAACACAAAAACAATAAACCGGAGCACTTACATTAAATTGAACTGCAAATAACAACTAAACTGGTGAACAAAACAACAACTGATCTCAAACAAGACCAACAATTGGTCTTGGCTATAGCAGGGATGCATGACAGATGATAGTACTATGGATGTATAGATAATTTGAATCAATCGTTGGCATTGCTGATTACTGAAAGTGCATATCCCTTTATCATCATATAATTGAAAGTCAAAACACCTATCAGTTTCACTACAGGGCAACTAGGTCCCATATAATTTCATTTACTGTTTAGGGGGTGGGGGCTTTGGACCTCCGGGAACCCACCTACGGCAACGGACTTGTGTCTATGAGCTGTCTTCCACTAATGTGGTCCCAAAAGCCTCTCCTAGCTGTTGTAACATTATTCAAGAGGTGGAGATGGTTTTACTGTGTACCAGCCACAAAGCGTACCATGCACTCAAAGAGTGCACAATGATAGCTTGTTAGTATATGAACTGGTAAGTTGTATTACTTAGTTTAAATTCTTGCCACTTTGTGAACCAGTTTCTTTGCTTTTTCTATTGTGTGTCTCATTTGATTATTAAATGATAATTTCTGGACAATATTTTCTCCCAGGAATCTTAACATTATTAACATTATTTACATTTATGGGTGTATGTATTTCGAAATTCCCTTTGAGTAATATGTGTAACATCATATTGCTGGCTGTAGACAACTTATGTTCTCAGCACCATTGGTCCATGAAAAGTAGTGTGTAAGTGGTTTTGGGTTCTTCATGCATTCTTGAATCCTCAGAAACTATGATGAACCAGTTGTTCACATAAAGAATGACTCCATCAGGACAGTGGTCCCCACCCAGTAAATGTAGGAGAATCTCCCTGGTAATGTCCTCAAAGATGGGTCTACAGATAGCACTCTTTTCTTTATTTGTTTGGGGAATTTTTATTTCACACTTGTTATTCACCCACTCTGCCTTTACAGTAGCCCTGCAGGCTCATGAAAGTGACCAAACATCTAGGAGCACCAAATAATATCAAAACTGTCTGCAGTGAGTATCAATATCACAACTGGATATTTTCATTTCAAGTTTTGGTTGATTCAGAAGGCCTGATGTATTGTATCATTTAATGATTTATTCTTCCTAAAGCTGAACTGATTTGGACTCAGTGTCAGGCGTTCCCTGTGAGACTATAGGTAGTTGGACAGGAGTAACCCTAATCTTAAGCTAGAGTATTTAAAGGGCATGTAGGCGTGTCGCATTTTGGGTGGACTGAATTCGGTTTATGTAGTTTTTATCTCAAAATTGAAATGTTCCCACCTCCCACAATGATAATATTGAAAACAGTTAGTAAATGAAACATTGTAGAACAGACATCTTGTCTTGAGGATTATTTCTTCTGTTGACCTGCAGTCAACAATGGTCCAGGGCTTTTTCAGTTGCTTGAAAAACTGCAAAGTTCCTTCATGGCTATTTATTCAGTCCAAGGAAAATCTCTTCATATACTGTGCCATAAATGGTACATTCTATTTAATCATAAAGTAGCAGCACCACCGTTTAGGATAGGGAATGTTAGTTTTGTGCAATATTCTGAGCACAAGTTACACCCAGATATGGGCAGGATTGCAGTGATTTAAGCATACCAATCGCTGTGAAGTAGAATGGAGGCCACAGGGCAGTCAAACCACTGAAAGGAGTAAACACAGCAGTTTGAATGCCACAAGTTGCAGGCAGAAGGGGCCCACTGGCCCAACTTAGGTGTCGTGAGTACGTGACTCAGAGCGGCGTGTCAGCAAAACAGAGTTGCATAGCTGCGTATAAATAGGTGTGGGTTTCTAACGAGATTCGTTCAAGTGTGGCAGCTCTCCTGGATGGTGGGGCATGTGACACCACCAGCTACATGCCACACCAGATAGGGCAGCAGCATTCCAGTCCACGGCGGGCCACTGGTTTGACCCACTGAGGCTGATGCGGGGTCCGTAGTCAGCCAGCCACTGGCGGGCCACTCTTTGGCTCGCTACCACAGGCAGTTGTCATGACGCCCAACCCATGCCAGAGGCATCCCGCGGTGAGGGCAGCAGATTCAGGCACAGGATCACGGGCACTTGCGGTCACCGCAATCTCAGCTATGGCAGTGAGGAAGGACGCAGCAGGTTGCTCAGCGGCTCCCAGCGGAGCAGTGCTGAGTCAGTGGGGAAGAACACCACTGAGTCGGTTGCTGGCGCAGCACTGACGACGCAACCCTACAAGGCGGACACACTATACTGCACTGCATTGCACTGGGTCGCTGGAGCGGTGGCCTCAGTATTGCGAGACCCTGTGACGCAGACCGAGGTGAAAGGGGAACATTAGTGGAAACAAATAAATCATATGGAAAGCTCGGATGAGTCTTAATATGGTGCCTTCTATCTCTTCCCACTACATTTGATCATCCTGATTCATTCAGTGGCAGAATATACCAGTACATTTGGTGTCAGAATAGCAGACGTTGTCTATCCAATATGACATTCAAGCCCACTGCCTGCATTACATTCACAAGATGTGGTGAGTTTTGATCAGTTTTCTTTTGAGTGTGGGATGTTTTCTTTTCTGTTTGTGTTTTGAGTATGGCCAGCCAGGAGCCACATTTTAGATGTTTTATGTAGGCATTTTTTTGTTGTCAGAATAAGTGTTGGTGTATTTGGGGCAGTAAGATTTATTATTTCCTTCTTTTCGTGGCATTTAATTACTTTTGTATTGGTTTGAGTATGAAGTTTCCCAGTATGATGATACTGAGATGTAGGGAGTTGGGTTATTCTTGATTCTTGTACTTAAATGTTTTGTTTCGGAACTAACTGGGAATGAAAGCAACACAGCGGTAGAGTCAGGGACGCGAGGTGTGTCGGAACCAGAAGCGGTACGGATTTCATTGGAAAAAGTAGCACAATTGACAGCAGACAATACACAGTTGAGAAATGGATTAACTTCTAGAGGTGAGCGGGAAACCTCATCTGATCAGTCGTTGTTGCCTAGGGTGCAGGAGATTGATCCAGCTGTCGCGAGTTTGATTATTCAGTTTTGTGGCAAGGCATCTGAGGACACGTGTTCATTTGTGAAGGACTTGGAAACTTCAGCGGTGATGAACAGTTGGTCTGATGAGTGCTTGTTACATATAGCCAAGATTAGATTAACGGGTGAAGCAAAAACATATATAAGGTGTTCTGAGGCCTTAAAGAAGGCAGGACAGTTTAATCAGTTAAAGGAGGGGCTTTTACAAAGGTACAAAAAACAGAACAGCACTCGGTACTTTAGGGACAGGTGAAGTATAATGCCAAAGAGACAGAGGGAAATGGTAGAGAAATTTGCAGACAGAATAAAAGAAATTAACGAGTATACTTACGAGTTGGGTCAGAGCAATGAGGCAAATGGTGTTCTGTAGCAGGAGGCTGAGAAAAGGGCACTTGATGTATTTTTGAGAGGGTTACCGGCGCATATGTCTCAGAAAGTGAGTGAAGGGCCTCCGAAAGATTTGTATTCGGCCATTCAGCTGGCAATACAATGTGAGGAAGTAGACATGGCAACAGGGGTACGTGATAGGCAAACAGTGTTTACAGCGGGTATAAACTGTTGTAAGTGTGGTTGTATGGGACATGTGCAGAGGCAATGTACCCAGTCACCGAGGAATAGAAGAAGGGGCGGAAATCAGCAGCGTGGAGGAAGGAGAATTGGAGACAGGAGAGGTGGACAAGCGTTAAACAGCAGAGGAGGCCCAGGACCCACTTAAGGGAACTCCCATTTAATTTGAATGCTACGAATACATATGCAGAGGTGGAATGTTCAGTGGCAGGAGCCATAGGACCTAAAAAGTTTAAGATTTTGTTGGACACAGGGGCGCAAGTGTCAGTGGCTACTAGGAATATAATGGGATGAAGGAAGCTAGACCCAGCACATTATAGGTTGTGTGGAGTGGGGGATAAGGAGGTCATGACTTTGGGGTCAGTGACAGTTGACTTTCAAATAGAGAAAGTCCGATTTAATGCATGCATGGAGGGCTACAACATGATCCTTGCTGCAACATCATACCAAAATTAACCTTGGACAACAAACTGTGGACCTTAGTGGAATGTTATTTCAGCTAGGGGAAACTGTTGTCAATGCAGAGCTGTCACAAGGGGTGTTTATTGCAATGAACAAACCAATTGAACCACGTACATTAGCATTAAGGCTTAATTCCCATGAGTGTGTGTCTAGTAGCACCGGGAAGTCGCTTTGGGTAAGTGTGGAGACAAATCTACCTGTGGGTACAGTATGTGTTATTGAACCACTGCAAGATAATGAAGTTTTGGGTCCATTGTGTTATTTTGTGAAATGTAATGTTGTATGCATACAGGAGGGGATGACGGGCTAGTAGTTCCCGTGAACGTGGATAATTTTAGCATTGTAGACACAAATTTGAGGAAAGGAGTTTTAGTAACAAATTTGGATGTGCCAAATAACGAAGACTGGTGTTCGAGAGGTAGGCAAAGCGATCAACCACTAACTGCTGATAGAACTGCATTGCATGACAAAATTAAGCATTTGAAAGGAGGAGAAAGAGAGCACATGGAAGAATTATTGTGGGAATTTAAGGATTTATTTTTTCCACAAGGGCCGTTACCAGCAACTCTATTAGTTCAACATAGGATACCAACAGGGATGAAGCACCTGTTTACTGTAAATCATACAGAATACCAAGATATTTGCAGCTGATTGTGGAGGATTTCATTCATCAGCAGCTTGCGGACAGTATTATAGAGCATAGAAATGGTTGCTGGGGAGCGGGCATTGTCGTTGTGCCTAAAAAATCTATGGATGGAACTAAGAAATACAAGTTCTGTTGTGACTACCGGTACCTCAATAATAAGACAATAATTGATGCACACCCCATTCCAAACATATCAGAGACTTTGGATCACTTTGGACAATGCCAGAACTTTTCTACGATGGATTTTTACAAGTGGTTATCATCAGTTAGAGGTGGCTCCAGACAATCGTCCAAAAACTACATTCTCTACATCTGGAGGCCATTAGAATGCCAATCGGTTTGAAAAATGCTCCAGCAATGTTTCAAAGGTTGCTAGACAGTGTCTTGAGGGGTTTGAAACCACGACAGTGTCTGGTCTATTTGCATGACATTATAGTGTTTTCAAGTAGTTTGGATCAACAGACAGCACTTAAGGGATGTCTTTATAAGGTTAAGAGCAGCTTGTTTGACGTTGAGCCTGGAGAACTGTCTTTTTGCATTAGAAAAAGTAAAATACTTGAGTCATATTATCAGTAAGGATGGAATGGGAACAGATCCAAGGTTGGTACAGGCTCTAAGGGATTTTTGGGAACTGAAAACAGTTATGGAAGTGCAGTCATTCATCGAAATCTGCAATTTCTATCAAAAGTTTGTGAAGGGTTTTGCAGCTTTAGCACAGCCATTGATGTGATTGTTAAGGAAGGATGTGAAATTTGAGTGGACAGAAGAGTGTCAGAAAGCGTTTGACAAATTGAAAGAAGAGTTAACATCAAGTCCGTTTTTTATTTCTCAGATTTTGAAAAGGAGTTTATACTAGCATGTGATGCATCCAATCAAGCATTAGTGTGTGTTCTTAGTTAGGAAACTGATGGGAAAGAACATCCTGTAGCCTATGTATCGGACACAGCCACAATTTAGTATGCTCAGCGAAGCTGAGGGATGAGGTTTTAAAGACATGATCACGTGTTATCTGTTCATAGAGGGTGTAGAGCAATGAGTAGGAGAGTGGCGGAGAGGTATTGGTGGAGAGGTAGGAAAGTGGATGTGGATCAGTATGTCAAGAATTGTATACCATGTCCGCAGAGAGCAGATTTGATCCGGAAACAGATACAGCAACAACGATTGCCAGATGCGACATGTCCATTTTATTTGTTGGGTTCAAATGGTTCAAATGGCTCTGAGCACTATGGGACTTAACATCTGTGGTCATCATTCCCCAAGAACTTAGAACTACTTAAACCTAACTAACCTAAGGACAACACGCACATCCATGCCCGAGGCAGGATTCAAACCTGTGACCGTAGCGGTCGCACAGTTCCAGACTGTGCTCGGCCACTTCTGCCGGCTTCTTTGTTGGGGATTGATGTCTTAGGACCTTTTAGGTGAACACCATGAGGGAACAGAGTCGTTCTGAGAATAATAGACCATTTTTTGAGGTATGTGGATATGATGGCTATGCCTAAATCAACAGGCAGCAATGGTCGTGCAACTGTTAGTAAACAACTGTATTTTGAAGTTTGGTTTACTGGAGACAATGATACTGACCAAACGACCAACTTCATGTCAGATTTAATGAAGGAACTGTGTAAATTGTTGAACATAAAGAAGTTGAGGATGAGCGCATTGCATCCACAGGCCAATGGAAGGACAGAACGGGTACACAGAACAATCGGGAAGATGCTGAGTTTTTCTGTGGATTCTCATCACTGTCAGTGGGACGAGTATTTGAAGCATATTGTATATGCATACAATGCAAAAGTCCATACCAATACTGGTTTGTCTCCATATGAGGTGGTGTACAAGCCAAAAATGCCGTCACTGTTTGATTTGGTGAGGCTACAGAAAAGAAGGAAGGACCGGTGAATCTGTATGTCAATTCACAAGGACAAATCGGGATATTTGGAAATTGGTACAAAAGGTGAATACAATGGCTTTGCAAAGGCAGGAAGGTGCAGTAAAGTGGAAAGCAAGTTTACCGCAGTATAGAGTGGTGCAGTGGGTAATGCTGTCCAGCTTTTATATGCAAAAAGGGAAAAAGAAGAAGTCACTCTCGAGGTATCAAGGCCCATACAAAGCAGTTGAAACCACATCCCCAGTTAATGACAAGCTTCAGTAGCCAACTAGAATAATGATAGTACACATTGGGCGGTTATGTTCATTTAAGGATTGCCTGGATGTGATTCCAGGCATGTCACAGGAAGGAAAGAGGAACAAAGAGAGATTGAAGAGAGGTGCTAAGCACAGAGAAAACCAGGAAGACAGTACACCATGAGGTACCATATGCTTTGTGATCTAGAAAGTAGTAGAGTATTTGATTTGAAGTTTTCTCTCGTTTTCTTATCATGTATAATTGGGTTTGCGTAGAGTACCTAGGCATTGTATTTTCATATGTTGTATGTATTTTCGAATATAGCCTGTTGTGGACTGCAGTCGTTTGAAAGAGGGAGGAAGGGTGATGGTGATTCCTGTTCTCGGGTGACTGAAAATGGAGGTGTGGCGTCTGACATTTGTGGAGTGTTGTTGGAGGAGAAGTAAATGCAGTTCTGGAGAAATAAATGGGTCAGAGTAAATTTTGCGCAAAGCCATAATAAATATGTGTTGAATGATGTCAGAGTCATACGATTTCCTGTTTAAATTTTTAGTTGTCGACAGTGGTCCGGGAAGTCATGTCTATTGCACCAGTTCATACAATGTAAATTTAAAGATGAAAGTAGTCACACAATCGGTGTTGAGTTTGGATCAAAAATTGTGAATGTTGGAGGAAAATCTGTGAAGCTACAAATATGGGGCACGTGCACAGTGCAGTTATTTTTAGCCAGGGGGAAAGGAATAGACTGCCCAAGGGACATCATGGAGCCAAAATTGAGCATGCAACAGGTCAGGATGCATTGCATCTTCTCCACGTATGAGAAATGGGTAGTAGTAGCCAGTTGTTTTGAGCAAGGAGTATTTGCAGAAGTGACACATATAGAGCGGGAGGGGAGCGGAATTTTAGTCAGTGGAACTAAGTGTAACATAATAGGACCAACCTTCCACCTGCGAGCGTCAATTTCAGGAGTCACGTAACTGAATGTTACCAAGCCACAGCTGTACTGGCCAGAAGCCACTTTAGAGTTTTTGCCAAGGCAGAATCTGACCTTGTTAAATCAAACTCTGGAGCCAGTCTTGAGATCTGTAAACCAGTTCATTTTGAGCAAGATGGGCACGTATCAGCCGAACAGCTTGTGCAACATATCACTCAGTATAGGGAAAGACAACGGCAAACAACAACCATTTTGAGCACCTCTGTGCCAAGTGTCATAATAGCGTTAACTTTGTTATGTGTTGTTTTCTTTCTGATCAGGTGGAGAGCTAATTCCAAGAAGAAACCAAGGGTAGTCCAAGTCCCAGTGGATTGGATACCGAGGACACGAGACGAGTAGGTAGGGGGCTGATCGAGCAGTGGTCGTCCAGTAAGGAATTTTTACATTTTGTTTCATGTCATGGTTTTAAGGGACACTAGACTACATTTAAGTTTTCCAATAGTAAGGAAATATGCCGTAGGTGCCGACCCAAAAGGTTATGACTAGTTAAGGGTCGACACGGGGACCGGGTTTTTCCGAAGGGGGTAAAATGTTGTGGCACCACCGCTTAGGATTGGAAAAGTTAGGTCTGTGCAATTATTCTGAGCACAAGTTACAGCCAGGTGTGGGATGGATTGCAGTGAGTTATGCATACCTATGGCTGCGAAGTAGAATGGAGGCCACAGTGCAGTCAAACCACTGAAAGGAGTAAACACAGCAGCTTGCATGGCACAAGTTACAGGCAGAAGGGGCCCACTGGCACAACATTGCTGATTTGAGTGCATAACTCAGAGCAGCGTGTTAGCAAAACAGAGGCACACATCTGCATATAAATAGGTGCAGGTTTCTAATTAGATTCATTCAAGTGTGGCAACTCTCCTGGATGGCGGGGCGTATGACACCAACAGCCACACGCAGCAGCAGATGGGGCACCAGTGCTCCAGTCCACAGCAGGTTGCTGGTTCGACCCTGTGAGGCTGATGCGTGGTCCATAGTCAGCCAGCCAGTGGCGAGTCACTCTTCGGCTCACTTCTGCAGGCAGTCATCTTGGCTCCCAATGCATGCCGGAGGCATCCTGGGGCGAGGGCAGCAGATTCGGACAGTGGATCGTGGGTTCTTGTGGTCGTCGTGATCTCAGCTATGCCAGTGAGGAAGGACAGAGCAGGCCGCTTGGCGGCTCCCAGTGGAGCAGCACTGAGTCAATGGGGAAGAAGACCACTGAGTTGGCTGCCGGTGCAGCCCTGACGATGCAGCCCTACAAGGCCAAGCACTTGCTCGCTGGGGTGGTGGCCTCAGCATTGTGAGATATTGTGATGTGGACCGAGGTGAACAGGGCACTGTCGTGGACACAAATAAATCATTTGGAAAGCTCTTCCCACTACATTTTGTTATCCTGATACATTCGGTGGCAGTAGTCGCCACTACAATAATAATACTGACATCAAACTTCCTTCTGCATAAGCCAAATAACCATAAATTTTCCACAGCAGATAATAAACTAGTCCTGCACTACAAGCATGCTAAAGCAGTTACATTTGTGTGGAGAGCATTTTTGTAAGCCTGTAGATATTCTGCTCCAGAAAACTTTTTGTTTGAATGCTGCATTGGTCACTGAGATTTCTTGCTGTTTGGTTCTTTGTATGTGTGTCAGTTAGTGCATAGATTTCTATGTCTATGCATCCATGTATGTTGCCTAGCTGGAACTGTTCATTTATGCTGCTGCATTTGTCCAGTTTGCTTCACATTGCAGGAGACATATATCCATGGTTTTTTGTGACCTTCTGTGATCTGCTGTTTGAATTTCATGTTGATCACTGAACGTAACATTTTGTAGCATTTTCCATTCTTGTATTATGTCAAGAGCTTTGCTATTTGTTAGATCATTGTTACGGTTATATTACCATGAAAACCTGCTTTCCTGCTATGTGTTCATGGCTGTCCTTCTTCGTGTAAAATGTCAGAACATGAAGAGGTGTTTAATATTTGGAATTATTATTATTTCATTTTAACACTAGACACAAGAGGAAGTGATCACCCATTCCTATTTTCCATGTTATAACTCCACAGTAACAAGGTATTGGTAGTATAGTTGTGAGATTTCTGTCAAAGTTTCCTTTGGATTGGCTATAGTGAAATTTGCTTTGAATTTCCCACACCCTTTTGTTATTACCATATCTGATGTGGGGTATGTGAGGTAACCATCCCGAGAATAAATTCTCTGTGGGAACACTGGATCTGAATGTATTGGTATAAACATAACAATCTTTCCCAGGATTTGTTGGACTGAAGTATAGATGACCATGAACCTTACTAAAACACTGTAACATTTATTTCACTTTGGGCCTTTTGACTTTCCGAATAATGCTCTTTTTGCAATATACCACACAATTCCTGTATAGTGGTTGGTAGGTTTTCAACCCTTAATACCACTGAGTTACTTGTTTCTTTGGTCATTGGAAAGCAGATGTATTTGCCTTTGGATGAGTGAATCTTATGATAGGTCCCTGTTTGTAACATGTCCTTAGACTCTAATTTGCTGGGTTGTAGATTTGTTTCTATGTACTGTCCAGTGCAATAGCAGGATTTAGAGTCTTCATGTTCAGCACTGGACTATGTTTCACATCCAAGAATAGCATTTGAATGTCACGTGTGAGTATTCTGATCACTGCCGTGTTAGTAGCCAAGGGCTATTTCATAGGATGCTATATCTTTCTGTATTTCTTGCATTCCACTGAGTGTCACATGTATTGGAGCATTAGTTCTGGTAGGCAAAGATTTAGGTGGAGGGGCTGCTTTGGTGGAAGTGTGCATTTCATACATATCATTAGGTACTTTGTTATCTTGGAAGTGAGGTATCGTGCTCAATGTGACAGACACTGGCACAATGTTAGACCCTCTTTTCATGTCATCAGATGACTACTTTTTTGATGTTTGAAATGTTCTCAGGACTCACAATGCATGTAGGTACACTTTAACTTTCACTCTTTCCTTGGCGGAGGTTCGAATCCTCCCTCGGACATGGGTGTGTGTGTTTTTTCCTTAGGATAATTTAGGTTAAGTAGTGTGTAAGCTTGGGGACTGATGACCTTAGCAGTAAAGTCCCGTAATATTTCACACACATTTGAATATTTTTTTGAACACTTTCCTCTCTGCACTCTGTGTTTCACATTTCTGGATATATTTCAGAACTCGTAAGTTTTATGTTGCACTTCTTACACAAAGAAACACCCTCACATGTAATTCACAGTATCAAATTGAGGAGCAAAAGTGCATGGTTATGGAAAGTGTCAGTACATGAAATTACAACATAAAAGTAACAACAGATTAAATAAAATGTTATGAACCCAAAAAAGACAAGCTAAGTTTACACAAATGCAATCAACAACATAACAGAGGAATCAGGCACCCATTGACAGAATAAAAGGAGTGACCCATGACACAACTCTTCAGTTTTGATTTGAAAGCATGAGGATTACTGCTAAGATTTTTGGATTCTTATGGTAGCTTATTGAAAATGGATGCAGTTGAATACTGCATGCCTTTCTGCACAAGCATGAAGGAAGTGTGATCCAAATGAAAACTGGGTTTCTGCCTGGCATTAACTGGGTGACAGATATATATATATCTAAAAACAAAGATGATGAGACTTACCAAACAAAAGGACTGGCAGGTCGATAGACACACAAACAAACACAAACATACACACAAAATTCTAGCTTTCTCAACCAATGGTTGCTTCGTCAGGAAAGAGGGAAGGAGAGGGAAAGACGAAAGGATGTGGGTTTTAAGGGAGAGGGTAAGGAGTCATCCTAATCCCGGGAGCGGAAAGACTTACCTTAGGGGGAAAAAGGTTGGGTATACACTCGCACACTCACACATATCCATCTGTACATACACAGACACAAGCAGACATTTGTAAAGGCAAAGAATTTGGGCAGAGATGTCAGTCGAGGCAGAAGTACAGAGGCAAAGATGTTGTTGAAAGACAGGTGAGGTATGAGCGGCGACAAATTGAAATTTAAAATTAGCGGAGATTGAGGCCTGGCGGATAACGAGAAGAGAGGATATACTGAAGGGCAAGTTCCCATCTCCGGAGTTCTGACAGGTTGGTGTTAGTGGGAAGTATCCAAATAACCTGGACAGTGTAACACTGTGCCAAGATGTGCTGGCCGTGCACCAAGGCACGTTTAGCCACAGGGTGATCCTCATTACCAACAAGCACTGTCTGCCTGTGTCCATTCATGCAAATGGACAGGTTGTTGCTGGTCATTCCCACATAGAAAGCTTGACAGTGTAGGCAGGTTAGTTGGTAAATCATGTGGGTGCTTTCACACGTGGCTCTGCCTTTGATCGTGTACACCTTCCGCATTGCAGCACTGGAGTAGGTGCTGGTGGGAGGGTGCATTGGACAAGTTTTACACCGGCGGCGGTTACAAGGGTAGGAGCCAGAGGGTAAGGAAGGTTGTTTGAGGATTTCATAGGGATGAACTAAAAGGTTACGAAGGTTAGGTGGACGGCGGGAAGACACTCTTGATGGAGTGGGGAGGATTTCATGAAGGATGGATCTCATTTCGGGGCAGGATTTGAGGAAGTCGTATCCCTGCTGGAGAGCCATATTCAGAGTCTGATCCAGTCCCGGAAAGTATCCTGTCACAAGTGGGGCACTTTTGTGGTTCTTCTGTGGGAGGTTCTGGGCTTGAGGGGATGAGAAAGTGGGTCTGGTTATTTCTTCTGTACCAGGTCGGGAGGGTAGTTGCGGGATGCGAAAGCTGTTTTCAGATTGTTGGTGTAATGGTTCAGGGATTCCGGACTGGAGCAGATTCGTTTGCCACGAAGACCTAGGCTGTAGGGAAGGGACCGTTTGATGTGGAATGGGTGGCAGCTGTCATAATGGAGGTACTGTTGCTTGTTGGTGGGTTTGATGTGGACGGAAGTGTGAAGCTGGCCATTTGACAGGTGGAGGTCAACGTCAAGGAAAGTGGCATGGGATTTGGAGTAGGACCAGGTGAATCTGATGGAACCAAAGGAGTTGAGGTTGGAGAGTAAATTCTGGAGTTCTTCTTCACTGTGAGTCCAGATCACGAAAATGTCATCAATAAATCTGTACCAAACTTTGGGTTGGCAGGCCTGGGTAACCAAGAAGGCTTCCTCTAAGTGACCCATGAATAGGTTGGCATACGAGGGGGCCATCCTGGTACCCATGGCTGTTCCCTTTAATTGTTGGTATGTCTGGCCTTCGAAAGTGAAGAAGTTGTGGGTCAGGATGAAGCTGGCTAAGGTAATGAGGAAAGAGGTTATAGGTAGGATGGCAGGTGATCGGCGTGAAAGGAAGTGCTCCATCGCAACGAGGCCCTGGACTTGCGGAATATTTGTGTATAAGGAAGTGGCATCAATGGTTACAAGGATGGTTTCCGGGGGTAACAAACTGGGTAAGGATTCCAGGCGTTCGAGAAAGTGGTTGGTGTCTTTGATGAAGGATGGGAGACTGCATGTAATGGGGTGGAGGTGTTGATCTACGTAGGCAGAGATACGTTCTGTGGGGGCTTGGTAACCAGCTACAATGGGACGACTGGGTTTGTGAATTTTAGGAAGAAGGTAGAAGGTAGGGATGCGGGGTGTCGGTGGAGTCAGGAGGTTGATGGAGTCAGGGGAAAGGTTTTGTAGGAGGCCTAAGGTTCTGAGGATTCCTTGAAGCTCCGCCTGGACATCAGGAATGGGATTACCTTGGCAAACTTTGTAAGTAGTGTTGTCTGAAAGCTGACGCAGTCCCTCAGACACGTACTCCCGACGATCAAGTACCATGGTTGTGGAACCCTTGTCCACCGGAAGAATGACGATGGATCGGTCAGCCTTCAGATCACGGATAGCCTGGGCTTCAGCAGTGGTGATGTTGGGAGTAGGATTAAGGTTTTTTAAGAAGGATTGAGAAGCAAGGCTGGAAGACAGAAATTTCTGGAAAGTTTGGAGAGGGTGATTTTGAGGAAGAGGAGGTGGGTCCCCCTGTGACGGAGGACGGAACTGTTCCAGGCAGGGTTCAATTTGGACAGTGTCTTGCGGAGTTAGATCATTAGGAGTAGGATTAGGATCATTTTTCTTCGTGGCAAAGTGACATTTCCAGCAGAGAGTACAGGTGTAGGACAGTAAATCTTTGACAAGGGCTGTTTGGTTGAATCTGGGAGTGGGGCTGAAGGTCAGGCCTTTGGATAGGACAGGGGTTTCGGGCTGGGAGAGAGGTTTTGGAGGAAAGGTCAACCACTGAATTAGGGTGTTGTGGTTCCAGATTGTGTTGACTGCAATTTTGAGGTTTTGGGGGGAGTGGAGCTGGAAGTGGGAGATTGAGTAGATGGGAGAGACTGGGTCTGTGTGCAATGAGAGGAGGTTGAGGTTTGCTGGAAAGCTTGTGAAGGGTGAGTGAGTTGCCTTTCCAGAGGTGGAAAACCAGGAGGTTGGATAGTTTTTTGAGGTGGAGGATGGCATGCTGTTCTAATTTGCGGTTGGCCTGTAGGAGGATGCTCTGAACAGCCGGTGTGGATGTGGGAGAGGAAAGACTGAGGACTTTTATTAAGGATAGGAGTTGATGGGTGTGTTCATTGGCTGAGTTGATGTGTAGGTGAAGGATTAGATGGTTGAGGGCAATGGAATGTTCAGTTTGGAACTGGTATAGGGACTGATGGAAGGAGGGTTACAGCCAGAGATGGGAACTTTAAGTGTGAGGCCTTTGGGGGTAGTGCCAAATGTCTGACAAGCTTGAGAAAATAAAATATGGGAGTGTAATCTGGCTAGGGCGAAGGCATGTTTGCGGAGGGAGTGTAAATAAAACTTAATGGGGTCGTTGTGGGGATGGTGTGAGAGTGACATGGTAATAGAAGGTGGAAAGTGTAACATGAGGCTGAAATGAAAATGAAAATAAAAATATAAATATATGGGGAGAGATAAAGGTGAACTGGAAAGCAACTGGAGAACTGGTGTGAAAAAAGGGGAAAAAGTGTTGGTTATAGCTGGGCTTGTTGATCCTGTGGTGAACTTGGGTTGGTAGACAACGATGTGCACAAAGGTTAGGTGGTTGTGTTGCCGCCAAACACGTTAAGGGGTGGAGCAATTCGGGAAAATTTCGAAAAAGCTGCGCAAAAATGTATTAAAAGGAGTGGTTTTGTGGTGGCAGATTGTGAAAATGAGGCTAACAGCTGTCTGATGAAGAAATAATGACGTTAAAACCTGTGGGAAGTGGCTAAAAAAGATCAGTGATGTTGGAAAAACGGAAAAGGAAAAAAAGGCGAAAGTTATTAGAACCAGCCGAAATGGCTGTTTAATAGCTGAAAGGAACTGTTTGTGAACTGGAAACGGTGGATTTTATAGCAGCGGTAGTGTTGAAAGCGGAAAAAAAATATTTTTTTTTGGTTATGGTTTGGAAGTGGGTTACGTATTATTGAGTATATGTAGGTGGGACAAAATTGTATGGTAGATTCGGTAATGAGGAGAAGGTGAGTACAAAGTGAAACTACTTGCAAAAACAGAAAGAGAAAATAAGATGACAGGAAAGATTTCGAAATGCAACAGTGACAAAAACAAACGTAATTGTTGGGTTCAAATTAATGATATGAATATAATAGAGGGAAACATTCCACGTGGAAAAATATATCTAAAAACAAAGATGATGTGACTTACCAAACGAAAGTGCTGTCAGGTCGATAGATACACAAACAAACATAAACATACACAACCAATGGTTGCTTCATCAGGAAAGAGGGAAGGAGAGGGAAAGACGAAAGTATAAGGGTTTTAAGGGAGATGGTGAGGAGTCATTCCAATCCTGGGAGCAGAAAGACTTACCTTAGGGGGAAAAAAGGACAGGTATAAACTTGCACACACACACATATCCATCCGCACATACACAGACACAAGCAGACATTTGTAAAGGCAAAGAGTTTGGGGCAGAGATGTCTGTCGAGGCGGAAGTACAGTGGCAAAGATGTTGTTGAAAGACAGGTGAGGTATGAGGTGGCGGCAAATTGAAATTTAAAATTAGCGGAGATTGAGGCCTGGTGGAAACGAGAAGAGAGGATATACTGAAGGGCAGGTTCCCATCTCCGGGGTTCTGACAGGTTGGTGTTAGTGGGAAGTATCCAGATAACCTGGACAGTGTAACACTGTGCCAAGATGTGCTGGCCATGCACCAAGGCATGTTTAGCCACAGGGTGATCCTCATTACCAACAAACACTGTCTGCCTGTGTCCATTCATGCGAATGGACAGTTTGTTGATGGTCATTCCCACATAGAAAGCTTCACAATGTAGGCAGGTCAGTTGGTAAATCACGTGGGTGCTTTCACACATGGCTCTGCCTTTGATCGTGTTCGCCTTCCGGGTTACAGGACTGGAGTATGTGGTGGTGGGAGGGTGCATTGGACAGGTTTTACACCGGGGGCAGTTCCAAGGATAGGAGCCAGAGGGTAGGGAAGGTGGTTTGGGGACTTCATAGGGATGAACTAAGAGGTTACGAAGGTTAGGTGGACGGCGGAAAGACACTCTTGGTGGAGTGGGGAGGATTTCATGAAGGATGGATCTCATATCATGGCAGGATTTGAGGAAGTCGTATCCCTGCTGGAGAGCCACATTCAGACTCTGATCCAGTCCTGGAAAGTATCCTGTCACAAGTGGGGCACTTTTGTGGTTCTTCTGTGGGAGGTTCTGGGCTTGAGGGGATGAGGAAGTGGCTCTTGTTATATGCTTCTGTACCACGTCGGGAGGTTAGTTGCGGGATGCGAAAGCTGTTTTCAAATTGTTGGTGTAATGGTACAGGGATTCCGGACTGAAGCAGATTCGTTTGCCACGACGACCTAGGCTGTAGGGAAGGGACCGTTTGATGTGGAATGGGTGGCAGCTGTCATAATGGAAGTACTGTTGCTTGTTGGTGGGTTTGATGTGGACGGACGTGTGAAGCTGGCCATTGGACAGTTGGAGGTCAACATCAAGGAAAGTGGCATGGGATTTGGAGTAGGACCAGGTGAATCTGATGGAACCAAAGGAGTTGAGGTTGGAGAGTAAATTCTGGAGTTCTTCTTCACTGTGAGTCCAGATCATGAAAATATCATCAATAAATCTGTACCTAACTTTGGGTTGGCAGGCCTGGGTAACCAAGAAGGCTTCCTCTAAGTGTTGGCGTATGAGGGGGCCATCCTGGTACCCATGACTGTTCCCTTTAATTGTTTGTAAAACAAGAACAAAACTTAGTTAAATATTGTTTCAAAAATTATTTACACTGATCAGCCACAATATTATGAGCACTGACCTACTATCAATATAAACCGGTCCAGTCAATAGCAGCATCACCTGGTGAGGAATGACTGAAAGTCAGATATATGCATGGTGTATGTTATATCAGTGAGCCTGCTGTCTGTGTGTAGAATGGGGAAGGTACATAATATGCCTGTGTCTGACCAAGGGCAGAGTGTGATGACCTGGAGGACAGGCATGAGAATTTCAGAAACTGTATGACTTGTCAGCTTTTTGAGGTGTTCTGTGTTAGGTGTCTTCAACATGTGACAAAACCAGGGTGAAACCATATCCAAACATCATGGGGTTGGGTGGCCACACTTCATTACAGATGTCAGATGTATCCTGGGCAGAATGGTAAAATAGAACTGTGGTGGAAGCAATATCAGCCTTCAATGCTGGGCAGAGTACAAGTGTGTCTGAACACAGAGTGCATTGAACATTCATAATAATGGGCCTCTGGAGATGGTGATCCATGGTTGTGATAAAGTTAACACATTGGTGCAGTGACAGAACATTACATGGTCTGATGAATCTTGATACCTTCATCATCATGTCAATGGGAGAGCACAAATCCATCATCATCCAGGGGAGCAGCTCCTTGACGTCTGTACTATGGCGCGGAGACAAGCTAGCAGTGGCTCCATTATGCTCTGTGGAGCATTCATTTGGATACCCATGGGTCCAGTGGAGCTTGTGCAAGGCGCCATGATGGCCAAGGAGTATCAAACACTGGTTGCAGACCATGTACACCTCTTCATGACAATCATGTTTCCGGGCAGCAGTGGCAGTTTTCAACAAGATAATGTCACAAGGCCAGGAATGTGTTGGAGTGGTTTGAGGAACACAGTGGTGAGTTCCAGTTAATGTGCTGGTCCAGATCTGAACCTGAACGAACACATCTGGATGTTACTGAACATGGCATCAGAGCTCATCGTCCCTCCCTCTCCCCAGAATCTACAGGAATTAGGTGACTTGTGGGTGTAGATGTGGTGCCAACTCCCTCTAGTGACCTACCAAAGCCTCACTGTTCCCTTGTCATGATGTGTTGCTGCTGTTATCTGTGCCAAAGTTGGGCATACTGGCTATCAGGTAGGTGGTCATAATGTTCTGGCTGATCAGTGTATGTCTAGTCTACTTGATACAAGTGCCTTTTGGCAGTCTTATTGGTAGTGGTGTCAGCTAACATATGTGTCTGGCCACTTCTTAAATTACTATGGTTTTCTAATATCAATTGTAATCAATGTTTAAATCAAGGCACTGTCAAGATTAGAAACATTTTCATTAAATAACTACACATGTTTGACATGTGTGACTAGATATGAGGCATTCATGCTGTATTCAGTTGCTGTGTTATTGTGGATTATATGATGTTCTGACAAATATTTTGCCTAAAGAAAAAGATAGAAAACATAATAAATGAATAAATAAAATAGACACAGGTACAAAGCTTCCCGGATGATATATCAAATGCAATCAATATTTAAATAAATGTACTGGCAAAACTAGTAAAATATTTATTAAATAACTACACAAATATGCCAAGGTATGAGATATTTATGCTGCATTCAGCTTCTATGTTATTGTGGAAGGTATGATATTCCGACAAACAGTTACAGCAAAGAAAAACATATGAATCTTAATATATCAAGAAATGAGATACACACAGATATACAACATTCAGGGATGATGGCTACAGTGTAATGCTGTCATCTGAGATACCATTTGTTGATATCACATGAAACAATTAAAAACTGTTCATTCTAAGGTTCATTGTGGAAACATTTAGCTACTGTAAAACATTAAGTTCTGTACTTTTTAGGTTAGTGAAATTATTACATATGATAATATGTTGTCACTATATCCCAACATGGACACAAATGGTACAAAAGTGTTGCCACAGTTTGTGATATGGCTATACATGCCAAGAATGCCTGATGTGGGACTTAGCCATTTTCCATGCAAATAGTTTAGTTATGTTGACTGTATATTAGGGAGCTACTATATGAGACAGAGCAGTGATTAAGGCAGTATCAACATATACAGAAGGATGGTGTTTCTTCTGTCTGATCACTCTGGTTTAGGTTTTATGTGGTTTTCCTAAACAGTTTTTGGAAAATTGTGGGATGGTTTCTTGATGAATGCCATGTCTAACCACCTCTCCTATCCTCATGAAGTGTATGTATAAATTCTATGTGTATGTATACTTTGAGCTATTTAATTTCATTGTATCACAATGTCAAGTCCAATATCATTCTAAATTATCACTGGATGAATAAATACATAAATAAATATTTTGGAAATTGCTGTTAATATGACCTTTCTTGGTTCCATTATCTCAGTAAAAAGGTAGTCGGAATCACACTGTATTGGATTGATGTCAATTCGTGAATTCACATTCCAAAATTGTTTATTTTGGAAATGTCAGATGAATAATGTTCATAACTAAATCAATATTTAGAGTAAATGTTAATAATAAAATTATTTCACAATTTAAAAGTAAATTAGAGTTTTCTAAAATTAATTGTTGAGGTAATGCATCTGATAAAGTTCTATAAGGAAAATAAATTTAACGGTGATAAAATTTATTCAAAGATTATTTTCATTTTCTGTAGAACATATTTGTGCACCTGGATTCATGCAAAATTATAATTTTTATTCAAAAGTTTAGTTAGTCATATGTAGTAATTATGGTGTGTGACATTGCGATTGCTATACCTTGTTTATAATAGAGTGGCAGAGCATGCCATGCAGCTTAATTTAGTCCAATATAGTCTATGCTGAAAGGTGGTTAGTATTCGTTGGGCCTTCAGTCCATTCTACTCTGAAATATATTCTGTCAAGACTGATCTACTTAATGACTTTTGTCAATACAGTGAAGACAAAACCAGAATAAAGGGCAAATCATTAGATTAATTAGAGTGCTACTATAACAACAGTATGTCCCTGATAGCTTAGTGTGGGTTAGGATTCTCTGTTGGGGGACAATGATGAGCAGCTGAACAAGGTCCAATGACAGTTGCAATGAGGTCTTTTTTCAGGTTTCACTACAATCATTAGTTGCAGGGGTGGAGAATATGACAGCATCTCCCAAGAGGTGACAGCCTCCGGCTGCTGACTGAATGTTCTGCTGCTGGGCAGTTGGTGCTATGTCATCAGGTTCATGTGTTTCCTAGGTGCACTGAGTGAGGGCAGCGGTGGCAGCTGTAGAGACGTTAGATTGCATTATGTTTCCTGTCTCTGAGGGTAGCAGTCATATGTTGATGTCCCAGTAGGGGCAGAGATGACTGGACCCTGGTGTAGCTCTCTCAGGATGGTAGCAGAGTGTGGAGCTGCCACTGGTGTGCAGAGGATTAGACAACAGGCTGCGGTTTTGGTCTGATCTGTGTCATTGGCATGGCATTAAGTAACACAGGTTCAATGCCGTGTCACAGCCCAGCTGTTCGATGATTGCAAGATGGTTTGGGTGTCTTTAAATACTACTTCTCCATGCTGATTTCTGCTTTTTACCATAGTTAGTGTGTCATAACAAACCATTTGGAAGGTGTTGGTGACCTCCAGGCTGTCATAACTGGGTGTCAGTACTCCTGCAGGCTGCATCACAAGTCGGCAGCAAGTATCATCTGTCATCACCATTTTGTTGGGAAGTTACTGACCATGCAGCTGTGATTGACTTGGTGGTGCCATGATTTTGTCATGACACTCTTCTTCCAATACCAAGAATCGTTTATGCCTTTATCCCTTTACACTCTTCCCTGCCATGAGGAAAATTCACCCTCAGATTTTACTGAAATCAAAACACTAATCTTTTACACCTATGTACAGTTTGGGTTATTTCCTCCACTTATGGTGTCATATTGTACAGTAGTTGCCTGACCTCACTAGAACTTATCTCTACACAGAGATCTTTGTACATAGTGCACATTGTCCTTCATCACACTGCTTGTGGTTGGTGCTGTTGCAACTAGTTTGAACACACAGGTTGATGGCTGGCAGGGATGTATTTGGTCTACTTTCCATTTGAGTTGGTACTATATGACATCAGTTGCTGTGAAAATTGTACAAATAGATGAGGCTGAAGGTCCTATACCTACTAGTCACTGCTGATGTTCACTGCAGTACTTTTTTATGTACTCTAACAGGTATTCCATTGACTTGTGGTCATGCTGTGTGGCTAACATTTGATCAATGGAGCCAAGCAGTGTTGGGTCTAATGTATTATGCTATGCTTCCTGTGGGTAAAACCTCAAGGAGTAGATCAGGTACATAAAACAAAATGTGCATTACATTCAGATGGAATTGTCTGATGTTACCCTTCGTCTTACATATATAAACTGAATAAGAAAAAAATCTGTTCCCATAATTCTAAAAGTCTATGACCAACATGTATACCAATACACACTTGGCTCCAGTGACAATCTACACACTTTTCAAACCTGCTTAGAATAAACAGCTACTTCATAATCAACTTAATGTGCAACATGCACTCTTCACAATATAATTAACTTTTTCCACTATGCACATTTTCTGTTAACCCAAGTGATAAAATTCAACTGCCATTAGTAATATTGAAGGTATAGTTTCACCCAAAATTAATTCAGCCTGGAACTTACAGAAAATATTTGCCATATATTCACCTGGAAATATATGGAAAGAAGTGGTAAGCTCTTAGGGGACCAAACTGCTGAGGCTTACACACCACTTAATCTAACTTTAATCTAGTTAACTTTAATATAGCTTATCATAACCCATTGACCTATATGATACCTAAGTAACAGTATTTTCTTATTATGGTCATATCTTGTCGTTGCAAAGCTTTGGTTTACATCTCTGTCAACCATTACCAAGTACAGTAGTGCCCCAGTAATTTGATCTCTGGTATTGTGAAGTTCCCTGTAATTCAAGCTGGTCTTGAGAACATTAAAATTTTACATAACACTATAGTAAACATCTGTTTTCATACTTTCTCCACTTTTATACTTTATGCACTTTCAAATGTGTTTCGTTTTGAACTTTCTTTTGTTTTTCCATGTACAATACAGGTATAACAGTCCCTCTTAGGGTTCCTATCCATAATGCCTGGAAATAACCTTGGCCTCAGACTGCTAATGCATTTCTGTAACAGATGGACAGGTACCATTACATTTACAGGAGTGCACATACTCATTCTTTATAGAGCCTTCACTAATTGGGACCACCTTGACAATCAGTTGTACAGTGTGTACTATCCTTCTTATTACTCCTATTATTGTGGATACTCAGCACAGTGAACATTAAAATACACCGCACCAAAGTAACAATCCAGTACACATTTTACACCATTGGTTGACTATTGTTGTGTAGTAACATCTTTACTGCAGTGAGCCCACCTGTTCATGTTAATTTTAAGGTGTTGTATGTGTGTACATAGTACTGTACATGTGTAACTGTGTGTATCTTAATGTTTTAATTCATACATTACAATGAGTGGTACAAGTAAGAGAGAATTTGTGCCCTTGAATGTGAAACTGGAGGCTTTGAAAAGACTAGACAAAGGAAAAACATTAAAAAAAACTTGCTGCTGAGTGTGGAGGCAGTAAAGTGACAGCTGGAGATTGGCATAGGAACAGAGACAAAATTGAGAAGCTTTCATCTAACAAGTGTTCCATTTTGTCATTAGAATAGAAGTCAATGAAGAAATATGAGTATGAAAAAATAAGTGAAGCTCTGTTCATTTGCTTTACTCAACAAAGACACAAAGGAAATCAAATTTCCGGGCCAATTCTGCAAGAAAAATCTATTTTTTTATAAATGAGTTAAAGGTAGGTGAGGACAATTTTACTGCAAGTTAGGAATGGTTGGATAGATGGAAGAAACAATACGGCATAAGGCAGCTTGAAATTTGTGGTGAAAAACTTTCGGCCAATTCTCAAATTGTTACACAATTTTGTGATAAATTAAGAAAAATTATACCAGAAGAAATTCATACTCCTGCTCAACTGTGTAACTGTGGTGAAACAATGCTAAATTATAAAATGCATCCATCTAAGATGAAATGGCTGCCCTGGACAATAAAAATTATAAAGAGAGGTTAACAGTTCTTGCTGACTGAATGCAAGAGGTGACTATAAACTGAAGCTGCCAGTAATAGGGAAGTCTGTTAAGACCAGAGCTTTAAAAAATATCACTGCTTCGGCACTGCCTGTTACGTATGTCCACCAAAAATCTGCTTGGATGGCCAAAAATAATTTTAAGAAGTGGTTTTCTGAATATTTCGTTCTAGAGACCAAAAGAAACCTAAAGAAAAACTGCTTCCCTTCCAATGCAATCTTAAACCTTGATAATGCTAATTCACACCCTGATGAGGAAGAAGTAAACCGTGATGGTACTTGCACATTGTTCTTATCCCCTAACGTGATGAATTGAGTACAGCCTATGAGCCAAGGCCTTTTATGATGCTTCAGAGGAAAAAATGCATCATTGTTTACTTCAGATGCTTCACAGATAACAGAAGGTGAAGGAACAACCAAAGAATTTCTAAAAAAACTATGATAATAGACATTTATTCATGATTTACCTATTAACTTATTGATAGTTCCAAATTATTCAGGTTTTTTGTAATTCTAGGTAGCCTCAATCCAAATTACCTTGAATTACTGGTGCTCTGGTATTGTTTTTAAACAATTGGTGAAATTTTTACATCTGAAATGTCACTTTCTGGGGAAAGCTTACAAAACTTAAATTGAGATGGCATCTTTTAACTAGAAATGACCTTACAGAGCAACATCCCTATGCTCTTGTGGATTTTTGAACAGTACACTTATGTGATGTATGAGAGTGAAACATCCCAGCTGCCATACTGTGAATTAATGTAGTAGTATATAAATTGAAAGTGGAGAGGGGAAGAAAGGAAAGGAAAGGGAAGGGATCAATGCTGTCAACTGCATTGGGACACTATGCAGAATTGGCGGCAATGAGTGAAAATATGTACCAGACTGGGATTCAAACATGGGATCTCCTGCTTACTAGGCAGGTATGGTAACCACTGCACCATCCGAGACACATTGTTTTTGCAACCGCATGGACTATATCGGCCTGCCTCACGGCTGATCCACACTCCCATCGAGCGCCACCTATCTCCAGCCCCTATCCAATTCCTCCATAGTCACTCTTCCAAGATCTCCACAGGTGGTTGGGTGTATATGTGCATCCTCAATGAAGAAAGTGGATTAATTGCGCAGCTAGGCCTATAAAATTATATGAATGTGTGGTGTCTGTTCTTTTGCACATGTGTGAAAGAACAAGACACCACACATTCATATAATTCAATATAGTAGCTTAACATCTTTGCATGCAGCCCATGAATCCTTTGTGTTTGACCATTTACCTGTCAATGTAATGCCCTAACCTAGAGTTTCTTTATGTCGCATAACCAGCACAACTGCTTCATTAAATTCCAAATAAAGTTTGTCCCTTCTTTGGTTATTACTGTTTAGGCATTCTGAATTTGAGTGCTAATATTTCAGCCTGATCCTTTGGTATTCTATCATACAAACAAAACATGAAAAATGATCAGTTATCATAAAAACTACTGGTTTCCTGCTAGTGTTTTCACAGAAGCCCCAAGGACATGCATTCTGAGAAACCTAAATGGTTCAACTGCCTTGGGTAGCCTTTGTAACATAATCGTTTGGTGACTGAGCTCCACCCTTTGCATGTATAGTATAAAATTCTTTATGTAATGATTGGCATCCTGTCTGCATGTTTCCCACCATTAATATTGTGCTGCTCTGCATTTTGTTGCACTGCAACCAGTGTGCCCTGCTACAATCAAAACATGGGCCTGCCTCAACACTTTGTTCCATAATCACTATGGTATACAATATGTAGCCTGCATCTCATCTTCTGTTTTGATACTCTGTCCTCTATGCTGAACTACAGCTGTCTGGCAAACTGTTGACAATCCAAGTCATTGCTTTGCATCTTGATCCAATCACCTTCTGTATGCCAGCACATTTCATAGCATTTATTTACAGCTCAGACTACCTGTATTTCTGTGTCACCTTCCTGGATGATGTATTACTTCAAAATCAAACTCACTGATATGCAGTGAGCACCTAGTTGACCTACTATTTGGAAGTCCTAATGACCATCTGAGTGCTGCATGATGTGTTAGTACTTTTAAATGATGTCCACATAAATAACACCAGAACTACCTTATACTGAACAGCAATGCCAGCAATTCTTTCTTGGTTGTTGATGCCAGCAATTCTTTCTCGGTTGTTGAACTATTTCTTTCTGCTCAGATAAGCTGTCTGGAAGCATCTGCTAGGCCTGTCCATCTATTTTCTGACTCAAGACACAACCTTAGGCAAAATTTCTGGAGTCACAGGACAGTATGCACTGTTCCTGAAAATCTGGGAAGGCAAGAAATGTACAAGATGTTAACAAATCTTTTAGTTAGAAAAATGCTGCTTCAGAATCTTATGACCAATGGAACTTAATGCCTTTCCTTAACATCTGTGGAAAGGTCTTGCAATTTCAGTGAATCTTGGGAAATGCTTGCAATAAAAATTGGCAAGTCCTAAACATGATTGTAATTGCTACAATTTTTTCTAGGCATCAACAAGTCGTGGATCAGTGCAAATCCCGTTTCGACTGAGAATATGGCTGAAGTAATGCACTTCTTGTAAAATGAAATGGTAACTTTCCAACCTAAATGTCAAGTGTTCTACATGTAGATGATACAAAACTTCATGCAAATGCACTATAAGCTTGTTGATATCTTTGGTATATCATCTAAATACACATTACATTGCTTCAATTTTAGCTCTCCAACTACACTATCCAATTATTGCAAGAAAATAGTGGGTGCATATTTCAGTCAAAAAGGCATGTGACATTACTGATCATGATGAGTCTGGGCTGATAATGCTGCTTTGGACATTTGTCAAGTGCTACCTCTAGTTGATAGTCATCCTTTGTATGTCCTTAGTTGTAAAATACTTACACTGTTCCAAATTGTCTAATGTTTCAGTTAAATTTGGCATCAGGAAGGCATCTGACACTTTTTATATTTAAGTAGTGGTAGTCACAAAAGAAATTATACTTTTTCAGTATGATGATGACCAGTGGTGCCCAGTGGCCATTACTTGTTTCTGTAATCCCAGCCTGATGCTGTTGATTTGCAAAGTGTTGCATGACAGGTCATGAGGCTTGAGGAAGACAATATTGTTTCTAATAAACAGGCACTTCATTTCTAGTGGGCTATTAAGGTATTGCATGATAGCTGTACATCCTCAGGGCTAAAGTTATCAATACTGATGAAAACTACTTTGCTTCTTTACGTTTCCCGTACATAAGATCAACTAATACATGCAAAACACTTCACATTGTCAAATTCTCCTTTTTTTCTGAGATAAAGGTTCAACATTGCACAAAGAATATACTGTGAGGTTAGCTTTTACATCAACAATGATTATCTTTCCATTACTTTTCAGTATGATATCCTGTGAGTTGATATTAAGGGACCTCACACAAAGTTTAGGTGGTCATCTTTTGTTTAGAAGTGAAACTCCAAGTCAACTCTAATGCAATATACAACCAGGAAATCTAAACCAGGAATGACTTCATAGCTAATGCTGACCGTAGGAAGCAATTCTACATCAAACCAGAAGTTATCTTCCCCCCACTCAGAAACATACTACTGATGAACTGAGCGACTCTACATGACCCACACCTATGCCACATAATGCCTGATGCCGTGGATTTAATTTCATTTTGCCAAGTATGCCCTTTCTTGCCATATATGTGGAAATACTGAAATTTTGATATTTCCTGTTCCAGTCACATTAATGTTCCCACCACCTACAGTTGACATCAATGTGCAATAACCACTCACAGGCAACAGATGGCAGCACTAGCAGTGGAGGCTATATAATGCATGAAGGGGGGACATGGAAAACAGAAGTCACTGTAATAATGTGAAACTGAAGCAGTTTATCTGACATCCAAGAGGGAATCACCATTGGCCTTTAGGCCAATGATGGAAACATTTCTGGAATGGTTAAGTATTTAAACTGTTCACATGTCACACTGGTCGAAGTCTACTGTGCATGGCAAAATGGTTCTACCCAAAACTGTTGCTGCGGCAACTCTGGTACACAACGAGCCATACAATGACAGGGATGAACAATGGCTGCAGACCCATTTCTGTTTGAATAGAGCTTTAGAGTGACTGAGCGTGCAGATGAACCTAGGGTCTACCAACAGTTTCTTCTCAATGACTGTTCAGTGAAAGTTTCTCTGTATGGGTCTCCACCAGTGACAAAGGCTGGAACTTGCATACAAATACTACCACTGGACATCCCCTGAGTGGTGAGAGGTGGCCTTTTCAGATGAATCACACTTTTATGCTCCACTGGATAGATGGCCTTTGGTGAGAGTGGTGTGAAATGTCTGAAACAAAACACCTTGCTACAATTGTCAAAAGCGTCCACGCCAGAGGAGAGAACATTAAGGTGTGTGGCATGATGAACTTCTAGGTTTGCCCATAGTTGATATCTTGTTCCAAATCTTTCTAAGTTTGGTCTTCAGTGTCAAGAGAAATCTGTAGTCACTGGATGGTGTAGCGTTTGTCTGTATGATTGTCTTTGCCTGTATTCTTTGTGTACTGTTGTTGATATGTTGCCTGTAACATCATTTTTTTCCATCCATCTTCTAGTGTCTTGCAGTGTATGTCCACTGTCTTTGAGTGTCAAGTTCGGCGTTTTTGCTAAGTCCAACACATGACAGTGGAAGAAGTTTTGCTGTACAGACCTGTAGTGGTGGTAAGTCCTTATGGGACCAAACTGCTGAGGTCATTGGTCCCTATGTTTACACTCTACTTATTCCAACTTAAACTTAAACGAACTTAAGCTAAGGACAACACATACACACCCATGCCCGAGGGAGGACTCAAACATCCGACGGGGGGAGACGAGCAAACTGTGGCAAGATAGCTACCCTGCAAGGCAGTCACGGAGACCTCCATTCTCTACATGTTCATTCAGGCTCTTGATACATATGGTAGACACATGCTGGATAAGGGCAATCAGGAAATAAAACATGCACAAGCCACGGATCAACGTACCTCATTCCCAGCCACTCCAGAGTGCTGTGGAAGAAGTTTTGTACAGTATATAAGCATGTCTTATTACTGGTGTCCTATTTGCTTTGTTATTTATCCCTTCTGCCAAATTTTTACTATTGTGGGGTTTTAATACCATCCTCTGTGATTGCTGACACTATGTTATGGTGTAACCACAAGCACCAGAATGAAGATGTGGAATGCAAGGGTAGAGAGGGCAGTGAGGAAATGGCAGCAAATGGTGCGCGGAATGTGACTGTCCCGCGCCAAGAGCGACACCTGGCAGGAGGGAATATAAGCAACACTTCTGCTAGCCTCATCCACTCAGATTGGCACCGGATATCGGATCTTAGTTATCAGTGATGTGACAACTTGCCTGAACAATTCACATATCAAGGACTCTAAATTATATTGCTTGTCACCCCTTTTTTGCAACTACCACTTGTAAATCTTCAAAGTTAAGTACTGTCAATTGCTTTCTAGAAACGAAACTACTAATGTTATTTGTTTGAAATTATTGTATAGCATTCCAAGAATGCTGCGTCCTGTAGGCACCCTATTAACGATGAGTGGGCAAGACCCCACACACCATATCATATCTATCCCTTATCAACCAGTATGTAGCAGCCCTGTACTGGGTGATGACGTCTATGAACTACATAGCCAAGATTTTGTCAAAGGGGAGGGGGCAATTTGTTAAAGATCTTAACAAGACTCATGTTTTTCATTTATTCTTAAAATTTCCATAAAGGATGATAAAACATTTTATTTGACAATGACTTAGAGGTTTCACCAAGCAGAGATATAATCCCCTCACCTAGGAGTGCTGTATTTTGGCAAAACACTAAGAAGCTGTCATGCTCCATTCTCTCTTCACCCTCCAAGGTCATTTTACACTCTTCTTCTTTCAGTATGGATTCTGGTTGAGGAAGTGATCAGAAATGTACATGAGCAAATTTTTTGGGTCACAGTCATTATCACTGACATGGCTGTTGAAGTAAATAGACCCAATCCGTTCTGTTCAACAGAGGACCCAGAAAAATTTTTGGTGGCGAAAATGAAAGAATCGCCTTATGCTTTCCCAGATTTCCTCATTTAAGTATGAATCTGTGAATTCCTGCAATGTATGAAAGATCATTTTCTGCATTAAAGAATGTCCCAGCAGATGAGTGCATATGCCTAAATTAGGAGAAGATTTTGGACAAAAGGGGTAGATAGTAATGCAGGAGAAAGTCAGGTCAGATGAATTCAAGCAGCCCGCTGAAATACTCTTTTACAAATGAACAAACTATGGAATGTGTTGTAATCCTGTACATCTTCTGCACTCCACAAACTCCTCCCCATCATTTTTCATTGGAACTAGTTTTCTTAATTGGCTAGCACCCAAGTGACCAGATTGGGTGATATTTTGCCATTTGGGTGCTAGTGATAGAGCATTGCACAATTTTTTAAAAAAATTCAACCATCACCCCTTGGGCAATATTTTCGTTGCTCCACATGATTTCTGGACAACACAAACATATGAGAGTTAGTTTTTATGCACTGATTTTATTTGATGTTATTTGTAATGATACTTATCACTGAACTGCCTTGTGAAATACCAAAATATTACAACCACTGACTTCTACCAGGTTCCAAATAACAAATCCAGTGCTAACATTAGACTGCTATACACAGGCAATTAGGCTATTATAGTAGTGCACACTTATTTTTAACTGATCATGACGCTAGTGGATGAATCTAAATCAATTTTCCTCTTATTTCTTGTTACAAACTTATCCATAATTAGAAGCTATCACAACAACAAACAACACAAAAACAATAAACCGGAGCACTTACATTAAATTGAACTGCAAATAACAACTAAACTGGTGAACAAAACAACAACTGATCTCAAACAAGACCAACAATTGGTCTTGGCTATAGCAGGGATGCATGACAGATGATAGTACTATGGATGTATAGATAATTTGAATCAATCGTTGGCCTTGCTGATTACTGAAAGTGCATATCCCTTTATCATCATATAATTGAAAGTCAAAACACCTATCAGTTTCACTACAGGGCAACTAGGTCCCATATAATTTCATTTACTGTTTAGGGGGTGGGCGTTTTGGACCTCCTGGAACCCACCTACAGCAACGGACTTGTGTCTATGAGCTGTCTTCCACTAACGTGGTCCCAAAAGCGTCTCCTAGCTGTTGTAACATTATTCAAGAGGTGGAGATGGTTTTACTGTGTACCTGCCACAAAGCGTACCATGCACTCAAAGAGTGCACAATGATAGCTTGTTAGTATGTGAACTGGTAAGTTGTATTACTTAGTTTAAATTCTTGCCACTTTGTGAACCAGTTTCTCTGCTTTTTCTATTGTGTGTCTCATTTGATTATTAAATGATAATTTCTGGACAATATTTTCTCCCAGGAATCTTATCATTATTAACATTATTTACATTTATGGGTGTATGTATTTCGAAATTCCCTTTGAGTAATATGTGTAACATCATATTGCTGGCTGTAGACAACTTATGTTGTCAGCACCATTGGTCCATGAAAAGTAGTATGTAAGCAGTTTTGGGTTCTTCATGCATTCTTGAATCCTCAGAAACTATGATGAACCAGTTGTTCACATAAAGAATGACTCCATCAGGACAATGGTCCCCACCCAGTAGATGTAGGAGAATCTCCCTGGTAATGTCCTCAAAGATGGGTCTACAGATAGCACTCTTTTCTTTATTTGTTTGGAGAATTTTTATTTCACGCTTGTTATTCACCCACTCTGCCTTTACAGTAGCCCTGCAGGCTCATGAAAGTGACCAAACATCTGGGAGCACCAAATAATATCAAAACTGTCTGCAGTGAGTATCAGTATCACAACTGGATATTTTCATTTCAAGTTTTGGTTAATTCAGAAGGCCTGATTTATTGTCATTTAATGATTTATTCTTCCTAAAGCTGAACTGATTTGGACTCAGTGTCAGGAGTTCCCTGTGAGACTATAGGTAGTTGGACAGGAGCAGCTCTGATCTTAAGCTAGAGTATTTAAAGGCCATGTTGGCGTGTCGCATTTTGGGTGGACTGAATTCAGTTTATGTAGTTTTTATCTCAAAATTGAAATGTTCCCACCTCCCACAATGATAATAATGAAAACAGTTAGTAAATGAAAGCATTTTAGAACAGACATCTTGTCTTGAGGATGATTTCTTCTGTTGACCTGCAGTCAACAATGGTCCAGGGCTCTTTCAGTTGCTTGAATAAAATGCCAAGTTCCTTCATGGCTATTTATTCAGTCCAAGGAAAATCTCTTCATATACCGTGCCATAAATGGTACGTTCCATTTTTATCATAATGGAGCAGCACCACCATTTAGGATAGGGAAAGTTAGTTTTGTGCACTATTCTGAGCACAAGTTACACCCAGATACAGGCAGGATTGCAGTGATTTAAGCATACCAATCGCTGTGAAGTAGAATGGAGGCCACAGGGCCGTCAAACGACTGATAGGAGTAAACACAGCAGTTTGCATGCCACAAGTTGCAGGCAGAAGGGGCCCACTGGCCCAACGTAGGTGTCGTGAGTACGTGACTCAGAGCGGCGTGTCAGCAAAACAGAGTTGCACAGCCGCATATAGATAGGTGTGGGTTTCTAACGAGATTCATTCAAGTGTGGCAGCTCTCCTGTATGGTGGGGCATGTGACACCACCAGCTACATGCCACAGCAGATAGGGCAGCAGCATTCCAGTCCATGGCGGGCCACTGTTTTGACCCACTGAGGCTGATGCGGGGTCCGTAGTCAGCCAGCCACTGGCGGGCCACTCTTTGGCTCGCTACCACAGGCAGTTGTCATGACTCCCAACCCATGCCAGAGGCATCCCGCGGTGAGGGCAGCAGATTCAGGCACAGGATCACGGGCACTTGTGGTCATCGCGATCTCAGCTATGGCAGTGAGGAAGGACGCAGCAGGCTGCTCAGCGGCTCCCAGCGGAGCAATGCTGAGTCAGTGGGGAAGAACACCACTGAGTCGGTTGCTGGCGCAGCACTGATGATGCGACCCTACAAGGCGGACACACTGTACTGCACTGCATTGCACTGGGTCACTGGAGCGGTGGCCTCAGTATTGCGGGACCCTGTGACGCAGACCGAGGTGAAAGGGGCACATTAGTGGAAACAAATAAATCATATGGAAAGCTCGGATGAGTCTTAATATGGTGCCTTCTATCGCTTCCCACTACATTTGGTCATCCTGATTCATTCAGTGGCAGAATATACCAGTACATTTGGTGTCAGAATAGCAGACGTTGTCTATCCAATATGACATTCAAGCCCACTGCCCGCATAACATTCACAAGATGTGGTGAGTTTTGACCAGTTTTCTTTTGAGTGTGGGATGTTTCCTTTCTTGTTTGTGTTTTGAGTATGGCCAGCCAGGAGCCACATTTTAGATGTTTTGTGTAGGCATTTTTTTGTTGTCAGAATAAGTGTTGGTGTATTTGGGGCAGTAAGATTTATTATTTCCGTCTTTTCTTGGCATTTAATTACTTTTTTATTGGTTTGAGTATGAAGTTTCCCAGTATGATGATACTGAGATGCAGGGAGTTGGGTTATTCTTGATTCTTGTACTTAAATGTTTTGTTTCGGGACTAACTGGGAATGAAAGCAACACATCGGTAGAGTCAGGGACGCGAGGTGTGTCGGAACCAGAAGCGGTACGGATTTCATTGGAAAAAGTAGCACAATTGACAGCAGACAATACACAGTTGAGAAATGGATTAACTTCTAGAAGTGAGCGGGAAACCTCATCTGATCAGTCGTTGTTGCCTAGGGTGCAGGAGATTGATCCAGCTGTCGCAAGTATGATTATTCAGTTTTGTAGCAGTGCATCTGAGGACATTTGTTCATTTGCAAAGGACTTGGAGACTTCAGCGGTGATGAACGGTTGGTCTGATGAGTGCTTGTTACATATAGCCAAGATTAGATTAACGGGTGAAGCAAAAACATATATAAGGTGTTCTGAGGCCTTAAGGAAGGCAGGACAGTTTAATCAGTTAAAGGAGGGGCTTTTACAGAGGTACAAAAAACAGAATAGCGGTCGGTACTTTAGGGACAGGTGAAGTATAATGCCAAAGAGACAGAGGGAGATGGTAGAGAAATTTGCAGACAGAATAAAAGAAATTAACGAGTATACTTACGAGTTGGGTCAGAGCAATGAGGCGAATGGTGTTCTGTTGCAGGAGGCTGAGAAAAGGGCACTTGATATATTTTTGAGAGGGTTACCAGCGCATATGTCTCAGAAAGTGTGTGAAGGGCCTCCGAAAGATTTGTATTCGGCCATTCAGCTGGCAATACAATGTGAGGAAGTAGACATGGCAACAGGGGTACGTGATAGGCAAACAGTGTTTACAGTGTGTATAAACTGTTTTAAGTGTGGTTGTATGGGACATGTGCAGAGGCAATGTACCCAGTCACCGAGGAATAGAAGAAGGGGCGGAAATCAGCAGCGTGGAGGTTGGAGAAGTGGAGATAGGAGAGGTGGACAAGCGTTAAACAGCAGAGGAGGCCCAGGACCCACTTAAGGGACCTCCCATTTAATTTGGGTGCTACGAATACGTATGCAGAGGTGGAATGTTCAGTGGCAGGAGCCATAGGACCTAAAAAGTTTAAGATTTTGCTGGACACAGGGGCGCAAGTGTCAGTGGCTACTAGGAATATGATGGGATGAAGGAAGCTAGACCCAGCACGTTATATGTTGCGTGGAGTGGGGGATAAGGAGGTCATGACTTTGGGGTCAGTGACAGTTGACTTTCAAATAGAGAAAGTCCGATTTAATGCATGCATGGGGGTAGTACCGTGGGTAAGCAAGGGCTATGACATGATCCTAGGAGTAGATTTCTTGCAGCAACATCATACCAAAATTGACCTTGGACAACAAACTGTGGACCTTAGTGGAATGTTATTTCATCTAATGGAAACTGTTGTCAATGCAGAGCTGTCACAAGGGGTTTTCATTGCAATGAACAAACCAATTTAACCACGTACATTAGCATTAAGGCTTAATTCCCATGAGTGTGTGTCTAATAGCACCGGGAAGTCGCTTTGGGTAACTGTGGAGTGAAATCTACCTGTGGGTACAGTATGTGTTATTGAACCACTGCAGGATAATGAAGTTTTGGGTCCATTGGGTTGTTTTGTGAAATGTAGTGTTGTATGCATACAGGAGGGGAATGACGGGCTAGTAGTTCCCGTGAACATGGATAATTTTAGCGTTGTAGACGCGAATTTGAGGAAAGGAGTTTTAGTTACAAATTTGGATGTGCTAAATGACGAAGACTGGTGTTCAAGAGGTAGGCAAAATGATCAACCAATAACTGCCGATAGAACTGCATTGCATGACAAAATTAAGCATTTGAAAGGAGGAGAAAGAGAGCACATGGAAGAATTATTGTGGGAATTTAAGGATTCATTTTTTCCACAAGGGCCGTTACCAGCAACTCTATTAGTTCAACATAGGATACCAACAGGGATGAAGCACCTGTTTACCGTAAATCATACAGAATACCAAGATATTTGCAGCTGATTGTGGAGGATTTCATTGGTCAGCAGCTTGCGGACAGTATTATAGAGCATAGAAATGGTTGCTGGGGAGCGGGCATTGTCGTTGTGCCTAAAAAATCTATGGATGGAACTAAGAAATACAGGTTCGGTTGTGACTACCGATACCTCAATAATAAGACAATAATTGACGCACACCCCATTCCAAACATATCAGAGACTTTGGATCACTTTGGACAATGCCAGAACTTTTGTATGATGGATTTGACAAGTGGTTATCATCAGTTAGAGGTGGCTCCAGACAATCGTCCAAAAACTACATTCTCTACATCTGGAGGCCATTAGAATGCCAATCGGTTTGAAAAATGCTCCAGCAATGTTTCAAAGGTTGCTAGACAGTGTCTTGAGGGGTTTGAAACCACGACAGTGTCTGGTCTATTTGCATGACATTATAGTCTTTTCAAGTAGTTCGGATCAACAGACAGAGCTTAAGGGATGTCTTTATAAGGTTAAGAGCAGCTTGTTTGACGTTGAGCCTGGAGAGCTGTCTTTTTGCATTAGAAAAAGTAAAATAATTGAGTCATATTATCAGTAAGATTGGAATGGGAACAGATCCAAGGTTGGTACAGGCTCTAAGGGATTTTTGGGAACTGAAAACAATTACGGAAGTGCAGTCATTCATCGGAATTTGCAATTTCTATCGAAAGTTCGTGAAGGGTTTTGCAGCTTTAGCACAGCCATTGATGTGATTATTAAGGAAGGATGTGAAATTTGAGTGGACAGAAGAGTGTCAGAAAGCGTTTGACAAATTGAAAGAAGAGTTAACATCAAGTCCGTTTCTTGTTTTCCCAGATTTTGAAAAGGAGTTTATACTAGCATGTGATGCATCCAATCAAGCATTAGTGTGTGTTCTTAGTTAGGAAACTGATGGGAAAGAACATCCTGTAGCCTATGTGTCTAGGCAGTTGAATGCAGCAGAGAGGAATTACTCACCAACTGAGAGGGTGCTGCTTAGTGTAATCTATGGAATCACACATTTTAAATGTCATTTCTATGGGAAAAGATTTTGGATAGTGACAGATCATACTGCATTGAAGTGGTTCTTGTGGTTGAAGGATCCGTCCACTAGACTAGCTACATGGGCTGTGAGGCTTAGTGAATTCGACCACAAGGTAGTGCACAAGCCTGGGAAGAGACACGGTAATGCGGATGCACTAAGTAGGAAGGTGGTAAAAGTAGAAGTCATAGGTTATGACCTAGCAGTATGGCAAGAATTACAGGACGCAGATAATGATCATAACTTGTATCAGACACAGCCACAATTTAGTATGCTCAGCGAAGCTGAAGGATGAGGTTTTAAAGGCATGATCACGTGTTATCTGTTCATAGAGGGTGTAGAGCAACGAGTAGTAGAGTGGCTGAGAGGTATTGGTGGAGATGTAGGAAAGTGGATGCAGATCAGTATGTCAAGAATTGTATACCATGTCCGCAGAGAGCAGATTTGATCCGGAAACAGATACAGCAACAACGACTGCCAGATGCGACATGTCCATTTCCTTTGTTGGGTTCAAATGGTTCAGATGGCTCTGAGCACTATGGGACTTAACATCTGTGGTCATGAGTCCCCAAGAACTTAGAACTACTTAAACCTAACTAACCTAAGGACATCACACACATCCATGCCCGAGGCAGGATTCAAACCTGCGACCGTAGCGGTTGCGTGGTTCCAGACTGTAGCACCTAGAACCGCTTGGCCACTTCTGCCGGTTTCTTTGTTGTGGACTGATGTCTTAGGACCTTTTAGGCGAACACCATCAGGGAACAGAGTCGTTCTGAGAATAATAGACCATTTTTTGAGGTATGTGGATATGATGACTATGCCTAAATCAACAGGCAGCAATGGTCGTGCAACTGTTAGTAAAAAACTGTATTTTGAAGTTTGGTGTACCGGAGACAATGATACTGACCAAACGACCAACTTCATGTCAGATTTAATGAAGGAACTGTGTAAATTGTTGAACATAAAGAAGTTGAGGACGAGCGCATTGCATCCACAGGCCAATGGAAGGACAGAACGGGTACACAGAACAATCGGGAAGATGCTGAGTTTTTCTGTGGATTCTCATTACTTTCAGTGGGATGAGTATTTGAAGCATATTGTGTGTGCATACAATGCAAAAGTCCATACCAATACTGGTTTGTCTCCATATGAGGTGGTGTACAAGCCAAAAATGCCGTCACTGTTTGATTTGGTGAGGCTACAGGAAGGAAGGAAGGACCGGTGAATCTGTATGTCAATTCACAAGGACAATTCGGGATATTTGGAAATGGGTACAAAAGGCGAATACAATGGCTTTGGAAAGGCAGGAAGATGCAGTAAAGCGGAAAGGAAGTTTACCCCAGTATAGAGTGGTGCAGTGGGTAACGCTGTCCAGCCTTTATATGCAAAAAGGGAAAAAGAAGAAGTCACTCTCGAGGTATCAAGGGCCATACGAAGTGGTTGAAACCACATCCCCAGTTAATGTTAAGCTTCAGTTACCAACTAGAATAATGATAGTACACATTGGGTGGTTATGACCATTTAAGGATTGCCTGGATGTGATTCCAGGCATGCCACAGGAAGGAAAGAGGAACAAAGAGAGAGTGAAGAGAGGTGCTAAGCACAGAGAAAACCAGGAAGACAGTACACCATGAAGTACCTTATGCTTTGTGATCTAGAAAGTAGTAGAGTATTTGATTTGAAGTTTTCTCTCGTTTTCTTATCATGTATAATTGGGTTTGCGTAGAGTACTTAGGCATTGTATTTTCATATGTTGTATGTATTTTCGAATATAGCCTGTTATGGACTGCAGTTGTTTGAAAGAGGGAAGAAGGGTGATGGTGATTCCTGTCCTCGGGTGACTGAAAATGGAGGTGTGACGTCTGACATTTGTGGAGTGTTGTTGGAGGAGAAGTAAATGCAGTTCTGGAGAAATAAATGGGTCAGAGTAAATTTTGCGCAAAGCCATAATAAATATGTGTTGAATGGTGTCAGAGTCATACGATTTCCTGTTTAAATTTTTAGTTGTCGACAGTGGTCCGGCAAGTCGTGCCTATTGCACCAGTTCATACAATGTAAATTTAAAGATGAAAGTAGTCACACAATCGGTGTTGAGTTTGGATCAAAAATAGTGAATGTTGGAGGAAAATCTGTGAAGCTACAAATATGGGGCATGTGCACAGTGCAGTTATTTTTAGCCAGGGGGAAAGGAATAGACTGTCCAAGGGACATCATGGAGCCAAAATTGAGCATGCAATGGGTCAGGATGCATTGCATCTTCTCCACGTATGAGAATTGGGTAGTAGTAGCCAGTTGTTTTGAGCAGTTTTAGTCAGTGGAACCAAGTGTAACATAATAGGACCAACCTTCCACCTGCGACCGTCAATTTCAGGAGTCACGTAACTGAATGTTACCAAGCCACAGCTGTACTGGCCAGAAGCCACTTTAGAGTTTTTGCCAAGGCAGAATCTGACCTTGTTAAATCAAACTCTGGAGCCAGTCTTGAGATCTGTAAACCAGTTCATTTCAGAGCAAGATAGGCACATATCAGTCGAACAGCTTGTGCAACATATCACTCAGTATAGGGAAAGACAACGGCAAACAACGACTATTTTGAGTACCTCTGTGCCAAGTGTCATAACAGCCTTAACTTTATTGTGTGTTGTTTTCTTTCTGATCAGGTGGAGAGCTAATTCCAAGAAGAAACCAAGGGTAGTCCAAGTCCCAGTGGATTGGATACCGAGGACGTGAGACGACTAGGTAGGGGGCTGATCGAGCAGTGGTCGTCCTGTAAGGAATGTTTACGTTTTGTTTCATGTCATGGTTTTAAGGGACACTAGACTACATTTAAGTTTTCCAATAGTAAGGAAATATGCCATAGGTGCCGACCCAAATAGTTAAGACTAGTTAAGGGTCGACACGGGGACCAGGTGTTTCCGAAGGGGGAATAATGTTGTGGCACCACCGCTTAGGATAGGAAAAGTTAGGTCTGTGCAAATATTCTGAGCACAAGTTACAGCCAGGTGTGGGATGGATTGCAGTGAGTGATGCATACCAATGGCTGCGAAGTAGAATGGAGGCCACAGTGCAGTCAAACCATTGAAAGGAGTAAACACAGCAGCTTGCATGGCACAAGTTACATGCAGAAGGGGCCCACTGGCGCAACATTGCTGATTTGAGTGCGTAACTCAGAGCAGCGTGTTAGCAAAACAGAGGCACACAGCTGCGTATAAATAGGTGCAGGTTTCTAGTGAGATTCATTCAAGTGTGGCAACTCTCCTGGATGGCGGGGCGTATGACACCAACAGCCACACGCAGCAGCAGATGGGGCACCAGTGCTCCAGTCCACAGCAAGTCACTGGTTCGACCCTGTGAGGCTGATGCGGGGTCCATAGTCAGCCAGTCAGCAGCGGGTCACTCTTCAGCTCACTACTGCAGGCAGTCATCTTGGCTCCCAATGCACGCTGGAGGCATCCTGGGGCGAGGGCAGCAGATTCGGACAGTGGATCGTGGGTTCTTGTGGTCGTCGTGATCTCAGCTATGCCAGTGAGGAAGGACAGAGCAGGCCGCTTGGCGGCTCCCAGTGGAGCAGCAATGAGTCAATGGGGAAGAAGACCACTGAGTTGGCTGCCGGTGCAGCACTGACGATGCAGCCCTACAAGGCCAAGCGCTTGCTCGCTGGGGTGGTGGCCTCAGCATTGCGAGATATTGTGGACCGAGGTGAACAGGGCACTGTAGTGGACACAAATAAATCATTTGGAAAGCTCTTCCCACTAAATTTTGTTATCCTGATACATTCGGTGGCAGTAGTCGCCACTACAATAATAATACTGACATCAAACTTCCTTCTGCATAAGCCAAATAACCATAAATTTTCCACCTGCTTTCCTGCCACGTGTTCATGGCTGTCCTTCTTCGTGTAAAATGTCAGAACATGAAGTGGTGATTAATATTTGGAATTATTATTATGGTATTTAATCCAACGTACAAGACTATGTACCTAAAAACATTGGCATGTGGCTTGATTTCATTTGAGCACTAGACACAAAAGGAAGTGATCACCCATTCCTATTTTCCACGTTTTAACTCCACAGTAGCAAGGTATTGGTAGTATAGTTGTGAGATTTCTGTCAAAGTTTCCTTTGGATTGGCTATAGTGAAATTTGCTTTGAATTTCCCACACCCTTTTGTTATTACCATATCTGATGTGAGGTATGTGAGGTAAACATCCCAAGAATAAATTCTCTGTAGGAACACTGGATCTGAATGTATTAGTATAAACATAACAATCTTTCCCAGGATTTGTTGGACTGAAGTATAGATGACCATGAACCTTACTAAAACACTGTAACATTTATTTCACTTTGGGCCTTTTGACTTTCCGAATAATGCTCTTTTTGTAATATACCACACAATTCCTGTATAGTGGTTGGTAGGTTTTCAACCCTTAATACCACTGAGTTACTTGTTTCGTTGGTCATTGGAAAGCAGATGTATTTGCCTTTGGATGAGTGAATCTTATGATAGGTCCTGTTTGTAACATGTCCTTAGACTCTAATTTGCTGGGTTGTAGATTTGTCTCTATGTATTGTCCAGTGCAACAGCAGGATTTAGAGTCTTCATGTTCAGCACTGGACTATGTTTCACATCCAAGATTAGCATTTGCATGTCACACGTGAGAGTATTCTGATCACTGCTGTGTTAGTATGCAAGGACTACTCCATTGGATGCTATACCTTTCTGTATTTCTTGCATTCCACTGAGTGTCACATGTATTGGAGCATTAGTTCTGGTAGGCAAAGATCTAGGTGGAAGGGCCCCTTTGGTGGATGTGTGCATTTCATACATATCATTAGGTACTTTGTTATCTTGGAAGTGAAGTATCGTGCTCAATGTGACAGACACTGGCACAATGTTTGACCCTCTTTTCGTATCATCAGATGACTACTTTTCTGATGTTTGAAATGTTCTCAGGACTCACAATGCATGTAGGTACACTTTAACTTTCACTCTTTCCTTGGCAGAGATTCGAATCCTCCCTCGGGGATGGGTGTGTGTGTTTGTCCTTAGGATAATTTAGGTTAAGTAGTGTGTAAGCTTAGGGACTGATGATCTTAGCAGTTAAGTCCCGTACTATTTCACACACATTTGAACATTTTTTTGAACACTTTCCTCTCTGCACTCTGTGTTTCACATTTCTGGATATATTTCAGAACTCGTAAGTTTTATGTTGCACTTCTTACCCAAAGAAACACCCTCACAAGTAATTCTTAGTATCAAATTGAGGAGCAAACATGCAAGGTTATGGAAAGTGTCAGTACATGAAATTACAACATACAAGTAACAACAGATTAAATAAAATGTTATGAACCCAAAAAAGACAAGCTAAGTTTACATAAATGCAATCAACAACATAACAGAGGAATCAGGCACCCATTGACAGAATAAAAGGAGTGACCCAAAACAAAACTCTTCAGTTTTGATTTGAAAGCATGAGGATTACTGCTAAGATTTTTGGATTCTTATGGTAGCTTACTGAAAATGGATGCAGTTGAATACTGCATGCCATTCTGCACAAGCATGAAGGAAGTGTGATCCAAATGAAAACTGGGTTTCTGCCTGGTATTAACTGGGTGACAGGTGCTAATCCTTGGGAATAAGCTGGTATTGTTAACAAGAAATGACATAAACAATATATATATATATATATATATATATATAAGAAGATGATGAGACTTACCAAACAAAAGAGCTGGCAGGTCGATAGACGCACAAACAAACACAAACATAGACACACAAACAAACACAAACATACACACAAAATTCTAGCTTTCACTACTAACGGTTGCTTCTTCAGGAAAGAGGAAAGGAGAGGGGAAGACGAAAGGATGTGGGTTTTAAGGGAGAGGGTAAGGAGTCATCCCAATCCCGGGAGCGGAAAGACTTACCTTAGAGGGAAAAAAGGAAGGGTATACACTCACACACACACACACACACACACACACACACACACACACACACACACACACACACATATCCATCCACACATACACAGACACAAGCAGACATTTGTATAGGCAAAGGCAAACGCTTTATTTCCATTTCCGTTTTTTCACACATCATTGATCATTTTTAGCCGCTTCCCACGGGTTTTAACGTCATTATTTCTTCATCAGACAATTGTTAGCCTCATTCTCATAGTCTGCCACCACAAAACCTCTCCTTTTAATACATTTACACGTAGTTTTTTCGAAATTTAACGTATTTTGGCGGCAACACAGCCACCTAACCTTTATGCACATCATTGTCTACCAACCCAAGTTCACCACAGGATCAACACAACCAACACTTTTTCGCATTTTTTTCACACCAGATCTCCAGTTGCTTTCTAGTTCACATTTATCTCTCCTCATATATATATTTTTTCATTTTCATTTCAGCCTCATGTTACACTTTCCACCTTCTAATACCATGTCACTCTCACAACACCCCCACAATGACCCCATTAAGTTTTATTTACATTCCCTCCGCAAACATGCCTTCGCCATAGCCAGATTACGCCCCCATATTTTATTTTCTCAGGCTTGTCTGACATTTGGCATTACCCCCAAAGGCCTCACACTTAAAGTTCCCATCTCTGGCTGCAACACTTATTTCCATCAGTCCCTATACCAGTTCCAAACTGAATAATCCATTGCCCTCACCCACCTAATCCTTCACCTACACATCAACTCAGCCAATGAACACACCCGTCAACTCCTATCCTTAATAAAAGTCCTCAGTCTTTCCTCTCCCACATCCACACCGGCTGTTCAGAGCATCCTCCTACAGGCCAACCGCAAATTAGAACAGCATGCCACCCTCCACCTCAAAAAACTATCCATTCTCCTGGTTTTCCACCTCCGGAAAGGCAACTCACTCACCCTTCACAAGCTTTCCAGCAAACCTCAACCTCCTCTCATTGCACACAAACCCAGACTCTCCCATCTACTCAATCTCCCACTTCCAGCTCCACTCCCTCCAAAACCTCAAAATTCCAATCAACGCAATCTGGAACCACAACACCCCAATTCAGTAGTTAACCTTTCCTCCAAATCTCTCTCCCAATCCGAAACCTCTGTCCTATCCAAGGGCCCCACCTTCAGCCCCACTCCCAGATTCAACCAAACAGCCCTCATCAATGATTTACTGTCCTACACTCGTACTCTCTGCAGGAAATATCACTTTGCCACGAAGAAAAATGATCCTAATCCTACTCCTAATGATCCAACTCCCCAAGACACTATCCAAATTGAACCCTGCCTGGAACAGTTCCGTCCTCCGTCACAGGGGGACCCACCTCCTCTTCCTCAAAATCACCCTCTCCAAACCTTCCAGGAATTTCTGACTTCCAGCCTTGCTTCTCAATCCTTCTTAAAAAACCTTAATCCTACTCCCAACGTCATCACTGCTGAAGCCCAAGCTATCCGTGATCTGAAGGCTGACCGATCCATCGTCATTCTTCCGGCAGACAAGGGTTCCACGATCGTGGTACTTGATCATCGGGAGTATGTCGCTGAGGGACTGCGTCAGCTTTCAGACAACACCACATACAAAGTTTGCCAAGGTAATCCCAATCCTGATGTCCAGGCGGAGCTTCAAGGAATCCTCAGAACCTTAGGCCTCCTACAAAACCTTTCCCCTGACTCCATCAACCTCCTAACTCCACCGACACCCCGCACCCCTACCTTCTACCTTCTTCCTAAAATTCACAAACCCAATCATCCCGGCCGCCCCATTGTAGATGGTTACCAAGCCCCCACAGAACGTATCTCTGCCTACGTAGATCAACACCTGCAACCCATTACATGCAGTCTCCCATCCTTCATCAAAGACACTAACCACTTTCTCGAATGCCTGGAATCCTTACCCAATCTATTAACCATGGAAACCATCCTTGTAACCATTGATGCCACTTCCTTATACACAAATATTCCGCACGTCCCAGGCGTCGCTGTGATCACTTCCTTTCACGCTGATCACCTGACACCCTACCTTAAACCTCTTTCCTCATTACCTTAGCCAGCTTCATCCTGACCCACAACTTCTTCACTTTCGAAGGCCAGACACACCAACAATTAAGGGGAACAGCCATTGGTACCAGGATGGCCCCCTCGTACGCCAACCTATTCATGGGTTGCTTAGAGGAAGCCTTCTTGGTTACCCAAGCCTGCCAACCCAAAGTTTGATACAGATTTATTGATGACATCTTCATGATCTGGACACACAGTGAAGAAGAACTCCAGAATTTCCTCTCCAACCTCAACTCCTTTGGTTCCATCAGATTCACCTAGTCCTACTCCAGATCCCATGCCACTTTCCGTGACGTTGACCTCCATCTGTCCAATGCCAGCTTCACATGACCGTCCACATCAAACCCACCAACAAGCAACAGTACCTCCAGTATGACAGCTGCCACCCATTCCACATCAAATGGTCCCTTCCCTACAGCCTAGGTCTTTATGGCAAGCGAATCTGCTCCAGTCCGGAATCCCTGAACCATTAAACCAACAACCTGAAAACAGCTTTCACATCCCGCAACTACCCTCCTGACCTGGTACAGAAGCAAACAACCAGAGCCACTTCCTCTACCCCTCAAACCCAGAACCTCCCACAGAAGAACCACAAAAGTGCCCCACTTGTGACAGGATACTTTCCGGGACTGGATCAGACTCTGAATGTTGCCCTCCAGCAGGGATACAACTTCCTCAAATCCTGCCCTGAAATGAGATCCATCCTTCATGAAATCCTCCCCACTCCATTAAGACTGTCTTTCCGCCGTCCACCTAACCTTCGTAACCTCTTAGTTCATCCCTATGAAATCCCAAAACCACCTTCCTTACCCTCTGGCTCCTACCCTTGTAACCGCCCCCGGTGTAAAACCTGTCCAATGCACCCTCCCACCACCACCTACTCCGGTCCTGTAACGCGGAAGGTGTACACGATCAAAGGCAGAGCCACGTGTGAAAGCAACTGACCTGCCTACACTGTGAAGCTTTCTATGTGGGAATGACCATCAACAAACTGTCCATTCGCATGAATGGACACAGGCAGACAGTGTTTGTTGGTAATGAGGATCACCCTGTGGCTAAACATGCCTTGGTGCACGGCCAGCACATCTTGGCACAGTGTTACACTGTCCAGGTTATATGGATACTTCCCACTAACACCAACCTGTCAGAACTCCTGAGATGGGAACTTGCCCTTCAGTATATCCTCTCTTCTCGTTATCCGCCAGGCCTCAACCTCCGCTAATTTCAAGTTGCCGCCGCTCATACCTCACCTGTCTTTCAACAACATCTTTGCCTCTTTACTTCCGCCTCAACTGACATCTCTGACCAAACTCTTTGCCTTTACAAATGTCTGCTTGTGTCTGTATATGTGTGGATGGATATGTGTGTGTGTGCGAGTGTATACCTGTCCTTTTTTCCCCCTAAGGTAAGTCTTCCCGCTCCCGGGATTGGAATGACTCCTTACCCTCTCCCTTAAAACCCACATCCTTTCGTCCTTCCCTCTCCTTCCCTCTTTCCTGATGAGGCAACAGTTTGTTGCGAAAGCTTGAAGTTTGTGTGTATGTTTGTGTTTGTTTGTGTGTCTATCGAAGTGCCAGCACTTTCGTTTGGTAAGTCACATCATCTTTGTTTTTAGATATATTTTTCCGATGTGGAATGTTTCCCTCTATTAATTCATATATATATATATATATATATATATATATATATATATATATATATATATATATACACACACACACACACACACACACACACACACACACACATACGTCATAATACCCAGGCTAATGAACAGGGGTCGACAAGATGTTCGCTAACTTACCAATTGTGAGCTTCTCCCTGTATTCCATAATGGTCCTACTTCAGGAGCCATATTTAGTGATCAACACAATTAAACGCCTTAGTTACATCAAAAAAGATGCCTAGCATTCAAAATATTTTGTTTAAACCATTGTGCACTTCATAGAGAGAAGAGAATATAGCATTTTCAGTTGATAAATCACCTCTAAAACTGAACTGGACATTTGATAGCAAATCATGTGAAATAAAATGAACCATTATCCTTATATTCAAAGCCTTCTCAATAACTTTAGACAACACTGATGGCATAGAAATAAGTCTAATATTGTCTACATTATCCCTTTCTCCCTTTTTATAAAGTGGCTTTAATACTAAGTACTTTCATCATTCAGGAAACTGACCAGTCTTACAGGAAAAATTACAGCTAAATAGAGGGCTAACATGTTCAGCATAGTACTTCAGTACTCTTCTAAGTACTCCATCATATCCATGAGAATCCTTAGTCTTCAATGATTTAATTATTGACTCCATCTCCCCCATGTCAGTAACACAGAGGAGTATTTCAGACATCTGTCTCAGACAGGCATTTTCCAACAACGTTATTTGATTCCCTGTGGAAACTAAGGTTTTATTTAATTCATCCGCAATGCTCAGAAAATGATTGTTAAATGCTTCACATATATATCTGACTTATCAGTAACAGAAATGTTTTTACTAGGAACTGACATTATATCATTGACCTTGTGCTGCTGACCAGACACTTCCTTTGTGACTGACCATATGATTTTAATATTATGCTGTGAATTAGCTATTCTATTTGCATACCACATACTTTTTTCCTTCCTAATAACATTTTAAGTGCCTTACAATAATGTTTATAATGGGCTACTGTAGCTTGATTACTACTTCTAATATTTTGATATAATTCCCAATTTAGTCTATGTGATATCCTTATCCCACTAGTCTGCTGCCCAGGCTGCTGTTTACTGCTAGTACCCTGTTTAGAATGTTCTAATGGAAAGCAACTTTCGAGAGCATAAGAAATGTGTTAAGGAAATCATTTTATTTGTCTATGTTACTGGCAAAGAGGCTGATACAACCTACTATTAGTGCAAGTCTCAGAGCATCAAAGTGTGTCATGTCTCTTATTTATGATCTAGATGTATGAAGTAGGTGAACAAAAAACAGACCTGTTTACAAGTTGTTTGTTCACCATGTAGGAAGATGCTGGTGCACATGAGGTGACAGATCAAGTTGAAAAAACAGCATGTCAATATTCCTTAAACTACAAAGTTCATACAACAAATAATCAAAGCAAATACAATAAATGTTACCTCATGGAAAGACACATACAAAATTCTGTTTTGATTGGCTGATGCCAACAAATACTGTCTATAACTGGATTAAAATAAGTATGCAAAATACATCAGCAACTGAGTAGCACTAAGTCATTTGCAAAACTTAACCAAGTTGTAGGTCTTGCAAGTCTTATGAAAATGAATAATAGTCCTATTTCAACACATGTGGATGACATATTTATAGTAAACCACATATCATACTGTACCATCAGCTGCGACACTTGATTCACATCTTACTAACTAAATTCAAAGTTTATAGTAGGATTCTTCCTAATCCACGAATGTATCAGGTACAAGAAATAAACAACATAATCCTGCAGCAGATGAAAATTAATGAGGTTGGAATGATACTAAATTGTGGTCAGCGTGGTTATATGTTTCCACAGAAGTTTGTTAAGTGAACATCTGTAAACCCCACATGAGTATGTGATAGTTAATCAATGTTTTTCGTAAGTTACTGCTCAAGACTCAACATTCCAAAATACTTTACAACTACAAAATGAGGATGTGGCATGACCATAAATGTGGAGCTATTGCACCTAGTGTAAGAACTTCCCAGACATCATGCAGTTTCAAGTTAAGATATTCAGTAATTGCAAAAAACACATACTCAGTTGGTCACTCATCAAAATCTCTGTACCACCAAGTAAAATCAGCAAGCTGTATCACCTCATTACATCACACTTATAGAAAAAACATGAAGCAAAAAGTAATTCAGGGGACACATCTGGGACAAACCATTAATATCCATCAAATGACAAACTGTGACACTTATTCCATATCAACTATCCTATGTAAGAACACTGCACATGTCATCGTCAACAGCACTCTAAGACCTGTTGCCAGGAAAACACGTAACAAATTACTAATTCCATTAACCTAAAGAGGTGCAATGTGAAAATACACCAGGAGTTTAAGATCTTACCTCAATGTATTTGTATATTTGCATAAGTTAAAATTTTTCCCAGCAGCGTCAACCAACACACAACATTTTATAGATCTGTTACAATAATCATTGACAAACTGTCATCAGTGACTAACACTTATAACTATAAAAATTTAAGATCAAAACCAAAAACAGCATTTGTTGGATTATCAATTGAAAATGAGGGCTGGTTACAACCTTATTTCTTTTCTCCCTAAGACGGTAAGGTTTTAGAAAAATATGTGTGTTGTTGGCTGTCCTTCACATATACAGTTTTAAAATTATAAGAGAACCATCATATGGCACTAAATAAGGATTTCACTCAGAAACCTTAACTGATATTGTGCCTGTTATGAACCCAGTGACATACATCAGGATAGTACAGAACTTAAATTTAGAAGCATAGACAATTATTTCAGTCCAATTCATAAAACTTAATGTAAAGCAAGTGAAAAAATGCATTAATTATTTGATCAGTTCACAAAATACAAAACGGGTTATGTCCAGAATGGAGCTTGGCATGACAGGAATGCACAAATAATATGTAAATAAATTGTCAAACTGGGGGCGAAAGAATGTAAGTACATTTGGATGGTGTGGTGGGGAAGGAGAGAGGAACAAAAACAGTATGGCCACTTCTCTTGTAGACTGATAAATGGAGGGGGATATATTCTTCATGGCAGCGGTAGGTGGGTGGCGGGGCAGGGCAGGGGGAGGGGAGACAAGTTATGATGCAGTTATGCAGGAGAAGAGGAATGTGAAATGGTGTTGCTAGAGGTAAAAAGGGACAGCAGACTCATGACATCTGATGTAGAGGCACATAGAGTAGAAGGAGGAAGTGTAGTAGAGGGGACAGGAGTAAGAAAGTGTCCCAGTGCTCATAATGCACCACTCTGAAAAGCATATGTTTTTGAACACATAGCTGGTAGCACGTACTAGCTGCATGGTGTTAAATACCTATAAAATAGAGTAAAACAACGCCGTTTAACAGAAAATCACACAATGATAGAGATAAGACAATGGCAGAGGACAGGTCAGCACCAGTTTTGTGTATGAATTAAATGTTCTTAACTACAGGGCTATTATAAATGACTGAAGCGATTTCATAAATTCACTGTAGCTCCATTCATTGACATATGGTCATGACACACTACAGATATGCCGAAAAACTCATAAAGTTTTGTTCGGCTGAAGCCGCACTTCAGGTTTCTGCCGCCAGAGCGCTTGAGAGCGCAGTGAAACAAAATGGCGACAGGAGCTGAGAAAGCGTATGTCGTGCTTGAAATGCACTCACATCAGTCAGTCATAACAGTGCAACGACACTTCTGGATGAAGTTCAACAAAGATCCACCAACTGCTAACTCCATTCGGCGATGGTATGCGCAGTTTAAAGCTTCTGGATGCCTCTGTAAGGGAAAATCAACGGGTCGGCCTGCAGTGAGCAAAGAAACGGTTGAACGCGTGTGGGCAAGTTTCATGCGTAGCCCGCAGAAGTCAACGAATAAAGCAAGCAGGGAGCTAAACGTACCACAGCCGACGGTTTGGAAAATCTTACGGAAAAGGCTAAAGCAGAAGCATTACCGTTTACAATTGCTACAAGCCCTGACACCCGATGACAAAGTCAAACGCTTTGAATTTTCGGCGCGGCTGCAACAGCTCATGGAAGAGGATGCGTTCAGTGCGAAATTTGTTTTCAGTGATGAAGCAACATTTTTTCTTAATGGTGAAGTGAACAGACACAATGTGCGAATCTGGGCGGTAGAGAATCCTCACGCATTCGTGCAGCAAATTCGCAATTCACCAAAAGTTAACGTGTTTTGTGCAATCTCACGGTTTAAAGTTTACGGCCCCTTTTTCTTCTGCGAAAAAAACATTACAGGACACGTGTATCTGGACATGCTGGAAAATTGGCTCATGCCACAACTGGAGACCGACAGCACCGACTTCATCTTTCAACAGGATGGTGTTCCACCGCACTTCCATCATGATGTTTGGCATTTCTTAAACAGGAGATTGGAAAACCGATGGATCGTTCGTGGTGGAGATCATGATCAGCAATTCATGTCATGGCCTCCACGCTCTCCCGACTTAACCCCATGCGATTTCTTTCTGTGGGGTTATGTGATAAATTAAATGTTTAAACCTCCTCTACCAAGAAACGTGCCAGAACTGCAAGTTCGCATCAACGATGCTTTCAAACTCATTGATGGGGACATGCTGCACCGAGTGTGGGAGGAACTTGATTATCAGCTTGATGTCTGCCGAATCACTAAAGGGGTACATATTGAACATTTGTGAATGCCTAAAAAATTGTTTGAGCTTTTGTATGTGTGTGCAAAGCATTGTGAAAATATCTCAAATAATAAAGTTATTGTAGAGCTGTGAAATCGATTCAATCATTTGTAATAACCCTGTATTATAAGACAGAAGAACAAAAAGATCTTGACTCTTATAATATACAAGTACACATTCTGGCATCTGTTTGTACAGGTGTACTTGATCTCTGTAATAAGGCAAAGAATAGTGAATTTTGCACCAAAACAAATTATAGGAAGGCTTAATTCAATGGTGTAAGTACAGAAAACAATGTTTAGGGATTCTTAGTTCAGATATTTAATACAAACCTTGTATTAATTTGGAAAACCAATACCAGAAAAGGGATGAGAATGTATCTCGGTTTTAAGATGTTTACATAGGTATACTCACATTGACAGTAAAGTCATTATGTCAGTTTGAAATGTAAATATCAGGGATAAGGCAACAAAATGGATGAAGTTTAAAGTTTTGACACTGTCTTAACAAGTTTCTGTGTCAACATAGCAACCTGAAACTCAAAAAACGTTGACCACCGTTTATGGAATTTACTGTTTGCATCGAAACACAATATCACCCAGATGATTAATATTTCAATATGAAATGAGTAGTGCGTGATAAGGGTTATTGTAATTTGGACTTCTGTTGCTATGTAAAACAAGTAGGTAAGGAAAGAGTGCATATTACGTTCGCTGGTCACAGGGCAAGTGAACACTATGGAGAAATTCAGAAGGTGAGAGTTCTTCAACATAAATAAGAATTTAAATTCTTTTCAACTCTGATCAATGATCCTTTCAAAGAAAATAACAGAAATAAGTGTTTCTAAACAGAAGACAAATATAGCTCATCTGCGGAGCTGGGCAACATTAGTTACTAAGAATAAATTTTAAAGTCCAGGTATAATGGTCCATTAAACTATAAAAAGTGAACGGACTCCACAAGGAGTGACTGCATATTCTCGACTTGCCATCAAGATGACACATTCAACAAATTAGAAGCGTAATATGTAGCATTGTAGAAAAACTTAGGTAGCAAGATGAACTTGATGCACACTTTCAAAAGAAACCCTGAAATAGCCAAAGCAAAACCATTGTCAACAAGTGCAATATGGTAGAGAGTCCACATCTTAGCTTCTGCAAGGGGAATACAGTACAACATGAAAATTTTAAAAGAAGATTAAATAGTGGAATTTGCTTAATACAATCAGAAGTGAAAGACCTACACAACAAATTAACCTAAAATGCACTCTTTTACTTATGAATTGGTTCATCATATGAAACCTGGACTTAAACCTCCACTGCTCTTGATGAAATTTGGTTTGTGTGGTGCTCAACTGCATGGTCATCAGTGCCCATACAAAGTCCCAATTTTAACACAGTCCAATTTTTACACAGTCTCATCAAGCCACTGTTGTAAATGATGATGGTGATGATGATGATAATGATGAGATGATGGGGGCAACACAAACACCCTGTCCCTGGACAGAGAAAATCCCCCAATGCTCTTGAGGATGACACTTGTAATCTACATGACTTTTCTGCTTTATTATGTCTGACTGGGCCAGATTGAGTTTACGACACTTTCAGTGTGTTTCCATTAACTCTCCATCTGTTAGCTTAAACTATTTTTGGCTTTCAGTTATGGAAGTCATATTGCGTAGGAAACATTATAGCCTGGATGACACTGATCATCCACATGAGCTCTGCTATCACAATCTCAAACAAAGTAAGTGTGTGTTACTTTATTTCTTTTTTATATTAAATCCAGCTTTCATGTACAACATTTTAGGTGGACTGAAACTGATTGCAGCTAATTTCCTTCTTACCTAGTTTACTATTAGTTTGTGGAAGAAACGTCCATGGCAAAACATCCTGGACAGAGTTTAATAGAGATCCTAATGTATGGGTAGAGCAGTTGCATGAGCTGAGTGATGAAGATCCAGACAGTGACAATGCTGACTCAGAGATGAGGATTCTGTACATGAAAGTGGTAATAATTCAGAAATGGAGAAAGAATAAATTTGATACACAGAAAGAAATAATTCAAGGGGACACTTTTTTTGGTGGTGGTGGGACTGGGGTGGGGGGGGGGGGGGGGGGTGAAATGACTAAATGGAACAAAGTAAATACCCTACTGATGTAAGAACAAGATCTTTGAACATTATTATGTGTTTACCTGGATCCCAAACTGAGGCTAGATAATATCTGTGATAAAGATGTTTCCACAGGGACTGACAAGTTGGCTGCTGTCAGAGAAGTACTGGAACTATTTATGAATATCTGTAAAAATCTCTCCCTGGAATTTATGTAAATTAGGTGACTTGTATGTGTAGATGTGGTGCCAACTCCCTCCAGTGATGCATCAGGGCCTCACTGCTCCATGCCATGAAGTGTCACCTGATACCTGCACTAAAGGTGAACATACGGTCTATTAGATAGGAGGTCATAATGTTCTGCCTGACCTGTGTAATTACTTTAATGTATGGTAGTGGAGGTGTGCTCCATAGAAAAATATTGTTTTCCAACTAAACATACTCTTCTCTATATGTTCAAAGCTGTTTATTGGATCTAAGGCTAAGCATTGGACTCTGACATGTCGGTGCTATCAGCACAATATGGCTTTTGTGCCTCACAATGATACTCAGACATATAGTGTGATCATTTCTACATTAACATATTTTCAGTTTATTTCATACACCATTACTCTTTATAAAATTCAACTTAATGGGGTGTTGTTCATAAAATTCGTTCAAATCTGACATTTTCTATTTTCTGCTCCATAATGTGCTTTGGACTTTCCTGAACATTTTGCTACATAATACATTAAAATGAGACAATTGTGAAACCTTGAAATAATATTTTGAATTTTGATGAGTGACTGTCAAATTTTTGCAGCTGCACATGTGCTGCCACAGTTGAGCTGTTATATCTTGGGAACTACGCTCTCAAGAAGGCTGTGAATAGCTTTGTTTTGTGACTACTGCTACGTCTCAGAAGTTCGGAATATGAATAAACAAATCATTCCTTTGTTTTTGATGCTAGTTTTCGATGAAAGTAGTGTGATTATCAGCTATTTTTGGAGTAAGCTAACTTCTATTCCCTTTTATACACAAATAAAATGACTGAACGTAAAAGTAACTTCAAGAAAGGGAAATTTGTGGGTAACAGATATGTGACACCTGCATTTTCTTCTGAAGTACTTGAAAACACGTGAAGGACACACTTGGTGTAAACCTAGGCAAGCTAAATTTTCTGGCACCCTGCATGAATTTACACACAAACATTCTCTTCCTTTAGCAGTAGTGGAAGTGTAGCAACCACTGACTGCCAGTAACTGCCACCTACGAAGTGCAGAATAAACAGTCTTTGGGGACTCATGATTCTTTTGTTCGGTCTTGTACCTTAATAAAACTGCCTGATCATACCAAGTTGGAGTTTTCTGTGTGCGATCAGTTGGTGTAGCCAGAAAACCCACATTGGTGACCCCGAGTTGTGAAAATACATTGCATTTGCTCGCTGTGTACCACCGGTTTCGTGACAATAGTCAGTGTCACAACCTCCATTTTTTCCGTCAGCGCAGGATGCTGTGACCACAGAATGGACTTTCGACTGTTAAACACAGCGCTTTACCCTGTGTGCTCCTAATACACCAGGAATGTTCGTATCTCTGGTGTTTGCTTTGACTGGCCAGATGGCCCTAACCTCTGTCGGCACACCACACCGGGTGCTATACACATAGATGCGGACGCCTTCTACAGCAGTCTATGCTCAACAGAATTCTCCTACAGCACAAGATCGTGGAAATCTCTTGCCCGAGTTTCTCTGCACAACATGGACCACGCAGCTGTCCAGTTTCGGAGTCCACACGCATGGCCACCCCTTCCTCAGAGTGGTCCACCGTTTAATGTGTCCCCCTCTGTGCCGGTCGAATTCAGCAGCCCTACATCCATCACCACTGACCAGGGAAGGTAATTTGAATCCCTGCTGTTTAACAAACTCTGCATACTCTGTGGGATGGATAGCTTGTGCACTACAGCTTACCACCCACAGAGCTACGGACCGGTTGAACGGTGGCTCAGGACTCTGAAACCAGCCCTCATGTGCCATGGTGGTGAGTCGTCTGATGCCATTCCCTGGGTTATGTTAGAAATGTGCTCAGCTTACAAGACAGATCTCGAGGCTTCACTTGCAGAGCTTCTGTATGGCGAAACCCTAGTTCATCAATGAAAAAGCGGTCGTCAATCTGTCTGACTCCCCCCGCTCTAGTTGAGCGTGTGTGGACACACATAGTTGTGATTTGCATGCCCCCTCTATGACCACACACCCATCCTCGGGTCTTTCTGCATTCGACACTGGACTCTTGCGAGTACATTATGTTACATGATGACACAGTCAAACCAGCATTACAGCCACCTTACTCTGGCCCACATCGAGTAGTGGCTCACATAGACAATGCTATGGACATTCTCATCATTGGCCATAAACAGACAGTTTCCCTTCAATGCATGAAACCAGCCTGGAAAATCATGGAATCTATACCATACCCTCTCGAGATGAGTGTTCCTCTGTCAGGTGATGACACCACTCTCACATGGACTGCCCACCCTCCTGCACCCCACCATGATCATATGTGCACCAAGCCTACACCTGTGGGCAACTCAGTTGTTGCGTAGGTTGATACTCTACCCTCGTTTCACTCAGGCACTGCGTGTGACAATCCACAACCTCAGGCTCAACCACATGTTGTGTGTGACATTGCCCCAACACAAGTGGCAGCACCCAATGCCTCCACAGAGTGTTCCAGTGTTTCTCCTGAACTACGTTATTTTTCCACACCATCAACCATAATGCCCCCTATGTCCACTGTCGACGAAATTTGCATCTTGATCAATGCCTCTGAGTGCCCACAAGATGAGCTTTTCTTGCAGCTCCATGAAGGATTCATCTTCATCCTCCGCATAGGGGACACTTCACACAAGTTCACTCCCACATCACATATCACCATCCTGCGCACACTCCCCATCCAAAATGGAGTGGACACGGCTGGCATAGCTGCAATGTTCAGCACTGACGAGATGCTGAACATCTGCATCCTTCTCTCCACCTGTACTGCAACACCGACATCTTCCATGCCAGTCCAGTTCATGCGTGCAGGTCGACCACTCCATCCCCACCACTGGAAGGCGGACTATACCAGTGCTAGTCCACCCTGCACTGACAGCATGGATTCTTTGCACATGCCTCTATCAACCAGCAAGCATCCCACAACACCACTACACTGGAAGATGCCCACATCCTTTCCCAAGTGCTCTGCACTCCCGGCTCTGTGGCGACCATCAACTGCCAGTAACTGCCACCTACTAAGTGCAGAGTAAATGTCTTTAGGGACTTGTGGTTCTTTGGTTTGATCTCATAGAATGAGGTTACTATGTGCATGTTGTGAGTTTCTGTATTGTTTTTCTAGTGTTTTGTGTAATTATACGAACCTTAATAAAAGTGCCTGATCGTAGTAAGTTGGAGTTTTCTGTGTGCGGTCAGTCGCTATAGCCAGAAAACCCACAGAGGCAATCAAACCTATATACAGAGATTTGGCAAATCCTGAGCCACTAAAGAAGTGTTTACATGGGAAGACCCAGAATGTGAATGAGTCCTTCAATAATGTTGTGTGGTGTCGTGTGCCTAAAAATGTATTTGTTGACCTTATGACTCTCAAGTTAGCAGTGTCTGATGCTGTAATAACTTCTAATGGTTAGAACTATAAAAGACTTATGGTTCTGGAGAAGTTAAAGGTAAGATTTGGACAGAACACAGCTAAAGGGCTGTGGAAACTGGATAAGCTTTGTGTACATGAAGCAGAGATAGCTGCTCAGTAAATGACAAAAGAAGCAAGACAGAAAAGAAGGAGGTCAGCACTGGGCTGTTGTGACATTGAAGAAGCCACAGACCATGGGCCGGGGCAATTCTAGTGCATAAAAGATGCAGAAATGTAAGTCTATATAAGAATTTTTAATAAAAAAAGCGTTAAACCTCAATATCTCTGAACTACCTATATCATACTTGATTAACCTTGACTGTGCTGTGGGGACAACAACCAAAGGTCATAATGCCTCACCCAACCACTTACAGGGGGTATAGCAGGTCAGTTCTCCTTAATCATCCATTATAACTCAAATTATATCACTTAACACATCACGGCTATGTGCAGTGAGTTAATCAATTAAGCAGCTTCACCTTACGAACGGTAATGCATATGGACAGAGAAGGAATTCAAGGAGGAGAGAGAGAGAATGTTGGGAGATGGAGAAAGAAGTAACGTAGAAGGCACAGAAAGTTTTTCATTCTATGACCAGGCAGGTGAAACAGCATTCCAGTTGTTTTGGTGGCAGCAGATGCTAATAGCTGATGGTGACTGTATGGGCATCCACAGTCCCATAGCCACTTAATCGTATCAGCAGTCAGATACACACAAATGTGATTGAAAAACTCTGTCGTTTGTGGCTTTCCCTTCAAAACTAAGATGTGGATGTGTTGTTGTGGATGTGGTATCTTTTTGTGGTCATGAAACAACAATACACTCACATTAGGGTTCAAAGGATTCAGTGCAACAATAATTTAGGATACCTTGCAGATATGGTGTGGAACCACAGAGGGATACAAAGACCTTAAGTCAATTGCTCTTTGGAACAAGGAGCAGCAACCTACTTTCATCAGAGATACAAAATAGGCAAGATGAAAGAAAATAGAATGGAATCATGGTACAAAAGGAAATGGAAGGAAATGCTATGAATAACTGGGGGACTCAATAGGTGACAATGACATTTTTCCAGCTGAAAGTTCCTGGAGCTTAATGAAAATCTTTCACAGTTCATAAAAAATTGTGATTAAACATTCCTCAAATAAATTCAAATGCTTCCCTTATATCACAAGCTCATGACATTGTGGAAGAAGGGGTATCAAGTCAGATAGTATTCAAAAATATACACCAACATACTTCTCACATTTTCACACTTGAACCATCAACTAAGGGTGAAGAGTAGATATCAGAAATCAACTTAAGAGCAGTACTTCAACAGCAGTAAAGCTTAAAGCTGGGCAAAGAAACCCACTGTCATACACAATACATACTAAATTATTCTAGCCGAAAATTACAACATATTGCATTTGACTTAGCAAAACTGACCTACGATTAACTTCAAGATCCCCAGCATCTAATGACACTTAAAAAGTAACACATAGCAAACACGTGCCTATCACAGGATAAAAATATATGCTAGTCCATTCTCAATTATTTTTTACTTTATCGAGATCTGTTTTTAGTCAACACATAAATTGCCTCTACAAATTAAAACAGAAGGCAAAGACAGAAAATTCTAATCGAACATTGCCTATTTAGAACTATAATTTCTGATTCTGAAAGTCCAAAGGTGCATGGCTAGTCATGGATTGACATGGTGCAGTGCAAGTCAAAGCACATTGGGCAACAGACAGGAGGCACAGTGGCCTGCAGAGTATGTCTGCTAGTGCAGGCAGCCAAGTGCCATATGTAAGCAATGACTACATGGCAGCAACATCCATAAGAGGACTGTCAGGCTGGGCAGCCATGCATGTCGTGGTCAGCTACACTGATGGTTGGGCAGCATGGGCTGCATTGGTTGATATTGCCCTGGTGAGTTCTAAGGTGTCAGCCACTTGGATGCAGGTAGCAACAGGACTGGTTGTGAACATGGGGCAGTATCAGGGGGGAATGCTGGAGGCCAGTAACAATCAATATGTCCTAATATGTGAGTAGCTCATCCCACGGACCAAGCTACAGTGCAATGTGGCCGAGTGATGTAGTTGGGCAGCCCGACAAGATGGTTGACAGGCATGCAGATGGACAGCAGGTGGATGATGGGTTTGGGTGGCAGCAGTGACAGCATTTATCCAGTAGTAAAAGTGGCATACTGCAGCACTTTGCTTTGGCACAGAGCATAATAAGTGACAAGTACTTCTGACCAACAAAATAAATTTAGCAGGCATCCCATGGAATGAATGGTGGATTGCCTCATGCATCTGATACAACTTTGTAAAGGATGTGGAACAAGGTTGGTTGTGATAAATGGAATGGTTGTTGCAAAATAGGAGGGTTACCCAGAAAAATTTGGGATTTTTTCAAAATTATGGTATACAGAAGGGACTTGCTGTGTGTGGTGCATGTTACAAGATGGCTTTTGGTCTAGGATTGGAACCTAACTACAAGAATAGGGAGCAGAAAAGGAGATGGATCTCTTCTATGCAGCTTGTGGCTGATACCAAGGAGCAGAGAGAGCTGACATCTCTGCAGAACAGCTGGTTCCCAAATGGGTCTATTCTGTCTGAAGGAAGGATACGAAGAGAGTGAAGTGACTGAGTGTTGCTCCTCAGGACCTTCCAGTGGCTACACATATAATCCATTTCCTATTGATGGACTGGATTTGCAAGCAAATTCAGCAGAGGCATGAAGGACGAACTTTTCAGCACCTCTAGCCATAGAGAACTACCTAGGTTCTGGAAAGCTGGCTGCTTGAGTCATGTAGATATGACTAAAGTTACACTGGAAGGATACTTATAAAGAATTTAGTGGGGCCTTTTAAATGAAAATTTATAAAAAAATTCCCAAAATATTTCCTGACTGGCTGGTCACCCTGAACAGCTGTGATTATAGGAGGCAGAGCTGTTACGGTTATATGTCCCTCAACCTAGATGGCAACTGTCTATGGCATGCTATAAGAGAACACTTGTCTTAGTTCAATTATGAGACCTTGCATTAAACTGTTATGAATAAATGGACTACAAAAGAACACAATAAATTATGACTACCATAAACATTCATACAATGAAGACTTTTTTCCACACATATGAGTAATCTCAGAACATATGTGTGGATCAGATAATAATATGAGAAATCAGCCTTGTTTATAAACCATTCCAAAGTAATGAAATTATCATTCATGTGCAAACTTCACTGCAAAGAAATGAATTTGCTAGTATTCTTATTTTTCTTATTATAACAGATACAATATGCCAAACACCAGCTGTGTATCTTTTAACATTTATTATTTTTAAATTATATTCTTCCTGTATAACAACTGGTATAGAAAATAGTATTCTTCCTAAGAGGAGGGTCATAGTAGTAGTACTCATAGTAGTTATAAAAGTTTCAGTCATCTGTAGGTCAGTTTTACCAGGCTAGTGTACATGTCTTGGTATTAAAATTCAGAAAATTACAAAAACAAACATAATTCATACATGCAGTTATTTAAATACTTACAGGTCTAGCTTGACATGGATGGGACATGGACTTATAGCAGCAACCATCCCATAATTTGTCTGAAGTAAGTTAGGAAAACCACAGAAAACGTAAATAAGGATGGCCAGATGAAGACTGTAGCCTCCACATTCATAATAAAAAGGCCAGTCTGTTTAAAACAGTGCTCATTTGGTTCACCCCTAGTCTACAATACTCTTTTGAAAAGAAGTTATCTCACAATGTAAAACACTACAGCCACACTGTTGTTTTCATTTCTCATACCTAGCCATTGTCCACACTATACATATTGCTTCATCATAACATGGCACGGCACACCCTATCAGTTGATGTCAGGACCATAGTGATGATGTTCGGTTTCCATTTTGAGTGCCATTTACTAACCTGAAAACTTAGTCAGCATCCTTCTGTAATGTGTGAGATGCTGAGTTCAGTAACAGGATGAGCTTTAAGTATTAGACATTGCATAGCTTTGGAAGTAAGTTTTTCCAGAAAACAAAAAAAGGAGGCAAAACATAGTGTGAAAGTGTTTAGTAAAATAATGTCCTTTTGTTACTGTTGTTATTGCTATTTATATATGTCACATTTTTTGCTAAACCTCTGCTCTGTGCTACATAAGTAGTCCTTCAATGAGCAGATTGTACTGCCTAAAATGTATTTTCCTACTACACTTTTAAATAAGTTTGTTTTAGTAATTTCTTCAATCTACAGTCTCTTCCAGGAATCGGGGACTTTGAGGAAGTGGTTTATGAGTAGGTGTCTCTACATCAGAAGTGAGTAACAGGCTGGGAATTTGGGTTTGAGGGGAAGCGTGCTCAGATGGCTGAGGCGATTAAGACAACCACTCATGTAAAGTGGAAAATCTGGGTTCGAGTTCCGGTCTGGCTCAAATTTGCACCTGTTACCACTAATACCCTTCAATGCCTTCACAGCTAATATCACTAAAACCTTTACAGGTGTCTTTTCTTTCAGACATATAAACCAAATTATGTGTCATAAATGACTGCATCTTTTGACTGCATTCGCTTAGAACTGTAAATTGTTTACACTGTCAAGGACCGAGCGAGGTGGCGCAGTGGCTAGCACACTGGACTCCCATCCGGGATGACGACTGTTCAATCCTGCGTCCGGCCATCCTGATTTGGGTTTTCCATTATTTTCCTAAATTGCTCCAGGCAAATGCCGGGATGGTTCCTTTGAAAGGGCATGGCCGATTTCCCACCCCATCTTTCCCTAATCCGATGAGACTGATGACCTCACAATTTGGTCTTTTCCTCCAAAAACAAACCAACCCACTGTCAAAGAACCATAGACCTTTGTATGTGACATGAATTTTGAGGTGATATGATATCCTGTTCCAGACAAAATTGTTTCTAACCAGTCAGACAGACAGACAGATGAATGGACAACAAAGCAATCACATATGGGTTCCATTTCTACTGACTGAGGTACAGAACCCTAAAAACAATTGTTTGAAAGTAAAATCTTCTATAGACAAGATAAGGCTTTTCCATTATGTATAATGACAAGCTGTAGTGATGCAGAATGAGGTGCTCACTTAGTGTAAGAAAAAGTAATTGGGGGAGAAGTTGAACATAAATCCATAGCTTTCACAAGTAAGGTATTGCAAACACATGAAAGGTTTACACCATGATAGAGAAGGAACTTATGGCTATTCATTGGGCATTTAACAAATTTATAAATTAATTATGGGGCTATAAAGTAATTATTTATGCTCATCGTAAGATTGCGTTATAATGATCCTGACTTTATTATCTGTGTCAAACATTGCAAAGATGTATTTAAAAGTGTTGTCAAAACTGTCAAAATAATATCAAATAATATGTTCATTTTAGGGTATAATAATAAGTCTAAGGCACTATGGTCTGTTACTAAATCCAAATTAGGTACAGCAGTTAACCTCTAAGAAACTTCAAAAATTAAACAAGACAACAACACTGTTTTCAATCCTGTTCAAATATCTCAATGCCGTAATAAATTTCCCATAAAAGTATAAATATCCAATCTTGACATGGTCATTTATCTATACAGTGTACATCTCTTAATGCAGATGTTAAACCACTACACAAAGAAGTATCAAGGGATGATATTGAAAGTTACCATTCTATCTCTATCCTCCCAGTGTTATCCAAGGTATATGAAAAAATAGCTGTGGTGCTGACAACAAATTTTATCACGAAACATTATGTTATTCTCAAACACCAATATGGGGTCCAGAAAGGGAAAAGCATCATGAATGCAATCAATGAATTCCTAGAAAAAAAAATCAGTTCATCCCTGGACAAAAGCAATAAAGCAGCAGGCATCGTCTATCACCTCACACTGGCATTTCATTCAGCGAATCACTCCATGCTGCTTAATAAACTAGGCAGGTATGCCATCAGACAAAATGTTTTACAGTGGCTATGGTCTTATCTGATAAACAGGAAGCACAGGGAAATCATAATATCTAATACAAAAAATTATGCATCTAAGTGGGATACAACTTCTAAAGGAGTCCCTCAAGTATCAAACTTAGGGCCAATTTTGTTTTTCCTGTACATAAGTGATTTACCTCTCAGTATCAGAGCTGAACTAGTCATGTTTGCTGATGATACTTCAGTACTAATTGAAATAGAAAATGTGAGGCAACTTCTGGAAGCTCTAATAAACAGGACAACAGAGTCCTTGCGAGAGACCCGCAAAGAGGAGCACCACGCACTGGTAGCCTCCTTGATGACCCAAAGTTTGTTGGGTGAAGGAAGGGTGCACCATTCTTCACCCCAGATGCAAAGTATCTTCTGCCACAAAACTGACCTGAAGTCACTGTCCGAAAGGCCAGTCTGCAAGGCTGGTACACCGACAGCATGTTCGGCCAGCGTGTCAACACATTCATTTCCCAGGATGCCGGCATGACCTGGAGTCCACACAAAGACCACAGAGTGACCACAACAGGCAAGAGTATGGAGGGACTCCTGGATAGCCATCACCAGACGAAAGTGAGGGAAACAGTGGCCGATAGCTTGTAAATCGCTCAGGGAGTCACTACAGATTAGGAAGACTCAAGTAACCAACTCAACCTCCGGCTCACCATGTGTTCGAGCAACTTGCAAAGAACGTTGGTGAGGCTAATGGGGTGGTAGCTGTCGACCTCCTTTGGGTTCTTGCCAGGTTTCAACAAAGGGATTACAATGCTTTCCCGCCATTGTGGCGGGAACTCACAATCAACCCAGATACAGTTTAAAAGGTCTAGGAGGCATTGCTGACAGTCCACTGGAAGGTGTTTGAGCATCTGACAGTGGATGTGATCTGGCCCGGGAGCCGTATCAGGGCAAGAGCCTAGGGCACTTTGGAATTACCACTCACTGAACATAGCATTGTACAATTCAGGGTGGCGCACGTAAAAAGGAAGGCTATGACGTTCCAACCACTCTTTCAGGGAGCAGAAGGCCAGTGGGTAATTCACAGAAGTGGAACTCTGAGCAAAAAACTCCGCTAAGCAGTTTGCAAATGTGTCGGATTCAGTACAGACTACTCCATTCAGTGGAAGTGCAGGTGCACCGACAGGGTTCCTACAGCCATAGAGTCGCCTAATCTTGGCCCAAACCTGTGATGGAGAGGTACAGAGGCCAATGGTGGAGCCATAGCTTCCCCAGCACTCGTGCTTGCATTGGTGAATGAGGAGGCGGGCTCGCGCATGGAGCGGTGTTCAAATGAGGGATGCCGCTTGTTACACTGGAGTGCCCACCTGCGATCTTTACTCACCTCAGTGATCTCGGGCGAGCGGCAGGACTCATTTCTCTGCTGAGGAAACCCAAAAGAACAGGGAATGGCAGATTTTGCGGCAGTAGCGATGCCGGTGGTGACCGAGTGAACCACTGCATAAATGGCGTTATTGGAAAGAGGTTTAGTAGTGGCAATGTAGGTAAACAAGTCCTAGTCAACCTTATTCATAGCCCATTTGCAGTGGCGCCCAGGACACTGATGCTATGGCAATGACAGAAAGATCGGAAGGTGGTCAGTTCCACACAAGCCGTCATGCACAATTCACTGGACAAATGGTAATAGGCTAGGGCTGCAGATCGAAATGTTGATGACTGAGTACATGCCATGCACCACACTGAAATGTGTGAAGGCACCATTAGTTAAAATAGAAAGGTCGAGCTGTGCCAATACTTGCTCAACGATGCTGCCTCAGCCTGTTGCCACTGATCCACCCCACAGAGGGTTATGGGCGTTGAAGTCGACCAGAAACAGAAAAGCTGGCGGCAATTGGGATATCAGCACAGCCAGGACATTAACAGCCTGAGTCATCCACACCTGAATAGCGACAGCCTCTAAAGGTGTTTGTAGAGGGACTGACTCGCTGTAAAGAGAGTGAAGGACGTCGATGAAGATGCTACCAGATACCCTCTCATAAGCTGCTGGCTTCTTATAATAACCCCGACAGCCATGGAGGGCGGGGGTTTGCATCGCCGGAAACCAAGTTTCCTGAAGAGCAATGCAGAGGAAAGGGTGAAGACTAAGAAGTTGTCGAAGCTCAGCAAGATGGTGGAAAAAACCGCTGCAGTTCCACTGTAGGATGACATTGTCCATGGCTAAGAAAGGCGTGAAGGGACCGAGGAGGCAGATTATGCCGCTGGGAAACTTACTGCCACAAATTGAGTACTGGCGGGAGTGACATCTGTCACGTCTGAGTGACTGGCGAGATCTAGGTCCTCAGCAGAAGCCAGAATCTCCACCCTATCCTCAGATGCAGAGCTTGTAAGTAGCAGAGGAGTGGGTGCCACCACAGTTTCCTTGGTCTTAGGGGTCTTTGATTTCGATTTCTCACGCTGTTCCTGTGGTTGCCCTTGCAGGGACGGCTTCTTTGATTCAGTCTCTGGGACTGATGAGGACTGCAAAGCCCTACAACCAGCTACCTGGTGGGTGTTTGGATTGCAACTTGTAGGAACCTGGGAAGGGAGAGATCCAAGGGATCCGTTCCTAGCGTGAGAAGCCGAAGAAGGCTTACGCTTCTCTGACTTAGAAGTGGGGACTATTGTACCCTATGGTTGGAGTGGAGGGGGGGGGGTGTGGGGGTGGGGGGGAGTGCTGCTTCCGAGGTAGGTGAAGCAGGAGCAACAGGGAGGGCAGTGCCCCAACCATCAAGGGGGCAGGTGTGGTCCTTCGGCTCTGAGAGCTGACTGTATGTGGTGCAATGGATGGAGATGTAACAGGAGTGACAATGGCGGCATAAGATAACGTCATGCGCACGGGATGAAGCTGTTCAAATTTCTGTTTAGCCTCAGTGTAGGTCAATCGGTCCAGGGTCTTGTATTCCATTATTTTCCTTTCCTTCTATAGAATCTTACAGTCCGGCGAGCAAGGTGGATGGTGTTCTATGCAGTTGACACAGATGGAAGATGGGGCACTTGGAGTATTGGGAAGGGATGGACGAATACAATCATGACACATGAGGCTGGCAGCACAGAGGGAAGACATATGGCCAAACTTCCAACACTTGAAGTACCATACAGGCGGGCGGGGGGATATATGGCTTGACATCACAGCAGTAGACTATCACCTCCAGCTGCTCTGGTAGTGTGTCACCCTCGAAGGCCAAGATGAAGGCACCGGTGGCAACCCAATTATCCCTCAGACCCCGGTGGACGCGCCAGATGAAGTGGACACCTCGTCGCTCTAAGTTGGCGTGCAATTTGTCATCGGACTGTAAAAGAAGATCCCTGTGGAAGGTAATGCCCTGAACCATATCTAAGCTTTTATGAGGCGTGATAGTAACAGAAGCATCGTCAAGCTTCGTACAAGTGAGTAATGCTGTTTCTATCAAGACTGAACCGGACCGCATTTTTAAAAAGCCCTCCACCTCTTCGAACTTGCCCTCTAAATGCTCTACAAAGAACTGAGGCTTCCTGGACACAAAGGATTCCCCATCAGCTCTTATACAGAGTAGATACTGGAGCGTATACGTCTAGCTGTCGTTCATAGTCTTTTGTTCCTCCCATGATGTGGCCAGGGGGGGGGAATGATTTGGAGTCATACATGTTTGCATTAAAGTGAGCCTTCGAACACTTAGAGACTACTGGTGGTTGGCCACCAGCAAGAGAAGATGTGGCATGCTTCATTGTGTGTCATCCGCCCTGATGCCACCTACTCCGACCAAGGGCTCTGCCCACAGGCGCCACCCAGCCACAGCAAGGGCCACCTGGCAGGATGGCCATTGCCTGGAATCCCGATGCCCCAGGGAGATAGGCATCTACCCCTTGGTATACGTAGGGAGTTAATGGTGCAGGCATCAGTAGAGCGATCCCTGTTTTGTCAGGGGCCTACAATCAACAGGGTACATGGTGGCCCCACCACAATGGACTGGCTACCGTGCTGGATATGGGGTGGCAAGTGGTTCATGGTCATCATCAACGCAGAGCGCATGTTGAAAATTGCACCATGGAATGTATCCTCACCCAAGAGTTGGAGAGGGAGCGGGACTGCAATGCAACAACGAGTAAGCTGGCTAAAGGTCGCAATGCAAGATGGACACAATGCACCAAGTATGGTGGCCTTCCCCATTTGACTTGCTCTTCGAAATAATTTTGAGTTATGGTGGTCAAACCCAAGAGGGGATCATCACATAAGGGCCGAAACGTTTGAGACTCCTTTTAGTCACCTCTTACGACAGGCAGGAATACCGCAGGCCTATTCTTACCCCTGAACCCGCAGGGGGCAGAACAAGAATGTCCTTATTTGTAATAGACTAAGTATCTATTATATTAATGCTGGAAAGTTTTGGTTACAGCATGTGATGAAACCTATTAAATGATACAGCTATAACAAGTTTTAGGACCCTGAAGTTAGTAGCAACCAATACCAGGTTTCTTAAAGTTGTAGTTCAGAGGTCATGTTCTACTATCAGTTCTGTTCTCAAAATTCTAGAAGGCAAAGATTTAATGCAGGCGACCTAAAACTATTTCTGTGATTTTAACCAACATACCTACATGCATGCAAAAATTACAAAGATTTTAAATTGATTCATAACAATGTTATTAATTATTGTGTGTCCAAGAAAGCGGCCGTTTAGAGACTGCTACCATGGGCATAGGGCAGATGACAGAAACTGTTCCCTTGGCCATCTGCTGCACCACATATATAAATACAGCCCTCGAGAAGCAAGACTAGGCTTCATTTTGCACCCAGCCACTGTAAGATCCCCGTCATTAAATGCCAGAGTGCACGCTGCCTCAGTTGATGTGAGAGACAGGCTGTTACAAAATGCGTATTTCCAGTAATAATAGAAAGTGAACTCCCAAGGACCGTACATCATTCTGGATTGCTTAGATTTTCCTGAAGTAACTGTCAGTGTGCTGCCCATAATGCTAACAAATCCGTATGGCAAGTGGTGACAATAATTTTCCACTTTTGTGGCTGGCATTTATTGTGATAATTAGTAGTCACGGGGAAAGACAATTTTGTAGGAACTTCCCATAGAGGTTGCCTCTGAACTGCTTATAGTGCTGTTTAGGATAAAACAATTTCCTGCGTGTGTGTGTGAAACATTACCAAATATATGTATCAAATAGAACTCACATATTCATTTATAATTATTGTTCTGATCCTGCTGAGCAAATTGAGAATAGAAACAGTTTTTTCAGCGGGCTGGACAAGAATGTGGACTTTCAGACAGGGAACTATGGCCAGTTATGTTCTCCATCGCTTTCTGGCTGACCACAGAAATAGTTTCCAGTCTCTTGTTACAGACAGCAAACAATATTTACAACAGTTCCAATTTCCTCCTATGATTTATGATTATTACCACCAATATCATCAACCCACACCCCACATTGGGTGTGTACGATCCAAGCCCCACCTGGAGCTACTGCATCAGTTGATACCCACTGCACCCGCACTGCCACAGCTGCCAATGCTGATGCCTGAACTATGACGTGACGCATCGCATCACGTTTGCTGGTACACCGCAGCAGCACCATTTGCCGAGGTCAAGCAATTAAGTTAAGTGAAGAATATTGGAAGTATTGGTTAGTTGCTGCTAACAGGTTGCTAAAAATGAAGAACTGTGTGAAAATTAAGATGGAACCAGTCTCTAACAATGAATCCTCATAATCAGACAGAATTTAATGAGGATAAATTGAAAATCGGAGTGTGATTTGTCAAAAGTAAAATCTGATTCGCATCTCAATAATACTGCAAAGTTAGAACCATTTTCTGATGACGAAGTAGTTGAAATGGAGGTCAAAAAGAAGAAGATAGAATTAACAACATTTTCAGATCATGAAACTGAGCTCAATATGTCTGAAATTCAGCCAGGTCAGGAAATGCAAGAAACTACTTTAAAATCAGTGAAAATGACAACTACAAATATAGAGGCTGCAAATTGGATGCAATTACTTTACAGTCTTTTGATTGCTTGAATAATATGCATGCTCTTAAAATTTCAAGTTTATTTTCCAACATATGTGCAGCTATGATAATCTTTTACAATCTTCCATTGGATATAGCTGAAGGACCCTGAATTGCATTAAAAATTGTTTGAGATCAACTATGTGTTACATGGCAGTTTTCCCCAAGACTATCATGTAGGTTGTTACATGATATTATATGCTGATACCTTCATTCAATGTAGTTTCATTCTTATGGTGCACCATAACTGCAGACAGTATTTGCTGCTACCAGTGACTGCCCAGCTAGTAGCTTATTTTCTTTGCTCCCTTTATTATGATGAGGATCGTTATTTTTTTGCAGACCTGAAAGCCTCCAAGCTGGCTGGCATGAGATAAGAGTTTACTTAAAGGAACAGGAAGCAACATCATAAACATGATACAACTAAAGGCTGAGTTTCAGCACAGGTTAAGCATGAGCGGAATTGTCAATGCCTGCCCTCATTCTCTGTGAGGTTGTCAGGACCAGCTATTTGTTAAGAAATGGAGTTGTTCACATGTGTGAAAAATCTTTTTATCAAGATAAAAATCTAAGCCACTGGGAGCCTTTGACAGACACTTCAGTGTGAGTAACACTGTTTGGCTCAGAAGCTACTCTGTGGAAGAATGTTCCATTTATACGTTTATTTTTTATTTATATATTTACTATCATCCCAATTATCACATTTGTGATACAGGATTTGTCAGGATACATTTCAACAAATATATAATATCTATACAAAAAAAAAATTCTGTGCTGAATTCACATGAATTTATCTTATGTTTAATACAATATGCAACTAATAAGTGTTTTATAACATACTTTCTAATGTGATTGACAGAGCTATTCCTTGATGTTGTGATTTCATTTGTCACATTTATGATATCATATATTCTTACACAGTTGAGCAGAGCTATTCACTTATACTGTAGTAACATCTTCATTGATGTAATTTCATTTGTCACATTAATTTAAACATATATTCTTATACAGTTGATCAGAAATATTCACTTATGCAGTAATAACATTTGTCAAGCATGTGGTTCTTTATATTCTAATACAGTTGAGCATAGAAATTCATTTACACTGTAGTAACATTTGTCAAACATGTGATTCTTTATAAGAGTTTTAAATTTATCCTCATTTTCCTGCTCTTAGATATGTTTTTTTAGTGCATTAAAAAGTTTAATGCCTTGATTATATACATGTGTCTGACTTGAGGTCCTTGTTATAGCTTGTATGTGGAGATTTTTACATTGTATCGTAATTATGGTAGTTGTATTGGTTTTCAATTTGTCCTGATTTCTTTTGATCACCAACAGACATTTTAGAATGCATAATGATGGAATTGTTAAGATTTTCAATACTTTAAAGAGGGGCCCACTATGTGTTTGAGGTGGGCTCTGGGTCCTTATCCGAATAGCGGGTTTTTGTAATTTGAAAATCTCATTTAGAACCACAATTTGTTTTTCCCCAGAATACTATCCCATAGCATGCAATGGACTGAAAATAGCCAAAATATACTAATTTGGTACAGTCATTACTACAAACTCTTGAAATTATTCTAAGTACAAAACATGCTGAATTTAGTTTTAGTGGTAAGCTCACCACATAGTCTTTCCACTTTATCTTCTCATCAATTTGCATACACAATAATTTTGCACACTGTACTCTTTCAAATTGTTTGCCCTCCATGGTGGGATTTAGGTCATCATGTTCACTTGTTTTTCCATATTGCACATAATTAGTGTTTTTTTGCATTCTGTGTTAGCTTGTTTGCACTAAATCATTTTTGTATATCTTGTAGGACATGGTCCACAGTACTGTGCAACGACTGCTTCATATCACTAACTATTAAACTAGTATCATCAGCAAGTTCTCTCTGACACCTGAATATCATTAATGTAAATGAGGAACCGCAAGGAGCCTACATACTTCCTTGGGGTACTACTACTGTGACCTCCCTTGGATCTAATCTTAATTTAATTTTTTGATTAATACTTGGTCCTGTAATTTCACCCACTTGCATCCTCTTTTCCAGATACAACTCAAAACACTTTTTTGCCGGTCCTCTGATACCTATAGCTTCAAGCTTTTCCAAAAATGTGCTGTGGTCAACAGTGTCAAATGCTTTTGACAGATGTAGATTTATCCCGACTACACTTTTGCCCTCTTCCAATTTACTGATTATTTCTTTTGTGTATTCCAGTACAGCTGTTTCCGTACTTCTCCCAGCTTGAAATCAGATTTTGGATATTAAGACAATGTGTGACTCTACATTTCATTAGTACCTCTAAAACCTTAGAGAAAGCTGGGAGAAGTGAGGCAGGTCTGTAGTTTCCTATTGTAAGCTTATCACCGTTTGTCAACAGGGGAACGACTTTCAGTTTCTGTGGAAACACGCCCTCAGCCATTGACAAGTTTGCTATGTGCGCCAATGGTTTCGCTATTTGATTAGCTGTTTTCATTACTAGTATTATTGACACCTCACCTACTACAGCTGACATCTTGTACTTCAGACTTTTAATCACATTTAAAACTTCCTTTTGGACTGCCATCATACTGCTGGCTGCCTAGGGGTGTTGCTTTCTTAATCTGCTCCCCAAAATTCCTGGTTAATGTCAGAGTATATTTAAAAAGTAATTATTTATATAATTACGTATGGCATATTTATCTACCATTTCATTCTCCTCGTCTTTTAGAATAATTTCCTTATCTTTGATAGCTACCCGTTTCTTTTCTCACAATTTCCCATGCTATTGTAGTTTTGTTTCAGGACACTCTTATTTCCATGTCATTACTCTGTAACTTTGCATTTGCAATTATTCTGCAGTACATTTTCCTATATCTTTTTACATATTCTATAAAATCAGTATCTGCACACTCCCTCAACTCTGAATTGGGTTTTTTCATGTTTTTGCATGATTTCCTAATGACAAGTGTCATCAAAGAACTTGACTTTATGTGTCCAGGAGACTTGATTCTGGCCTGTTTTTTTGGAAAACACGTCTCAAAGTTCATCATGTAAATTGATGCAAGTTCACTATACGCCTCCCCTGTGCTTGTTTGTTTCATAACATCTAACCAATTTTCATTTTCTAGGATACTTATGAACTGATGACAGCTGTCCACAGAGAAGTTTCTTTTGTAAATATTATTTACACCATTACCTACCTTTCACCTTAAAGGGATTTCAATGGTGAGAGCATTGTGGTCAGACAATCCTAAATCTATGTTTGTTACCTCTATGTCAGTTGTTGACATATTTGAGAAAACGTTATCTATGAGCCTACTGGAGTTGTTTGTTATTCTAGTTGAATTGTTTTATGTGAGGTGACATGTTGAAACTCTTTAATATGTCCAAAAATTGCCTTTTATGTAGACTTTCAACTAGAAGAGTAATATTAAAATCACCGCAAATAATAATTACAGTTTTTTTGTAAAAAGTATTAACAACAATTCTAATTTATCAAAAAAGACTTTTATGTGTCCACATGGTGACCTATACACTGTTATGACTATGTGTTTTTTCATCAGGCCATTTAGGTGGACAGCACCTGCTTGAAAGAACTTTTCAATACTTAAGTTCTCTGCTTCACATCTCATTTTAATTTCTAACTCTTGTCTAAGGTAAATACCGACTCCACCACCTCTTGCAATTTTCCTACTATAACGACTTGCCAGTTTAAATGGATTAATATGAATAATACTAATTTCATGGTCCTTACACCAGCGTTCAGTAATACACAAGACATCAAGTTGGGTGTTACTTACTGCTATTTCCAGTTCACAATATTTGTTCTTGAAGCACTGCATATTTAGAGTCATAATCTTTAGAACAGGGGAACGAGCACAGATGGTATTTCTCCTTTCGTTTAACACCGTCAACTTGGAGTTTTCATTAAGGCCGGATACCAAAAATCCTGTTGTACCACAGGTTTCTTCTTTCTGTTGTTTTTCCTACTTGAAATGGATGATGCTGATTGATTGTTTATACTAGCTGTGGCACCTGATGACATTTTAATATTAACCACCTAACAATATGGCGGAAATAAAAGGTTCCCGAATTTTTCGCTCTGTAAATTATGCCGATAACGAAAATGTTCCGTATGAAGAATGTGTAAAAGTTAGTTTAGAGAATCCTGGAATATGCCACCGTTGTTATTTGAAAGTTAAAAATGCAAACGAAATCGTAACTAGGTCAAAATCGAAATGTCAAACAGTCACAAACGCAAACACGCGAGTTATTCATCCTTGTGGGCAATGTGTCGATTATCGTCGCTTGTTAACGGTAAAAAGCAGTGAAATCAACGAGCTAAAAAAGTTAGTTGCCGCTTTAAGAAGTCAACTGCAAGAACTGCGAGAGAAAGAAGTCATCAAAGGGACTTGTGAAGACCTTAACCTCAAGCAACCTGCCAACTGCAACGTAAACAACGATCAGAAGAACGGAGTCCACATAGGGAAACCGAATTCAAAATCTAACCTGAACGTAAGTCTTGAACAAAACTACATTTCTCACGCTAAGACCGCAAATATTATAACTAAAAAACGTTCACTTTGTTCAAGCAGTAAAGAACAGTAAGTGTTGTGTAGTGAAAACTGCCCGGATCCCGGCATGCCAATAAATAGCAGCACCCAAAAATGCCAATCTGTTTCAAACAATGAAAAATATACAGAAACATGCATTTCGGGTACCGCTACGATAAACAACACAGAACAAAACAATACAGACCAGCTGAGACTGTGCAAAAAAGATCGACAGGTCCTTATACTCGCTGACAGTTACGGTCGTCAAATTGCAGAAAGAGTGTCTAGCATTTTACCAAGTTACAATGTTATGGGTTTCGTGAAACCAGGAGCTCGTTTTTCGGAAGTAACGAAGCCAGTTGAAAGCTCTTGTAAGAACTTTGGACCATAAGACTACGTGGTAATTTTTGGAGGTGCGAACGATGTTGCAAGGGATCAAGCCAACGAAATAAAAATAGCTCTTAAATGTGTATTGCAGCAGACAATCCACACGAATGTGTTAGTTATTAACCAACCACACAGGCATGACCTACCTTCCAGGTCATGTGTGAATAAATTAGTGATTAAGATAAACTCTGACATAAAGCATGTTTGTGGAAAATTCGAGCATGCAAATGTAATAGATGTAAGCAACTCCACCACTGCCGGTCCCAAGTCCGGGGCCTCATTTCGCAAGTGATGAGGAAGGAGGAGGGGGAGGAGTAACACCTCGTTAAAAAAAAACCTGGGTCCATCTGGCTCCGGATGGTAGCACCCTGTAAGGGCCCCTGCCTAGGGTTACTAGGTGAAACCCGGTCAACGGTCTCAAAGGCGGAAGAGGAAGTTCAGATTCCCAACGGCGGAGAGAGCGGAAGAACTACCTCCAGGACTCACAATCTTGGTTGTACATTTTGTGGCCTTTGGACCACACCCAAAATAACTTTCATCAATCATGGAAGTGTGTGATGTAAACTATTTTACCCCAGGTGGACGATCCACCGTACGCCAGTATGTCAGCAGACATTCGGATTCTGGGGAGTCTGCAACATTGCACAAAGACAGGTCGGAGTGTCTTGGAATCTCATCCAAATTTCAATATAGGCAATCAACGTACCTAGCAACTTTCAATGCAAACTCATTGTTGAAAACTGGAAAACTAAAACATCTAACAGATACGCTAAAGAACCACAACATACTCATAACAGCCATTCAAGAAACACGATACATGGATACAGATACCTTCGATTCCGAAGGTTTTAGGATATACAAAGGGAAAGTGGGGCCGAGAGTAATGAAAAATGTACCACATCTTGGTACAGCCTTTATAATCAACAAACAAATCTTGAACTCAATAGTTGGCTTTGATTCCCAATCAGAAAGAATCTCAAGTCTTACATTCACAAGCACAAACAAAATCTACACAATTATCAATGCACATGCCCCTATAAACGAGGATAACAGGAAAAACAAAGAAAAAGTGGAGGCCTTTTGGAATCATCTAGATGACATTATTCAGAGAATTCCAGATAAAAACATCATCATTCTTCTTGGAGATTTTAATGCACAGATTGGTAAAGAAAAAAGATATAAGAAAATAGTTGGAAACTATCCTGCACACAAGAGAACAAACAGAAATGGTGTGAGACTAATAGAACTTTGCCAAGCACACAATTTAATTCTTAAATCCACAGCTTTCAAGAAACTACCACGAAGACAAAAAACTTGGGTATCCCCAAATCCTAGCCTTGGGGAATTTCAACTTGATCATGTGGCAATTAAGAAGATTTCTAGCAAAGAAATCATGAACGTTAGGGTACTCAGGGGTGCAAACTTGGATTCAGACCATTACCTTTCTAAAATTAAGTTCAAAGTCATCCCAAACAGGAAACGCAGCATGAAACAAATTAAGGGTCGGAAGTATAGCACAGAAAAGATATTAAAATCAGATGAATTCACAAAAGCAACAGAAACCATTCAGACACAAAGCTGGGGGGATATCAAGGAAAACCTCATTACTACAGCTGAACGGATAGCGCCTAACAAAAAAAGTAAAAAACATGCCTGGTGGTCGCTGGAATGTGATGCCCTCATTGAAACGAGAAAACAGGCATGGCAAAATTGGCAATCACAGAAAACAGAAGAAAGTAGACTGAATTTCATTACAGTTAGAAAACTGGTAGATAAAAATATAAAAAGGATTAAGAAGACACATGAAAACAAAACTCTCCTCCAAATTGATGAAAAATTTGCTAAAAACAACACAAGGAGCTTTTACAGAACTTTCAAACAAAGGTTATCAAGATACAAAGCACCCACCCTCCAATTTCGAGATGTAAATGGGACCATCGCTCACAACAACACGGAAAACTGCAAAATACTAGCAGGCTACTTTGAGAAACTCTTGAATTGTGAACCCATCCTTGAAAAATTTGAATCCATTCCAAACAACCGTGAGAAGCCGGATTCAGAACCACCGACGACTGAAGAACTACAGAAGGTCATCTCAGAACTTAAAAACAACAAGGCATCCGGAGAAAATCAAATAGTGGCCGAACTATGGAAAAAGGCTGACAAAAATGCAGTTACGTCCCTAAAGTGTGTTTTCGATCAAATCTGGAAAGAAGAAGAGATCCCCTATCCACAAGAAAGGTTTGAAGACAGACCCCAACAATTACAGAGGAATATCACTGCTGGATATAACGTACAAGATTCTTTCTAAAGTCCTTTTGAACAGGGCAGAGCCGCAATTGGATCCGCAAATCGGGGAATACCAGGGAGGTTTTAGAAAGGGTAGATCATGTTCGGAACAAATACTAAACCTCAAAAACATCTTGGCTTACCAAAAATCAAGGTCAAAGTCATACGTAATCTCCTTCATTGATTTCAAAAAAGCATACGATTCGATTGATAGAGAATCTCTGTTATCAGTACTGGAAGAAATGGGTTTGGATAAGAAAACAACTAATATTATAAAAGCAACCCTTACAAATACATTTTCGAAAGTTAAATTTATGGGCGAACTGTCGGAACCCTTTGAAATAAAAACGGGAGTGCGACAGGGCGATGGGCTCTCACCGTTGCTGTTCAATTGTGCTCTTGAGAAAGTAGTCAGAGAATGGAACACAAATATTAAGAGGGATATAAGACTGGGTTGCAAAAAGAAGAACCTTAAAGTAAATTGCATTGCTTTTGCAGATGATATGGCCCTGTTTGCTGAAACAATGGAAGAAGTACGGGAGCAAATCCTTGAACTAAAGAAACAAGCAGCTAAAATTGGTCTTCACATCTCCTCTGAAAAAACTAAGATATTGACAAACATCAAGCACTCATGTAAATACCTCAAAGTTCAAGAACAGAATATTGAAATAGTAAAAGAATTCAAATATCTCGGAGAATGGATTACTTGGAATGCTGGGGAAAGCAAAGCAATGGAATCCAGAAAAAATAAACTTGAATTGGCCTTCCAACTAACAAAAAATACATACAACAAAAAATCCCTTTCATGGGGGCCCAAAATTACACATTACAAGACAGTGATTAAGCCAGAAGCACTGTATGCAGCAGAAACACTTAACATGAATTTCAAAGGCCAAATGGAGAAACTTGAGATAAAGGAAAGAAAAATTTTAAGAAAAATCGTTGGGCCAAAATTTCAAGACAATAAGACTATATACATCAAAAATGAAACTCTCTACAAGAAAATTGAAAAACTTTCAGATTCTATGCGAAAAAGGAGAATAAATTTTTATGGTCATCTTCTCAGAATGGATTCCAACAGATTAACTAAGCAAATCTTTGACTTCTTCCGTAACCGAAAAACGAAGCCCAACTGGTTTAAAGAAACTGAGAAAGACCGAGTGGAATTAAATATTTCAGAAAATTCACTTATTGATCGAACTGCTAAATTAATTACTAAAGATGAAAACATAAGGTTCCAAGACAAATCCACACAAAAGTCCAAATCCTTCATCTCGGAAGAAGAGAGGAGAAGAAGATCAGAAAGAATGAAGAAATACTGGGCCCTAAGAAAAGAACAACGCACAAAGAAATGATTGATCCAGCGTACCCCAAAGAGGGTGAAACGAAAGAAGAAAGATGTAAGCACTCTTGAAAAATCCATGCACACCAGACACGGACTTCATCTAAACTATGCTGGTAAACAATACCTAACAGAGAAAATATATAATTTTGTAAGGCATTACACTAGAAAACGTACCAGTACGTTGGATAATTGGCTCATAAGAGGCAATGAAAGCCCAAACTTATTATGGAATCATCAAACAAATCTAAGACAATGTGGAACACGGTACAGAGACTTACTGGAAAGGTGGAAACACACAAAAATATTGTATTCTCACAGGTGGACAACAAGATCGATGATCCAAAATTAATTGCTAACCACTTCTATACTTACAACACCAATATTGCTGGTGAGCTAGTGAAGGAAAAAAAAAATGGGAAAAACATCAAACAAAATATTACAGGAAATTTCTGGAAATAGTGCAACAAATACATTCATGTTCCTTCGACCACTAAGTAGGGAAGAACTGTTAACCACCATAAAGTCATTAAAAAATAAATATTCAGCCGGGGTTAACGATGTGCCAGACTATACTATAAAAATATCAGCTGAACAGATACTCATACCACTGCTAGATATATGCAGTTCTTCCCCATCAAGTGGCATTTTCCCACAACAGTTAAAAACTGCAAAAGTTGTACCTCTTTACAAAAACGGCGATCGGCAGCGGATGGTCAACAATAGGCCTGCGTCACTCCTCTCAGGTTTTTCAAAAATCATTGAAAAACTAGTTCTGTCACAATTAACTGATTTCTTTGACAAAGAAAATATGATCTCAGGATATCAGCATGGCTTCAGGCTTTAGTGCAGTACTGAAACAGCCACATTTAGCCTTATAAATCATATTTTAAGTTCAGTGGATAGTCACAAAAATGTTTCGGGGATTTTCCTGGATTAAACAAAAGCATTTATTTAATGGACCACGAAATTCTCCTAAGAAAGAGTGGTATGCTGTAAGACGCCTGCCACACGAGTGGCTGAAATCCTACACAAGGCTCAATTTTAGGTCGCTTTCTTTTCTTAATTTTCATAAACGACTTTCCCCTACATATTCAACACTCCAAACCAGTGCTATTTGCAGATGACATGAGCATATTAATTGAAGGTGAAAATGAAATGGCTCTAAGTTTAAATACTAAAGTCACAAATGAAAATGTCACAGAGTGGTTTATGAAGAACAAATTACTGATAAACCCTCAAAAAACAGTCGTCTTACACTTCCATGCACAACAATATAAAAACCCATCAAAACCAAACATGTCCATGGAAAACCAAAGAATTAACAGTGTCACTGAAACAAAATTTCTTGGCATCTACTTACAAGACATTTGAAACGGAATTCCCACATGACATCATTAAATTCTAAACTATCGAAAATGCCTAATGCGATGCGAATTATATCGAACAACACAAGTCCTGAAACAGTTAGAGCGGTGTATTACACTTGCATATACTCCCTATTGAGATATGGCATAATATTCTGGGGAAACAAAAAAAGATTGTGAGGATAATGTAAAATGCTAACAGCCCAAAATCATCCAAACCATTCTTTAAAGAACTGGGGATTCTACCCCTACCGCGTATCTGTATACTAGAATTTGTAATGTATGTAAAAAGAAGCATGGTAAAAAATGGAAATGTATTTATTCAAAATAAATCTGTACATGAACACCATACACGGGCAAATGGTGACATACACAGACATCATTGTTATACCACACTGTGAAGGAAGGCGTATATCACCCAGGTTCACATTTGTTTAATAAGCTGCCAAGTAACTTAAAGGCCATAAATAAATCCATAGCTATAAAAAACCTGTAACTTCATATCTCTTGGAAAACTGTTTTTACTCAGTAGCACAGTATCTTGAAAACTAAGTTATTTTCTGTTCTAACAATATAAAAATGTAATCTAACAATATAGCAATATAACAATGTAACAATTTATAAATGTAATGTATACAATCAATGTAACAGTATATTAATGTAATGTCATTTTGTCCAACGTCTAGCGTATAGTAATGTACCTCAAACATTCAGGACGTAAATCAATAAATGAAATAAATAAACTATAGCAGATGTTGATGTTTTTAGTGCTTCAGCTAATGTCGGTCTTGTTAAGGTTTTCATTTTTCTACTTCTGCCCTCATTTGGAGTGGGACTTTAGGGAGCTTTTCTATTGATATATGGCTTATTTCTTCTAGTATCTTTCCACGCATCATCTTTTTTTCCAGAATAGTTCCTGTGTGAAATGATTTCTCTCTGAGCTGTTTGCATCCACAAAAGTTGCACTCTTAGAAGCACATCAGATCTTTCTAAATTTATTATTTGTTGATTTTATTTCTTTGTTTACACATGATTCCTCGATTATATCATGTCTATGTGGCACACTTTCAACGAGAACCTTTAAATTTAGATCTGACAGCTTTTTTAAAGTTGTTTGAAGTGCCCTTGTGGGTAGTTGGCTTTCATTTTTGTATATGTCGTTTGCTCCACCAATTAGCACACAGCGTGTTCCAGTCTTAACTAAGTTTCCACAATTATTTACTATTTCATTAAGGGGAACGCCAGGTTTGACAATGCCTGTTAGCCTACTATAAATTACGGCTGCCGATCATTTATTATTTGTGCCATACCCTTCGCATGACTATCACCTAATACACAAACTTGATAGCCGATTTGTTGTTCTCCAAGTGCCCTCGTTCCATTGGCTTTATAGTACACTTTGAAGAAACATTTCTCTCGTTAGAACACACACATGATCTAGATTCACTTCAACTTTCACTTGTCCTATTTTTGAGTTCACATTTCATCCTGTCGTGTCGTCATCATCCGTTTTTCGTTGTACTCTATTTACTGACGATTTCATACCGTCAGAAAGATTTCGTTCACTACTAGTAGAAGTTTTGTTTCGAACGAAAATTGCTGGTATTTTTTCATTACACTCGTTTTTTATATCGCCACCTTCCTGTTGGTTTAGCATTTCCTCTAACTCATTTACGTAACGATTAGCAAGCACAAGGTCTTGCTGAAACGATGCAGTAACACTTTCTTCTATGCAGTTATCGTATCTTGACAAAGCTACCATTAGTAGATTGCAGCATTCCATGCCACAGCCACATTTCGCGTCCCATTCTTCCGCTCCCGCGAAACACTTTGCATGAATCCATATGGAATACGTGTCCCCATTGGTTCATAATGGTATTTTCTTTGGAGCACATGCTTTCCTGTACATGCCTATATGTAAGATCACTCATTTTTCAGCTTTAGAATTGTACCATGTTGAGGGAGATGTTTCCATTTCCAGTAGGGTCACTCAAAGTTGTTTTCTAGCTGCCCAACAGAGTGTCATTAAGAGCAATGAAGGAGCATCTGTGCAGAATTGCTTGCACATTGCTTGGTGAATCATGACAATTTTGTGTCAAACATCATGACAGGTGATGAAACATGGGTTTATCACTTCAAACCAGAAACAAAACTGCAGTCCAAGGATTGGCACCACACCACCACTCCTCAGAAGAAAAAGTTCAAAATAGCTCCCTCAACTGGTAAAGTCATGGTGACAGTGTTTTGGGGCTGTAAAGGGGTTATTCTGGTTGATAGCCTCCCTTATGATTCAATAATCAACTCTGAAGTGTATTGTGTTAACCTCAGGAAATTGAGGAAACGACTTCAGTGTGTTTGTCACCACTAATATGCAAATGAACCTACATGACAATACAAAGCCTCACAAAAGTCTGCACACCTTTAGGACGTCATAAAGCTCTATTGGGTTGTTCACTCTCATACACCCTAAAACCTGGATCTTGCACCTTCCTACTCCCTTCCTTTGGCCCAATCAAGGATGCACTGTGCGGGAAGCTATACGTGGATGATGAGGAGGATATTGATGCAGCATGGCATTGGCTCCATTGAAGACCAACCAGTTTCTGTTTGTTGTAGGAACACTACTGTTATCCGAACACATTGCATCTCTTCTGCAATATACGTTATTGTGACCTGTATCAGCTCATACCTTTACTGTGTGATAAAGTTTCAAGGACTGTTTGCACATTGTGGTAGGTAAATGTCAATACCAGTAACAATTATTTTTTAGATAATGGAAAAGAAAACATAAAATAAAAACAGAATACACTGTTCATTACTTTTTATGTGTAATGGCAACACATAGAGCTTACAAAGGTAAGTGTGAAATCCATTTACACCACAGTTTTAATACCTCACAAACATGGTGTGGAGACATATGTACCACCATAGTTTTTGGTCCTAGATCACAGTAACAAAATTATCAAGAAAAAAATTTAGTCAGTTGATCACAATTCTATCAGTATAGCAAAAAAATTATATTCACTGAGACACTACAAAAGATGTGCCCCCTAATGGGTTAAAGAACATTGTAAACTTTTTATCTACATACTACATGTCAGCTTATGTTATGTACTGGAGAGAACTTTTGGTTCTGCAGCTATCTCCATTTATTCAAGATAGAATCATGAATGGTATGAAGACACTTATTGAGACTCCTCCTTATGGGTTCTTGTGATTCAGATGCTCTTGTCTCTGTGGCTTCTAGAAGCAACTTGTAGTAAGAAGTAATATTCCAACCCCGCCAGTTTTTGAATGTATGGGAATCATTTTGATTTAATTGCAAATAGACTACTGATGTTGTTACATCTACTTAATATATAGGTAATAATGTTGACACATTACAGATCTATGTGTATACTGAGGAAACCACTTTACAGAGTGTAGTAGGCCATACTTCTGGTACCACTTCCTTGCCTCCGATTACTGAGATATTTGCGAATGGCATATGCAAAGAATCATGTTCGAACAACATACTTATGAGCTGAGTTTTCTTCTACATGGAAATTTTGTGGAGTCATATATTGGAGAATGTAGTAATTTTCCAAAGTTTCGATAGAAGGTATGTTCTCATAATTTGGACAGTTAGCCCTATATAGTAAATAGATAATTGACTTTGAATTTGTCAGATCTTCTAGTTTATGGTTACTTCTGTTCAAGAAAATTGTAGATATGTGTATGTATTCTGTATATAAGCTCAATTGTGTGTGGTGGTGATATTTTCTGGTTCCTCAATGAATTCCATTTATTTCAAATAAATTCATAGCTAATACTGGTGAGCAGAATAGTTGAAAATCATCCTTGTAGAATCTAATTAGTCACACATACTTGTCTGCATCAATTCTATGACCAATGTGTAGAAGGAAGTAATTTTTTGCCTGACCAATCTTGGACAGTACGTGGTCAGAAGTTTTCCTGTGAATCAGATTTGTTTAATTTATAATGGACTTTGAGGTTGTCAGATTTACTTTCTCCATTGTTAATAATGTTTATTAACATTAAAGAGCTGCATGAGTACTCGTGAGAGTACATTACAGTGTGTAGTAGAGAGTAACTCTGGTACCACTATCATCTCCCATGGAAATGTCACATGAAAATTATGATGGTTGATTAAGCAACTTATGAGATCTGATGATTTTATCATGCTCATTTTATCAGCCCAGTACTTGGAGTACATTAAAATTACTCCACCCTTTCTTGGAAGTTATGCACACACAATTGGGACAGCCGGTCATGTATGGCAAATGGATACTTGAAATTTAGACTGCCTGATTGTCTTGTTTATGGTTTCTTCTGTTAAAGGACACTGAAAACATATATGTATTCTTATTACAGAAATGGTAATCTACTGAAGTTAGTTTGTTATTATAAGATACAGAAAATTTCCTTACCTAGTGTCAGGTATTATAATACGTAACATTGATTACAGAATTGGCACTGAAAGTTACATTTTCTGTTTCCTGGATGTAATTGTTTTCCAAGCACGTTGTTTGCATTCACATTTCTGATTTCTACACATTTTTTTTAGTCAGAGTTAGAGTAATTTGTGGTAGTGACACATTTAAATAACTTAATAATAAGGTTAAATATATCATAAAGAATACCAACACCATGATCCTTTCAAGATGTAGGAGACTGAAAGAATAGAAATAAATACTAGTTTGAAAAGTAGTGAAGCAGATAGTTATTCACAACTCAAGACTACCAAAGCTAGGGAAATGAGTGATAGCTTGACTGAGACCTACATTCCAAGGTAAAAACCTTATATGAATTTCGAATTTAAAAGTGCAGCTTCAGATGCTACTGAATAATGAAATATTGTAAAATGTGTATACACTTCATTTCATTCTATCTTATTAACTGAATTAATTTATTTTCATTTCCCTTTAAAACAAGAGACCAATATTAACCTGTTTGCACAGTGATGAAATGTCTGGTGCCAGTAATGCTGCAATATGATGGTGTATTCCGTCTGCACTTATCCCTGGTGTGCCCACAGATTTCAGTAATCAGAAAGCTGTACATTCGCATGCGAACAACAATGAGTTATGTAGTTGTCACTATATTATAATGTACTTCTCTATAACACTGTCAGTGGCTCATTGCAAGTCTTTTGTTCAGCAAATGTTTGATTCACAGCACCAGACTTTGATTGCCTTGCCAAATTATATTCAGTTGCAAGGTCCCCAAATCTATGAAACCCTGTTGATGCCTCCTACATGTAAGCCACACTTTATCATTAGGCACAATGTTTTACGACTTTTTTGTTTCAGCTACAATCCCTGGAAGAGTATAAAGGATGTGCAAAACTATGCACACAGGCAGAAATAAGTAGAAATTTTAAGCCATATATCTTATTCAAGAGGAATAATGGTTCAAGGGTATTTTCTTCAATGATTGAAGCCTTAATTGCTTTCAAATATTTACTAAATCTCTTCTGACATTACTATAGTATTATTGATAAAGTACAGGCATATCTCTGTGACACATCATGAGTCATCTTTGAGTATTTCCATAAAAAAACCAATTGTTTCATCTAAAATCTACACAGTTTAATATCAGGTTTTCAAGTTGCCAATGACAAAAAAAAAATCTTCAATAAATCTTCTGAATTTACATCTGCCACTAAATTCTGGGTTCCATCATGAAATTATTTCCTCTTTTTAGTGTGCACCTCTGAAAATTCAGAATCAACATTAGTAAGTTCTTGATCTGTCTCACCTCAGCATTAATGGTTGTAGTTTGTGCTTGTTATAGTTGGCTTCTATGGTCTATTGCTACCAACAACTTTATGCAAATTGATGTCATGATTAAGCAGTTGAAAAATCTCACATAATTCAAAACACACCACAGCATAGTATGTTTTCCAGCTGACAAATTTAACTAGCTGAGAGTTTCACTAGCAAACTCTGTCTTACCCAGGTGAACATCAGTTGGTCTTACAGTGTGAACCTCAGCACTATAGCAAATATCAGACATTCAGTATAAAGAAAACTAGCACACTGGTCCATAAGTTATCTCTGTTGTGGACTACAGGAGAATGGGCTGCAAAAAATTGAGTTATTATGAAGAAAATATCTGCCTCATGACAGCTCTCAACTGTGTGTAATTCACACTGTAATAAATCAGAATCTGATGGAACTTTTGCTGAGATAACAAAATATGTGATACCACCTAAATTATGGCCAAATTGAATTCATTTTCAATGGAAAATTATGTTATCCATACCTGTGGATGGGCACCAAGTTTTCCTGTTGTCAGGCAAAATTTTAGCATAAATATACTTTTTTCATTTATATATTGGTATGTTGGCATGCTGCAAGGATACCTATGAAGCTAAGTTTGCATATAATTAACAGCAAACGTTCTAATATACAGAACTACATTGTTTATTATTATTTTCACCATACAACTTTAAATACATACAAAACCATATGTTACTATTTATATATGTTTTATTTTTATAATGTTCTTATGTAACCAACAACACAGTATAATAAGGAGTTTGCAGACTGAATATTGTGGACATTCTACAAGTGTTATCAATGGCTTCCACCCTTAAAAACCTTTAAAGAGGTATATATTCACAAACAAAACTTAGTAAATTAAGAATGTTGTAGAATATAAAACTGGAAGTCATACTAGTACTGTATTCACTCATAGGATGTTCTGGAAGGTTTATGACAAAATAGCATTTCTTATTTTATTGCCCCATGGGAGTAACTGCATCAGACTAAATTTGGAGATGATAGCTTAAAGATGATTGAAGATCATTTACATATGGGACAATGTAAGTGGTGTTAAGTCATTTGTATCACTCTTGTGTACTGAATCTGAGAAAGTGAATGTGGATCGGCTGTATGTGATTGCCTCATTATTTGCATAATGAAAAAAATGTGTTTCATGATTGGTTGCCAAACATGCTGAAGCTAACCAATGATATTCAAACTATGCACAACATGAGAGCCTCTACACACTTCACCATCTTGAAATTGGGTGAAACTTTTAATGAACTGTATAGTGTTACCTCCATTAAAATTCGAAGTACATTGCTATAAAAATATTCTACACTATTTTTCAATGTTGCAAAGAGAATGAACAGATTTCTGATTGCTGCAGTAAGTGAGAGGCAATATAGGTGGGTGTTCTTGCCAGGAACGTAGATGTTTTTGACTGAGGCATGATGAATTTTGTGAGTACAGACAAACATCACCAGAATATGTATATCTATGACACACATAATAAAATAGACTGAAGAAACATGGATCTTTGATTGAAGACTGTAAAAGAATTTTACTTGTAGACAGAACACAAGATAAACAAGAAACTACAATTATGACAAGTAAGGATTGCTACTCACAGTAAAGATGGCACATAAAGTTGCACACATGCATAACAAAAAGATGGTTACACATTAAGGATTGTTCCAAAGTGTTCTTTAGAAAAGAAAGGGAAACAAACACATTCACACAAAAGACACATCTAATACACAGGCGACCAGTATTTTCTGCTCTCTGGCCAAGCTGCCAATCAAGAAACAACCTGACAACTTGCGCATGAGACTATGGCACAAAAAACAAGTAAAGTGCTCAGACTTTACAAAACTCAGTTCTCTTTGGAACAAAGTACTTTATAATAACGTTAAAATGAACGAAACAAAAGAAACAGGAAGTGAAGCTCCTGGTTATCATAGATGTAGGCCAAGATATTTTTGACAACTCATATGATCTGCAAGCTGAGAGAAAACGTAATCAGGATGAAATACTAACAATAATATTAGGAAAATGGGAGGAATACAAACAGAAATGAAAGCTTATGGGGACCAAATGAAACCCAACGCCAACTCTTTAAAAACATAACTGCAAGGTATAGTACAAAGAAACAGTGACCACTTATGTTTGAAACTGGAAAAAATTAAAATCCCTTTTGGAGGCTAACAGTGAACAAACAAGGAATCAACTTACTTAAGCAAATAGTTCTTTGAACGGCATAGCAAATAAAATTAGCAGCATACTTAGTCCAGTTACTGAAGAGGAACATTCAGATGTAGAAACTAATTCTGCTCCAGATGTAAAATCATAGAAGAACTATATAATGGAAAAGTGTACATCATAAACAACGATGCCCATTTTATCCAAGAAATCCAATAATATAATTATATTTGTTTGAAGTTTTTGTGCATATTTTAGCTTCAAAGATGTATCAACAAAGCTAAAAATTGCAATCTGGAAAGTTAAATTTCAAATTGGTATTTCTAGTCACGTATTTGACACAGATTAACAAAAAACACAGCTTAAAGATGGTTTAGATATTTTTCTTGGCAGTGTGCTGTTTTTCCACTGAATGCAGTTGGGGTAGAATTGAATCTTTTCATTGATACAGAAGCAGTGTCAGACTTAGCTGAAAACCAAGAGAGTAATGTTCAGGAACTGTAGCAGTAAAGCACTGAGCTGATCACGAGTTTGTGATACTGGCTTAGCTAACCCATGGCCATGATCCTCTTGCAACATTTCTTCAAAAGTCTTGAACTGTTGTTCTACTTGTCCTTGGCTTCTCATCTTTATTTCCTTTTGCAACTGTCTCTCACTATCAATCTATCATCTTCTTTTTACTAGACTAATAATCATGCTGTAGTGATGCAGTGGCAAATAATCTCACAGCATTCATTAAGTAAGTGCAGCTGAAAAAGGGACTGAAGAAGTGTAAGGAAAAATAAGATTTACTATTGTTTATGCTGGAGAAACATTCGAAAATAAGATAACATTATTTATGGTTCTGAAATTATTCCTGAGTGCCAGATATGACATTTACAAAAAATTGTTTTGAAAGTATGAAACTCCACTTGCGTGTTACTGAAAACAATCTAATTTTGATCTTTATTATGCAAACTGTGGTATGCTTTTTTATGATACTGTTGTTTACAATGTGTTTAGGATGTGGTGAGTGTAATATTAAATACGTTAATGACATTAACAAATGAACTATAGTCAGATAATGGACAGTCAATGTTCTGTGGTATATCTCTGGTGTGTGTTTATGTTCTTTGAAGTCTGTTTTAGAGCTTATTGTTTAAGCATGTGGTTCTTCATGATTCTTGAGGCAAATTAACTTATCCAAGCATATATCATTTACCCCAAGTTTGAGTGAATTTGTTTCTATTCCCATAAGTGTACTTTAGCATTCTTGTACCATGGCTTATCTGGCACTCACTGTGATGATGGAACAGCAAGGTTTGCTGATGTTCACCTCTGCTCCTCATCTTTCTGCCACTGCAGTTCTCAACAATATTTCTGATGGTGACAGTGGTTTGACATTGGGAAACATAAAAATTCTGACAACAGGTGCAGCTTCATGGATCTCATATTCTGGTCTGGTACATCATGGCAAATGGTAAGGTGCAACCATTCATCCCAGCATGTTGGGGATGTGTAGTAATCAATGCTCTCCATGAATTGGTGCATCCTGGAATCAGTGCATGCCCCAGGCTAGTTTTGGATAAAGTTGTGTAGCTGGGTATCAAGCATGGAGGTAAAAATAAGAGGAGTTGCCATGACGTCACAAACTTGAAGCCGACCCAAGAGAAGGTCCGCCATGTTAGCTACCCCAAAACATTCGCTTCTGGTGGTTTGATTCCGTGTAGTCGTGAAGTGTTTTGATAAAAAATGCCGGGCTTGCGTCGCTCACGGGTGTACTAATCGTTCTGATTGTAGTCTAAAGTTTAAACAAATCACATTTCATTCGTAAGTGGACTTATTTAAGCGCTATTTTCTTATATATACTTGAAATTCTGACGCACTGTAAACTTTTACAGTATGGTTTTATTTCTGTGATTTAACTTTAGATTTCTATCAATCCAAGGCGAAGAGCTGTCTGGAAGTGAGCATTACACTTGGTTTTCACTGTGTGGTTATTCTGAAGTAACTGGAAAGCCCTGGCAAAAAATATCCTGGAAATGGGGACTAATGTTTTAAAATGCAATAATTTAATATAAAACTAATGTAACTACATGTAGTTAATTAAATCTTCAGTAAAATGTGTGGAACACCTGTTACAGTGGTTAAATTATAAATACTTAAATGGTTACATATTTGTTAAAGCAAAGTTCGCTATCGATGTCCAGGCTTAGATCATTACATTAATCACTGTATTGTCGTATTACGCTGTAAATTTCTGTTCTTTGCCACACTGAATGTCATTTGGTAGGTACAATTTAAAAAGAAAGCAGATGTGGAAATTGCAATGGGCCTGACAATCTTAAATTCAGTTCTGTTCCTTCGTAATTTAACGTATTTTTCACTTTGTTGACATGACAGCTGGCTTGTTTATATCATCCCTGCATACATCTATGGGACACCAAAGTAAATAAGGTAAGTTTCTTGCAAACGTGAACATTTAAAATTTGCATTTGACTTGAAAATGCAACGAATACAAATCGGTGCCTCTAAACTATCAATCATTGTTTTTGGAGTTCTGGCTTTATCAATTATCGACACAAACACAATTAAAGTGAATAGAAATGGATTACAAAAGCACGCTTTTCATAGCACAGACGTCTCTTCTCGGTTATTCTAAGTGTATAAACAAAAAGGAATTACAGTACTGAGACAAGAAGCGTAATATTTTACGTATTACTGTATCGAATACGCATTTAAGACCAGAAAAACGTTTGAAGTTGCGTTCCTTATGCTGTGTTGTTCACTAAATCCTAGTAAAATTTACTATATAAAACAAATATCACGTGCACACGACATAAATAACGAACAAGAAGCAATTGTAAACACTCGTCTGCTAATGTTTTGGGGGATCCAAGATGGCGGCAGGCCCCGCCCACTGGCTTCAAAACAACGTACAGCGCAAGTCTGTAGCGCCATCTCCCCTTATTCTACCTCCATGGTATCAAGCAAGATTATCAGTGGTGAGTCTGTTGTTACCCACAACGCCAAAGGCACAGGATCAGTCACCATAAATCAGCCCCCAATGGGTGCATTTCCACCTCCATCTGTTAGAATTGCACATATGAATGTAGACATTATTGGTCTCTTCCCTTCTTCTTCTTCTGATTATTTCCATTTTGTCATAACTGTGACTGACATATTTACATGGTGGCCAGAGGCAATTCCAATGCAGAACATTTCTGTGATTTTTGTTGACTGGAAGTCGTGTCCTCTTTAGTTTTCAAGATTTGGTATTCCTGAAATCCTAGTTTCTGCCAGAGGTAGGCAGTTTGACTTCCAGCTGTTTGACAAGACCACATGTAAATGCTTCAACTGACCCCTCCCCATATGGTACAGGCATTTTTCTACCCTAAGGAATTGTTCACTACTCGTTTTGTGTGGGTAAGGGATGACACAGTCAACCTACATCTCTTTTCCCTGTACAGTGGTCTGTTTCTTGTCATTTATAAAAATGATAAGACTTTTATTGTGGACGGAAATTGGAAGAGACACACTGTTTCAGTTAACTGTTTGAAACTATCATTCTTTGATGTTGATATTTCCCTGTTGAGGACACGTTGGGGCATATCCATCCTGAACGGCATCTTGATAGATCTTCTTCCCTTTCTTCCATTCTTCCTACCACACTAATGCTTGAAATGCACTCTGGTAGATAACTGTTCTTTTCTGTGGGTATGTGGTGCCCTTGGATTCTCTGTTAACATGAATTAAGTCTTCTTCTAGCTAACTCACTGAAAAATGGGGGTGGGGTGCTGGGTCTGATACAGTGAGTGCAACATTAAATATGTCTGAGATGTTAATAAATGAACAATACTTGAGTAATGGACAGTCAGTGTAGTGCGACATATGTCTGGTGTGTGTTTATATGCCATCCATTCTAGTGCTTATTGCTTAAGTGAGTGGTTCTCTGCCTCTCTATATTTGCAAATAAAGTGTTTTATACAAAAAGTGCATCCACGCATCTTATCTACCTCAGAAGGTAAAAGGTAATGAAACTTAAATATATTTGGGAAAGTTATGTGCATTAAGAAAAGAAATTTGGATTTTTACATAAGAAGAAGTTAGATGAAAAAATTTTACTGTTTGTTGGGATTATAGGTAGCTGGTGTTAGTAATACAAAAATATCTAGTGTCTTAATGCATGGAAAAAGATGTCTCAGAAATATGAAAATGAGATTTTTGCAAGCTAGGTAAGCTCCATTACTGTTGTGATGCCATTGTGAGAGTAAGGCATTATGATAAATGGTGTTTTTCAGACCAAAGCACAAGAAAGGCTATGACAAGTTACATGAAAGGTCACTTATGATGCAATACATATTTCTTGGTTCAAAATACATGTTGTATTATTATGGATGGAATATACAGATTATATTCAGAACGATTTATCTTTTTCATGTATATTTATGGAGTTATGTTTATAGAGATTCTGAAGTGTTTCGGTGTTCAGTGCTATACAAAATGGGATATCATTATTGTTATCCCATATACTAAAGCATTAACTGGGCTACTACATACTACTTATTTTATAAAAAATTAGATATTACAGTCTAGAAAGGTAGAAATGACAGTGGTGCCATAAGTGCCCTATAAAACACACTGGAAGGTGGTTTTCTCTGTACTTATGTTCCTCTTTAAAGTTAATAATTATTATTACCAATAAACAAGTAAATCTGACAACCACAGAAACCATTATCGTTCTAATGATAATTGTGTCTAGTCAAAATTCTGAATATGTAACTCCAAGACTGGTCAAGCACACTTTTACTTTCTCCAACAAGTTTCCCTTAAAATGGTAAAGACAATGTGATCTGAGAATTGGAGGAGATCATACCGAGTATGATCAACACCTGAAACCATACAAAACATTCATGATTGTATATGGAACAAAATTAACTGGGGATTGAATCAGAGGTACTCTCAACCACAAGGCATTAAACTGGCTTGTAGAGTATACATACATGTTTTCAGTGTCCTTTACCGGAAGAAACCATAAACAAGACAATTAGACAGTCTACGGCAAGAAAGGAATAATGAATTGATTGTTGGTGTTAATAATGATCATCCTCCTTTACGTCCTCTGCATTACTGCTGATGACGTGTCACTGAGGACATTTGTCTGTGCATGCAGTACACATGAGGCACCTAGTTGTTTCCACTGCACTGTGTGGAATACGAAGGTTCTGCTATAGTTCAGTAACCTGCTGTCTTCAAGTTGATGTCCCCAGCACAGATAACAGCACGTAGTTCGTAGGTTCTGTACCTTGAGGCTGAAGCTGACTTTTAGCAAGGTTCTGTTCTGAAATAATGTATCATTTCTTTGGGATGCCACTCCCATATTTTAATATAGCCACACGAGAAGACTACATGATCTTAATACAACACCTTCTGATACAGCAAAGTACATTATCAAACACAATGTTTATGAAAATGTATCTTTACACTATTTGTGGCACGTGTCTGTGCCTCATGACTACCGGAGTGAATCTTTTAATACTGAATACTGGCAAACACATCCTACCACAGACAACATGACTGTACATCTCGACTGCCTAATCCAGGGCGATGAACACCCCGAAACACTTTGCACACCATACCAGAAAAGGCGTTACCCGAATGCTTCCGAAATGCTTTGTCTGCAATTTCGTCAGTCTTTTGTTTTTTATTTAAATTGTTTTTAATAATTCTAAAATGACTGATTGATAGTCAGCTGTCGAGAGATATTTATTGTAAAAAGTGGACCCATCCCAATGAGTAGTTTAACTAATAATAATAACTATACTTTAACGTTTTGGCACCCTTGCTCCGAACACCGCAGCCAATCACAGAGCAGTAGTACTATGCAGGCAGTCTTCCTTACGGGAATGGTACCAAATCTAACATTTATCACAGGCACCCCCACAACACATTTCGTTGTCTATATACTTCTTGCATCTCCATTGCTCTGGGAACAGCTTCTTGGAGCCAAATATGATGGCTGACTAAGCCAGAAATATTAGAAGCCTAAATTTCAAGTATCCATTTGCCATACATGACTAGCTGTCCCAGTTGTGTGTGCATAACTTCCAAGGAAGGGTGGAGTAATTTTAATGTCCTCCAAGTACTGGGCTGATAAAATGAGCATGATGAAATAATCAGAGATTATAAGCTGCTTAATCAACCATCGTAATTTTCATGTGACATTTGCAAATGCAGCAAGGATGGGTGGAAATGATAGTGGTACCACAATTACTCTCTACTACATGCTGTAAGGTACTATCCTGAGTACTCATGCATCTCTTTAATGTTAATAAACAGTATTAACAATGTAGGAAGTAGATCTGACAACCTCAAAGTCCATTATAAATTAAACAAATCTGATTCACTGGAAACCTTCTGACAGTGTACTGTCCAAGACTAGTCAGGCAAAAAATTACTTCCTCCTACACATTGCTTATAGAAGTGATGCAGACAAGAATATATGACTAATTAGAGCCTACAAGGATAATTTTCAACTATTCTCCTCCCCAGTATTAGCTGTAATTTTATTTGAAATAAATGGAATTCAATGTGGAACCTCCACACACCATTAAGCTGGTATACAGAATACAGACACAGATCTGACAAATTCAAAGTCAATTATCTCTTTACTATATAGGGCTAACTGTCCAAATTATGAGAACATAACTTCTAATGAAGCTTGGGAAAATTACAACATCCTTCAGTTTATGTCTCCACAAAAGAAAAAAGAGCTCATAAGGATGTTATTTGAAAACAGTTCTTTACATATGCCATTTTCAAATGTCACAGGGATGTGAGGTAAGGAAGTGGTACCAGAAGTATGACCTACTACACACTGTAAGGTGGTTTCCTCAGTATACATATAGATCTGTAATGTGTCAACATTATTAACTATATATAAAGTAGATGGGGCAACATCAACAGTCCATTTTCAATTAAACCAAAATGATTCACAGACATTCCAAACCTGGTGGAGTTTAAATATTACTTCCTACTACAAGTGACTACTAGAAGCCACAGAGACAAGAGCATCTGAAACACAAGAACCCATAAGGAGGAGTGTCAATAAGTGTCTTTATACCACTCATGATTCTACCTCGAATAAGTGGAGATAGCTGAAGAACCAAAAGTTCTCTACAGTACATAACATAAGCTGGCATGAGGTATGTAGATAAAAAGTTTTCAATGTTCTTTAAACCATTAGGGGATACATCTTTTGTAGCATCTCAGTGAAGATAATTTTTTTGCTATGTTCATAGAATTGTGATCAACTGACAATATTTATTTCTTGATAATTTTGTTATTGTGATCTAGGACCAAGAACTATGGTGGTACATATATCATGATGGCATGTTTGTGAGGTATTAAAACTGTGGTGGTAAATGGATTTCACACTTCCCTTTGTAAGCTGTTATGTGTTGCCATTACACATAAAAAGTAATGAACAGTGTATTCTATTTTTATTTTATGTTTTCCTTTCCTTTATTTAAATAATAATTGTTACTGGTATTAACATTACCTATGACAATATGAAAACAGTCCTTGAAACTTTATCACACAATAAAGGTATGAGCTGATATGGGTCACAATAAAGTATATTGCGGAAATGAAGCAATGTGTTCTGACAACAGTAGTGATCTCACAACAAACAGAAATGTGTTGTTGTAGTAATTTTCATACTCCTGATACAGTGTACTACCACAAGATGTCAGACATAGACAGAGATGGTAAGACACATTCCTAAAAGCTTTGGGATACCCCTAAGATGGTGGTACGTATGCTGCCCAAGGACCACAAACATTGCTCAGAGATACTTTTAGTAGGAAGTATATTCCCCATTGCCCATGAAAGGGTTAAAGTACATAACTGTAAACGAGGAGATCAGACCATCTTAAAGTCAAATAATTATGAGAGGTGTTCAATAAGTGATGTAACATTTATTTTTTTCTGAAAGGAGGTTGATTTTATTGGGGACTCCATACTCTTCTCCACTCTTTTGGCTACAAAACTCTATTTTTCAACATCTCCTCCATTCAATGTGATGCTCTTATTCCACTTACTGGAGGGCTTGTATTCTGGTATGGTACCACTCTGCTGGTCTTCATATGAGTCAATGCCATGCTGCATCAATATCCTCCCCAACATCCGTGTACTGCTTCCTGCAGAATGCATCCTTCATTGGGCCAATGGGAAGGGAGTAGGAAGGTGTGGGATCCGGCCTGTGGGGTGGATGGGGGAGAACAACCCAATAAAGTCTCATGACCTCCTCCAGGTGTGCAGACTTGTGTGAGGTTTTGTATTGTCATGTAGGTTCATTTGCATATTAGTGGTGACAAACACACTAAAGTCGTTTCCTCAATTTCCTGAGGTTAACACAATACTCTTCAGAGTTGATAATTGTATCATAAGGGATGATATCAATCAGAATAACCCCCGTTAAAGCCCCAAAATGCTGTCACCACGACTTTACCAGCTGAGGGAGCTGCTTTGAACTTTTTCTTCTGAGGAGAGGTGGTGTGGTGCCACTCCTTGGACTGCAGTTTTGTTTCTGATTTGAAGTGATAAACCCATGTTTCATCACCTGTCATGATGTTTGACAAAAAATTATCATGATCCACCAACAACGTGCAAGCAGTTCTGCACAGATGCTCTTTCATTACTCTTTATGACACTCTATTGGGTAGTCAGAAAACAACTTTGAGTATCCCAACTGCTGGATGGCTGTGTCAGCACTACCAACAAAGACTTACAGATGTGCAGCAAGATGTTTGATTGTGACCCATTGATCACCTCAAATAAGAGTGTCCGCTAGTTTCATTATTTCAGGAGTCGAAGCTGTGTCCAGCCAGACGGCACACGGGAGTTCAGACAGGTTTGCACAACCTTGTTACGGTGATGACAGATGCCTTGCCTAATGAATGACAGTGCTTTTGTCAATTGCCAGATCTCCCTAGACATTCTGCAAGTTCCTACAAGTACCCATGATGCAATGGTTTTCAGCCAGAAGGAACTCAATGACAGTTCTCTGCTTGGAATACACCTACGCCACAGATGCCATTCTGAAGGCTGTGTCTGGTGCCACCACCTACCAGAAATTAATGAAACTATAAGAGCTGAAACAACATTATTCCATAATGTCCTACAGTAAATTCTGCATTTTTCACCTGAAATTGGCCAGTAAAAAAAGAGTTGCATTACTTATTGAATGCCCCTGAAAAGTAGTACTGTACATGACCAACTGTCCGAACTATAACAGACTATGTTCCTGAATAACTTTGCAAATTATAACATCCTCTAATACTTGTGTCCACAAAATTACCGTAAGAGCTCATAGAGAGTCTAATCTAGTGTGTTTCTTCACAAACATTCTTTGTAAAAGCAACAGGGACGGGAGGAAACCAGTGGGTTACTGAAGTTCCCTTTATTACACATTGTAGGTAGGTCTGCTGAGAATTCATGTTGATCTTTAAAATTTATAAATATTATTACCCCGTAACAAGTAAATCTGACAAGTACAAAATGCTTATCAATTCACTGATAATGATTCTCTGTCAAAATTATGAGTACATACATTCCAAGATTGATCAGGCAAACTATTACATTCTCCTGCTAATTGCTCCTAAAAGTGATGAAGATAAAACCAACTGAAAAATTACTGCTCATAAGGAGAACTTTCAACGCATCTCATTACATTGTACCTGGAACAAAAAGGAATGGGAATTGAATCAGAAGTGCTCTCCACTATGTGGAATTATTCTGATATGTGGAGCATCGATGTATGCTTTCAGTGTTCTTTAACAGAAGCAGTCCTACATGAAGAGTTTAGACAAACTTGAGGTCATCTATCAATTAACTGTGCATGAGTAGCTGCCTGAGTTCTTAGAGCATACCTTCCAAGAAAGACTGGGAATTATTAATCCTTCAGTACATTGGTCCATGAAATTCCCATGATGCAAAAATTATGGCTGATAAGCAGTTAAAGTGGCATTGTTACTTCCCACACCCTATTCACAAATGTAACAGGAATGGGAGGAAAGTATAGTGGTCCTTGCGGTACCTTATATTTCACACTTTAACATGGTTTCCTCATTATTCATGTTGATCTTTAATGTTTAGAAGCATTATCATCATAAAATTAATAAATCTATGACCACAAAATCCATTAACAACTTACTGGAAATGGAAACTTCTCCTGCACCATGGTACAACTCTGAAGCTGACATATAAGTAGTCTTACATATAGCCATGTACAAGATAGCATGTGCTCTACAGAAAATAACTTTTAGAACCAATGGGGAAACCTGTCGACCTCATGGAGAATGAGGGCAGGCAATGAGAATTCCCCTCACGCTTACCTGTGCTGTAACTCAGCCTTTGTACTATCATGTTTATGATGCTGCTTCCTGTTCCTTTAAGTAAACCCTTATCTAATCCCAGCCAGCTTTGAGGCTTTCAGGTCTGCAAAAAAATAAGAAATTCTCTTCATAATAAAAGGAGCAAAGGAAATAAGCTATTAGCTGGTCAGTCACTGGCAGCAGCGAATACTGTCTGTAATTATGGTGCACCGTAAGAATGAAACTACACTGAATGAAGGTATCAGCATACAATATCATGTAACAACTGGCACAACAGTCTTGGGGAAAATTGCCATGTAACACACAGTTGATCTCAGAAAATTTTTAATGCAAGCCAGGGAGATGAATGACAGTTCTGCTTCACCTATAGTCACTGGAAGATTGTGTAAGATGACCATAGCCTCACATATATTGCAAAATAAGCTTGAAATTTAAAGATCATGCATGTTATTCAAGCACTCAAAATACTGTAAAGTACATCTACATCTGCACTACATACATACTCCGCAATCCACCATATGGTGCGTGGCGGAGAGTACCTTGTACCACAACTAGCATCTTCTCTCCCTGTTCCATTCCCAAACAGAACGAGGGAAAAATGAGAGCCTATATGCCTCTGTACAAGCCCTAATCTCTCTTATCTTATCTTTGTGGTCTTTCCGCAAAATGTAAGTTGGCAGCAGTAAAATTGTACAGCAGTCAGCCTCAAATGCTGGTTCTCTAAATTTCCTTAGCAGCGATTCACGAAAAGAATGCCTCCTTTCCTCTAGAGACTCCCATCCGAGTTCCTGAAGCATTTCCGTAACACTCACATGATGATCAAACCTACCAGTAACAAATCTAGCAGCCCGCCTCTGAATTGCTTCTATGTCCTCCCTCAATCCGACCTGATAGGGATCCCAAACGCGCAAGCAGTACTCAAGAATAGGTCGTATTAGTGTATTCCCACTTTAATGTATGAATTGTTTTCAAATATTTAATTTCATCTTATAAATCTGTTGTGACACCATTAAGGTATTCATTGATAAATAACTTCCATGCCTCAGCAACCTGAGGGTGCATCATGTTTGAGAATTTCCGTAAAAACTCAAATGTTTCACATAAAATCTTCACTGTTAATCATCAGGTTTTCAATGATGTGAAAAATATTTATCTTGAACAAGTCTTCTGAATTCACATCTGTCACTTCACTCCTGGTTTCACCAATAAATAATTTTTTCTTCTTAGTGGACGGCTGTATAAATTCAAGACAGATATTCACTGCACTGGCAACAACCTTCGATTCAGAGAGAATAGTGTTCCAGTTTTCATGCAGATAATTTAAGTCATTTAATAAGCACTCAGAGTGTCTTACCTCAACATCAATAGTAGTATTTTGAGTTTTTCATAATTTGCTTCTGTAGCCAATTGGTACCAACACATCTGACCAAACTGATGCCATGAATAAACACTTGAAAGACCTTACATAATACAAAACATACTGTACCACAGAATGTGTTTGAGCTGACAAATTAAACTTACCAAGAGTTTCAACAGCAATGATAATCTTATAAAAGTGACCCACAATTGGCCTTGCAGTTTCAACCCTGGTACTCCAAAAGGTATCAGACATGTATTCTAAAAGGTATGAGACATGGAACAAAAAGAATTTCCACCAGACTGTTTTGGGATTTCCTATCACTGTGGACTACAACTGAACAGGTTGTAAGGAAACTTGAATTACCCTGAAAAAAGTACCTGCTTCATGACAGGTATCAGCTGCATGTGTTCGATATGAGGCTATAGCAATCACACAGGGAAAATTTTCCAAGAGCATTTGGCTGAAGAAAATGTGTCTGCACTCCTTTTTCAAGACCCTCTCTACATCTCTGCCTACATTCATACATTACAAGTTGCTGTATGATGTACAGCAGAACTTACCTTGTACCACTAGTAGTAATTTCCTTTCCTGTTCAACACACAAACAGAGCAATTAAGGCTATCTATATACTTCCATAAGATACATTATGCAGTATGCTTTTAACTGGCAGAAGACTTGTTCTGCATTCAGTTTCAAATGCCACTTCTTCTAATTTCTCAGTAGTGTTTTGTGAAAAGAACATCATCTTCCCTCCAGGAATTTCCACTTCAGTTCACAAGGCATTCCATAATATTGCATGCTGATCAAACCCACTTGTAACAAATCAAGCAGCTCTACTCTGAACTGGTTTGATGTCTTCCTTTAACCCAAACTGGTGGTGATCTGAAGCACTCAAGTCATACTAAACAATGGGTTGCACTAGTGTTCTATAGATGGTCTCCTTCACAGAAGAACCACACTTTCCTGAACTCCCTCTAATAAACCAAACTTAACAATTTGCCTTCCTTAGTACCAATCTTATGTGCTTGTGCCATTTTATGTTGCTTTACTATATTATGCATAGCTATTTAAAAGACATGACTAGAGAAAAAATACACAACTAACACTGTATTCAAAATTTACAGGCTCATTTTACCTGTTAACCTGCAATAACTTATGTTTTTGTACATTTAGAGCAAGTTGTCATTCACCATGCCAACTACAAATTTTGAGAAAGCTCTATTACTTACGCAATCTTCAGGCCAGTCACATATGTGAGAACCAATTCTGTATGCTTTGTTAACAGTCGGCAGTGGGACAATATGTCAAACATTTTCTGGAGATCTAAGAATGGGAAACTGTCTGTTGCCCTTCAACCATGCTTCACATAACTTTATTATAACCTTGCCCACGGTAGTCACTGATTGTAATTCAATATTTCATGAGTATTGATGAAGTTAAATGTGGACTAGCATGTCCAGTGCTTTGATTTCACTGAATGAATTCCAGAAACAATTAGTTTATTTTATACTCTTCAGTTTACTTATTGAAGCAAATATAGCACAGCATGATTGTTGCCTCTTCAACATAATTTGAATCAGGATTCCCATCAACAATAATGGCATAACGCTCTTCATTTTCTCTCTATTTCATGTTGGCAGTCGTGACATAATGGGCACAACTACAAGTGTATTCTGAGTACCACTTGACAGATAATGCCTTTATACATGTTCGATGTTCTTGGCCTTCTCTGACCTTGATAAGATGTTCTGTAAGAACTGGATCAAGGTGACTCAAGAGTTCTAATATTGAAAGGAAATTGTCATTATTTGGATCTTCAATTTTCTGAGATGATGCTCTGAAACCCTAACCTCTCTGACCAGGACACAATGCCACATCTGGTATCACATGAGTTCTCATGTCAGTTGGCTATCCTGCAGACATAGAAAAGATGAACATTACCTCTCTCCTTCTGAGCATCAGCGTGGCCAATGTACCTCTATCGCATCATTTCATTTCTTCATCTTTAAAGTTGTTTTAGAACAATTATATAAAGAGAAATATTTTATTTTGTGCTTGCTCTCAAATGCAAAATGTTTTCTGTATGTTTTATGTAAAACTGCCATGTGAGGGATTCAGAAGTCCCTTATGTTTGAAGAATTTGGGCAAATCTACTGAATTATAATGATGTTTCATGGCTGCTCTCATGTGCACTTGTTGGTGATATATTTTTGGCAGGATTCCCAACAGCAGTAAAAAAAGCACATTTTTGACTCTATACCAAAGTGGTTTTAGTCCATGGTGTCTAAAAAAACTATTGTGCATTCAACATCAAAAATGAAATAGAATTGTATGTTGGTGACTTGTGAGACCCACAAAAGTGAAAATTGAAATGCAAAGTAAGATTTAAATGGCTATGCTACTGCTGGGATAATGTTCTTTTATTTATTATACTATATAAAATTTATCTTGCAATAGCAGTCTCACATTTGCGAACTGAGAACTCAGGGGAACCCAATCCCTTAAGATACAAGGGCACCCATGAGGATTATGCCCCATGCATTTTGGCTTCCCCCCCCCCCCCAAAATCCACAACTCCATTTCATTAGGGCTGCTTACATACAATTAAGAAGCATGATCAACCATTTGCAAAGTGCAAGGGAACATGAAGAATAATGGTGACTTCAGCCTAATTATTGCCTTTGTATAAAAGTGTCATTTCTGTTCATCTCATTGCACGTTTCTATCAATTAATATCAGTATTATACTATAGCATTTCTCTCTACATAATGTTACAGTATCAATGAGCCATGTTTCTTGTCTGTGGCATATCATATGAAATTAACTTTTGCCCACCAGTGGATTTACCATGCATGACTATATGTTCAAACTATGAGAGCTTAAATTCCTAGAATTCCTTTGCAAAATATTACTTCCTCCTGAATGTAGGTGATCAGATGACCACAATCAAAAAATTAGAGCTTGTAAGGAGTTTAATCAACAGAGGTTATTCCAATGCACCATTCACAGATGGAGCAAGAGTCAGAGGAACTGACAGTGGTACCCGAAATGGCCTTTACTACAAACTGTAATGTGGTGTGCAGAGCACCCATGTAGCTCTGTAATGTTCTTCAGTATTACTAACCATGAAGCAAACAGATCTGAAAGCCTCAAATTCCATTATCTGCACAGCATTAGGCTGGCATGTGAAATGTAGATAAATGTTTTCAATGTTCTTTAACAGAAGTAAGTATTTACATGACTCTCCAGATTATGAGAGCATACATTCAAAAAAATAAGTCAGCTATTTAATAACTGTACATGAATAACTGTCCATGTTATGGAAGTATACATTCCAAAAATATTTGGGCAAATTATTACAACCTCCAATATGTAAGTCAATGAAGTAATTACCATAACAAGGTAGTCAGAGCTATGGAGGAGTTTCTGCAACTATAGTTCTTCCAACAACCTATTTGCAGACACAACAGGGGTAGGATGGTAATGTTGACAGAATTTCCCTCTAATACACACTGAAAGGTTATTTGCAGAGTACTCCTGTAGATCTCTAAGGTTCATTGCTATTATTAAACATCAAGCATGTAGCTTTAACAACCTCAAAATTTCAGAATGAGATTTTCACTCTTCAGCAGAGTGTGCACTGATATGAAACTTCCTGGCAGATTAAAACTGTGTGCCAGACAGAGACTTGAACTCAAGAGTCTCACTCCAGCACGCAGTTTTAATCTGCCACGAAAATATTACTTACAAATAAACTATTACTTTCTGCAAATTCAATAGGGATGGGAGGATACAATGTTGCTACAGAAATTACCGTGCACTACTCGTACTACACAATCTAAGGTGATATGTGAAACACCCAAGTAGATCTTTAATGTTCTTCAAGATTTTTAAACATGGAGCAAGTTGATCTAATAACCTCAAAGCTCATTACACTGGTCTTCATTTCAAAACTTTTCTTCTGAGGGCATGCATATTTTTGGTGAGCTATTACTATTGCATACAAAATTAAAAAATGTAACTCATTTAGCTCAGTCAGGTCATGTTTTTTCAGCACATCGACATCCAGATAATAGCCAATTACGTAGATAAGCAACTCAAATATTGCTAATTTTTAATTCTATCGTCACAACGAGTAATTATTTACACATCATGTAAGTATGTGAAATATATTATATCCAATAAATGTGGATAACTACAATGAAAAGATACTTCTAAGCATTTGAGTTCTGTTTACAACAGTAAAAATGACACTAGTGGTACAGTCATGACTGGTAACTTTGTATACAGAGATGGGGGTGGGAACTCTGTAGGAGACAGAGGTGTGGTTGAGCTGACCTTGCTTCTAGGTTGTAGCAACCTGTAGGTCAGTATGACTTGAGCTTTCTGAGTGAAAGCAACATCATTACAAAATGAAACCACAATCAAGAATCAGCCTGACTGATTTTGCTACATTTGTGGTAGAGTCATCATGCCACACAGGAAGTCAAACATAGCTCCTTTTGAGAGAAAAATTATCATGCATAGCTTAGAGTTAAAACTGGTGATGAGGGCAAGTCCTATGAACCAGATTTATACTGCAAATGACTATTGGAAGTATCTGGGGATGGAGCAAAAGACAGTAGAAGCGCCTGAGGTTTAGTATACCCAGAATTTGGAGGGAAGGAAGACATCATACTCCCAAGTGTTTTTTCTGCATGACAGATTTAAAGGGTAAGCTAATGACTTTCATTCTCATGAACTTAATATATTTCTTTGTTAGTGGTTTTTAGTTAATTAGAACAAGTACTTGAATTAATTCAATTGAATAAGTGTATGTGCTTTTACTTTTAGGATAAACCAAAAAACTAAACCCTGGTTTCAACATCTTACAGTAATTATAGCTCTAATACTTACTCCTACTTTTCTAAGCATGTTATAAATTGTTAGACTGTACAATGTCAATGGACATTATGTTACTATCTCTGGTGTAATTGCTATCATTTATTAAATATTTTTTAGCCATTGGCTAAAGGTTGTGAAATTATTCACATCTGTTATTTCTTGTGTCAGTCTATCATAAAATATTTTTCTGTGGAATAATACACTGTTTTGAGATTTTGTCTTGTTTCTTCAGTTTAGATGTAACAGTGACTGGATTTGTTTCCATGGTTATGTATTGTGCTGTTTGTGCAGTTCAAATTAAAATCTTTTCTTATACAAATTATATTGTGAGAGATGTACTCACTTGGAACAGTCCGAATTTCTAGCTTTTTGAATAAATCTTTACACTGTGTCCTGTTACTAATATTCATTACTATTTATTTAGCACTTTTCTGTATATTGAAACTAGTATATATGTTTCCAACACTTATTCCTCAATACATTGTCCGATTACTGAGGATTGAATATATATATCCAAAGTAGGTTACTTTGAGTCTTGAGATATGCACAATGGTGCAAAGATTTGCAGGGCATAAGATGCTGAGGGTAGTCTCTTTGCCAAACTTCTCATATGTTCTGTTCATTTCAAGGAACAGTCTAAATTCATCTCCAAGAATTTTGTATCAGTTACACAATATAATAAATTATTATTTACTTTAAATTTAGTATCACTAAGTTTTTCATTTAGCTAGAAGTTTATACAGTTTGTCTTTTTCACATTTAAAGTAACTCTGGTTTTTAATGACCAGTTGCAAACATTTCTGAGAGCTGCATTAGATTTTTATAATAACTGTGGTGAATTTCTGTCCGTGATCACTATGATGCTGTCATCAACAAACAGTCATTTTTCTCTTACCTGACACCTTATGGGAGTCATTTAGAGTTATAAGGAGGAAGATTGTGCCCAAAGCACCTCCCTAGGTGATACTTCCACAGATCAACCAGAAAAATATGATCACCTACCTATCAGCCGATATGTCCCCTTTGGCACAGGTAACAGTAGTGATGCACTGTGACATGGAAGCAGTGAGGTCTTGGTAGGTCACCGGAGGAAGTTGGCACCACATGTGACACACAAGTCTCCATCTACATCTACATATATACTCAGCTAGCCACGAAGCGGTGTGTGGCGGAGAACACTATTCATGCCAAAGTCATATTTCCCCCCTCTGTTCTACGACTGTCTGAACACCTTAGTACCCTAATTCCCACCACAGTCACATACCAGATGTGTTTGATTGGTTTCAGATCTGGTGAGTGCTGGGCCAGGACATTAACTTGAAGTTGTTGCTGTTTTCCTTGAACTACTCCACCACACTCCAGGCCATGTAACATAGTGAATGATCTTGTTGAAATATGTTACTGTCATCAGCGAACATGACCTTCATGAAAGAATGTACGTGGTCTGGAATCAGTGTATGACACATTTTGGCTATATTGGTGCTTTATATATGCTCCACTGGACCCTTGAAGGTCCTCATGAATGTTCCCCAGAGTATAACAGAGCTGCTGCCAGTTTGTCTATATCAAACAGTACAAGTGCTGTTCCCCTAGAAGATAATGGATTCATGCCCACCCATTCGTATGATGAAGAAGGTATCAGGATTCATCAGACCATGCAATGCTCTGCCACTGTGCCTAAGTCCAATGCTGATGGTCACTTGCCCATTTCAGTTGTAGCTGCCGAAGTCATGGTTTCAACCCTGGCACATGCATAGGTCATCAGTTGTCGAGGCCAATCGTTGGGAGTGTTTGGTGCACTGCGTATTCAGACACACTTGTACCCTGCCCAGCCTATGACATCCAACATCTGTAATGAGGAGGGGTGGCCACCCGACCCTACAACGTCTCGACATGGTTTTACTTTGGTTTCATCATGTGTTGAGTACATTCACCACAACACTCCTCGAGCACTCAATAACTCATTCAGTTTCTGAAATGCTTGTACCAGGCTTCCAGTCCATCAGAATCTACCATCACTCAGACTCAGATAGATTGCGTGCCTCTCCCTTTCTACCTACAGACAGCACACTCATTGTTACTACAAGCACAATGGGTGTGCTTTATTACCAGCCATTGTTCACCAGGTGATGCTGCTATCATGTGGATGGATTTATATCGATTGTAGGTCAGTGGTCGTCATTTTCTGGATGACCAGTGTATGTTAATATATTTTTATCTGATAAATGTTTTACTGCTAGTGTTTTAGAAATATGTGAGATTTTAATAACTTGCATCCACTTTTCCAAATATGACTTAAACCACATCTTTAGCATTCTCTTATTCCTAAAAGGTCTAATTTGTGTAATAAAATTCTGTGGTCAACTGTGTCAAATGCCTTAAATAGATTCAAAAAAATGCCTGTTGCATTCTTGCCTTTGTCTAGTGCTTTGACTACTATTTTGGTGAACACTGTTTTAGCTGACCATGTACCTCTTCTGGGCCTGCAAATAAATTGTTCATTGCAGAGAGTGTTGTATTTATTTCAGTACTTCATTAGCCTGTTTTTCTAAATGGTTTCAGTTGTCATGGAACATCAAGGTAACCAAAAAGATTGGTCTGCGGTTTGCTACTTTTTCTGCATCACCATTTTCTTCTATTGGAACTACTTTTGCTGGTTTCAGGTATTCAGGAAAGCTGCCAGATCTGAAAGATTAATTGATTATTATTGTTAATGGGGTTTTATGTTGTTTATACATTTTAGGGACACTGACTTGAATCTCATTGAACCCTTTCATTTTCTATTGTTTCATTGGTGTGTTATCTGTGCATTGCCTTTCTCTGTAGTTGGAAAGAGTACCACTGAATGTGGCGGCTAGTCTGGTGATGAGGAACATATGCGTCTGGAAATTTCTCTTGCAATTTCATAGCAATGACACTTAGTATTCATTCACAAAGAGCGTTAGTTGCTTTGGGTTGCTGATTAGCACATCTTTGCTTTTAATCTGTGTTTCCAAGTGTTTTTGTTCAACATTTGGTGTCTCCTGTTTGTTTATGTACCACATTGCTTTGCTTTTGTTATTTGCCTTCAGTAATGTTTTACTGTTTGTAAGTTGCAGATAGAAATAACTTTCTGTAAGTCTCCTGTAATTTTTGTAAAATTCTGAAAAAGCTGAATCAGTCTAGTTGTTTTTGATGGATGTGAGAGACCTTAGAGTATCAGAGGACTTTTTGATATCTCTTGCCACATGCATATTTTTTGAAGCTCCAGTGGAATTCTGTGTTTTGGGGAATGCCTCCACAAATATTAGTTTAAAAACTGTCATGAGCTTATTAAACATTTTTTTACATTTGTTTCAGCATACACTGGGATGATAACAGACCTAGGTTTGATTCTGAAAAGACTCTTTTTTTATTTATTCAGTTTAGCAGACTTTTCTACCCAAATATTTTATTTCAGAATCTGACATAAATGATCTGATAGTCCTAGCTGTTGAACAAGTAACTGACAATGCTTGCTTTCTATCTCTGTTGCTATATGGTCTATTTTATAGAAACATTTTTTGTCACTATCGTTGGACAGTTTATGAGTGTTGTTATGCCGGGGATGCAGAGAATATTCAGGTATGTACTACTAACATCACCCGATTTCATTGTGTTGATATTTAAATTCCCACATGTGGGAATGTTCAGTTTTGGACTAGGTTCCTTGTCTAGGCTATGATTGAATTTTGACATAAAATTGTCTGTATTACCAGTGGGGCATTTACACAAAAAAAATACTTTCTTTTAATGCTGTTTTCTGTTATTTCAGTAATTGATAATTCAAAATATTTGTCTTTACTTAATGCTAGAAGGTCTTTTCCAATTTTAAATGTACAACTTTCTTCACATTAATACAGGAATCCCCACCTTTCATGGAAATTTTACTACAGGAACAGGCCAGGTCATATGATGTTAATGGAAAATATACAGTTTCATTTTCCTTACACCAGTGTTCAGTGATAAACACAATGGTACAGCCAAGTGTTTGCAATTCTAATTCTAATTATTGCACTTTATTATTTATGGATTGTATATTTTCATGAAATACTTTTAAACATACAGATGGGCATACAGTGACAGCATCCTCATTCTCAGCATCATCTGGTAAATAAGGATTTTGCAGCTCTATGATGGTCTTGACTGTGTACAATGATTTGCATGTCTTTCTTTCTGATGGCACTGCAACAGTGTCACAGCTCTCATTTCTGTAATGAACACTTCCCGAAAACACTTTAATTCTCTAGCTGAGTAATGATCTGCCCGTTCTATTCAGGTGCATGTCATATGCTGTAAAATTATTTCTTTCCAAATCATCTATGCTGAGAAAAGAAGCATTTGGACTGGACTGGCAAATATGACTGTAGAGCATGTTGGCCTTTTAGATCTCTTTGTTTATAACAGAAGAGTCCACAAGGTCAAACTTCCATTGTATGCCTATTACAATTGCCTTTTGAATGTCTATTTTATTGAAAATATATCTCGGAGCTGTGCTTGTGTTCATTTATGTACACATGATTAGCACCACCTAGAATCATGAGACATTGATTTTGTAACACACAACTCTTGTTTCTGTAGTCCTTCAAGGTTTCCTACAGTCCAACTGCTAGTTTCATAACCCTGGTAATCTTTACATTCTGATGGTAGCTAAGCATTCCTGGAATCCCTCTGCCATGACTGTCAGCAGGCAGAACTGTCTGACTATTAATATTTCTCATTTTCATATCATTGTTAAATGGTTTATTTACCTTTTTTTTTTTTTTTTTTTTTAATATAACATTCAGGTTCTACGAAAATGCTCTGACCTTGCTGGTATTTTGCACTTATTGTTATTAGTGATCCAAACTGGTGTGCTTTACCTGTTTTGCATACCTCAAGAGTTTTATGTTAGTAGACTAAATGTAAATTCCAGACTCTGTTTCCTGAAGGAAACTTGAGTGTTTCTGAAACAGATTTCGATTTTGTATGTTTGGATTCACTGTATGTTTAGATTTGTTTTCCAGCAGCATGACATGCTCTTTGGATGTTTTTCAAGTATTCCTGCAAGTCTTCTTGCACTTTAAGTTCACAGTTGGTGTTACACATTCTGGTTGAAGAAAAATGACCACACTGCAATATCATATTTATCCAACAACTTTAGGCAAGTGACTTTCAATTAAAATGTCTCCCCAGTGTGAGGATATACATAAAGAATGTATGAATGCATGAGGTAGACATAGGGTTGATGAGAAATGGAAGTTTCTGTCTGACCATGAAGCATGCTTGGATTGCCTAATGGTAAGGTGATTGGGTATATGGAAAATCTGGCCTCAAGTCCTGGTTCAGCACAAATTTTCACTGTCACCATTCCATTACTTAGCTGATGATTGTTGATATTCACAACTGTGAATGCATTTAATTGTTTTCATATTTCATCAACAGAAGTAACCATAAATAAGGGAACTAGTCAGTCTTGAAGTTCAGTGTCTATTTTCTGTACACAACTGATATTCCAAAGTACAAGGACAGACATTGTGAGAACAGTTGAGCAAATTACTACATCCTCAGGTGTGTGAGTCCACATAATTATTTTGATTAAAACCCATAGGTCATAAGGATTTTAATGGAGAGTGGTTCCTCTCTAGCATCATTCACATATGCAGCAGGGATGGGAGAAAACAACAGTGGTACTATATGTACCTGGTAGCTGACTCAGCATTATGGTTTGCAAGTACTCATGTAGATCTTTAACGATCATCAACTTTAAATAATACATAACAAGTATGTAAGACAACGTCAAAGGCCACTGTTGATTTGAATTGATTCAATTATGGGTTTTTGGTGAAACAAAATAATTTTTAGCCTTATGTCACAATTTTCTTTACTACATACAGCCTAGGTTTCATGTTATAAGCCCATTTTCTAGTATATAATTGATCCCAAAGATAAAATCAGGCACATATAAACATAACTTTCCAGTCTATTGTTTCTTGTCTTAAACTGTAAATGTTATCTCTGTTGGCAGTTTTGACAAAATTACATAAAGATTTACAAAATTCTTCAGGACAGGATTAACGATAACTATGGCAAAACATACAGTGGAATAAAGCTACATACAGGAATGGAAATTTCTTTTATTCTTCCATGTAGGGGTTGCAATATTATCTAAATTTGGCGAACAGTTGCACAGAGTTTGTTCATAGAAAGATTAATATGGGGATACCCTCATTTGTTTCTTAATTTCTAAGATTTCTAACTGAGTGTGATTTGCACCCATTCCCTCTGTGCGTAGACTTCTACATCTATTACATATTTCTGGTTTTCATTTTACTCAACAAAACTCTGTCTCAGAATCTGGCAGAAAAACAAAAGAGATTCTGGTCATACATAAAGCACGCCAGTGGTAAGACGCAATCAATATCTTCACTGCTCAATAACAATGGTGAAGTCACTGATGACACTGCCACTAAAGCAGATTTATTAAACATGGTTTTCTGAAACCCCTTCACCAAAAAAGATGAAGTAAATATTCCTGAATTCCAATCAAGAACAACTACGAAGATGAGAAACATAGAAGTAGATATCCCCAGTGTAGCAAACGAGCTTAAATCACTTAATAAAAGCAAAGCCTCCAGTCCGGATTGTATAGCAGTTAGGTTCCTTTCTGAGTATGTTGAGGTGATAGCTCCATATTTAGCAAGTATATACAAGCACTCGCTCACAGAAAGTTCTGTACCTAAAGACTGGAAAACTTCTCAAGTCACACGAATACCCAAAAAGGGAAATAGGAGTAATCCACTGAATTGTGGGCTCATATCACTAACATTGATTTATAGTAGGAGTCTGGGACATATACTATATTGAACACTGTGAATTACCTTGAAGAAAATGATTTATTAACACAAAATCAGCAAGGATTCAGCAAACATCTTTCTTGTGAAACACAATTAAGCTCATTATACTCATGAAGTAATCAGTGCTATCGACAGGGGATGTCAAATTGATTCAGTACTTTTAGATTTCCAGAAGGCTTTCGACAGCGTTCCTAACAAGCATCTTCTAACCAAACTGAATGCCTCTGAAATATTGCCTCAGTTGTGTGACTGGAATCATGATTTCCTGTCACAAAGATCACAGTTTGTAATAATAGATGGAAAGTCATTGTGTGAAACAGAAGGCAGATCCGGCATACCACAAGGAAGTGTTATAGGTGCTCTATTGTTCTTGATCTATGTTAACGACACAGGATACAATCTGAGTAACCATCTTAGATTATTTGCAGACAATGCTGTCATTTACCATCTTGTAAAGTTATCAGATGACCAAAACAAATTGCAAAATGATTTAGATAATATACTGTGTGGTGTGCAAAAAAGCAATTGACCCCGAATGAAGAAAAGTGTGAAGGTATTCACATGAGTACTGAAAGAAATCCGCTAAATTTTAATTACATGATAAGTCACACAAATCTGAAGGAGGTATATTCAACTAACTACTTAGGCATTACAATTACAAGTAACATAAATTGGAACGATCACATAGATAATGTTGTGGGTAGAACAAATCAAAGACTAAGATTCACTGGCAAAACACTTAGAAGGTGCAACAGATCTACTAAAGAAATCACTTACACCACATTTGTGTGTCCTATTCTGGAGTATTGCTGTGCATTGTGAGATTCACATCAGATGGGACTGGCGGATGCCATCGGAAAACTACAAAGAGATGAAGGTCATTTTGCATTATCACAAAATAGGGGAGATAGTGCCACAGACATGATACATGACTTGGAGTGGGAATCATTAAAAGAAAGACATTTTTCATTGTGGCAGGATCTTCTCATAAAAGTTCAATCACCAGTTTTGTCCACCAGTTATGAACACATTCTGTTGGCACCTACCTCCAAAGGGAGAAATGAATATCATGATAAAATAAGAGAAATCAGGGCTCACACAGAAAAATTTAGGTGCTCGTTTTACCAGTGCACCATTTGTGAGTGGAACAGTAGATACAGCTTGAAGGTGGTTCACTGAATCCTCTGCTAGACACTTAATTGTGAATAGCAGAGTAATCATGTAGATGTAGATGTATGCAGTTTTCACCACATTATCAGTTTACTGATCAAATTTGACTATGAGGTTCTGTGAACATACATTCCACATTTGGTGGGTATAACATTACTTCATCCAAAACATTAATTCTAGAAGTGGGAAAGACAAGAATATCTGACAAATTACAACTGACAAGGAGAGTTGTCAACAGTTGATTTTATATGTACCATATTTAATTTTATCTGCAATATATGATAGTTATAGAAACAGAAGTTTTCTTCAGTACACATCATTGTGCTGTCATGTGGACTATAGACATACTTTTTCAATGTTCTTTAACAGAACTAATCATAAGCAAGGAGCTTAGACTGTCTCAATGACAACTATCTATTCCCTGTACACGTATAACTGCCCAATTTACATGAGAATACTTTCCAGCAATAATTGCATAATGGAGTATAGATATATGTTTTACATGTTCTTAAAGAAAAGTAACTGTAAACATGGAGATCAGTCTGTCTCAGTATCAATTGTCCATCCTATGTACATGTTTAACTGCCCAAACTACAAGAGAATACTGTCCAACAATAATTGTGTAAATTAATGCAGTCTCTAATATGTGGGTCTTTGAAATTATCATGCCCTAGATATGTGTGGAAATAACAGTATTGCCAGAAGTAGCCTGTCTTACACACTGTGAGGCTGTTTTCAAAGTACTCCAGTAGGTCATTAATGTATATCAACATTATTATCCACATAGGAGTTAAATTTGACCATCTCAGAGTTCATCATTAATTAAATGAAAATTAATATATGGCAATATTCTGTGAACATCCGTTTCAAGACTGAACAGTCTAAAAATGTCTTCACCCTACACACTGCTCTTAGAAGACATACAGACAAGAGCATCTGACAAATCAGAGCCCACAAGGAGGACTGTTAACAATTATCCTCCTTTGTACCATTTTTGATATAGTCTGGAATAAATGGAAATGGATGTTGGACTCATACTTCTCCCCACTGCACAGCATAAGTGAAGTATAGACTTATGTTTTTCAATTTCCTTAATAGAAGTAACTGTAACAATTAGATCATACAGTCTCAAAGTCAAGTATTTGATTACATACATGACTGTCAAAATCATTAGAACATTTTCTCCAAGAATACTTGGCAAATTATTACATCGTCCAGTGCATTGGCCTATTAAATGACCATGGTGTAATAATCAGAGCACATAAAGAGTTTAATTGACATTGTTCCTTCATGTACACCCTATGCAAACCAAAAGGATAGGAGGAAAATAGTGGTTATAGAAGCACTCTCCATAACATATTGTGTGGAGGGTTTGCTGAGTAATGTTGATCTTTGATGTCCATAAGCAACAAGTAAATCTGGTGACTACTCATTATCCATTTACCAAATGCCACTTCCTGTCAAAATTCAGAGAACATAAAATCCAAGATTTGTCAGAAGAAAGTATTACTCCTTCATAGCATTTGCTCCTAAAAGTGATAAAGATTAAAGGATCTGAAAAATTTGAGCTGATAATGAGCATCATCAACAAGTTGACACTCTATTTACCATTTGTGATGGATCTGAACTGAAACAGACTGGGAAAAGAATCAGAAATACACTCTTATCATAGAGCATCAAGCTGGCTTGTGGAGTAAACATATATGATTTCAATGTCATTTGATGTAAGAAACCAATATGACTCTCTGCAAAATTCTGAGAACATATTTTCCAAGTTTTGGTTGGCTGATTATTACTTCCTCCTATAAATTGCTCTTAGAACTTATAGCACGAAGAACACATGACAACTTAGAGCTCAAAGAATGACTGTGAACTGTACATTTCCTGTGTATTATTTACGATTTTATCTGGAAGAAATGTAAATTACTGTAGAAGCAGAAGACCTCTCCACTACACAGCAGAAAGCTGGTCTATGGAATATAAACCTATGATCTCAAAGTTTCTTAACAGAAGTACCTATAAACTCTGACATGCCCCAAGCGAAGTACCTATTTACCTTGCATAACTCACTGTCTGGATTATGAGAGCATACCTTCCAAGGCAGCTAGGGTAAATAGGTACATTGACCAGTACATGCCACCATGAAATTGTCATGATGAACAAAACATAGCTCATAAGGATTTTAATAGAAAATGGCCTTCTGGGACTGTTCAGATGGAATTTAGTTTAGTAAGGTTCTTTCCAAGCACCATTTGTAAATGTCACAAGGATGGGAGGTAATGATAGTGATACCAGGAGGACCCCCTATCACTCACTTTACGACAGTATCTTCAGTACTCATGTAGATCTGTAATGTTCATCAACTTTTTTAACCACATGTGAAGTAGATCTGACCACCTCAAAGTCCATTTTCAATTCAATGAAAATGATTTACAGACGAAATTCTGAGAACATACATTCCAACACTGGTTTGGCTAACTATTACAAGGGTGGTTTGAAAAGTTCTGTGAATGGAATAGAAAAAAAAGTACTTACATTACTGGAACTTTTTTTTGTTTTTCAATGTGGTCTCCTTGTAGATTACATGCACTTGGTTCAATGATGTTCCTGTGTCTTTATTCCATCTCGAAAATGAGTTTCCTCCAGGCCTCCAAAATAGTTGTCAACTCCAGCTATCAATTCTTCGTTTGAAGTGAATTTTCAAGTACCAAGAAGAATTTTCGGTTTTGGGAAGAGATGGAAGTCTGACAGAGCCATATCAGGTGAGTAAGGTGGGTATGGCAACAATTCATACTATAGTTTGTGTAATTTTGCCATGGCGATGGCACATGTGAGCGGGTACGCATCAAGAGTCATGACACCCAGATTGCAGACAATTTTTTCATTTCTAATTCTTCCGTTAAAATGTCATATTCCCTTTTAGATGACATCTGGCAAGTGTGAACAATTTCATGCACTTTAAATAGGCATTCCTCCATGACCATTTTGTGCACTTTTGCTATGATTTCTGGAGTAGTGACACATCTTAGCCAACCACTACACAGATCATCATCTAAGCTCTCCCAACCAAATTTAAATTCATTTGTCCCTCTGGCAACAGATGAATATGAAGGAGCAGAGTCCCCTAGTGTATTCTGGAAATCAGCATGAATGTCCTTTGCTTTCACACCTTTCTTTACCTAGAAATTAATTACTGCTTGAATCTCGATACATCTTATCAAATCACTACGTGCGAACAACAACAGAACCATGTCACCATCACAGCTCTCTTCCAAGAGCACTGACATGGCACGTTTCTACAGGCACCAGTCCAATGAATATCATGTGAAAAACTTGTTGCGCCAGTGCTGACCTCTCATGGTGATTCTGAACACTTTTCATAGCACCCTCTTACTTTCACCTATACATTGCTATTAGAGGTGACAGAGACAAGATTGTCCAACAAATCAGAGCCCATAAGGAGAACTGTCAACAAGTGACTTCCCATCTATTACTCATGAATTTATGTGGAATAAATGGGAATGGTTGAGGAACCAGGACATCTCTCCACCACACTGCATTGAGCTGTGATATATATATATAAATAAGTTCATGTATTTTCAATGTTTTTCACCTGAAGCACCATAAACAAGGAGGTCAGACAGTCTCAAAGTTGAGTATCTACTTACTGTAACGACTAACTGTTCAAATTACAAGAGAATATAGTCCACCAACAGTTGGGCAAATTATTAAATTCTCCAATTTTTGGGTCCACAGAGCTACCATGATGAAACAATCAGAGCTGACACAGATTTAAATATATAGCAGTATTTCACACCATTCATAAATGGAACAGGGATGGGGGAACATTGTAGTGATGCCAGACATACCTTCGACTACACATTGTGATGTGGCTTGCTGAATACCCATGTAGATCTTTAAAGTTCATCAAGACTGTTAAACATCAAACAAGTAGACCTGACAACCTCAAAATCCATTCTCAGTTAAATGAACATGAACTACTGACAAGATTATCAGAACATACATTCCAAGATTGGGCAGGGTAAATATTACTTCCACACACAGTATTATAAGAGGTGATACACCCAAGAACATTCGGCATGTAGCATTCATGATTTTATCTGTTATAAATACAAATGGTTGTGGTACCAGCAGTTCTCTCCACCAAACAGCATTATGTGGGCATGTGGTGTATAGATGTATGTTTTCAATATACTTTAACACAAGTATCCATCAACAAGGAGACCTTCTTTAACACAAGTATCCATCAATAAGGAGACCTTCTTTAACACAAGTAACCATAAACAAGGAGACCAGGTGTTCCCAAAGGTGAATTCTGTTTACCGTACAGCACCACCTATCTAAATTATAAAAGAGTATACATTCCAGGAATAGCTGTGCACAATATTACATCCTCTATTATGTGGGTCCAAAGAATTTGCATCATAAAAGAGGATTTAGAGGCTATACAGAGGTAACTAAACATTGGTTTTTCACTTACACCATTAACAAATGCAACAGGGATGAGAGGAAATTATAGTAGTAGAAGAAGTGCTCTGTAGTACACATTGTAGATGCTTTGTGGTTTACTCTTAGAGATTATTCATGTTTATCAATGATAACAACCATAGGGCAAGTAAATGATACAACCTCACAGTCCATTGTGAATTTATTGTGCATGATCTACTCTTAGAATCCCAAGAGCACACTTTAAAAAATTCATTAGTGAAATTATCAATTCTGCCAGCACACAGTTCCAATGTATAATAAAAAAAGGACTTCTGACAAGTCACAGCTCATTAAAAGAACTATGGACAATACTCTTCCCATATATCATCATTGTTTGAATGTGGAGAGAATGGAAATGATTGTGGAACAAAAAAGTATTCTCCACTGCACAGCACTGACATTGTATATGGAGGACAGATACATTTTAGCAATGTTCTTTAATCATTTACAGTAAATAATGACTTCTGGCAGCATACATTCCAAGAATGGTTGGGCATATTGTCACATACTCCAATGCTTAGGTCCATGTAATAAACTTGATGAAAAAATCACAACTCACAAGGAAAACATGTCACCCATCATTGAAAATTTTGAAATTATTAACGGTACCCACCTTGTATAACTATGATATTTTTTGTGTGCCAATCTAGAATCATGTTAGGAGAACTGCTTTGATCACATTTATAATACAAGAAATAAAGTAAACTTTATGTTACCTGCTCATCATTTAACTCATATGCTCAGACTCCTCACTATATGGGAATAAAAATATAACAAATTAAAAGCCAAGAACTTTTTGAATATGAGTCTAGATTCATTGAAAAGAAACCTACATGGTGCTGTGTTTCCGTGATCCTACTACTCAGTTGAAGATTCCGTGAACAATGAACTGAATATCTGAGCAGGATGTAGTTTACGAACTGTCTTGTTATCTGAACATGTGAAGGTATCTTTTCACAAAAATGTTGCATTAATGTTAAAACACACTTCCATCTTTTCAACTGTAGCTTTATAACAGCGAAATTGATTTAACCATATTGCGATGTGTCTCCAGTATTGTGATCAAATTATTAGTGTATGTATGTTATGAGACAAATAATTCACAATTCAACAATTTAATTGAGCTCAGCAGTGGTTCTTTCCACACACCATTCACAAACACAACAGGTAGGAGAGCAATGTTACAAAAAATACAACCTACCACACAATAAAGGCAGTTTGCAAAGCATCCATGTAGATCTTTTCCGTTGATCAACTTTGTTAAACATGAAGCAGGTAGACTTGATAACCTCAGAGCCCATTGTCAATTAAATGAACATGATTTACAAATTATATTCAGAGAAATTACGTTCTAGTGGTCATCAACATTATTAAACATAAAGCAAGAACTTCTAATAACCTCAATGTCCACTCTCAATTAAACTGGCTCTGTTCACAAACATTATTCTGAATCCATACATAACAAGAATGTATATGAAAATTATACTTTCTTTTGCACATTGCTCCTACATTATAAGGAGGACTGTCACCAACTGCCTTCCCATTTAGCATTCAACATTGTCTTTGAAATAAAATATGTATGTGTTATCAGAAATTCTCTCCACAACACAGCTTTATGCTAGCATATGAATTATAGATGTATGTTTTCAATGTCCTTTAACAGAAGTAATGGTCAATGAGATCAATCAGTCTGTAATTAAATTATCAGCACTGGTGGTCAAAACATAGGATGAAAGTAACCTTTGCATGATGCATCATGGACAAATAACATAGATCATTGAAACTGGGACCATACATTGAAAGAATTACTCCAGTATAGTATGGAAAGTAACTGACAGAAATTCACTATGGTAAAAACAGAAATGATTCCTTTATTCGAAGGCAATAATTACAATGAAGGATTTGTTATTCATGTTGATGCCTACAACATTAAAAAGTCTGATACACTGTTCTTAATATGGTGTTTGTTCACCACAGACATCAATTGCATTATTACCCATGCTAGCCAGAAGGTTTGTTTATTTATTTAGTCCTTTGATCATATCTAGTACAAGATAACATGGAACTAACCCTAAGGAGTTGTTGTGGTAGAATGTTACATACCTTCTCCAATGTACTTGACAACTTGTGGATGGTCACTGGTGCATGTGAATGTGCTGCAATACATATTCACCAATGCATCCGACACATGTGATTTAAGTTGGGGGATTGAGGAGGCCAGTCCATTTGCTGAATATCCTATCATTCCAAGAGCTCCTCCAGCTGCACTTTTTGATGGAGTCTTGCAACTTCATCCATAAAAATGAAATCAGGGCCATGTACACCCCTGAAAATACACATGTGGGGAAGTAGTACAGTGCCCCAATGATGCTCACCAGGGAGTGTAAAGTTTTCAAAGAAGTTATGTACCTTCATATCCTGAGAGGTTGGAATGTATAATACACCCATAATCATTGACATGTATGATAGTTTTACTGCCCTATGAATTGCGTTGAGGGAATGTATTATGTTGCATGGGTGTACTGACTTCCAACTCATTGTACATGGTACACTCACCAATCGTGGTAATTGCAACACTGTGTTATTTCCCAGTGTGCTTTTTTCAGCAAAATGATAATTCTAGTAGAAATATACTCTACCTTACACTGTAAATTAATTGCCGAGTACACACACAGATGTTTAATTATTATAAATATTATTACCATGAAACAAATAAATCTAACATCCACAAATTCCATCATCAGTTTACAGTAAACGAACTTTTGTCAAAATTTCAAGATCAAATGTACTGAGTTTTGTCAGGGTAACTATTACTTCATTTCACACTTTGTTCCTATAAGTGATAAGGACCAACACATCTGACAACTGAAAGCTCAGAAGGAGGACCATTGACACTTACCATCATATTTACCATCTGTGATTAAACCCAGAACGAAACAGCATGATTACTGAAATATGGAAGGATTCTCCATCATAGAGCATTAAGGTGGCATCTGGAGTATAGATACCGGATTTCAATGGTCAACAGAAGTAACAATCAGACAGAGGGATCTGACCATCTTACAGTCTAGTATCTATTTACCATAAACATTTAAATGTCCAATTCGCAAGAGAATATGTTTCAAGAATAGTTGGGCAAATTATTACATCATCCTGTACATCGGATCACTGAAAGAGGATGATGCAAAAATCTAAGATCATAAGGACTTCAATTGATGCTAGGTTATCACATGCACCATTAACAAGTGCAAGAGGGATGGGAGGAAATAATCATGGCAACAGATGTACACTGTGAGCTGGCTTGCATAATACTCTTGTCTATCTTTAATATTCATCAACATTATTAATCACATGACAAGTAAATGTGACAATCTGAGTGTCTATTATCAGTTTACTGATCATGATTAATCCTCAGAATTCCAAGGCTATACATTCAAAAGTTGTTCATGCTATTACATCCAAATAGACAATGTTCCTAGAAGTGATAAAGACATCTGGCAAATTAGCACTTATTAGGAGAATTAGTGAGAGTTGTCTTCTCATGTACCTGGAATGTCTCTGGAATCAAAGGAAGTGGTTGCAGTACCAGAAGTACTGTGTATCGTATAGCATTAATTAGGTATGTGCAGAATACAATACTGATCAACAAAACAAACCATCAAAAAAGGTGAACTGACCGTCTCAAAGTATATACTTACCATACATTCCTAAATCTACATATATAGATATATGTATTCAATGTCCAGTAACTGAATTAACCTTAAAAAAAGTAGATCTGTTAGTGTTAGAGTAAAGTATTTATTTACTATATGCAACTAACTGCCAGATTCTGAATGCATATATTCCAAGGAAATGACTTGTAGTGATACAAGGTGCCCTCCCCCACGCACCATACAGTGGCTTGCAGATTATCAATTTAGATGTAGATGTACATGCAGACCAACTGGTTAAGTGTCTACAAAATGACCATGATAAGGAAAACAGGGCCCATAAGGAGATAGATAGTGATTCTCCCATGCACCACTTGCAAATGGAAGAGGGAAGGCAGGAAATGACAATGTAACTTGAAGTGCTCTCCACCTACACCATATAATATGGTGCTTTGGTTTAAAGATTCAGATTTTCTGTTATGATTAACAGATTTACTATGAAACAATAAGAAGCCAAAGTCTATGTTAGGTTTCAGTTTGTTGTATGAGTCTTATTTTTGAAATTCCTAGAGTGTACAGTTCAGGGACAACAGACCAACACACTATTTACTCACATATAGTGCACCCAAGATGACCACCATGACACAATTAGTGCAATTAGAACTTGTATGCAGGTTTATCAATAGTAGATCTTCCTGGGCACCATTCATAGATGGACTATGGATAGGATAAACGTATAATGGTAGTAGAAATGCAATCTACCACACACAATAAGGTGATTTGTGGAGTATGGCGCATCTATACAACACTCATGAAATAGAGTTTACCATCCAGAAAAGATAATAGTCTATGCCAAAGCAAAATATCTATTTTAACTTCCAACTGTGCCCATAATCACAATCATGCTCATTGTGAATGTCAATTAGAATATCTCTGGTGGAGTTAAAATAGTATTAAGCAACTAGTTTGTGTTTCTAATGGTATTAGAATATTATGCTGAAGAATGTGGGAACTGTACATAATATGAGGAACACAAACAAGAGAGTTGCCGAAATTTTGTCAAAAAGAATACTACTAATAATAAGAATGGATAGTATTTCCAGGTGCAAAGTGCAGTTTACACTGAGAGAATCGGGAACAACTGCAGCAAAACTGGAGTCTTGCAGTTAGTTGTGAAAGAAATATTAGGGGTATATTTTTACTCAAAATACTACTGCAGACAGACTCCTTGCCAGAGATGAAGGGGAACTACTATTAGATCTGTGGCGTAGAGCGCCATAAATATCAATATTTGTTCAGTGCATAAGTGTGCTATCTTTGAGGAGAGGGCTTTGGGAAGATGTTGGCCGCTAACGGCAGTTAGCCTCCGGATTTGTATCTGTGTAGAAGCGAAGTGCTAATAAATCTGTATCTGAGAGAATTCTAGTTGTTTACCTACAACAATACCCTAATCCCTCACATCAAAACCAATGGTATTACAGAAATTAGTCATGCCAGTGACACATAATTGAAACCTTGACGTTGTCTACAATTAATGACACATTCTGAGTATGCTGTACTTGGTATCAGGAACTGATTAATTGGCATTCAATTGTAGAGAGAAACCTGGAAAACGGAAATCATGGGCATGGAAGTTAAAAAACATGTGAATTAAATCACTATTCATATGTGGAGCTATCGACTTTTCACACAGGCTGTTGTGAATTGTCATAATTCAGTGTTGGATGATTGTTTCATTACATGCAGATGCATAAAACTTTAAAGAAGAAAACTGACTTTTTTGTTAACTAAATGGAGTTTATGGACTCATAGATTTTTCTTGAAATTCAAGAGTGTTTATGAGAACCTATATGTCAGAGGGTATACATCATCACATAGTAAATAATACTTAAAGTGAATTACTGAGTGCATCAAGTTATGTGATGTTCACAAATGGTGCATAAACATCAGCATTTGAAAATCCAGTGAGAAGGATCAAACACAGTTACTAGAGTGCTTCTGGATCCTGCTTTGGTCAATAAAGTATTAGGAGGCTGAGTTCCACACCATCATGTATTAAGACTAGGTGACAAGCAGGGGAAATCTTCAGTACATCCTATTCACTGGTTAAGTTGGTCATAGACACTACGCATTATCTCCTTAGTTCAGAACATGCTGTTGCTTTACAAACTGTTTACACAGGCACATACTGGAATGGGCACCAGGCCACAGGGTGTCTACTTTGAGATAACAGGAGAGGAGGTGAAGCGTTACCGCAGCTTAGTAGCCTACAAATACTGAAATCAGTCAAGGGTAAAGACTGGAAGATGCACCAACTATATTAGCTTGAAGCCCTCACCACACAACTGCTGCCATCAAGTATTTTCTAAGTGCAGCCTTGACTGAGGCTGCCATATTTTAGTAATACAATTCTGTGCTGCCTTTATAGTGGCAGTCAATGAGGTCTGCCTAAAGGTGGTAGCACCAAAGTTACAACTCATTTGTTCACAGTCTCCTTTTTGGTTCCAAGAAGCTAAAATTCAGTGAAAAGTTGTTAATTCATAAGCCAATTTGTATGTCACACACTTACAGTTGACCACTGATTTCTCTTCTGGAAATGAATGTACTGGCTTTTCACTTTATGAAATACTGTTGTGTGTGCAGCAACTGCTGTTGGGAAATAAATGAATGCTTAGCATTAGCTTACTGCATTAACATATAACTTCTCTTGAAGAATGTATAAATAACTTCCTTTTTTACAGTATGGATAAACCAAATGACACAGAACTGGATAAAATCAGACTGGCTGAGTATTTGTCCCCTCCCTCCTAGTTCAGATTCTCAGCACTCTCTTGTGTACTTCCCTATTGTATGATCTGATAAGCTGACATTCAAGCACATGTCAACCTGCTTGAAATACTTATGAATGCAGAAAACCACTGTACTGTGTTGGGTAATGAGCAATGGAAATTGAAAAGCTTTGAATATAAGCCTTAAATTTGTAAACAAACTCTCATACTTCCCTTTACATGATGTTGTGTGTAAACATTTATTGCTTCCATCAAGAATAGCCACTTTAGATTATTTAAACAGACTCAAAGTAATGTAATATTCGAAAGTATGCAGGAAAATAAGATCTCCAAAGTAAGTACATGGGAGCTACAGAGGAACTTCTTATCCACATGCAAACAAGAGTTATATTATCAGCCCCATTACTCAAGTTTCTTACTCATCTCCATGAAATATGGTCTGGAAATAAAATCAGTCCATCAACTTTTAACTGAGTAGCCTACTTAATTGTTGTGATTCTTTGACTGCTCAATCTAGCTACCATTAGACTGACACTTATAAATTTACACACTAATCTAACTTAAAAGAAAGAACAACAACACGATAGTAGCCTGGTCCTCCCAAATAACCTTTCTTCCAATTTAACCCTAGTGTCACTACTTTGGATGTAGTAAGGTACTTGAAACAAGTAAACCATAAAAAGCATCAATTACTACTACACAGTAACCAATGCATGGGATCACACCATGAGAAGACAGTCCAGCATACTGATCACAGATGTGCACCCATAGAGCAACCATATGTTTGTAAGATGGCGGCGCGTGTAGACGTACTAATAAACCGATCCGCGGAAAATTACGAGTTTTTAAATCCTGTGTGTGTAAAATGCAGTAAGAAGGTGAAATATGGTGTTAAATTATGTTCGTGGTCACAGAAATGGATCCATCGTCAATGTTTAAATGTCTTAGAGGAAAGAAACATGACCTGTCACTGTGGAAATGTGCACTGTAACTATCGTCATATCGTGTGTTTACAGACGGAATGCGAAGAAGAATGCACGACTTCTTCATTAAAATATGATCTTATGTTAGCTAAACTATATGTAGAGAAGCTTGAATCAGTGATAGATAGTGTACAGAAGCTGGAAGAAGTGATAGACCATTCAAAGGGTAGTGAAACGGTTGTAAACGAACAAAACGGTAACTTTATTAGGTCTAAAAAGTTTTGTCGTGTTAATCGTAACGGAAACAACTTTCGTCTCCCACAAGCAAATAAGTTTGAATTTTTAACGTGTGATGAATATGAAATATGTGAAAAGAGCCAAAGAAAGGAAGTACTTTCATCAAATGCAGCGAACACAAATCATTTCAGTAGGCCTACGAAGTCCTGTAATAACAAGAAAGGAAATACCATAAAATACATGGAACATACTTATCGTGCAAACAAGATATCTACCAATACAGGTAAGAAGAAAAAAGAAGATATTTCCATACTTTCAGACAGTCATGGAAAGGGCTTAGCCGACATTTTGTGTAACATGCAAACTTTATTCAAGGTTAGTGGAACAACGAAACCGAGGGCCCCTTTGCGCGAAATTTTAAAAGACTGTGAACATTCTTTGAAGCTTGGAAGCAACTGTCTAATAATAGGAGGTGCTAATGGTGTTTATAGGAACGAGGGCAAACTCGCCATAAGAGCTCTAAGAAGTACATTACAGAAAATTACAGATGTTAACTTCTTTATTGCCAGTATCCCACAAAGACATGATCTTACAGAAGAATCCTGTGTCAACAAAGAAATCACAGTTACTAATAGGAAATTTGAGAAAATCTGCTGAAGCCTCCCAAATGCCACATATGTGGACGTACCATCCGCAGTGAGAAGTCATTTTACAAGGCATGGGCTTCACAGAAATAAACTCGGAAAATCATTCATTAGTCGAGAAATCCTTACTGCAGTGAAGGCAGTTAAGGATAAGAATAGCACGACCATACCACTTCCACCACCAAACACAGCAACTGAAAATTTCCAACAAGAAAATGAAACTGAATCACTGACAACAGGTCCAGCGCTAGAATCTTCACTTTCGTCAAAAACAGCTGAGATAAATGAGTCAACTAGGACAGAAGTTTCCAAAGCAGCAGAAGCAGCTACATACTACGCAACTGCATCATTAACAAGAAAAAAAACGCCTGATGCGCCAACAGCCAATGACCTTTCATCAGTATTGGCCGCTCCTCAGTCTTCAACAGTGAAAGACTTTTCACCAGCTCCACCATCATCATCAGTAACAGAAGCAAACAGAAGAAGCACAAGAACCAGGAAACTTTCAACTCTGCAGGATTTTTGGTACTCGGCCTCAGTTACAACATTAACATAAGGCAGATACCCTCAGATACACCAACTTCCAAGTCAAACCGGCAACAGACTCACCTCCACTGTCATCAACAGAAGAATAACCATGCCACCAGCTCATCTGAAGGATTTTTTAGCATCAGGTCTAAAGGGAAAGGTGCCACCAAGATAAGTGAAAACAAATGCCTAACAGTGTTTCACCAAAACATTCAAGCCATAAAGAACAAAGCACAACAGCTAGAAGTAGAATTGGAAAAATTTGATAGCCAAATTTTCTGTATCACGGAACACTGGTGCAAATGGAAGCAAATTGAACACATTGCATTAGCCTCATTTGACCTTGCATGTTACTATAGCAGAATCTCAATAAATGGTGGAGGTTCATGTATCTATGTAAAAAAAGGTATATCATTTAAAGTAAGATTTGATCTTTTAGATCTAGGTGAGGACAAACATTTCGAACTTTCCGCTGTTGAAATAATAGGACCTGGCATAGCAAAAAAATTAGTCATATTTTGTGTGTACCGCTCTCCTAGTGGAGACATTGATATATTCTTCTCAAAACTGAATCAAAGCTTAGACAAGGTTTCTGGACCAAAAGCAAATGTAATTATCTGTGGTGACTTAAACATTAATATGATGAAGCCTGATAAGGCTAGCAACATATATGTGAATATTCTAAGCTGTTATGGAATATCCTCCCTTGTTAATTGTCCAACCAGAATAACGAAAGAATCCTCCTCATCTATAGATCATGTAGCTACAGATATTGATAGTAAAAAATGTCATATTGTTGTCCAAAACCTGGGCCTAGCAGACCACCTCTGCCAGATCTTAAAAACTAACATTCATGTAGAAACTCCTCCTAAACATTGTACATACAAAAGAATGTTTTCCAAATCAGCCCTGCATCAGTTTAAATCCCAGCTAGAATATGAAGATTGGAGGGAAGTATATGCAGAAACCAACGCAAATCAGAAATTTATCAAGTTCATGTCAATTTTTAAACTCAGATTTGAAGAGATGTTTCCCAAAACTCTTAATCAAATTAAAACTACAAAGAGAAATCAGTGGGTGACTACAGGTATCCAAAAATCCTCAGAAACTCTTAGATATCTCAACTCCATAAAAAATAATCAATCTAACCCAGAAGCTCTGCAATCCTACAAAAAGTACAGGAAAATTTACAGAAAGGTGTTGCTAGCCGCAAAAAAACTTTCAAACAACAAAATATTACTTGAAGCTGAAAACAAGAGCAAAGCAACCTGGAACATCGTCAAACAGGAAACATCTAACTCTGCTAAAAAGGACCTCAATTCACATATTAAAAACAAGGATGTACCAGTAGGTAACCCTAAAAAATTAGCTGATTTTGTAAACTCATATTTCAGTAGTATTGCAAAAAAATTACAGCAGAAATTTCCAGATACGTATGATTTACCTACTCAGAACCAGCCAACAAACTCAATGGTGCTCTTGCCAACTACAGAAAGGGAAGTGGCACTAGTAGTACACCAACTAAAAAATAAAACTTCAGTAGGACTTGATGAAATCCCAGTCTGCGTAATTAAAGATTGTATAGACTCCATAAAGGGCCCATTAACTGACATAATTAATGAATCTTTCGAGTCTGGATACTTTCCAGAGTACCTAAAACAAGCAAAAGTTATACCTATCCTTAAAAACGGAGATGTGGAAAATGTAGAGAACTACAGGCCGATATCTATACTGTCTATCATTTCTAAAATAATAGAAATACTAGTCAAAAAGAGACCGCTAAATTACCTGAATAAATATAATATTCTTTCCAATGACCAATTTGGTTTTAGGCCCGGAAAAGGCACACAGTATGCTATAGCACAGTTCACTTAAGTAATTTTAGAAGCACTGGACAAAGGTGAAAATGTAAGTGGTTTCTTTTTAGACTTGTCCAAGGCCTTTGATACAGTTGACCACAAAATCTTACTTCATAAATTAGGGCAAATAGGAATAAGAGGTGTGACAAAGAAGTGGTTCAAATCATACTTGGAAAACAGAGTTCAACGAGTTGAGATATCACAAGTTTCAAACAATTCCCTTATAAAACACCTGTCTGACCCAGAAAATGTGAATATAGGCGTCCCACAGGGAAGTGTATTAGGCCCAATATTGTTTCTTGTATACATTAACGACTTCCCACAAAGTATCAGACATGGCGAAAAAATACTTTTTGCTGATGATAGCAACATAGTAATAACAGGTGAAAATCCAACACAACTGTCAGAAAGATCAAACGAGGCTCTCAATGATGTCCACAACTGGTCATTAAAAAATAAAGTAACCCTAAATGTAAAGAAAACTAACTATATTAACTTCCAATTGAACAAAAAACACAATGCCACTAGAATAGAAGTTAATAATAATGAATTAGAATGCGTAACAAGTACCAAATTCTTAGGGATGAATGTAGACAGCCAACTGAAATGGACAAACCATGTCAACATTTTGGCAAAGAAACTATCCACAGCATGCTATGCTCTTAGAATCCTTGCACCGGTATGCAATAATACCTGTCTTAAAATAACATATTACGGATATCTACACTCAGTCCTCAGCTATGGGATCATGTTTTGGGGAACAAGTGCCAGTAACATACAAACTGTGTTCAAAGTACAAAAAAGAGCCATAAGGATAATAATAAATAGCAACAACAGGGCCCACTGTCTAGAATTATTTAGAAAGCTAGGAATTCTAACTGTTTCTTATGAGTATATCTTTCAGAACATAATGTTCATTAAGAAAAATCTTAACATGTACAACACAAACAGCCTAATACATGACCATGAAACAAGAGCTTGTCACCACATCCATCTAGATAGAAAGAACAAGGCAAAGACGCAAAAAAGTATATTTTACAATGGGATAAAACTGTACAACAAATTACCACAAGAAATTAAAGAAATAAATGAGCCCCTCACTTTCAGACAAAAGCTTAAAACCTTTTTAGTAAGTAAAAGTTGTTATACTGTAAAAGAATATTTAACACAGATGTAGATTATTAGCAACATATGACATTATCACCAAAATATTATGTAATTATAAATATGTGTATGACTAGTTATAAAACTACACAAAATATGAGAAACCTGTTTAATTGTAAATGTAAATGTGTGCTCATATGTTGTAATCTGACGACATCCATACAATATTTATTGTTCCACGGATGAATAAATAAATAAATAAATAAATATCTACCAGGATAATAACATGGAAAACTCAAAGGTAAACACTGAGCTTTCTGTTGTCACAGATCGTGAGGTCAGGCCACCAAGTATCCGCTAGTAAATGTACACTCAGTGAGTCATTCTTTATCCACACTTGTGAAAATGACTGCAGTGTATTTGAGTTATGGCCAGATTTCTTATGCACTCTGTATCTTGATTGCAGTCTCATCAGATGGCAGGTTGTATAGATTTTGCACTAATGAGCATGTAATTTGAGATTTTTCTTTACATATAGATACAGGATTTGATAGTCTGTGTCCCAATTCCAGTCTCCTAAAGCAGTGCAAAATAATTTCAAAAAATAAAATAAAATAAAAAATGTTGCCTCTAAAATTGAGATTATTTCCAAGTCTGTTAAGTGGTGGAATGCAATTCACACATGTTAATGAGAAGCCTTTAGCTGAACATATAGTGTTGCAGGCTGATAGTGGAACAGTATCTGGTTTGAATCTCCATTATGGCATTTTTTACTGTTCTTTAAGTTCTATATTTTTTGTGAAGTCTAAACCAAAATAAACAAACACTGAATCATAATTTTCTACTGAAAATAACATTGTATTTTTTTCAAATATGGCTAACATAAAGTAAATTAAAACTTGAAATAGATATGTAAAATGGCTTATATACATCAGTAATGCTCCAGAACGAATTTTTGCTCTGCAGAAGAGTGTGCACTAAAATAAAACTTCCTCACAGATTAAAATAAGATTAATGTGCCAGGAAGTTTCATCAATAATACCAATGCGAATTTCATATGCTCATTTCTCCACAGAATGATGAAAGAAGAAATTAGTGGGCATTAGCAGTAAACAGAGGAGGTATAGAATACCCAGGAAAAAGTGCTTTTGCAGTTGACCAGCAGATCTTTCTGTAGATACTGCTCAGCTTTCTTAATTTTTATGTACTAGAATCTAATAGATGACTACAGTAAAGCATGCCTGTCACAATAATTGTTTGTAAAAACCAAACTTTACTCACAATGACTCTCAGAGTTATGTGTCACCATATGATTTTGTTTATGTAAACATCATTCACTCCGTTAAGTATGCAAACAAATGAATTTTTGATGGACTAAATTTCTTTCTCCCAATTCTTTCTGGTAACATAAAGTTTCAGTCTCAGTTTTATCATGATCTAGGACACCAGGCTTTGTCTTGGTTTTGTTGGTGTGGATAAATTGTGAGCAGTTTTTTTCACTTGTATTGTTGGTTGCTGTAGCACTGTTGGTGGTAAACAATTACCTGATTGAAGATATTTTGCTGAACAGATCCACGTGACAGTACTTTAGCATAAAGGTTGCAGTCTCATGACATAGCACACAGGCACAGTTGTTGTCTTTATTATGGCATAAATCTCTACTCTGAGGTTTACCTTATCTGGCATAATGTGTGTTTGGTCTTTAACTTGTTGCACCTCACATGGAAAACAAATCTTAAGGCATCTCACTTTGTAGCCTATGTTCTTGTTAATTTAGCGATTTGTCTCCTAACCAATATTCAAAGCAGACAAATGTAGCATGATGGTGGAGAGGTTATTGATGCACCATGACATACATTAGCACAAACAGCACTAGAGAGAATAATTATGGCTCCAAGAAGAATAGAATAGTTCATAACATATTTACTAGCATATTTTCCACAATTTCAACTTACGTTTTTGCCTCAGTGACAGAGCTATAACAGTGAAGTTTGCACTTGGTTTTTAACCATGTGTACTTGCTGCCAGTGTTTGACAGAAACGTGGCTGCATAGAGGCATTGAACATTTCTCTCTAAAGACAACTCACTGAGTTTGGTGTCTACTGGCAGCACTAGGTACCTTTGGCCTCACATCATGAGTTGTGATGACCAGAAAGCTCAGGATTTAATGTCGAGTTGGTGAAAAAACACTCCACTCAATCAAGGAATTGACTACCACATCAGCTGCAATGGACACACAAACCTTCACATGACTGATTGGCATGGAGTGCTATTCTCCTCACTTTTTGTTTTCAGATCTGGTTCATGGAAACTGTAACGAAGTAAACTGTTAAAAAAGTCAACATAAAAACCAATAAATCACAGTGAATTATTAAATATCTCCAGCTGACTCATCTGTTTGTGTCTTCATTAAGATGGGTGATGTTGCATATAGAAAGCTTGAATCTAGAAATCTCCTCTCAATTCAAAGAAGTCACATGCAAAGCTGTTTCACATTTGTACTGTACACATGAAGTTTATCACTCTTCTAACAGAGTTTCTTCATATCTATTTATTTGCCACCATGCTGTAACACATTTTATTACAACCAAAATAAAATAAAGGCTGAGTCAAATCCCAAGAAACTATGATGGTCATTCAATAAGTAACACTACACTTTTCTTTGCCATTTTCAGTTGAAAAATGCTGAATTTGTTATGAGTATCATGAAATAGCCCCACTTCAGCCATATAGTTTCATGAAGTTCTGATAGGTGGCAGCATTCCAAGCAGAGAGCGGTCATTGAGTTTCTGTTGATGGACAACCAGAGCATTGCATATGCATTTGCAGAATGTCCACAGAGACTAGGCAGTGAACAAAAGCTTGGTGGTTCATTGGGCAAGGTGTCTGTTGTCATCACAACCAGGTCGCACAACAAACTTGTCCAATCTTCCATGTGCCGGCTGACCATACACAGCCATGGCTACTGCAGTGTTGGTACATGTGGACACTGTCATTCAGTGTAATCAATGAATCACAATCAAACCCCTTGCTGCTCAACTGAATGAACTTCATTGAACTGTTCTCCCTCATCCACCCTACTCCTCAAATTTTGCACCTTCTGACTTCCATGTGTGTGGCCCAGTGAAGGATGCCACAGGAACAGCAACTGGATGATGGAGTGGTTATTGATGCAGAAAGACATTGACTCCAACATTGACCAGTAAAGTGGTTCCTTGCAAGCGTACAGGCTCTCCCTGTACAATGGCACAAGGCTTCAAAATAAATGGAGATTATGTTGAGAAATATGGACTTGTAGCCAAAAGAATGGGGAATCATATGGTGCAGTGGAATCCTGAATGAAACCATCCTGCTTTCAGAAAAGCACCCCCCTTGCAAATAAAATATTTAGAAATAAGGGCCCACTTGCAGTACAGATGTTTATAGAGAACATCTTATGACAGCCTTCATAAGATGTGCACATTACAGCCCTTGATTGACAAAGCACTGCTTACTCCACAACCAGTCGTTACTTTTTCTAATCATTCCTACCAATTCAAATATCACAAGCAGAATAAAAGTACCAGCAAACAATTTGTTTGTATAAATAATGGTTCTGGTATTAACATGATGTTTAATGGTGCATACTAAAATAATGTATTACCGAGATGAGGATAAGGAGTACTCAGGGTACAGCAGTAAACTAACTCCTAACTAGAAATGAAAGCAATGCCTGTATTATATCAAAACCAAATGGTCAGTTTATCAAGTGTCTCTGAATAGCTTTGACACAGTTTCAGGCCTTTATACTGATGTGACATCTTCTAAATGCCATCTTATTAACAACTGAGGTTAGGTTCAGCACCCATCATGCTTATAACATGTAAAAATGAATTGGTGTTCACGTCCGGAGAGGGGCATGAGAAACAGTTACCGCAGTCACATGTGCACAAATTGCGAATAATAATTATAAAAATCAAAATGTTAATGATGCATTAAATACCAGAAAAATATTTAATGTACGTTTCTTGGCATTAGTTAAAAAGTGAAATCAAAATTTAATTGGTACAGGTATACATCAGAAGTTTTACAAGACAGTGTTCACAAATAGCTCTAGTTACATTACATGCTGATGCAGAAAAATGTAAAGAAGAAAACTGAACAATTTGTTTAAAAAATGAAAAGATAAATAGTGTATCAAAGTGGGCACTATGCATCAGTGTCATGCTGACAAGGGATCCTCCCCATCGCACCCCCCTCAGATTTAGATATAAGTTGGCACACTGGATAGGACTTGAAAAACTGAACACAGATCAATCGAGAAAACAGGAAGAAGTTGTGTGGAACTATGAAAAAATAAGGGAAATATACAAACTGAGTAGTCGATGCGTAAGATAGGCAACATCAAGGCTAACGTGAGCTCAGGAGTGCCGTGGTCTCGTGGTTAGCGTGAGCAGCTGCGGAACGAGAGGGCCTTGATTTAGGTCTTCCCTCCAGTGAAAAGCTTAATTTCTTTATTTTCGCAAAGATATGATTTGTCCGTTCGTTCATTGACGTCTCTGTTCACTGTAATAAGTATAGTGTCTGTGTTTTGCGAACGTACCGGTAAACCATGCGATTAGTAGACGAAAGAACGTGCCTCTCCAATGGGGACTGAAAACATTTGATCGCAAGGTCATAGGTCAGCCAATTCCTCCACAGGAAAACACGTCTGATATATTCTATATGACACTGGTGACGGCATGTGCGTCACATGACAGGAATATGTTGTCGGCCCACCTAACTTGTACACTTGTCGAATGGGTAAAAAGATTTTTCTACCTTGCCCGATTTAGGTTTTCTTGTGGATATGATTTAATTACTGCCAAAAAAGTGATGAAAACATAAGAGTTTGTCACATAAACTGCAACAAATGAATGCAACAGTTTCACAGTCGCACATTTTCCCTGTGCTCTGTCAAAACGTATGTTTTTAACGTTCTCAAATTTTTCCGTGTGTAGACCGTCAAATCCTGCATATGTCCAAGCAAATCTGAACATGTCCCGGAATTTTGGAGAGCGAAGTTCATTGTGTGTGAGTGCCTGAACTTTGATAATTGTCTGAAAATATAAAATTAAACTTTTCACTAGAGGGAAGATTTGAACCAAGGACCTTTCGTTCCGCAGCTGCTCACGCTAACCACGTGACCACGGCACTCGCGAGCTCACATCAGCCTATCTAGCGCATGGACTACTCAGTTTGCATATTTTGCTTATTTTTTCATAGTTCCACACAACTTCTTCCTGTTTTCTTGATTGATCTGTGTTCAGTTTTTCAAGGCCTACCCACTGTGCCTACTTACAACCAAATCTGAGGGACGTGCAATGGGGACGTTCCCTTGTGAGTTATTTGACTGCTGCCTTTCTCAGATGTGACATTATTCCAGTCATTAAAGCTCTGTTTGTGAACATTAGTTTGCAAAAAGAAAGAAGTGTATATAAGAATTTAACCACTTTCAGTTCCAGTTTACTTGCAGTACCAATGAAAAGTTGGCCACAATAACTATCGGTATCCTCTCTGATTTGATAATGTTTGTTTTGTTTATTACCATTCAATAATGTCCCAAGGAATTATATTATGGTGTTACTCACATTTAAGAAATAAAAGGTAGCATTATAGAAAAAAACATGCTGTATCACCACTAATTTTACAAGTATATGTTTAAGGACTTTGGCATTTTAGCTACTGCTTTTCACTACACATAGTCACTCATGAAAACTGAAGCAACTGATGAAATTGCAGTTCAGAAAGAAATAAGATGGCCATTAGGAAGAAATCAGAACAAGAAAAAGACTTCATTAAAACTGACTTTAGCATAGAAAGTGGTGAATAATGCTTATGTTGTGTGCTTTCCTCAAATGATGTAAAATTACTATCACATACTGAAGCTACATTTGAAAGTAAGCTCAACAAGTAAACTTCTGTGATCCGTTATATACCCCAAAAGACTCTACCGAGTGTCTCTCCTAAGCATCATCAGGTACACTTTCTCTGATGTTTCACAAGGTATTTGTGATTTTGTTTTTGCAGTGTGTAGCTAGAGTCAGCTCAAACAAATGCTGCTTATCACATCTTTCAAATGACTGCCAATGTCAATGGAAAGTGTCAATTTGTTACAAACAAAATTAGTTTGAAAGCAGAATTTTTGTGCCCATTTGATAGGGTAGTCCTAAATTAGTCTAGTGTGATATTTGTTTTATTGATATGTGTGTGAAAACAAATATTAAAACAACATGAATAACCAACACTCCAGCAGCAACTCACGTGCCACCTTGGCCTGTGCTGATCACTACCGCAACGCAGCAGCCCTGTTCAGTCACTCACTGATGGGAAATTGGTTATTCTTCAGGTTTTACTGTCCATCTTAATACATACTAAACAAATGAACATCTCTCTAGACTAACTTGGCACTGCTCTATCAACTGGGCATTTTAAAAATCTTTTGTTTGTAAAGGGAAACAAACTGACACTTTCCATCAACACCACGAGGTGCGTGAAAGACATGATGAGCAGTATTTGTTTGGGGTGAGTCAAGTTAAACACTGAAACACAAAACTGCAAAAATCTGACAAAACGCCATGGAGAACATACCTGATGACTCTTAGGAGAGACTTCCAGTATATAACATCAGTTACTACACATATATAGTAATCTGTAAACAGTCAACATACAGACTTATTAAAATATTTATATTGTTGTGTCTCATGTAAAGTAGGTTATTCCATAACATTTCAATACATAGTATGGCATGAATGATTCGTATAATGTGTAAATAACTTACCACGATAATTTTGCAACTTCCATTTCCAATAAGCTTTCAGCAAAAATGAAAACTGGTTGTAATAAAATTGACATTTTCAAATTAAATTTGGAAGACTTCCTTTAGTCATTCTCATTTTATTCTTTATAGACATTACCTGCAGTAACTTACAGATTTTGTTGTGTTGTAGTATATATTGTGAAATATTTAAATTTTTCTCATTTTTAGTCCATGATCAAGTAACTTTAGCTCAGATTATTCCATAAACACCAAGAAAATAAGTGAAAGAGTGAACATGAGTCGTAGACTTCTAAAACATTACACAGTGTAACATATTTAAAGATTTCCATCAAAATATATTCTTGTTCTCTGTTTGTTGGAAAAAGTTCTTCCAATGAATGAAGCATAATACTTTCTTACTTTTACAAGCCATACATGAAAACAACTTCATTCTTAATTTTTGCATTGGGAGTGTAGAGGTTATCTTCAAGAATCTGCTTCAAGTGTAGACCATTACAGCAATCTGGAGGCATCTTCTTAGTAGAATGTCGAATCTTTTTTTCTCCTTCAGAGAGAGGTATTTCATGTGTGGCACCCCAATAAACTTGAGGTTCAGTGGAATGAGTTGATCCAAGATACCATACTTCATAATAAATGGTCATAATAGCTGCAAGTAGGGTCCCACTAATATTAAGCATCATAGAGTTTGTGTGACATTGGATACCAGTTAGAGATCTCATACAAGTCCTCTGAAACAGCTGGATAGCAAAATGAATAGTGAAGTCTCATAATAATTGTATTGATCACCATGTAGCACTACATGAAAATGTATGAGTGAAAATTAATCGTGAGTAGGTCCCTCTGTCATTTAAAAGTAAGGGAAAATGGTGGCTATAGCATACATCATGTTCTAAATCCTTGGTGACATTGGTTTTATGGGATTTAGGCGTTGGTCTAAAGAATGTTTTTGTGCCTAACATTTTATCTACTACTAAGAATCACAGGCTCAGAAGCTATAAAGATGTTGTTGGTTAATTTTATAATGCAAACTTGTTTTGTTAGACAAATTTTTCAAAAATTACCAAATATATCTTTTATCATCTCCCACGGTATGTGAAAAAACACTAGACACAAAAAGAGGCTTTATTCCACAGCTTAATGACCATGAAACCAATACCACCATGGGTAGGCTATGGATACAGGCTGTGAAAGCCTGGATTGTATTATCTAGTTTTATGTCATGTAGATGTTCTGCAAATTGTGTTCTTGCCAACCTATAAAGTTTTGAGAACCAGTATCTAGTGAGGGATGTAGGGACATTAATACGTCTCCAATACATTGCTCCAGCAGGGATGGCAAAGCAAGATTACACTAATAACAGCACATAAAGAGACACTTAAGCACACATTATTCCGGATCTTGATACACAAATGGAACATGAGAGAATGTTAATAGGTGGTACATAGGAAGTAGCCTCTGGCATGCCCTTCACGATGGTTTGCTGAGTACGGATGCAGATGCGGATGCAAATGGAACATGAGAGAATGTTAATAGGTGGTACATAGGAAGTAGCCTCTGGCATGCCCTTCACTATCATGGCGTCTGGTGTAGTAGGACTAATGAATCGCTCCATGAAAATTAATTACGTAGTGTCTATAAAGTGTGTATTATGTAGTGAAATAGTACGTAAAGGAATAAAAATTTGTTCTACATTGCAAAAATGGTACCACACAGAATGTTTTGGTGTTACTAACTTTAATAATCCAAGCTGTGAGTGCGGGGTAACAACGTGTAACGGCCGACAGACTGCAGCCAAAATGTTTGCCGATGGACAAGACGAAAGTGTATTATGTTCTCTACAGCGTGATGTGGAAATGTGCGAACAGTATACAAATCTACTTAAGAAAATGATGAGAAGCCTTCTTAGCAACTCGGATAGTATTAACGACGATAACAGTGTATATGTTACACCTAATCCAGTGCATCGTAAACAGTGTGAAAACATGCTTCACTCAGCAATAAACGTACGTATCAGTGCACCTGAGGCAGGTGTGAATACAGGTAAAACCACGTACGGGGAAGAATATGTTATCTCTAGTGCAGTGCGTCGTAAACATTGTAAAAATATGTTTCATACAGCTGTAAACACAGCGATAAATACGCAGAGTGAAATAACAACATGTAGGCCTACCGGTACTGTAAACCACACAAAGGAACATGCGCAAATTAATACAGTGTCTGAATCAAATGTGTGTATATATTCTGACAGCCACGGACGTGGTCTTGCTGAAATCTTACGTGATAATTATCGTGTAAATGCAACCGCCATTGTAAAACCGAGGGCACCCATGTCTGAAATCACAACGAACATAAAAGTCGGAAATCGCCCCAGCTCAACTCAGTGTACAATTATAATAGGTGGAGCTAATGATGTTTACAGGAATGAACTTTACAAATCCACCAACAATTTGAAAGAAATTTTGAGCTTTGCTAGAACACCTGTAATTGTCGTTGGTATTCCCCATAGACACGATCTTATGACTACTTCAATTGTAAATAAAGAAATTATTAAGGCTAACAGACAGTTCAAGAAGATATGCAAAGCATTTCAGAACTCACATTTCATTAGTGTAGATTCACTGGAGAGAGAACATTATACCCAACATGGCCTGCATTTAAACAACAGGGGAAAGATTGTATTAGGTCAAAAAATCCGAGACTTCCTTTGTTCACTAGGCAGATGCAAGAAAAGTGAGCACATTATTCTTCCACCTCCAGTAACCCACTCTACAGCATCGTGTGTAGGACAACAATCACCATCTTCAACAGAAGCAGATCAGCCTACACTGCTGGCAGCTTCAACAACAGTACCTACTAAGGAAAGTGAGCCCACTATTCTTCTGCCTCCAGTAGCCCAGCCTACAGCATCTTCTCCAGTACTACAATCACCATCTTCAGTAGAAGCAGATCAACTTACATCACTAACAGGTTCAACAACAGTACCAACTACCCGAGCAGAAGCAATGAAAACCACCCGCTCCTTAAGCAAAAGAAGAGTGTCACCACCAGGCCATCTCAAAGATTTTTTATTGGAGGCAGGCACCAATCAGCCAATGCGGTGAGCACTGCAACAGATGCCAATCATAAAAAATTAGTAGTTTTGTATCAAAATGTACAGGGTATAATTAGTAAGATTCCAGAATTAGAAGTACTATTGCTTGATGAACTAAAGGATGTTTCAGTTTTGTGTGTATGTGAACATTGGTTAAAAGAAAATCAAGCTTTTGCTGCCAGAATAACAGGATATGAAATGGTTAGTAGCTTCAGTAGAGAAACTTTTAAAGGGGGAGGAACATGCATTTATGTCAGACAAGGAATTGAATATAAAGAAATCAAGTTTAGTAAGATAAAAAACATAGAAAAAGTATTTGAATATTGCGTTTGCAAACTAACAGACCTTAAAATAATTATTGTGTGTGTATACCGTTCCCCATCAGGTAATTTTATGGAATTTTTGGACAGTGTTGAAAGTCTTTTTAGTGAGTTAAGACATTCTACAGAAAGCATTATTGTACTTGGAGATTTCAATGTCAACTTCAAAATCAACTGTTTAAATGTTACAAAATTGACCAATGTCTTTTGTTCGCATAATTTAGCACCAACTACCTTTGAATACACTAGACATGGAAAGAACTCTGAAACAATAATAGACCAAATATTTCTTGACTTACATAAACTAGACAATGTTGTAGAAGTGATTGACACTGGATTCTCTGATCATAAAGCACTAAAACTTAGTATAAATAATGTACTCTGTAAAAACTCTAGGCCAAGTGAGAAACACATCCACAGGAGATGTATTAATGAGGACAACATTAGGATTTTTAATTCCTTGTTAAAAAATACAAGTTGGGATCTAGATAAACATGATAGTATAGACATGAAGTTTGAGTCATTTCTAGCTGATTACAAACATAACTTTGAAATTGCTTTTCCCCTTAAGAAAATGAAAGTAAAAGGCAAAATTAACACATGGATAACACAGGGCATAAGAAAATCTGGAGAGCAACTCAGAATGTTAAGTAAATCAGCAAGGCAAAATCCTGCTTTGAAACAACGTGTTAAGTGTTATAGGAAATTATATAAGAAAGTAATCACTGCAGCAAAAAAGTTAAATAATGATTCATATATCAGAAGAAATAATGGCAACAAAAAAATGAAATCAGGTTGGAAAGTGATCAATAGTAACTTAGGAAGAAGCAAAGTAAGAAACAACATTGTTATTAAAACTGAGGACAAAACTATAAATGATCCATTACAAATTGCCAATATATTCAACTGCCATTTTACAAGTGTAGTTCAAAACCTCATACAAACCCAAAGTAGTACAGACATCAGTCATAACATCACATTGAATTCCGAAACTATGTTTTTGTATCCTGTAACTGTACACGAGGTAGAGAATGCCATCAGCAAACTAAAAAATAAATTATCCTGTGGCACCGATGGCATTCCAGACAAAATCATTAAACACAGCAGATATATTTCTCCTCTTCTTGTAGATATAATTAATGCATCTTTCAGTACTGGCACTTTCCCTAGAAAGCTGAAACAATCAATTATAAAACCATTATACAAAAATGGGGATCATTATGATGTAAAAAACTACAGGCCTTTATCAATGTTATCTTGTTTTTCAAAAATTATAGAAAGAGTAATGTATGGAAGACTCTCTACTTTCCTAAAAAAAAGTGGAATATTGGTCGATGAACAAAATGGCTTTCGAAAGAATAGATCAACTGAAACAGCTATATACAACTTTCTAAAACTTGTCCTAAATTCCATTGATAATAATGAAGTAAATTGTGGGGTCTTTTTAGATTTATCAAAGGCTTTTGACGTTATTGATCATAAACTACTGCTTGAAAAACTTAGTTGCTATGGACTCCGTGGTAATGCTCATGCATGGTTTAAGTCATATTTATCTGGCAGATCCCAGAAAGTAGAAATAGTTCATGATGGAAAGTCATACTTTTCTGGTTATAAGGAAGTTAGTTATGGGGTGCCCCAAGGATCGGTGTTGGGACCCCTGTTGTTCTTGATCTTTATAAATGACTTGCCAAACTATTTAACACAAGCTGATTGTGTACTTTTTGCTGATGATACAAGTCTCTTTATTAAAGCTCAGAATGAGACTGACCTTAACAGCAAAATTGAAACAACGGCAGTTGAAGCAAGTAAATGGTTCAGGGACAACAGTTTATTTGTGAATGAGGGGAAAACATTATGGATGAATTACAGACATGTTTCAAATAATATGAAGCCCAATATAACTGTGAAGCTAGGCCAACAGAACATACTACAAACGCCAAATACAAAATTCTTAGGAATTTGGTTAGATGAGCATCTAAAATGGGACAAGCATATAGATGTGCTCAATAAAAAGTTAAGTAAATGTTGCTATGTATTTAGAATGCTCAAAAATTGTTGCAGTGATCAAACAGTATTGTGTACATATTATGCATTTATGCATAGTCTTTTGCGATATGGTGTCATATTTTGGGGCAATTCAAGTCAGGCAAAACGCTCCTTTATTATTCAAAAACGAGCGATAAGAATCATAAAAGGAGCTGCACCTAGAGATCCATGTAGGGAAATTTTCAAGGAATATAAAATCATGACTCTTCCATCCATTTACATCTATGAAAGTATATGCTTTCTGAAGTCTCACCCCCAGTTTTCTTCTTTAAACAGTGAGTTCCATGACTATACAACAAGACAGAGTAATGAATTTCACAGAGAAGTGCATAACAAAGCCCAATACAACAAGAGTGCAATATACCACCCAAAAATTCTCTATAGTGCTCTTCCCTTAAAAATAAAAAGGATTCAGCAGCTGAGCAGTTTTAAAAGTGAACTCAAAAGAATGTTAATCAATAATAGTTTTTACAGTGTTAGTGAATATATGAATTCTTCAGAAAGATAGCGTGCCTTCACCTATCTTATAAGTTACTCATATACAAACTTGTGTTGTGGGGTAGACTCTTTTATGTACACACAAAAATTAATTAATCTGTCAATATAGAGTGTTATAATCATTGTTTCTTGTTGCTGTCCATTATACACAGAATATATGTAACTTATTTGTGTCCTATATTGTTACAAATTTATATCATGTAAGCTATAATTGTTTTGCCTATATATTTAATTCAGATTATTCACTGATAGTTTTTACATAATATGTTGTTATTCATATTTTTTCTGTATGTAACATATGACAAATCCCATATCATTGTACATGATAAAACGGGTGCTCAATAAACTAAACTAAACTAAACTAAACGATGGTTTGCTGAGTACGGATGCAGAGGCGGATGTAAGTGAAAGGGCTACACCCAAGACTGTATTGGATCCCTATATTGGAACCATGTGTAACAGTAATTAGGATGTAAAAGATACTTATAACTACATTTTCACAGAAAATTCCCAAAATTACTACTGAAAAAAGCACACAACAAGAAGAGTAGCAGTAATATTTTACACTAGTTTCAGTCATATACTATGGAAAACAAATTATTTACTTCCTAAAAAGAAACCAGGGGATGAGCAGAATATGTTTACTATTTACTACTGAATGGTTTCTGTTCCACACGAAAACTGTCACTATAGTTACAATCCAGACATTACTTTTGAGCAACATTGTGAATTACTAAGTCATAATCACATTATGAACAGAAGCATTCATAGAAGTTATTTAAAAACTGAACACCAGCAGCAAAGTTTATTAGTATTCTGTTGCTACAAAAATTCTTGTAGATAAAAAGTTACAGGCTACTTCATATTATACGGCATATAACTTTAGAAGAGGATTTTCGTATTATGAACTACCACATCAGTAAACATAGCCAGGATTCTGTAGAAATACAGACTAACAGGACAAAAATGCAAGTTAACAACATAGCCACATATGAAAAGTCCCATCACAAGAACGGCAGCTACAGACAGCTAAAACATCTATGTGGAAGAAATGACAAAATTCTGTCGTCAAGCACCACACTAATCAAGGACACAGGCAGGAACTCAAGCAAAGTAAATTCGCCTAAACAAGATAAAAAAAAAACTTATGCCCAAAATGGAAAGTTCTTCTACTAAGTGATAGTCATGGTAGACAGTGCACAAAGATTATGAATAATATTCTAGAAAAGAATTACACCATAACTACATTTATAAAGCCAGGTGCACATTGGTCAAAAGTTATAGAAAGCATTAGTGAAAAGACCAAAGGCTACACAAAAACCGACAGTGTAATAGTGATTGCTAGAACAAACGATAGCTACAATGGAGAAAAAACTGTTTCGAAAAGCTGTAAAAGAAGTAATACACAACACAGTTCAGTCAAAATTAATATTTTGTGCAATCCCATACAGATAAGACATTCCCAGCAAAAACAATTCACTTTATTAATGAAACAGTCAATTAATGAGAGCACCAGGTGACCATGATCATGTTACAGTAATTGATGTTAACACCTTTCTAAGCAGAAATGATTATACAAGGCATGGGCTACATCTGGTGTTGACAGGAAAAATTGCTTTGCGTAAAAGATTTAAACAGAGGTCATAAGTGAGGCAAATAGGAATACATCAACAGCAACTAACATATACATTGAAGCCAAAGCATCTAACCCAAAATTTATCTGACAATAGTGAGCTGTACTGTGAGATCTCCACAGGAGAAATGATGAAACCAAATCAAAATCCAATATATGTTACAGAAGAAGAAATAATGTCACTGGAAATTAATCCAAAAGACAAAACCAGTGATGAAGAGCAACAACAAATAGTTAGACCTAATGAGACTGGGCTGATTGCAACATGTCCACAGTAGAAAAGAACCCAGTAACTGAAAACCAAAAAGTGCTGAATTCTGAGAGTTCCATAGTAGAAATGATAGAACCAATTCAAAATCCAAAATATTCAGCACCAGAAAAAGCAATATCATTGCAAATTAATCTGAAATGCAAAACTATTGATGAAGAGCAACAAAAAATAGCTAGGCCTAATGAGACTCAGCTGTGCTGTTACATAGGCTATCCACAATAGAAACAAGGACACTAAATAAAAACCCAAAACCCACCACAGAAAAAGACCATACGGTATACTACTGGAACTAAGTCCAAAATGCAAAAGCAATAAAGATGAAGAACAACAGCAAATTACTGCACAAAGGAAATTTGCTCAAGCTTCTATCATTATTAGCCCAAGAGGCAAAATACCGCCCAGCACAATCACCTGGGCTGTATTCAGTTATGAAAATCAGTTTCGATAAGGAAAGAACGGGAGGCGTTTGTGCGGAGCGGAGGATGTATGTGATGACAACACTTTCTATAGTTCTTTCCTAATAGATTTTTTCAGTGGGCTCTTGAGTTCTTCCGAGCCGACTGAGCCCTGGGTCCCTCTTCCCATACCTTTCATGGAAAATCTGTTTACGCTCTTGTAATTGTAATGATACAATAACCGAAATACTTGATCACTTAAAGAAATTGAAGAATTTTATTGAAATGGGAGGCACTTCAACAAAATTTGTGATTCAGTTGAGGAGCTTGGGATGATTTGATGTGCTGAAGGAACTCTGACCTGGTTTCAGACAAGTCGTAAATTTAAATACAAGATTGTAGTAGGAGCAAGATGGTTGTTACAAAAAGAGATTTGAATCCGTTTAACTTTATAAGTAATTCGGCGTAATGTTAAAATTTTTCTGCGTTAAGAGAGTGATCGTTATATTAGAAGATTGTGATGTGTTGTTTTAGCAACCAGGCAATGAATTATATGGGAAATTTAATTCGTTTGGTAGTGCACTGAAATTATCGTATATATTCTTGATTTGCAGTTTCCTTTTTCTGTATATATGAAACCAAACTGCAAATTATATATAGGCCTAAATATACACAAAATGTAAAAATAAATAGTTGTTTTTGCAGAATAAATGAAAGACATGAGCTTTTTTAACGTTCTCTTTAACTGATCGGACCTCCCCTTCTGCAAAATCCTGGCCAAGTCCTTGAACGAACTCGTAAAGTATAGAGGGGAACTGACGATCGTTATCTAACCCTTTGTTCATTTCGCCATATGAGCAGACGCCGTGGGCGTTTGTGTGTCGTCACTACTTCAATCGAAATAATAATAATAATAATAAATCTGTCAGACACCCTCACGGTTATCGTCGATGGTTATTAATGGCTTGTCGAAAACACATGTGCTTTGAATCGTGCTCCGCCTAGCACAATAATGAATCGAATGGATTGCGCGACTAGGCAAACCGTGGACCTGAACAGAGTGGGAAACATCGTCATCTTTACGTTTAAGAAAGAATGAAAGGAGATATAAACCCACTGTGTTCAACTATTGATACACGCTACTCGAATAAACAGTGTTTCAAATGACTACCAACTTAGTAAAAACCAGAGACTTAATGCAATCCGTTTCTTAGTCTGCGGTGGCCGTAAATTCGGAAGGTAACAGCAGTAATAGATATCTTTACCTGTGTCCCTCATTTGCGGGGGTAGTGGACTTTTGTGGTATAAGAACCAAAACAACGTAATTCGAATGCATAAGTACTTACACAACGGTAAAACTATTTTTTGAAGAACAGAACCGCAGTCTGCACAACCTCGTTCCATTAACGTTCGCTGTCTGTGAACTTGCCGACTGATACTACCGTATTTTAGTTAGTGTTTCCATCAGAACACATGTGGTTCTGTTTCTTATATCACTCTTTTCTAACATTATGTACCACATATTCCCAGAATTACATATTATGCCTTTCATAAACTCGTAGAACTTCAGAGTAGTAGCGCGAGGAAAATGTTATCTTTAATAACGAATACAGGAGCATGTAAATTATTGAATTACTGAATGATGATAAAATATATCAATGTATAATCGAGATATCGATAAGAAGACACCATTCGACACAAAAACAGAATGAATTACTATTGGCTATGATAAGATGACGGGTTTGGCCATATGAGGTGGTTCAAATGGCTCTGAGCACTATGGGACTCAACTGCTGTGGTCATAAGTCCCCTAGAACTTAGAACTACTTAAACCTAACTAACCTAAGGACATCACACACATCCATGCCCGAGGCAGGATTCGAACCTGCGACCGTAGCGGTCGTGCGGTTCCAGACTGAAGCGCCTTTAACCGCGCGGCCACTACGGCCGGCACCATATGAGGTGGCTAGGGTGTGGTCTGTGCGGCGCCAACTTCACTTCCTCCTTCCTTGTTCTGTTCTCCTAGCACAGAACGGAATCGTTTCGGGTACACGTCACTGTGGGCACCAAGTTTAACTGTCAACTGGAAAAAAAATCGTAGTTAACGTTTTGTTCGTTTTTCTGCATTCTACGGCTATTGGCTAAAATAATGACGGGTTGTATCAAGGCGTGTCCAGTGCGTGGTCTGGGCGGTGCCAACGTCCGCTTCTTCCATCCACGTTCTTTTACCCTAATACAGGGCACAATCGTTTCGCAATGGGAATCGAGTTTAACTGTCAACTGGAAAAAATAAATGTTGCATTGTTAATTTTTTGTTCATTTCTCTGCATTCCATAACTAGTGGTTAATATAACACTACGGCTTGTTGACAAAGAACCGGCAGCTGTGGCCGAGCGGTTCTAGTCGCTTCAGTCTGGAATCGCGCGACCGCTACAGTCGCAGGTTCGAATCCTGCTTCGGGCATGGATGTGTGTGATGTCCTTAGGGTAGTTAGATTTAAGTAGTTCTAATTTCCAGGGGACTGATGACCTCAGATGTTAAGTCCCATAGTGCTCAGCGCCATTTGAACCATTTTTTGTTGACAAAGCGTGGCGTTACCATGGTCTGAGCGTCGGCGATACCGCCCTCGCGTTCCTTTCTCGTAGTTCAGAGCGGAGTCGTCAGGGATACACATCACGGAGAACATCAACGTTTAACTGTCAACTGAAAAAAAAGGTTGCTTAGTTACATTTTTGTTCGATTTTCTGCATTCCGTGACCATTGGCTAAAATAACACTACTGTGGTTCTCATGGTGTGGCGAGGGCATATAGTCTGGGCAGCGACACGCTTGTCATATAAATACACATAAATGATTACCCAGTTAATATAAGTAATACATTCATGAAGCACTAAAATACTTCATACTAAATGTGTCCAAAACACCTGAATTGTGTTTCGTCTGATTTGCATGAAGCATACATAACATAGCTGTACTACAGAACAGGGCGGACAAGCGCGGTGTAAGCAGTCTCTTTAGTAGATCTGTTGCATCTTCTAATTGTTCTGCCAATGAATCGCAGTCTTTGGTTTACTTTACCCACAATATTATCTATGTGATCGTTGCAATGTAGGTTATTCGTAATTGTAATCCTAAGTTATAAGCAAAGAAGGGAAAGCAGAAAGGTGGAAGGAGTATATAGAGGGTCTATACAAGGGCGATGTACTTGAGGACAATATTGTGGAAATGGAAGAGGATGTAGATGAAGATGAAATGGGAGATACGATACTGCGTGAAGAGTCTGACAGAGCACTGAAAGACCTGAGTCGAAACAAGGCCCCGGGAGTAGACAACATTCCATTGGAACTACTGACGGCCTTGGGAGAGCCAGTCCTGACAAAACTCTACCATCTGGTGAGCAAGATGTATGAAACAGGCGAAATACCCTCAGACTTCAAGAAGAATATAATAATTCCAATCCCAAAGAAAGCAGGTGTTGACAGATGTGAAAATTACCGAACAATCAGTTTGATAAGCCACAGCTGCAAAATACTAACACGAATTCTTTACAGACGAATGGAAAAACTAGTAGAAGCCGACCTCGGGGAAGATCAGTTTGCATTCCGTAGAAACACTGGAACACGTGAGGCAATACTGACCTTACGACTTATCTTAGAAGAAAGAGTAAGGAAAGGCAAACCTATGTTTCTAGCATTTGTAGACTTAGAGAAAGCGTTTGACAATGTTGACTGGAATACTCTCTTTCAAATTCTAAAGCTGGCAGGGGTAAAATACAGGGAGCGAAAGGCTATTTACAATTTGTACAGAAACCAGATGGCAGTTATAAGGGTCGAGGGACATGAAAGGGAAGCAGTGGTTGGGAAGGGAGTAAGACAAGGTTGTAGCCTCTCCCCGATGTTATTCAATCTGTATATTGAGCAAGCAGTAAAGGAAACAAAAGAAAAATTCGGAGTAGGTATTAAAATCCATGGAGAAGAAATAAAAACTTTGAGGTTCGCCGATGACATTGTAATTCTGTCAGAGACAGCAAAGGACTTGGAAGAGCAGTTGAATGGAATGGACAGTGTCTTGAAAGGAGGATATAAGATGAACATCAACAAAAGCAAAACGAGGATAATGGAATGTAGTCGAAATAAGTCGGGTGATGCTGAGGGAATTAGATTAGGAAATGAGACACTTAAAGTAGTAAAGGAGTTTTGCTATTTGGGGAGCAAAATAACTGATGATGGTCGAAGTAGAGAGGATATAAAATGTAGACTGGCAATGGCAAGGAAAGCGTTTCTGAAGAAGAGAAATTTGTTAACATCGAGTATAGATTTAAGTGTCAGGAAGTCATTTCTGAAAGTATTTGTATGGAGTGTATGGAAGTGAATAGTTTGGACAAGAAGAGAATAGAAGCTTTCGAAATGTGATGCTACAGAAGAATGCTGAAGATTAGATGGGTAGATCACATAACTAATGAGGAAGTATTGAATAGGATTGGGGAGAAGAGAAGTTTGTGGCACAACTTGACCAGAAGAAGGGATCGGTTGGTAGGACATGTTCTAAGGCATCAAGGGATCACCAATTTAGTATTGGAGGGCAGCGTGGAGGGTAAAAATCGTAGAGGGAGACCAAGAGATGAATACACTAAGCAGATTCAGAAGGATGTAGGTTGCAGTAGGTATTGGGAGATGAAGAGGCTTGCACAGGATAGAGTAGCATGGAGAGCTGCATCAAACCAGTCTCAGGACTGAAGACCACAACAACAACAACAATCCCTAAGTATTTAGTTGAATTTTCAGCCTTCAGATTTGTGTGACTTATCGCGTAATCGAAATTTAGCAGATTTCTTTCAGTACTCATGTGAATAACTTCTCGCTTTTCTTTATTCAGGGCCAGTTGCCACTTTTAGCACAAGGCAAATATCTTATCAAAATCATTTTGTAGCTTGTTTTGGTCATCTGATGACTTTAAAAGACGGTAAATGACAGCATCATCTGCAAATAGTCTAAGAGCGGTACTCAGATTGTGTCCTACGTCATTAAAATAGACCAGGAACAAAAGAGTGCATATAAAACTTCCTTGGCGAACGCCGGACATTACTCCTGTTTTACTAACTGACTTTCCGTCTATTACTACGAACTGTGACCTCTCTGACAGGAAATCACGAATCCAGTCTCACAACTGAGGCTATATTCCATAGGCACGGAGTTTGGTCAGAATACGCTTGTGAGGAACGGTGTCGAAAGCCTTCACGAAATCTAAAAATATTGAATCAATTTGACATCCCCTGTTAATAGCACTCATTTCATGAGCATAGAGAGCTAGTTGTGTTTCACAAGAAGGATCCGTGCTGACTGTGTGCCAATAAATCGTTTTCTACGTTATACTTCGTAATGTTCGAACACGGTATAGGTTCCAAAACCCTACCGCAAATCGACGTTAGTGACATGGGCCTGTAATTCGGCGGATTACTCCTATTTCCCTTTTTGGGTATTGGTGTGACTTCAGCAGTTCTCCAGTCCTTAGGGATGGATCTTTCTGTGAGCGAGCTGTTGTATATAATTGCTAAATATGGGGCTACTGTATCAGCGTACCCTGAAAGCAACCTGACTGGTATACAATCTGGGCCGGGGGCCTTGCCTTTATTAAGTGCTTTAAGCTGATTTGCTACACCGGGGATATCTACTTCTATGTTTCTCATCTTGGCAGTTGCTCTTGATTGGAATTCAGGAATATTTACTTGGTCATCTTTGGTGAAGGAGATTCGGAAAACCGTGTTTAGGAACTCGGCTTTAGTGTCACTGTCATCAATGACTTCACTGTTGTTATCGTGCAGTGAAGGTATTGATTGCGTGTTGCCACTGGTGTGCTTTATGTATGGCCAGAATCGCTTCTGCCAGATACAGGGACAGAATTTCATTGTGGAAATTATTAAAAGCATCTCGCATTGAAGTACGTGCTGTATTTCGAATCTCTGCAAAACTTTGGAAATATTGGGGATTTTGCATTCTTTTAAATTTGTCATGCTGTTTTCGGTGCTTCTGCAACAGCGATCTGACCCGTTTTGTCTATCATGGGGGATCAGTACATCTACATCTACATCTACATTTATACTCCGCAAGCCACCCAAAGGTGTGTGGCGGAGGGCATTTTACGTGCCACTGTCATTACCTCCCTTTCCTGTTCCAGTCGCGTATGGTTCGCGGGAAGAACGACTGTCTGAAAGCCTCCTAGCGCGCTCTAATCTCTCTAATTTTACATTCGTGATCTCGTCGGGAGGTATAAGTAGGGGGAAGCAATATATTCGATACCTCATCCAGAAACGCACCCTCTCGAAACCTGGCGAGCAATCTACACCGCGATGCAGAGCGCCTCTCTTGCAGGGTCTGCCACTTGAGTTTATTAAACATCTCCGTAACGCTATCACGGTTACCAAATAACCCTGTGACGAAACGCGCCGCTCTTCTTTGGATCTTCTCTATCTCCTCCGTCAAACCGATCTGGTACGGATCCCACACTGATGAGCAATACTCAAGTATAGGTCGAACGAGAGTTTTGTAAGCCACCTCCTTTGTTGATGGACTACATTTTCTAAGCACTCTCCCAATGAATCTCAACCTGGTACCCACCTTACCAACAATTAATTTTATATGATCATTCCACTTCAAATCGTTCCGCACGCATACTCCCAGATATTTTACAGAAGTACCATCACTTATTAATTAATTTGGTACGTATCTCTCAATTGCCGTCGATACTGTCTCTATGAAGTCATTCCACATCTTTTCTACATTTACATGATCAGATCGAAAGGACTGTAGACGGTCTCTTAAAAAGGCGTTAAGAGCATTTTTATCAGCTTTTTTAAATAGATATACCTTGCGTTTCTTTTTGATGGTTTTTGGTGATACGATATTCAGCCTAGCAGCAACTGCCTTGTGATCGCTAATCCCTGTATTCGTCACAATACTCCCTATTTGTCCAGGATTATTTGTTGCTAAGAGGTCAAGTATGGTTCCACAATTATTAACGCTTCGAGTGGGCTCATGAACTAATTGTTCAAAATAATTTTCTGAGAAAGCATTAAGTACAATTTCGGATGACGTTTTATGCCTGCAGCCCGGTTTTAAACGGACAATTTTTCCAGCATATCGAGGGTAGATTGAAGTCACCAACGACTATAACTGAGTGAGTGGGGTACCTATTTGAAATGAGACTCAAATTTTCTTTGAACTGTTCATCAACTATACCTTCTAAGTCGGGAGGTCGGTAAAAAGATCCAATTAATAGTTTAATCCGATTGTCAAGGATAACCTGAGGCCCTCTAACCTAAAAAACCGCCCAGTTCCATCCACACAGCCCCCGCTGCACGTTTATCCGCTTCCTGTGTATAGTGGACTCCTGACATATTAAGCAGAATCTGGAAACCCACCACCCAAGGTGCAAGTCAAGGAATATGCAGCCCACATGATCACAGGACCGCCTGAGCCTCTGATTCAGACTCTCCATCCAGCTCTTCATCAAAGGACCACAGTCGGTTCTATCGACCATGCTGCAGATGGTGAGCTCCTCCTTAATCTCGCAATCAAGACTGGTAGTCTTTACCTTCTCAACTAGATGCCCGAAACCACAGAGAACCTCCTCCGATTCAAAGTGACACCCATCATTGGTACCAACATGAGCCACCACCTGCAATAGGCTGCACAGTGTACTCTTCATGGCATCCGGAAGGACCCTTTCCACATCTGGAATCAAACACCCCACCCCTTGGTATGCACACAAAGTGAACGCTGGCTTCTTTCCCCTCCTCAGCAGCCATGTTCCTAAGGGGCCCCATTATGCACTTAACGTTAGAGCTCCCAGCTACCAGCAAACCCACCCTCTGTGAATTCCCAGACCTTGCGGGATGAGACGCTTCCTCTGGAACAGTATGAACGAATGCAGCAGGCCCTGAGACTTTTTCAGCCACAGATAACGCCAAAAACCTGTTTGTCAAACGAATCAGGGAGGCCCTACAATCAGCCCCTCAGAAAGTCTTTTGCTGCCTGACAGACTTTGGAATGGTCTCCTACTCGACGACGGGTGACAGCTCACCTGCTTGTAGGCAGTACCTGGGGCAGCCACAGCAGTGGACCGATCGGGGGACATGTAGGACATGCTTGATGTCCCTCGCATCCCCACGTTTGACCCCCCCATACTGATTGCCCCTTGGCAGCAGCCTCAAGCTGTGTGACAGAAGCCAACACAGCTTGCAGCTGTGAGGGGAGGGTCAGAAACTCAGCTCCCATCTGTACACAGCAATGACAGTTCCTATCCAATACTTAACTCCCTCCTGTTTGAAGCTCATAAAAATGTGTAACAAATGAATGCTGTACTCAGCTTATTAGCAGCAGGAATTCTAAGTGCTCTCTCTCTCTCTGATGGTGTAACCAACACTTAGCTACACGAGCCAAAACAAACAGAAGCATGTACGATACGAGGGTCGATAACAACAGCAGTACTGCATGCTACTCTGTTATTAAAATAAAAGGTTTTGACTAGTAAGCACCCGAATAAGCAAGGAATTTCAAAAATAAACTAGTACTACACCGGTATCTGTAAATAAGTCGCTTCTGTTGGAAGTTCGTAAAAAATATATAACAAACGAATGGTGTACTCTCCTTATTGGCAGCCAGACGTCGCAGTGCTCTCTCACTGACGGTCTAACCGACAGCAATCGTTGTTGTAGACAACACATGAAGAGACTTTAAAAATGAAGGTTGTTTATCGCCAGTAGTTCTGTGTGGAATTGATAAGGCATGTAATGAAACCATGAACATATTTGTTCTGGACCAGGTTTCGAATCCACATATGTGCCTTTCTTGGAAACCTAGAGGGGTTTGCAACCGTGCGGAAAACAACAAAATGATCGATCTATGTCGTTCCGTGTGGGTCTCAACCCAGAAAAAAAAAAAAATCTGAATTCGAATCGCAGTCCAGCATCATAGTTTTCAGTCTCAGTTTCAAATAAAACAAGAAGCCTGAGACCTTAAATGACAATTGGCTCATTAAATAAAATAAAGTTTTTAGTGCAAGGAAGCTCACTGACGACACAGTTTCTGTTTGCCGCGTCTTCCGCCTCTGTTATGACCAAACCTAAACCGGCTGTGCCCCAGATGGTAGAGACTGGATATGATGTTTGTGACGCGAATTCTTAACTACGGTGCAACTTTACGTTCTTCACTTATAATTACTACAGGTGAAGGAGATCTGTTCCTTTGTGTTTAAAATACATGCTGGAAGTGAAAATCGAATCGATACCTCGCAACTATGAAACTGAAAAGCAATCCACAAGACTACTGAAGCCCACTTTTGCTACATCCATAGTTGTGTCTAACGTAAGAGGCACTTAGCTTACAAATTAGACAAAGTGAAAAAATCGTTTCTCTATTAACTAATTAATTATCAGCAGCTTATAATATGCAAATTATACTAGTTTCATGTCAGCTGGATCTAAAGATGCTTTTTGCTATCATAGCCTCGATTCGAAGCCGTTTTGAAATTTTGACTGTTTCAAGAAATTTCTTAGGTCGAGATACGCCATTGCACAGTATGAAGTTAGCAAATACGTCTATTATTACTGCCGTTATCGCTATTAAATTTTTAATTCTGCTGCTGCTATCTGCTTGAGAGAGAATTCAATGCTTCTTGGTCATTTTTAGAAGCAAATCTCAGAAAATTGGCTAATATTTAGTTCGCAGCAAATGGATGCGGCGTTCTGTGACAACTGTACCGTAACAAGTAGTTATTTAGTTCTTTCCATTTGTAGTGAAGACTTTTCAAGTTAATATCGGACGTCTTCAATTATTCTTAGATAACTTTAAAATTAAATTAGCTGATGAACACGGTACTTGATAAGACAAATTGCGTTGCATTACTTCAATAACTTGCGTTTAGCAGCGACGCTTGTAAATTGCTAAGGCCGGCAGTAACCGCCACTTTCAAAGTCAGAGGATTTTCATATCTTTTGTTAATTCATATCTTCGGTTCATTCTCTCCATATGGTCGATGTCACATATTTCAAATAGTGGAAAGAAAATAAAATACTGCAGAAGATCAACAGTTTTTCGTTGTAATACACTCATTCTACATGGCCCAAGTTCACATTTCCGCGGAATTACTCGAATATTAATATCATTTCAACACTGCAGAAAAATATTTCAACGTGGCAAAACTCACATCCGATTCAGAGACCTTATACTTAGTTGCCAACCTGAAATTCTAGCTCTGTGGAACACCAGTTACAGTATAGTGCTGTTGCGAAGACTGTTTACCAATGGCCTTTCTCACCGGAAAACACGTAATTGAGTTATTGGACTCCATAGGTATACTGCAACAGTAATTTCGAGTGCAAGCAATGCCTGCGAATTGCAGTATTAAATTGCGCCGTGGCTACCATTTCCATAAATTCCTGACCTAAACTGGCTCTGCGTCATTTCAAACGCCAGGTACTACAACGTCTTACTGACACAAACAGGTTTGCTTAGTATAAAATTCGTAGTTAGTTTATGTGATTTTGTAATTACTGAAATAAAAGTCGCATGACCGCAACATTATAGGTTTCATTTCCTTATGGGAGATGAGTATCCTGGGTAGTAAGCTTTTTCCCCTTCCAACCAGCGAAATGTGGCCAGTAATCGCTTCACAAACTGCTATTTAGTGCTGTTAAGATGATTTATTTTAACTTTGTTGTAGGTGAAAGAATTTAGTTTAATCTTACAACAACTTAATCAGGAACGCTCGCAAATTTACCGGATGAAAAAATATTATTGACCAGCTAGGAAAAGGTCTGAAAAACAAAATCTGCACATGAAACTTCCTGGCAGATTAAAACTGTGTACCAGACCGAGAGTGGAACTCGGGACCTTTGCCTTTCGCGGGCAAGTGCTCTTCTTCATTCTGGAAAATCTGCACAGTTTTGCCAGGTCGATATTTCCGTCTGATAACACTGCATTATAGTTCGCCTAAGAGGTATCACACTTTGTCTTCCTGAAACTGTGGAAATCGTAAGTTGAAATTGAGCTTAACCTCTTAAGATATTGCACAGCTAAAAATACAAAACCATTAATAATAAAAAATACTCCAGCCGAGGCAGCATGATCTGCACCACAACGTGAATCTAAATTTTACCTTTAATCTCTGGAAATTGTGTCATTATTATATCTACATATGATGTGTAGAGACACATACATTTACATCACACACTAAACAATACTCACAAGAAACTAATTTATTAAATCTTTTTTCAAAGCAAGTAATCGGGATTGAATTTCACTTCTTAATCGAATAAAGTGCTCTCCGCCTTCTATTACACTTCGCTTCCTCCTGCCCTGTCATGGGTTCTTACCCGCTTAACGTCACAGTTCGAGGAATTTCATAAACGTCACATTCTTGCGCTTTGTCAAGATATATACTGTATCAGCACCATTTCTGTGCAGTAGGATACACCAATTCGGCGATACATCGCTGGTGAAGAGGGAGGCGGAAGAAAGACACGTCAGCCATCTTTGCCGCCCTGGACGTCCACGGGCTACCATAGAGGATCAAGACAGTAGTATACTCCACTGTAGTGATGAAGAACCTTTCACGACTACCACAGAAATTAGGAACATTCTCCAGGTAAGTGTGAGCAGGTCACCATTCGTCGTCGTCTCAACGAGAAGGGGAGGTATGGACGATAATCGGCGAACGTGTGACCAAACTGCTGTCACAGTTTGGGATTGGATATCAGCTAGTGGTTGCGGCGTTGTGTGGCCACTGGACCGTCCGTTTTCTAGTTATTACTACTGCCAAATACAGGATAACGTAATGCTTTCTTCTGTTCGTCAGAAATTTTCGGAGGCAGAATAATATTCCAACATGAACATTCTCTTGCTCACGCGGCGAGCTGTGTAAAACACTGGTTTCGAACGTAGACGTTGAGCTGTTGGACTGGCCTCCAAAGGTGCAGACCTCAGTCGCATGTAGCATGTATGGACGAAGATGCAGAAAATTATTAGGAGCGGAAGACCAGCACCGACTACCATGCCGGAGCTGTCCGAAACAGTTCATGACGCGAGGGAAGTGTTGTCACAGAAGGACAGACTCGTACGGAAACTTTTGCCTCCATCCTCCGGCAGCTAAATGCAGTTGTAGAGGAGGGTGGAAACTGCGCACGTTACTGAATTATTGTGTTGCTATCGAGAAAATTTTGTTTACGGAAAATGGAAGTTTTGTTTTCCCTCGAAGAAGGGAAATTCGTTTGTCTTAGCTCACCCTCACCCTCTCTCTCTTTCTCACTCTTTCTTTCTCCTCTCCCCCCGCCCACTCCCTCCCTCCCTCCCTCCCCCCCTCTCTCTGCCTCTTTCTTTTTCTTCAATAGACTCTTGATTTCAAATTTTTTTACGGCCATTGATCAAAATGACTGAGAGAAACATGAAACTATTTTTTTTTGTCTCATGACACATGACGTCAATGTTGATGAAGGCATCAAAGAGAAATTACTTAATGGTTTTTTCTTCGAGAAAAAGCATCGTTTTAATTTGTGTTCTCTTTATCTTCATGCAGGCAGAATAACAAAACGACAAAAGCACAAAGGTGATATCATTTTCTTTTAACGCCAAACTCAAATAACAATGCATGCGGAGAAAGAGTGATGCAAGACCAGCGGGTGGACGTAAAATGGAGCATTTCAGTCCTCTAGATCCTCAGTTATATACTTACGAATACTTTAAAATTATGTATAATAATTTAAAATTATGAATTCTTCATGCTTCTCGTTGCCCAGCTACAATAATAACTCTTACCACGAATTAAAAATCACGAGAATAACAGGATTCAAATCACTTACCTGCATAGTAGGAACTCAACGCCTAAACCACTATGTCATTCTTCAAATAGCTTACATTTTATTTACGAAATGGTATAATATGGTTTGTGATATCACACCTTTTCCATGAAAAAGAAATGAAGCAACGAGTGAAAGTGGCGCAGGGCGTCTTCGACGGAAATGCAGACTGTCCATCTGACTTTGAATTTTATGAACGGAGCTATGAAGAATATAAGCTAACTGAAAGTGACACGAAGGGTATTCTGCAAGGTTTTATGAGAACTGCTTGATTTGGAGATGTTGCCTGTGGCAAAGTGTGAGAAACTTAACAGCTGCCAACGCAAATGCCACACAGTTTCGACACGGTGATAGCAACGTTACTCATGCTGAAACTGTTCGTGCAGAAAATGGTTTCAGAGTCTCTTAAGCATATATTCTGTCATCATCATTAAAATATAGGAGAAAATGCAATTGAATTTCACACTTATGATACCTATCTTACGAAGAAAGTTTTGATGAAATGAGAGAAAACTGTTTGTTTCAGGCATAGCTTTAAATTATTCCAGTATATCACAGAGTAATCAAAATGTATATTTGCAAGAAAATTTATCTCTTCCGATACAGATACAAAAAAGAAAAACATGAAAAGCCTTTCTTGATTTGGAACTTCGCGTTATTCGTAGCATACATAGGCTCATCGTGGATGTTGCGTTTTGCAATCGATGCTCTGTGGTTGTCTCTTCATTTGTGCGCCTATCTTCCATGGACAGTGTCATTGAAATCGATCTCAAAAAATGTTTTCCAAGTCAATTATTATAAAAAAGGTGTCTTACTTACTCATAAATTTTACAGTGTAACTACTGGAGATGTTCTAAAAATGTGAAAGAAATCTGGCGATGATCTTTGTAGTTTCAGTAGTTTTAGACAGAAAAACACCAATAGCTGTGATAGTTAATTAAATCATTCGACGTCGAAATTATAGTTGATCTCATAGCATTCGTTACTAGCTTATCTCTCCTAGCCAGCACTGGAACAAAAGGGGTAAGCTCAACGTTGCAGTACCTGAGGGAACCTGGTCTGTAAAGAGGGGCTGCATTTGTTACCACTTTTCCAGTCTCGCTGAACAATACATTTTTAGCCGATACCTGACAGAGCTACAAGCAGTCTGATCGGTAATCGGTAAGGAAATTTCGTTTGTTTTATTTATGAAATGTCACATTTCCACACTACTTCACTGTGACACAAGACAGCAGGTAAATATAGACTGTTTCTAAATCCAGAATGAGTAATATCGTTCTAATTTGTGCTGATTAGGCACGCTCCTGTTACAGATACCTTATGTTTTATTGAAATAGGCTTTCATCCTACAGATATCGTGGTAATCTGAATTTCATGTGAATTAGCACAGCGCGTATTTTAAAAGCGTTTTCCGTTACTTAACTGAACACAGTAGTACATATCAGAGGGAAATTAATCATCAACAGTATCTTCTCTCGCTTTGTTTAGAACGGTCTTAAACGCTAAGGCAGTTTATCGATTTCCTGCCTGTAGAAAGCTAATGGATCTGAGGTAAAGATGTTGTCAACCCTGATAGAACTGTTTATCGATATGGCCCTAGGAAGGTAAACATTTGAGGGCGTAAGGTCAGAAGAATAAGTCACACGGCCAGCCGATTCGGCTCAAATTTGCCAGGTCACTTGTGTACAACCTAAAACGAAGGAAGATATTTTGGGTCAACACCCACGTGTTTTTGAGAAAATCACCCCGAAAAGTTATGACGAGCAATCGACTCAAAATTGGCGGGATCGACAGCTAATTGCAAATAGAGCATTTTTAATCATAAGGTATGAGGTCCGAAAACGCATACTTCTCCAGAAATCGAGGTGAGAAATTTTAGAACTGCGGCTTCCGTACCCACATGATAAATGCTTTTCTCCGACAGCGCAGATAGCAGTCTGCCGCCGGCAGTGCTGAGAGGTCACGCGCCAGTGCGCTGCGGTCGAGGTGCGCACAGTGTGTTTGAGTTTACTTCGGCCGCCGTTAGTGCCATTTTCCTTCTAGACCACAATGGCGCATAACTGTTGGAAGAAGACATTACGCTTCAACTTTTGTTCCGACTTCGCCCGACCCAAGGGCCTGGAGGTAGAACGATTTATTCGCGATGAAGTTAAAATACCACCAACGGATCTAATTGGTATCCACTTGACGATAGTTAACAGTACCGTCTACGTCAAAATAATCAACGATCCTGCGTGCGACAAGGTGCTTCAAGAGCCAAAATGTGGACTGCGCTTCTGTCATTCCGACGGCAACGTCGGACCCGTTACCGTCGATCACTCAGGTCTCGGTACACGAACGATAAGGATCTTCGAACTGCCATTCGAACTACCTGCGGATGTCGTCATCGAGGCTCTCCATCCCTATGGCAACGTTCTGGAATATGTTGTCGAACGATGGGTACAGTTTCAAACCTATCCCGTTTTAAACGGTGTTAGACAGGTCCGCAGCGAGTTGCAGAAACATGTGCCTTCCTATCTACGTATCGGAGGCTGCCGTGCCATTATAATGTACGACGGCCAACCTCAGACCTGTTCTGGTTGCGGGAAAGAAGGTCATCTGCGGTCTGAATGCATTCAACGACGTGTCGCGCAGCTCCCGTTGTCGGAAGCGTCCGTCACACCCACGATGACCGCCCTACCGGTCACTTACGCAGCGGCTCTTGCCACATCTACAATTTCGTCCAGTCCGTCGCCCGGTCATTCCGATCGGCACGTTCCACCGTCCCAGTCACCTACGGATCGTGCAGACGTCCCACCTGACAACGTTGCCGCCGAACAGGGTCCCGCACCAGACGCTGAGTAGACCACTACTTCTTCACATCACCTGTTTCACAATTTCATTGTACCCACCGACGCCTTCAGGTCAACGCTCCTCCTTGCCATCGTCCGACACTGAGGAACACGTGCGCTAACAACGCTCTCCACGTAGGCGTAAACGCCGCCGCCGTTCACCCACGGGTTCTCAAAGCGTCGCCACCCGCGACGACGAAGACGACACCCTACCGGCCGACAGTTCCACGCGGAAGTCGGCGGACGGCTTTCACGATGAACAACACGTTTCGCAGGACAGGACCTCCATGAAGTTCGCCACGCTCAATGTAATGATCGGTGCGCAGGTTGAGACGCCTGTATCCCCGCCGACAGTTCCAGGTCTCTCTCACCACGACGCAGTTCCCATGGACACTGGACAGACCCACGGCACAGGAGCATGGGCCGTCGACGTTGAGGAAGGTACGCCCCCTCCTCCGGATGAGTTTCCTCCGCCGGACGAGGCTGCCTGTTAACATCAAAAGCGAGGCACTGCAGCAGATGGGACGGGACTTCCTGTCAGTGGCCTCCTCATACTTCCCTTGGTGATGGTAGATGCGCGTCCACCACCACGGAAACAAACATACAGGTCGGCCACACTGAACATCAACATGATCGGCACTGCACGCAAGCTGCAGCTCCTTTGTGACATGCTTTGGGCCTCTGACATCGACATCGCCCTTCTTTAGGAAGTGCGCATTGCCACACTACCACCGGTCTATGGCTACGACTCGTACACATTTACATGTGATCAATCATGGCGTGTAGTGGCTTTCTACATACGCGAAGGAATCCCACTCAAGGACATGACAATCCTTCCCTCTAGAAGGGGCATGGCTGTTACCATCTTCAACACTCGTGTCATGAATATTTACGCTCCGTCTGGCTCCACGAACCGTCGGCAGCGGTCCATTTTTTTCGGACATGACGTGGCGCCCCCGTTTTCTGGCTCTATGATCGCCTTATCATGGGAGTCGATTTCAGCTGCGTACTCCATCCGCAGGACCAAATGCCTGGTTATTCGCCATGCCCGGCACTGCTCACTTTAATCGAAGATTTTCATCTACTGGACGTTTGGAAGATAATTCATGGCAATACCCCCTGTTTTACCCATTATACAGCACTTTCTGTGAGCAGACTGGACTGGTTTTATGTCTCTGCCCACCTTGGCAACTAAGTCGCCCAAGCTGAACGATGGTCCCTTGCATTTTCGGACCATTTCGCCGTCATTTGCTCCCTGGCTTTGCCACCTCAGTCAGTATGGCGCAGCAGAGGTTACTGGAAGCTTAATACCTCCCTCCTTAATGATCCACACTGCCGACAATGTATTGCCACTACATGGGCGTCCTGCAAAAGACACCTTGTGCAGTACACATCCACGTTCAATTGGTGGGTCAAATGTGCCAAACCTGCGATCAGAAAGGTCTTCATGCAATGTGGCAAGAACGCAGCAGCATGACATCGAGACACCATAAATTTTCACTACGCAGTCCTCCGTGAGCTCGATGCGCTCCCTCCATCACCTGAAACCCATAGGGAATGACAACGTGCTAAATCCCGGCTCCTCTCTCTCCAACATGCACGACTGCATGGTGTCATGGTGCGTTCCCTACGACAGGACCCCCTCCACAACGAAACACCATCCACAATCCATGCTGCTTCCGACCATCGTCGTCGACGTAAACTTTTCGTCCCCAACATCATGACCTGCAATGGTGTTCACTACACAACACAGGCGGCAGTGGTGTCTGCCTTTGCTGAACGTTATCGCCAATTTTATGATAATGAACTGATGGCAACGCCAATTCCTGATGATCTCCATCCTTCTCCTGATCGGACCCTCACCATAGCAGAGTCAACATCCATGATGTCTGCAATCACCGCAGAAGAGATGGTAGATGCGCTCAACAAGGGAGCCAAGAGCAAATCACCAGGACCAGATGGTCTCCCCGTGGAGTTTTACCGGGTGTTCACCACGTTAATGCTTCCTCGCTGGACGGAAATGGTTCAGGAACTCTTTACTCCGTCCTTCCCAATTCCACCTAAATTCGTGACTGGCATTCTTCTACCTGTGCCTAAGCAGAAGGGAGGGTCTCATGTCTCTGCATATCGACCCCTTTCATTGATGAATGCAGACTCTAAAATCTATGCACGCCTCTTACCATTGCGCGTACGCACCATCTTACCTCTGGTCCTTTCACCGGAGCAGACTGCATGTGATTGTGGGGTCACCTTACAAACAGCCCTAGGAGAATGCCACGACCTCATCACTCTGGTGGCAATTTGTCATCTTCGTGCAGCACTGGTATCCATCGATTTCATGAGTGCCTTTGATAGCATTCGACACCCATTCCTCCTCTTGGTGGCGACCCGTATGGGGTTCCCATTACTTTTTTTCGATGCCATTCACCGGTTACTACTTCCCGCGGTCTCGATGGTACAAGTCAATGGGGGGCTCGTAGGACCGATTCCTATACGCCACTCTGTGTGTCAAGGATGCCCTATGTCTACTTTACTATATGCCATTGCACTTGAGCCCCTCATCACTGGTCTTGCCCTCTAGACTACAGCGTCTCACTTTACGTGACTGCACCTTTCACTGCAGGGCTTATGCAGACGACCTCCTCTTTCTCACCTGCTCCTCCACAGAACTGAATGATGCCATTCAATGGATCCACCAGTATGGACGTCTTTCTGGTAGCATTCTTAATTTCCATAAATCGACTGTGATGCACATTGGGCACGGCCGCCCGGCCATGGTGCCGACCCCACTCCCAGTCAGTACCTACTTTGTTATTTGGGAATCGAATTTACGAGCTCCACATACCACACAGTGGCCCTCGCTTACCGGCAGCTTTTGCGGTCGATTTGGATTCATGTCCGTCAAGTCCACCGTAACTTAAACCAATTCCAACATGTGTCTTATGTCAACATGTATGTCGCCCCTAAACTGCTACACGTCGCCAGATCCTCCCAATGCCGTTACTCTTTGGCCGCCGCATCCATTCAGCCTATGGATATTTCGTGTCAGCAGGGGCACTTTTCAAAGTCCACTACAACACTAACACTGCCTCCTGCGAAAGGTGGTCTCAGACTAGTCAACATGCGGGCATGATCTTCTGCACTCTTTGTCCATACTATGTTGCGGCACTGGCAGGGGGGCCCCGTCGTTAACACACAGTCTCTTAGATAGTCTCCGACCAGCTTCTTTCGATCCGCCACTCAATGTGGCACCTATTTCTCCATTATTGTACCACATCACCAATTGTTTCATAGATCTCATTTAAATTCGGGCCGATCTTCCAGTCACCCGTCCTCCCCATACAAAAGATTATTATCGTTTGTTTATGCTGTCCAACCCTTGCGACCCCATGGTGCTACAACTCCCTAACATTAACTGGCGTACGGTTTGGGGGTTGTGCGTGCACCCTTTTTACCGTCATCTGTGTCTGCACTCTGGTATGTTTTAGTCTATAGCAAATTCCCGACTAATACTCGACTTTATCACATAGGACTGGCCACCTCCGCACTCTGCCCTGACTTTCAGCTCGAAGACACCGACGAACACCGTCTTATGTGCCCCCTGAAACGAAACATATGGCTCCTCATCCAATGAATCGTGGGCTTTTACCTCCGTGCCCCGCCATAAACAGTAACCGCAGATTTCTTGTTGTTGCCCCAGACATTTCACTACCCTCTTGCTAAGCACCATACACTCATCTGATTTCGAGGACAGGCTTTAGAATATCTCTTTCAGGGTAGTTTGCAAACAGTCCTTGACTTTTGGTACAAAGTTGTGACCACGCATAGCTCCCTCACCCAAAAACCATCTTACCAACAAACTTTTGCCAGTTATCTCTGCAGCGTCTTCCTTGGGGTGTGCCATGTCTACCCATCACATGATGCAACACCCTTATCCACGTTCTCATACACCGAGCAAAAAAAAAAAAAAAAAAAAAAAAAAAAAAAAAAAAAAAAAAAAAAAAAAAAAAAAAAAAAAAAAAAAAATTAGCAGAATGCCATTGCACTTGAGCCCCTCATCACTGATCTTATATATATATATATATATATATATATATATATATATATATATATATATATATATACTGTTAGTTTGTTCAATAAAGGTTATGGAAAAAAAAGGAAGGAAGAAGGCAGAATATGTTACATTTTGTTGTATTCAAAGTTATTCTAATATTTTTGTTTAGCTAACAGTCATTTGTATATGTTTAAATGTTACCTTGAAGATCTGTTGAACTATATATATATATATATATATATATATATATATATATATATATATATACTTTTAGTTTGTTCAATAAAGATTATTGCACCAAAAAAATAGCGCAACTGCCAAGTTAACTGGTTGGGAATCGGAAAATCCGGGTTCGAATCTCGAAGAAACCTAGCGGATGTTATTCTTTTCGTTTGTATTTTTCCATATCTCAACTGATAGGGATAGGAGGGGTTAATAAGGTAAGTAAATCAATCAGGAATGATAATAAGAAGTTAGGCAAATAAATTTCTCAAACCTCTTGGGCTAGTAAACAACTAAAATGTTACTCCAGGTCACTTTACAATGACTCTTCCAGTCACTTTTACGTGTCCTCACTTTTCTTTGAACAACTAGATGGATGGTACTTGTCATATAAACATTCGAGACAAATATACTCGTGGCACCAAGAACAGCTAATGAATGCTATCTTTGGACAGCTACACTGTTCCTTCTGAAGAGCCGGCGGAAAACAAATTTGGTTTACGTTTAAAAAAATGTCTTTTTCGGGAATTAATTTTGATGGGTACCACACATACGATATCTTTGCCTGAAACATTGGTGCTGAAAGTTGGTTATGAATTATGCTGTGAATAGTTATTGCATCCTTGCGGTTGTGGCAATTCCCACTGGATTTCCAGAAGCACACTGCCATTCTGAAACCTGGAAATAAAGTTTTTAACCTGGCGATAGAAATAAACATCATGCGGCTGGCACAGAGGTATGCAGCTAGGTGGTATTACTTTTAGTGCACGTCGGCTGACCCTCACTATCCATGCCGGCCGGAGTGGCCATGCGGTTCTAAGTGCAGTCTGGACCCGTGAGACCACTATGGTCGTAGGTTGAAATCCTGCCTTGGGCATGGATGTGTGTGATTTCGTTAGGATAGTTAGGTTTAAGTAGTTCTAAGTTCTAGAGGACTGATGACCTCAGAAGTTGGATCCCATAGTGCTCAGAGCCATTTGAACCATCGCCATCCATAAACATTGTATCATATATTGTAGTATTAATTTGTCCAATATTAGACAAAACTTGTTATCAGAAACGTATGGATTAAAACATTCTCAATAAATGTTCTGTAAATCTCATTCGTCTGTTTCCCGGATTTGGAGCAGGTAATGGAAACATTTATCAACGAGTCGGTTAAACGATTGACCTCTTCTATAACCTGAGGACCAAACGTAACATTCGTTTCTTGTAAACACAGGGAAACCTTAGGCAACACTTTTCCAGAAGCTGTGATAGCATACTGCGCCGTGTACGAATGTGTTAGTTTGTTTTTAATACCAACTGCGACAAGGGTTCGTTTTTCTCCCTTGTGCGATAACGTGCATCTAATATTCACCCGATACTCGCATCCTGTTTGATCAGTGTTGATCGCGTAATCACAATTAAAACCGGTCATAAGTGACGCCGTTTGCGTGCTGAAAAGAGCCGCCACTTTCTGTATATCTTCTATATTTTGTACCTCCTTATGAGAGACGTATTTAGTGGCGTGCCGTTGACGAATTTTATACTCTGATTTGAAATTTCTTGCCCAAGCTGATGACACAGCAAACGTAAAATCCTTGTTGGCCGTATATTGAAGCGCTGCACCTGCAGCCCACTCCTAAGGTATTCTCGTTGTTACTTCGTCCGTCAGCTCCAAAAATTCCTCGATGATAGCCGCTTATACCAATCTGGAACGTCTAGAAGCAGAACTTCCTGCTTCCGGTAGTGCATTGATAATGCATCTCTCGTACAAAACTTTTACAAACCAAAACACAGCGTCGGTAACTTCCCACTTGCCATCGTCTGTGGCAGGCTCCCAACTATATATTACAGCGCTATTTGAAGGGTGTACATCCTCCATTATTCAGATTATGCACCTGAAAGATATGACACAACAAACAATAACTAGTTACTACGGCATAAACAGACGACCTAATTACTACAAACTACATAGTACTCGCCATATGTTACTTACAGAAGAACACTGTATTCATTCACAAAGCGTATTTCATTCGGCGCGTTAACGATGGAAAAATCACTAAAGGTTCGTGGCAGCCTCATGACGGAAAACAACTCCCTCCCATCGACTTCCATAGGATTCGTGCTGGACACCTTCACTCTTCCAGGTTCACAACTACGATATGACGAGGAGACAATCGGGACAACTTAACTCTCGTCACAAGACCGCTACGGTCGCAGGTTCGAATCCTGCCTCAGGCATGGATGTTTGTGATGTCGTTAGGTTAGTTAGGTTTAACTAGTTCTAAGTTCTAGGGGACTAATGACCTCAGCAGTTGAGTCCCATAGTGCTCAGAGCCAATTTTGAACTCTCGTCACGTGCATTCTGTCCCGTGCCTCGCTGTAAACAAGCGTCGCGCAGTTGGCTATCTATGATCCCTCGTTAGAAATTCGCAGCACTCTTACTCGGAGTTGTTTTCATGTGACAAGCTTAAAAGTTTAATACTTTACCAACTCACGGCGTTTGGGAAATTAGTTTGCCTATCTTATTATTAACATTCCTTATTGATTTACTTACCTTATTAACCCCTCCTATCCCTATCAATTGAGATATGGAAAAATACAAACGAAAAGAATAATCTCCGCTATTTTTCTTCGACATTCGATCACGGGTTTTCTGATTGCCAGCCAAATACCTTGGTCATTACGTTATAGGCACTGTCGACGAAAAGCGTTTACCATGTGGGTACAGATCCGGCAGTTGTAAAAGTATCTTTCCTCGATTTCTGGAAAACTTTGCGTTTGCGGACCTGATGATAAAAATTCTCTATTTACAATTATCTATCGATTCCTCCAATTTTGATTCGATTGCTCATCATAAACTTTAGCGGTGATTTTCTCAAAATTGCGGTGGTGTTGACCCAAAATATCTTAGAGTCCTTCGTTTTAGGTTCTACACAAGCAACCTGCCAAATCTGAGCTGAATCGGTTGGCCGTGTCTATGGCCTTCTCCTTGTGAGCTGCAGAGGTGGTATCTTAACACGGCATCACACACAGCTGACATCACACTGCTATGAAACAGCTGAAATCATGGTTTCACACAGCATCATATGAGATAGATAGAAAGTCCACATTGAAGGTGATATTGTTTTGGCATGAGACCAAATGCAGAGCAACAGAGTTGGCATAAGTCGACCAGCAGTCAGCAGCTGCATCGTAAATTTGTAGTTTGATCATCAGTCATGGCCAATGAATACAATAATTTAAAAGTTATTGTGGTTACATGGTGCAGGGAGTGATAGTAACATTAGCATGCCAAAGACAAGGGATGAAATAGGGTGAGTGCCAGGAACGGATCTGAATGCATTTTTTAACATCCAGTAAGAAATTAAAAAAGATAGATTCACAAATGGGGAGTATAAGATCTCAGATAGTTAGAGACGTAGATTAAAATAGGGAGAGTACAATAGGAAATGTAAGAAGTGAAATAGCTGGGAACATAGATTCATAATTAGGGGAAATGAAATTGATAGTAAATACAGCAAGTGGAAAGTTTGATCAGCTAAATATTAAATTTACAGTGCTTACAAATAAATTTGAAAACAATGAAGAAATTGCTATGGGAGTTAATAACAGAGTTTATGAGGTCGAAAAGGGATTTAGGCAGGGTGGAAACCGTGGAAAGTCATTTTGAGGTACGAGAACAGAAGTGTATAAATTATTAATTACAAACAAAAGTAGCATTTAAATCAATGAGGGTAGGTAGCATGCAGTGGACTTCTTGGCTTCATATGAAAATGCTGGGATGAGTAACATGGCTAACATTAAATTTGTAAAGAGGCTATCTGAAGGGGAGCTCAGACATGGGAAACCAGCATGCAAAGCGATCTGTTGCCTTTATGACTTTTGAAAAGATGTTCTTAAATAAATACTGTAGGCAAGCTAAACAAATATGAAAGCACTCCATCTTCAGCCCACAAGTGGCGTACCAGGACCATTTGACTGCCTTGTCACCCTTGGTGGAGGATGCGGATAGGAGGGGCAGGGGGTCAGCACACCGCTCTCCCGGTCGTAAGTTGGTATTCTTGACCGAAGCTGCTACTATTCAGTCGAGTAGCTTCTCAATTGGCATCACGAGGCTGAGTGCACCCCCAAAAATGGCAATAGCACATCGCAGCCTGGATGGTCACCTATCCAAGTGCCGACCACGCCCGACAGTGCTTAACTTTGGAGATCTCATGAGAACTGATGTATCCACTGCGGCAAGGCCATTGCTTAGCTAAACAAATAAGATTACAAAATGAATCTTTTAATATGTCAGGATATAAGAGTGGTACAGAGAGCATGAGAGAATGTTGTGCAAGAGAATTAAATAAATTAATACATTTGTATATGCCATTAGTTCTTACAGAAGTCTCTGTATTAAAAAAGGAGACTTCCAGAATCACTGGAGAGGGACATCATCCATAGCCCTACTGATTCTGTAGAGGAATTTCTGAATTCCACAGAAAATGTGGATAGAGCTCTGCATTACAGACCAAAGATAGTTGAGCAGAGGTATTGCAATGGAAATCATGAAAGACATAATTACAATATAATTTCAATAGAAATCTCAGGAATGGGGGGATAAATGATAGGAGTGCACATAAAAATTCAAAAATGAATTGAAGTGAGACACAGCAGGGTGAGAAAGGCAATTATAACTGAAGAAATTAGATATCTGAATAGAGCAGAGAGGAAGTAAGGCAAGGGCCAACAAAAGAGAGGGTATGGGGTGCAAGCACTCATGGCAGACAGTCAGGAAACCTAATTGGAGCCTCACTCAAGGTCTACAGGGGAGCAAATAAATATTCAAAAAATAGGGCCACACAGGGTTACAACAGGCAGGAGAGTTATAATGACAAACAGTGGCAATATGCAACATGGATGCAGTTATAGGTAATAACAACATGTGGAAATGTTTTAAAAACTATAGTATCTCAAACAGTAGGAACAATTTTAATAATACGTGCTCCTTAAATAAAATTAATATAGAAATTATGATTGTATTTATTACATTGGAGAATTGTTTGCTAGAGATGAGATGAAATTGTTGAACTGGAAGATAATGAAGAAAATACTATGGTCTCACTTCAATGAAGATCACTGAGGTATCTGAAACAAAGATAGTGGTCATGCCAGAAATAGAAATAGGTGTTGATATGTAAATGAGGGGCAAAGCAAATAATGTTGAATTTATTGATAATCAGGTTACAGGTGTAGATATAGAGATGAATAATGATAGCAGTTCTTCAAATATTAATGTATGTGAGCCTGCTCACAGTGGAGCATGTTCTGTTATTGATAATGTGCCAGTACCAGTATTTTGTGATGAAGCAGTAGGTAACGATGTACACGTAAATGCTGTGCCTGTACCAGTGGGTGCACCTTATAATGTTGTGTGGGGTAATCGTGAATTAGTGGTTGACATTGAGGTTAACTGCAGTAATGAAAATGTTTTTGAGTTCTGCCCTGTCGGAGAAATTGAGGCGCATGTTTCTATGGAAGGTAGTCAGATGTGTCTGGATAAGAATATTAGCAGTGATTGGGTGGACAAAAAGGGAGCTGAGTATGATATTAATGACTAGTTATCTTATGCTAGGAACCATAAGCTATTAGTTCCTAAGCAATAGGAAAATTTAAAATTTAAAGTGGCAAGGACAATTAAATAAGTAAGGGGTGAACAGGATATAGGGGAAGAGGTTAATGATTTGTTTAAGGAAGATGCATTATATTTAGTATGGGGATATGTATAAAAGGGTTTATGTACAGGATAAAGAGAACAGAAAAGAAATTGCGGGAGATCTCTTGGCTGGCCGGAGTGGTCGTGCGGTTCTAGGCGCTACAGTCTGGAGCCGAGCAACCGCTACAGTTGCAGGTTCGAATCCTGCCTCGGGCATGGATGCGTGTGATGTCCTTAGGTTAGTTAGGTTTAATTAGTTCTAAGTTCTAGGCGACTGATGACCTCAGAAGTTAAGTCGCATAGTGCTCAGAGCCATTTAGCCAGATCTCTTGGAAGAGACTGAACTAAAGAGGATTGTTATTGAGAAAATAATTGATATAGCACCAAGCAGATAAGTAATATATGAAATTGGGGTATTAATGTTACAGGCAACTGGTTCAATTGCCATAGGGCAGACAGACTGACAAGTTGGCTCTGAGCTGGTGTGAATGTCTGTTGGGCAGCCAGTTGACAGACGAGCTGTGACAAGGGGGTCGAGTGCAGGCAAATGCAGCTAGCAAGTCACTTGGCCCATCAGAGTTTTCCTAGGTGGAAAGAGGTGTGTTCTGGTAGAATGATTGTGGGATGAAGTAAGATGGGGGGGCTGACACTTGGAAGATCATCATTATTATAGTTTACGTGAAAATACATGATAATGTCTTACAAGCATGCTATAGAGAAACCAATGACAGTTGCAGAACCACAGAAATAATGTGAGCCCATTGAACATAAATCCATGCATGAAGCTGTAATAGTTAAAAAAAGTTATTAACATTATTGTTCATAATAAATTGTAACAACTGAACCCATCACAAAAATCACACATAAAACACAAGATGAAAGAGGACAATGCAAGCAATATCATGAACAAATTATTTTTCTAATTAAACAAATTCACAAAGATGTTATAAACAACTGATTTTATTTAGGTAAATAGTGCCATAACTGCGACTCCTCAACAGAGACATATATGATCTTATGAGCATGGGTTTCCTTCTTTCAATGTATATTTAATTATAGTTTTAATTTACGAAGTAGATCAGGCCACTGTTTTCACTCAAGTGCCAAATGTGGTGATTTATATGTTTGGGATTTGTTTAAAATTGTTGAAATAATGCGTAAGTAATTTTATTATGAAGTCACGAACTAACTGCACACTTTTTCTGTTTGTTTTATCACTAATATTTACATGAATTAATGGGAAGCTCATGAATGGAGATCAGGATGAAAGTATCTGCTCTGAATTGAGGAGTGGTCATGTGACTGAACCTTTAAATATATGTGGTGGGCAGAGATCAAGATCTTCTGGTTTGCCTTCTTGTATCAGGAGTTTTTTTGTGAGGAATTTCATCTTGGTTTCATCTGGAGTCGGTAAAGTTATGTGTGCTGTGTATGCCGTAAATGTTAATTTTATGTAGCAATACTTTGAATCATCTTGGGCATGTGTGATAATTTGTAAACATTGGGACCCTAATTTTAATGTCTGTTTAGTAAATGATGAGATCTCACATGAGTGACTTTAATTCGTCGAGAAGTAGATAAGGTTCTTGATAGTTTATTCCACTGATGCACCTTCTTATTTAGCTAATGATTCTGGGCGTAAGTGCTATGTCCGTACAAAGTCTACAATTTTGCATTGCTGATAGCTATTGAAGTTATTACGTGAGCTACTGGTATGTGTCTACCATTTCTATACATTCAGCACTCTGAAAAATAAAAGGGATTTATATCAAAGTTGAAATCAATCTGTTTTGAGCAATATTATTATCCTTCACGATCTGAAACAACAGATACTTTAGTGGATATTCTGATTTGGTAAAAGTTGTTTCTCATTGGTGCTGGAAGAAATAACTTACGTAGTACATGAATTATAATTTACCGCTCCCAAATGTAAAAATCATGGAAGGAATCATTCATTAGATAGCAATTGATGTCCACCATGTCTGTGGCTGTCCCTCAAGCGGAACAGGGATTTTGGTGTAGGTCAATCAGCAGCTTATTTAATAATACACGTAATGCTGTTGACAAATTTTTGGGCATTTATTTGGTATTCAAAAGCTGCAAGCTTGGTGAATGACATACAGATTGCTCTGCTCAACAGTTATCTCAGTGTCTTTGTGTCAGGAATTACTCCTTCTGATTAGAGTACTCATGCTGGAAAGCAGTCACTCGTAGGCAAACCACTATTTGCTTTTCACTAAATTGCACTAGTATTAGTGTAGCTACTCTAATACAAAGAAGGAGCAGGCCACAGTTAGGTGATGCCCCAGTGTCATACAAAGGTTAATCATGAAAAATAACTCAACTGCTGTGTTGAAGCTTATAGTGTAACACAAACAAGAAAACAGGATTTTGTGTTACCTGGTTACACACATGCACATGCGCACATACTTGGCTACTAGGTTTGACAATTTCCTACACCATTTTGAGACTCTGACTGACGTTTAGGTAGATTCTAAGCTTGGTTCTCGTCAAAATAGGTGCCGGAATACAAACACTTGCACCTGTAGATCTGTAGTTGGTACAACAATCACTTCATCCATCATCTTCCGCCTTCCTACACGTCACTCAGGGTATCTGAGGATGGCGTAGTAAATCACCAAACCTGGTAGCCAGATATTAATATTTGATATTTCCAGAGATACAGTCGTCACGAAGAGGTATTTCCGAGACTCTGCTCACTGTTGAATGTCTTATAGGTATGGAACGAGGCTTGCCTTGCTTTCACCTACATAGTTTCATACACGTTTGAAACATACTGTTAAAAGTCTCTCTCTCTTTGTTTCGTGGGTCCAGCACGTCTGCAAGTTCCACTCGTATTTTTAAATAAATACCTATGTAAATTATATAACAGCTTCCAGATTATCCTTATACCCTACAAAGTCATGTAAGGTTTTAATACTCATAACCATGTGTGTTTCTGATATCTGGAGAACTAGAAAATATCTTTTCCTCCGTGTATCAACATTTTGATGCAGACAACACGTGACAGTCGATGTTCTCTCAACCAAATAAAGGCGGGAAATGTATAGGACGCCAGTATACGCTGCAGTCGAACTCTCTGACCAGCCTAACGGACTACACAATGAGAGAGAGAAAATTGTTACAGCTTGTTCAAACATGTATGGAAGAGGTGTTGTCTTGTTTTTGACTTCATAGTTTTGTACTTATTTGAGAAAGCCATTACAAGTCTCTCCCTCTCTCTTTGTGTCATTGGTCCGGCAGGTCTGAGAGTTCCAGAAGCCCCTTTTTCGACTGTGAGGTATACTGGTGTTCAACACATTTCCCGTCTTTATTTGGTTGTTGTGATGCGACATTTGCATCAAGATAGGTGAAACACCGGTTGAAAAGACATTTTTTGGTTCTCTAGATATAAGGCACGTGAGTATTACAACATTAGGTAACTTTGTGAAGCATAAGGATGATATGGAACCTGTTATAACATTGACAACGGCACTCATTAAAAAATACGAGTGTAACCGTTAGTTTCCTCTTTTTTCGTGTTTTCAAGTAAAAATCTTTGCAGATGAGATAAGTTTCTAATTATGCAATAGTTTGCAGCACATCCCACACTGAAGTTTTTGCTCTCTACAGGTATATTTTCTACTCATTATTATCTGAGCTACACTGTGCAGGCTATTAGTAGCATAGTGCTTTGTGGTTGCATCGAGAACAGTTGGGTAAATGGTATGATATTCCGACAAACCATGCGAAAATACATGAAATTTTCAGAATTTTCATACGCTACTCGATGATTTCAGAATAAAAGTGTCACAGTAAATTCATTCGCGATTGACGAAACAAATATCGTCGTTTTTGGTGTGTAAAATCCCTTGTTCGAAGGTAAGGTGGTGTGATTGATGATATCACACTTTTTTGTCAAAGTGAAACAAGTCTCTCTCTCTCACACCATCCAGCAGGTCTTTGTACTCGACTCTTGGTCAATTACAAGGCAGTTTTCTCGACTGTAGCTCTGTGCCACGAGTTCCATTGTCGTCTGAAAGACATGGGCTTATAGTGCAATGTGCACTGGTGCTGAGACCCATGACACCTGGCTGGTGCATTATACAAACCCGTAACTGGGACTGATGGCTCACACTACGGGTGGAGCCAGCCAATTAACATTGGCAGGGGAGTAAATCAGGTGTGCCCCGAGGATTGTTACCCTGCCAGTGTTTGAGAGTACAGTCTTTGCTTATTCACTATCAATACAGAATGGGATACTCGTTTAGGAAGGGGTGGTCAGCAGATGGGTATTTTATTATCATTCACAAAGGCTGGTATGTATTGCATTGCAGAATGCGTTTGCCTCAGAGGTCGGGTATATATTTGAAGCCAGAAAGCATAACAGTTCATGAGATATTGAAGATAGGAATTTTATTTATGAAAAACTGTTTGGTTTCGACAATCATTACCTCTCTCTCTCTCTCTCTCTCTCTCTCTCTCTCTCTCTCTGTCTCTCTCTCTCTACTGAGAAAGATTTGAGTATTAATGGCAGACTGCTCTGGAAATAGCAGTTTATTGGAGGTGGCTGCTGAAAGTTTAGATTAGAAAGCTGTATCCCAAGATGTACTTGGTCTGTGAAAATGATCAATAGAGTCTGCTATTTATGAATGTGTAGGACTGCTAGTTGTTGGCCACACACACACACACACACACACACACACACACACACACACACACACAGATTATACGTAAGTATGGTACTGTTCTAGACCTGCGGACTGAGTGCATATTTGTTTGGATCCTGCAGAACAGAACATGTCACTCTTGTGAAATCATAACAAGACTCTGCATACTGTCTCACGCGGCTGCTGCTTGGACTGCAGTGCTGCGTGCCTTTCTGTAGTTCAGCTGGCGGCTGTCAGGCATCATGACAGTCAGCAGTGCATGCATCGGTGCCACTACAATCCACAGCACTGGCAGAGCACCGAGTGAGACACAGCTATAATTCCTCTGGTAGTGTGGGACCTCTTGGTACGCCATGCTATGCATTAAAAATGTGATTACAAACATCGTGTGTAGTAGCTTTTAACACGTGCTGCGCTAGCATCTGGTAATTTACAAAGCTTTTTCATGTTGTTTTACATCCCATAGCATACTGCTGTAATTTACAGATGAAGAGGTGTCACGCTTTTCAAAATCGTTTTTAGCATGATGTTATTATCAGTTGTTGGTACGTGTAGTCCAGTTTTTTAACATTACTGAAGTTCTCGTTTTTCTTTTCAACAGCCAGCAATGTCTAGGCATATTCCAGTTTAGGTGGTTGTTTCAGTTATCTTTTCGGCTGAGTCTTTTTCCTGCCCATTTCACATGTGGAGCAGAGAGCTTTATTTCGATTTCTGGGTGAAGAGAGCGTCCTGTATCAAGTTATCTTTTTTTTAGTCTGACTGCTACTATTTTCGAGTGTTATTCTGAGTTTTTTTCAGTAGGATAACATTAGTTGTCTGACAGCAACAATTTCGAGATGTATTCCACTTTTAGGCACTCAATGTGTAGCACTAGGCATACAGATGTGTAGTTACGAACGATCTTTACTTCAGTTTCCAACCAAAAATAGACTGAGTGTTTTCCACTAATTCACAAATGTAGCAGAGAAATTATTTCCACTTACTGGTGAAGGGAACGTCCTATGTGAAGTTATTACTTATTTTGAATCCACCTCATACTATTTCGTAGTGGTATAGTGAATTTTTTCCAGCAGGATAACAGTAGTTGTGTGACATCGTCAATTTTGAGCTGTAATATGATTTTAGGATCTTGCTGTGTAGCATTATGTACATAGTTGTGTAATTAGGAGCGATATTTACTTCAGTTTCTCACCAAAAATAAATGAAGTTCACTAGCATAACCTTCCTCTCCTTTAGCTCAGCACAGACCGACCGTTTCCAGTCATTTGAAAATGAGGTGTGGTGGTGGTGATGGTGGTGGTGGTGGTGGTGGGGGGGGATGACGTCATAGGAGTGGGTGGAAAGGTGGGTGGAGTTAGGTTAATGAAGGTACCCCAGTTGCTCTATTTCCCACCAAAATTTGATTTTACTGCCATGACGTCAGTGCAAATTATGGCTCATCTGTGGGCACCATCTTGGATCTGTCATCTTCGATAAATCTGGCAACAATGGAAGTTTCTTGAGTGGAAATGAATGGCTGAGCAATAGGAATAGGCATATACTGGAGCAAAAGTCTTTATGAACGTTTTTTGCATGTGTTAGCTGAAAGAGGAAGTCTACCCCAAGGACGTGTATTACAGTTGGTATTTGTTGCAAACGACTGAGATGCGTTCTGGTCGCAGTGTAAGAAAAATGACAGACAAAACTGCATTGTTTGTTGCTACTATATAATAGGAAACTCTGCTGATTTCAAATTCAAATCTATCCAGTAGGTTGTTCAGTAAGTCATCCCTCATACTTTTATTACTTTGACCTTATACTGTCAGATGTTTACCTTTCCTTCTCGTTATCGAAAAACCTTCAAGAAGATTCATAACAGGAGGGTAATGCACTTCAAGCTTGGTCTGACGACATCTTTAACTCAGAAAGAGCAGATTTCTACATGTGTGGCAAAGCTGAACTGCCTGAGCACTGTCACACTGTTTTAGAATATTTGAGGGAATTATTGTCAACAATTGATTAATGTTTACATTTCTGTTCAATAAATTAGTGGAGAAAACTGTTAAAATGTGCACTCTACTAATATAAACGAAATACAGCTCAGCATTTTATTAGAATGACAAATCCCAAGGAGAAGAGAAAGAGATGGATGTCACTAGGTTGTCCGCTTTGCATGACAGCTGGTTGCCAAGAGGGTTTGCTCTGTCTGAAGTCCACATATGGAGAAAGTTAAGTGACTGTGTTCAGTTTCCCAGAACCTACCAGTGAGCATGCATATGGTATCCAGTTTTTGTGTTCCCTATTGGCTGAACTGATGAAGTGAATTTGCCAGCAAATTCAGCAGAGGCCTGAAGGAGTCTCTCATCAGCAGCTCTAACTGTGCAGAACTACCTCGGTTGTGACAGGCGGGCTGCTTGGGTCATGTATGTGTGGCTAAAGTTACACTAGAATAATACGTTCACAGCTTTGACTGGGGTCTTTGCAATAAAAATTTTTAAACGAGTTCCCAAAATAATCCTTGACAGGCTGGTCACCCTGTACAGTTTTCACTATACGAAGTTGTAGTGTTATGTTCTCCCCCCACTGAGACGGCAATTATCCATGTTGTGCTATGAGGGAATCTTTGTTTTAGTTAAATTATGATACCTTGCCATTAAATTGTTATGTATGAATGAATTGTTATGTATGGATGAATTGTTATGCATGAATAATATCAGAATGTGTGGACACCCTAATCATATGAAGACTCTGCCTTGATAATTAACCCTTCCAAACTAATGCAATTATCATTTATATGTAGACTTTATTGCAAAGAGATGAGTTTGTTGTCATTCTTATTTTCTTATTTTTTTCTTATTGTAAGAAAGACTATTTGTCAAACACCAGTCCCCTATCTTTTTTTTTCAAATTATTTTCTTAATGTACAACTACCAATGTTAATTATGATAATCTTCTCAATAGTAAAAAAATTAAATGAAAGGCCATTGTTGTAGTACTAGTAGTAGTTGTAGGAGCTTCATTCATCTGTAGATCACTTCTGCAAGGATATTGGAGATGTCCTAGAATTAAAATTTAGGAAATCACAAAGACAATGTAATTCATATATACAGTTGTTCACATAGTTACAGGTCTAGCTTGAGAAGAATGGGACAGGCAGTCAGTGATGGCATTATAGTAGGAATCATCCCAGATTTTGCCTGAAGTAAGTTAGGGGAACCACAGAAAATCTGAATCAGAACAATTTCTTGTACAGTTTTGTTCCTTGCCAGAAAATGCTGTTTCGAGTTTTATGTTTATTCTTTCAAGTTCAATTTAGCTCTTATTGCGTTGGTAAGTGTATTCACATGGTGTAGTTAAAATCCATAGTATTTTGAACAGATTAGTACAATGACTACTGTTTTTGGTTACATTTCATTTGGCCCTTTTTTATAGTTTGAAAACTATGTTAGATTTTTGAGCATTTGTTACCCAGAAAAGAATTTCAAGGCTGAGAATTGAGTGTATGCATGAAGAGTATGTAACTGAAAGATATTGGATTGTTGCTGACCTCTGGCATAGCCTACCTGTTGCTGCATCACCCACATGCACTGCCCCATATTCGCTGCCCAGAGTATTACTAAGTGTTTCACAAATAGTTACATACATGAGAATGAAACAAGGACAGTTTTGGCTTACACTTACCAAGGAAAAAAAAAACAAAAAACTGAAAACAGCGTTTTATTTCATGGAATTAGATGGTGTGGTAGATTGTCCAAGGTGATTAAAAAGTTTGCTGAAATAAATCTGATTAAAAACGCAGCTAAAATGTGTTTCATAACTAATGTGTATTACACAATCAAGAATTACTTAGAAGACTCAGAGGAGTGGCTAATAACAGAAGGGAATAATTACAACACCCTTTCCCTTTACAGTAACAGTACTGCCATGCTCGTGTAAGGAAATCATAGTTCAAAATCTATAGTGCACTATAATAACACCTTCTCACTCTTCTGAATTCGTCATCTCAGTCTTCATGGGGGGTTGATGATTCATTTTTTCCGATAGTCTGAGGGAAAGACATGAAGAAGTGTATAGGGAATACTGGCATGTTTATGGGCCTGGTGTCTATTTTCCAAATTGACTTGAATTAGGGCAAGGAGCACAGCAATAAGTTCTTGGTTCCTGAGTCACCATTGGATGTCTTTAATGTGTGCATTAATGAAGAGCAAAAGAGAGTTTTGTCAAAGAACATTGTACAGTCAACAAAACAAAACAGTTCAAATGTCTTGATGCTTTTAGGAATCTTTGGTTACATACAGCTCACACTGGTGGAAAAGTGGCACACACTGTCAATGGTGACCGGTATCACATGTAGCATATATTTAAAAGTATAGCTGTTCCCTTCTTATTGTACTAACTTTACCTATAGGCTTTTCTGATTTTCTCTGATCTTCTATGGTTAATGCACATTGTTTTATCTGTAAGTATAACATTTACTTTTATGTGTTTGAAATAATGGGATGCTTCTGTCTCAGTTAACCAAATAAGAGCAAATATATTTATAACAATGAAAGCAACCAGTTATTGACAAAATTATTTAGTTGGACTGATAAAAATCTACTCACCAAGTGGCAGCAGAACATGCACATAAATGACTGTGGCAACTGGCAAGATTTCCCAGCCAGTGGCTCATTCTTCAGGCAGAAGTGTTGGAGGAGAAGGAAGAAGGGTGAAGGAAAAGGGCTGGAGAGGTCTAAGAAAAGGGATAGATTTCTGGAAAGTCACCCAGAACCTCAGGTCAGTGTAAAATTACGGTAAGGGATGAGAAGGAAACACTAATTGTTGGGGATTGCATGAGACGAGATTTGAAAACTTGAGAGCTTAAAGGAGGCAGACAGGGTAATATACAGACAGAAATTACTGCTTAAACATCATTCATGAGTTAATAAGAGTGAAAAGCTAAGTGCATTGTATGTAACAGTGGTGGGAGATGGGCTGTGAAAACTAGACAGGAAAGACAATGAAAGATCTAGAAAACTAAACTGTAGTGAAGCAAAGAGTAGTTAAAATGACAAAATGCTGAGACACAAGAAATTAATGTAGATTATGGCCAGATGGGTGGCGAGAACCAAGGACATGTTATAGTGCTAGTTCCCACCTGCAGAGTTCTGAGAAACTGATATCTGGGGGAAGAATCCAGATGGCATGTGTGGTAAAACAGACACCAAAGACATGACTGTCATGCTGTAGAGCACGCTCTGGAACAGGATATTGTGAGTTGCTACTACATACTCTCAGTCCATGCCAATTCATCCTAACTGATAAGTTGGTGGTAGTCATGGCAATGTAGAAGGCCAAACAGTGTTTACATAATAGCTGGTATATGACATGTGTCATTTTGCAGGTGGCTCTCCCTTTGATAGTGTATGTTTTGCCCATTACAAGGCTATTATAGGTGGTGATAGGTGGGTGCATAGGGCAAGTCTTGCAGTGGGGGCAGGAGTCATATAGTAGGGAGATGGGTGCAGAAGGAGCATGATGTCTAACAACAATATTGCGAAGATTGGGAGGGCGACGGAAAGCTATTGTAGGTGTGGTAGGCAAAATTTCAAACAGAATGGATCTCATTTTAGGGCATGACTTTAGATGTCATGGTCCTGTCAAATTAGCTTTCCAGACCAGGTTAATACTGAGTCACCAACTGTGTGTGCCGAAGCTGTTTATTGGAGGGATCGCAGTACGAGGATTGGATGTGATGGCCTGGGAAATCTGCTTTTTGACTAGGCTGGTGGGGTAATTACATGCAGTGAAGGCTGAGGTGAGAATGGTGGTGTATTGCTGTAAAGAGTCTGCATCCGAACACATAAGTTTGCCTTGAATGCCAAGGCTGTAAGGGAGGGAAAGTTTGACACTGAAAGGGTGGCAACTGTCAAACTGTAAGTACTGCTGTTTGTTGGTAAGGTTAATGTGGGTGGAAGTGTGTAGCTAACCTTTAGTGAGGACGATATCAACATCAGGGAAAGTGGCATAGGATTCAAAAGTGGGCCTTGTGAAATTTAACTGGGAGAAGGTATTCAGAGATTCCAGGAATTTTAGTATGTCAGTCTCATCATGAGTTCATACGGTAAGGATGTCATCAATGTATCTAAACCAAACCAGGGGCTGAAGACTTATAGATCCCAGGAAAGCCCCTCCAAGCGACTCATGAAAAGGTTGGCATAGGATGGAGCCATCTTGGTTCTCATGGCCATACCTCTGATCTGTTCGTGTGTCTTCCCCCGCAAAGGTGAAGTAGTTGTTGGTAAGTATAAAGTTGATTAAGGTGAGTAGGAAGGATATCATATGTCTGGACTCAGGTGGGCTCTTAATGAGGAAATGTTCAGCAGGAGACAGACCATGTACATGGGGGATGTTGGTATAGAGGGAGATGTTGCATCAGTGGTGACAAGCAAGGTGTGTGGTGGTAGTGGGACAGGCATGGATTTCAGATGATCTAGGAAATGGTTGGTATCTTTGATGTAGGAGTGGAGTCTTTGTACTCTGTGGTTCGCAGGTGTTGATCAACTAAAGCAGATATATGTTCGGTAGGTGCTTTGAAGCCAGCAACTATAGAACAGCCAGGATGATTGGATTTGTGGATATTAGGAATAAGGTAAAAGTAGGGGGTGCATGGTTTGGGTGGGGAGTGAAGTTCCATGGATGGAGGTGTCAGTCCTTGTGAGGAGCCTGAGGTTTTAAGAATGGACTGCAGGTCAGTTAAAATCACAGGGATAGGATCTTGATGGCAGACACTATATGTAGAAGTGTCAGACAGCTGGCGTAGACCTTCACTAACATACTCCTTTTGGTCAAGTACTACAGTGGTAGATCCTTTGTCTGCTGGGAGGATAATGATGGAGTCATCAGCTTTTAGGGAATGTAGAGCCTAGATTTCTTCATAGGACAGGGTCATGTTGTAGGGACCTGAGGAAGGGTTGTAAAGCCATACTGGATGTGAGGAATCCTTGGAAGGCTTGGAAGGGATGATTTTGAGGTAGTGGCAGTGGATAAAGTTGGGATCATGGACTGAACTGTTCAAGATAGGGATCAACGTCAGGTTTGCTGTTGGAAAGATTTTGGGATTTGGTTGCAAAGTGATATTTCAATGAATATTATGTGTGAGGGAAAGTAGGTTGTTCACCAATGCAGCATGATAAAATACAGGTTTGGGGCTGAAAGTGAGGCCCTTAGACTTGAGAATATGGGTTATTCTTGGTCTGGGAGGCAGTACTGAAGGGTGAGGGATGTTAAGGAGTTTGGCCAAGCTTGGTTTGTAGGAGAGGAGTAGTGGTTGATGGTGTGGCTGTTTTGGGAGCTGCAGGGGGACGGGAAAGGAAATATCACTGTTCAGGTAGCTTAGGAGTAGGTACGATAGCTTTTTGAGGTGAACTCGGGCATGTTGTTGCAGTTGGACCATGGTCATTATCCACCCACTACATGAGAAGGGGGATAAGAGCAATCCGGACAACTACAGAGGACTTAGTCCTAGACTGTACATACAAAATTTTATACAAAATCCTATATGGAAGAGTCAAGGAACATTTAGAACAGGAGTTAGGGAAAAACCAGGGAGGTTTCAGACCATGGAAAAGCTGTGCAGAGCAGATCATTACTTTAAAATTGATTATGGCTTACTTCCAGAAACAACAAACCTCTGGCAATAACAGATGCACATTTTAAGAAGGTCTAGACTGTCTGTATAGACATTCAGTGCTAAAATTTTAAAGTATCTTGGACTCCACCAAAATTAATTCAGCTACTAGTACTTACTCTAACCAATACTAAATAGAAAGTGAAGTTTAGAAGAAATTTATGAACTATTCCTCATACAAACAGGCTTAAGACAAGCTGACTGTCTGTCACCACTGTTCTGCAACTGTGCATTGGAATACATAATGGGAAAATGGTATAATGATAACTCAAAGAACATAAGAATTGGAAATGTGAAAAATGATGTAAGTTTAAACTGCTTGGGATTTGTTGATGATCTTGCTCTCTTAGCCCACAGTGTTGAAGAAACCAGGTAACAAGTTAAATCACTACAAGAAATAGCACAGAAAATTGGCCTTAGAATATTATTTGAAAAAACAGAGATAATGCTAGGTGACCCCCCCACTTGCAACAAAATTACAACAGATGAACAGGAGATGAAGACTATTGATAAATTTAAATAATTAGGTGAAATTGTAACATACAGACCAAATGAGAAACCAAAATGGCAAAACAGGATAAAAACTGAACAAAGCAAATTATTACAAAAAATACAACAAAAAAAACATATACACTGATGCAAAATTGAAACATTGCAAACCTGCCACACAACCACAAATAACATATACAGCTGAAACTATATTCAAAACAACTAATACAGCAGAAATTGACAAAATACTAAAGACAGAAAGGAGAAAATTAGAACATGAATAAATAAACATTGGAGAAAAGTTTAAAATTAGACATTATACAAGAAAACAGAAGCAATAATGAGAACAATCAATAAGAAACATATCCCATTCTCTGGACATCTGATGAGAACATCAGACAGGATTAGTAAGAGCATAATAAAAAATTGTGGAATAGTAAGAGCGACATCATATGGCTCACAAAAATTAAAGAAGTTATAAGAGAACTCTAAATTATAGTAGATGACCTAAAAAATGTAACAGAGAAAATACGAGTAATGCAAGATGCACAAACCAGAGTACAAACAAAAATCAATAAAAGGACTAAAGGAAGATTGATCTCTGATGAAGAAAGAAAAAAAAAAAAACTGAGAGAATGAGGGAATATTAGGCTGAAAGAGGGGCAAAACACCCTTCGTGTAATAATAAACTGAAATAATCCTTGCATAACAATTGTACTACTAAATTGTCTTAGTTAATTGTTACTGAACTGAACTGCATCACTGATTAGCAACAACATGTATAAACCTATGTATAGCTGTTAAGTATGGTCCAATGAAGGCCATAAATTAAAAAATAAAAATAAATAAAAACCTCACATAAATGGAAACTGGTCCTAAGGTGACCAGTTATAGCACAGATTGAATATAACATTATTAAATTAAGTAAAGTCATGTTGAGAGCATTATGGAAATGGTATCTGAGTCCAACAGGCTAAACAGTCATCTGTCATGGATGAAGAACTATGTGCATTTTGTGATCGCAATGCAAGAATTATTCACCAGCTCAAAATATTTCAGAGTTCAGCATGATGATTTACACAATAACCCATGAGAGTTAATGAGTTTGAACTCATACTCTGTCTATTCCTATTCTAAGTAGCAAAAAGTAAATGGAAAAGTTAAAGTTCAGCAATGGGGCTTATTCAGACTGTCCAAAAGCACTGTAGTGGCTCTTTGCTGCCCAGGAATCAATCATCCACATGACAGAATATCTTGCTAAACCACAGGCACTTCTGTTTTCTTCAAGGACTCACATGAAAGTGTGCAGAGTCATACCCTTGAGTGTGTCACTCAAAAAGTATCTGTCTCTACTTGACTCCAGTAGTGTTCTACCACTGCCTACTTCTCCACTGACTGAAAGCCACCACCAACAAAAATATGTTATTCTTACGTTTTACAGACATGGTTATGACTCATCTTGACTACTTTCTGTACTAAACTAATATATTGTAACAATATTCAAATAAAATAAATGTTATAAACATAAGATCATACACAGACTATTTACAATCAATATAAATAAAGGTTTATTCATAAATAAATAAGCTACCATTCTGATGCAAGTGCACTGATGTTAAACAAGAACAAAACATAATTAAATATTGTTTCAACAATTATTTACACCGATCAGCCACAACACTATGAGCACTGACCAACTGTCAATATAAACCACCCCAGTCAATAGCGGCATCACCTGGTGAGGAATGACTGGAAGTCAGATACATACACGGTGCATGTTATATCAGTGAGCCTGCTGTCTGTGTGTAGAATGGGGAAGGCACATGATCTGTATGTCTTTGACCAAGGGCAGAGTGTGATGGCCTGGAGGACTGGCATGAGAATTTCAGAAACTGTATGACTTGTCAGCTGTTTGAGGAGTTCTGTGGTGGGTGTCTTCAACATGTGACAAAACCAGGGTGAAACCATATCCAGACATCGTGGGGTTGGGTGGCCACACTTCATTACAGATGTCAAATGTTGTATGCTAGGCCGAATGGTGAAATAGAACTGTGGTGGAACTAACGTCAGCCTTAAATGCTGGGCAGAGTACAAGTCTGTCTGAACACAGTGTGCATTGAACATTCCTAATAATGGGCCTCTGCAGATGATGATCCACAGTTGTGATAAAGTTAACGCATTGGTGCAGTGACAGAACATTACACGGTCTGATGAATCTCGATACCTACATCATCATGTCGATGGGAGAGCACAAATCCATTGTCATCCAGGGGAGCAGCTCCTTGACATCTGAACTATGGGTCGGAGACAAGCTAGCAGTGGCTCCATTATGCTAGGTGGAACATTCACCTGGACACCCATGGGTCCAGTGGAGCTCATGCAAGGCGTGATGATGGCCAAGGAGTATCAAACACTGGTTGCAGATCATGTACATTTCTTCATGACAGTCGTGTTTCTGGGCAGCAGTGGCAGTTTTCAACAAGATAATGCACAATGTCACAAGTCCAGGAATGTGATGGAGTGGTTTGAGGAACACAGTGGTGAGTTCTAGTTAACGTGTTGGTCCAGATCTGAACCTGATCAAACACATCTGGATGTTACTGAACATGGCATCAGAGCTCATCGCCCCCTCCCTCTCCCCAGGATGTACAGGAATTAGCTGACTTGTTGGTGCAGATGTGGTGCCAACTCCCTCTAGTGACCTACCAAAGCCTCACTGTTTCCTTGTCATGATGTGTTGCAGCTGTTATCTGTGCCAAAGTTGGGCATACTGGTTATTAGGTAGATGGTCATAATGTTCTGGCTGATCAGTGTATGTCCAGTCTTCTACTTGATACAAGTGCCTTTTGGCAATCTTTTTAGTAGTGGTGTCAGCTAACATATGTGTCTGACCACTTCTTAAATTACTGTGGTTTTGTATTATCAATTGTAATCAATGTTTAAATCAAGGTACTGGCAAGATTAGAAAAATTTTCACTAAATAACTACACAGGTTTGACATGAGTGACAAGATATGAGGTATTCATGCTGTATTCAGTTTGCTGTGTTATTGTGGATGATATGACGTTCTGACAAATATTTTGCCTAAAGAAAAAGATAGAAAACATAATAAATGAATAAATAAAATAGACACAGACAGAAAGCTTCCCAGATGATGTATCAAATGCAATCAATATTTAAATAAATATACTGGCAAAACTAGTAAAATATTTATTAAATAACTACACAAGTGTGCCAAGGTATGAGAAATTTTTGCTGCATTTAGTTTCTATGTTATTGTGGAAGATATGATATTCCGACAAACAGTTACAAAAAGAAAAACATATAAAACTTAATATATCAAGAAATGGGATGCACACAGATATACAACTTTCAGGGATGATGGCTACAGTGTAATGCTGTCATCTGAGATACCATTTCTTGATATCACATGAAGCAAGATACCATTTGTTGATATCACATGAAGCACTTAAAAACTGTTTATTCTAAGGTTCATTGTGAAAAAATTTAGTTACTATAAAACATTAAGTTCTGTACTTTTTAGGTTAGTGAAATTATTACTTATGATAATATGTTGTCCCTATATCCCAACATGGACACAAATGGTACAAAAGTGTTGCCACAGTTTGTGACATGGCTATACATGCTAAGAATGCCTGATGTGGGACTTATGCATTTTCCATGCAAACAGTTTAGTTATGTTGACTGTATATTAGGGAGCTACTGTATGAGACAGAGCAGAGATTAAGGCAGTATCAACATATTCTGAAGGATGATGTTTGTTCTGTCTGATCACTCTGGTTAAGGTTTTATGTGGTTTTCCTAAACAGTTTTTGACAAATTGCGGGATGGTTTCTTGATGAATGTCATTGTATCATAATGGCAAGTCCAATATCATTCTAAATTATCACTGGATGAATAAATACATAAATAAATGTTTTGGAAATTTCTGTTAATATGGCCTTTCTTGGTTCCATTATCTCAGTAAAAATCTGAATAGGTAGTCGGAATTCAACCTGGATCCATGTGGACTGAAAGTAGCAGTGCTAACCATTTGACTGTAGAGGCAATGGTTCCAATTTTTACAATTTTATATAAATGTACTTTCACAGAAAATTCCAGAAAATTGGATTGATGTCAATTCCTGAATTCACATTCCAAAAATGTTTATCTTGGAAATGTCAGATGAATAATGTTCATAACTAAATCAATATTTAGAGTAAATGTTAAAAATAAAATTAGTTCACAAATTAAAAGTAAATTAGAGTTTTCTGAAATTAATTGTTGAAGTAACACATCTGATAAAGTTCTGTGGGGAAATAAATTTAACAATGATTAAATTGATTTAAAGATTATTTTCATTTTCTGTAGAACATATTTGTGCACCTGGATTCATGCAAAATCATCATTTTTATTCAAAAGTTTAGTTAGTCATATGTAGTAATTATGGTGTGTGACACTGCGACTGCTAACCCTTGTTTATAATAGAGTGTCAGAGCATGCCATGCAGCTTAATTTAGACCAATATAGTCTATGCTGAAAGGTGGTTGGTTTTTGTTGGGCCTTCAGTCCATTCTACCCTGAAATATATCTGTCAAGATTGATCTACTTAATGACTTTTGTCACTACAATGAGGACAAAACCAGAATCAAGTGCACATCATTAGATTAATTAGAGTGCTACTATAACAGGATGTCCCTGATACCTTAGTGTGGGTTATGATTCTCTGTTGAGGGAGGATGATGAGCAGCTGAACAAGGTCCAATGACAGTTGCAATGAGGTCTTTATTCAGGTTTCACTACAATCATTAGTTGGAGGAGCAGAGAATACGACAGCATCTCCCAAGAGGTGACAGCCTCTGGCTGCTGACTGAATGTTCTGCTGCTGGGCAGCTGGTGCTATGTCATCAGGTTCCTGAGTTTCCTGGTTGTACTGAGTGAGGCCAGTGGTGGCAGCTGTAGATTGTATTATGTTTCCTGGCTCTGAGGGTAGCAGTCATATGTTGATGTCCCAGCAGGGACAGAGATGACTGGACCCTGTTGTAGCTCTCTCAGGATGGAAGCAGAGTGTGGAGCTGCCCCTGGTGCCCAGAGGCTTAGACAACAGGCTGCGGTTTGTGTCTGATCTGTGTCATCGGCATGGCATTAAGTAATACAGGTTCAATGTCGTGTCACAGCCCACCTATTTGATGATGACAAGATGGTTTGAGTGTCTTTAAATACTACTTCTCCATGCTGATTCTGCTTATTACCATAGTTAGTGTGTCATAACAAACGATTTGGAAGGTGTTGGTCACCTCCAGGCTGTCATAACTGGGTGTCAATACTCCTGTAGGATGCATCACAAGTTGGCAGCAAGTATCATGTGTCATCATCATGTTGTTGTGAAATCACTGACCATGCAGCTGTGATTGACTTGGTGGTGCCATGATTTTGTCATGACACTCTTCTTCCAATACCAAGAATCGTTTATACCTTTATCCCTTTACACTCTTCCCTGCCATGAAGAAAATTCACCCTCAGGTTTTACTGAAATTGAAACACTAATCATTTACACCTATGTACAGTTTGGATCATTTCCTCCACTTATGGTGTCATATTGTACGGTAGTTGCCTGACCTCACTAGAACTTATCTCTACACAGAGATCTTTGTACATAGTGCACATTGTCCTTCATCACACTGCTTGTGGTTGGTGCTGTTGCAACTAGTTTGAACACATAGGTTGATGGCTGGCAGGGATGTATTTGGTCTACTTTCCATTTGTGTTGGTACTATATGACATCAGATACTATGAAAATTGTACAGGTAGATGAGGCTGAAGGTCCAATACCTACTAGTCACTGCTGATGTTCACTGCAGTGCTTTTTTATGTACTCTAACAGGTATTCCATTGACTTGTTGTCATGCTGTGTGGCTAACATTTGATCTATGGAGCCGAGCAGTGTTGGGTCTAATGTATTATTTAGGATGGCTATGCTTCCTGTGGGTAAAACCTCAAGGAGTAGATCAGGTACATAAAACAAAATGTGCATTACATTGAGATGGAACTGTCTGATGTTACCCTTCGTCTTACATATATAAACTGAATAAGAAAAAAATCTGTTCCCATAATTCTAAAAGTCTATGACCAACATGTATACCAATACACACTTGGCTCCAGTGACAATCTACATACTTTTCAAACCTGCTTAGAATAAACAGCTACTTCATCATCAACTTAATGTGCAACATGCACTCTTCACAAAATAATTAATTTTTTCACTACGTACATTAACTTTTATCTGTCAACCCAAGTGATAAAGTTCAACTGCCATTAGTAATATTGAAGGTATAGATTCACCCAAAATTACTTCAGCCTGGAACTTACAGAAAATATTTGCCATATTTTCACCTGGAAATATATGGAAAGATGTGGTAAGCTCCTATGGGACCAAACTGCTCAAGCTTACACACTGCTTAATCTAATTTAAACTAACTTTCACTAACAACAACACACACACACACACACATGCTTGAAGGTTGACTCAAACCTGTGGGGGGGGGGGGGTTCTGCAAAAACACATACAATTTATGGCATCCACAGTTATCATGCCATTTTCTATTTGCCCTATTATTCCTTTATTCCTGCTCATGGCCTAAGTGCGTAGTGATGTATTGGGATGATTACAGAACTCTCTCACTTTTCTTGCCTAATCTTTCCCTTTTCTCCAGATGCTTCCCTTCCCTCTTTTGATGATACTGCTAACAATGGGGGCAGCATTTCTGTGCATCTCTTAAATGTATGAATTGGAATGACATGGACTACTGGGGGGTGGGGAATGAGTCAGGAATTGATGCTAGACGTTAAAAGGTGACATGATTTCTGTAACCACAAAAGGGTCTTTATAATGTGTCACAAGCTTCTTACTTTTTTTCTTTGGGTACATATGGGTTGCTTGTCATAACCCATTGACCTATATGATACCTAAGTAACAGTATTTTCTTATTATGGTCATATCTTGTCATTGCAAAGCTTTGGTTTACATCTCTGTCAACCATTACCAAGCACAGTAGTGCCCCAGTAATTTGATCTCTGGTATTTTGAGGTTCCCTGTAATTCAAGCTGGTCTTAAAAAAATTAAAATTTTATGTAAAACTATAGTAAAAATCTGTTTTCATACTTTCTCCACTTGTATATTTTATGCACTTTCAAATGTGTTTCATTTTGAACTTTCTTTTGGTTTTCCATGTACAATACAGGTGTAACAGTCCCTCTTAGGGTTCCTATCCACAATGCCTGGAAATAACCATGGCCTCAGACTGCTAATGCATTTCTGTAACAGATGGACAGGTACCATTAGGTTTTGAGGACTGCAAATACTCATTCTTTATAGAGCTTTCACTAATTGGGACCACTTAGACAACCAGTTGTACAGTGCATACTATCCTTATTATTACTCCTATTATTGTGGATACTCAGCACAGTGAACATTAAAATACACTGCAACAAAGTAACAATGCAGTATACATTTTACACCATTGGTTGACTATTGTTGTGTAGTAACATCTTTACTGCAGTGAGCCCACCTGTTCATGTTAATTTTAAAGTGTCGTATGTGTGTACATAGTACTGTACACGTGTAACTGTGTGTTTCTTAATGTTTTAATTCATACATTACAATGAGTGGTACAAGTAAGAGAGAATTTGTGCCCTTGAATGTGAAACTGGAGGCTTTGAAAAGACTAGACAAAGGAAAAACATTAAAAAAAACTTGCTGCTGAGTGTGGAGGCAGTGAAGTGACAGCTGGAGATTGGCATAGAAACAGAGACAAAATTGAGAAGCTTTCATCTAACAAGTGTTCCATTTTGTCATTAGAACAGAAGTCAATGAAGAAATATGAGTATGAAAAAATAAGTGAAGCTCTGTTCATTTGCTTTACTCAACAAAGACACAAAGGAAATCAAATTTCCGGGCCAATTCTGCAAGAAAAATCTATTTTTTTATAAATGAGTTAAAGGTCGGTGAGGACAATTTTACTGCAAGCTAGGAATGGTTGGATAGATGGAAGAAGCAATACGGCATACGGCAGCTTGAAATTTGTGGTGAAAAACTTTCTGGCAATTCTCAAACTGTTACACAATTTTGTGAGAAATTAAGAAAAATTATACCACAAGAAATTCATACTCCTGCTCAACTGTATAACTGTGGTGAAACAATGCTAAATTATAAAATGTCTCGATCTAAGATGAAACGGCTGCCCTGGACAACAGAAATTATAAAGAGAGGTTAACAGTACTTGCTGACTGAATGCAAGAGGTGACTATAAACTGAAGCTGCCGGTAATAGGGAAGTCTGTTAAGGCCAGAGCTTTAAAAAATATCACTGCTTCGGCACTGCCTGTTACGTATGTCCACCAAAACTCTGCTTGGATTGCCAAAAATAATTTTAAGAAGTGGTTTTCTGAATATTTCGTTCTAGAGACCAAAAGAAACCTAAAGAAAAACTGCTTCCCTTCCAAAGCAATCTTAAACCTTGAGAATGCTAATTCACACCCTGATGAGGAAGAAGTAAACCGTGATGGTATTTGCGCATTGTTCTTATCCCCTAACGTGATGAATTGAGTACAGCCTATGAGCCAAGGCCTTTTATGATGCTTCAGAGGAAAAAATGCATCATTGTTTACTTCAGATGCTTCACAGATAACAGAAGGTGAAGGAACAACCAAAGAATTTCTAAAAAAACTATGATAATAGACATTTATTCATGATTTACCTGTTAACTTATTGATAGTTCCATATTATTCAAGTTTTTTGTAGTTCTAGGTAGCCTCAACCCAAATTAGCTTGAATTACTGGTCCTCTGGTGTTGTTTTTAACCAATTGGTGAAATTTTTACCTATGAAATATCACTTTCTGGGGAAAACTTACAAAACGTAAATTGAGATGGCATCTTCTAACTAGAAACAACCTTACAGACCAACATACCTGTGCTCTTGTGGATTTTTGAACAGTATACTTATGTGATGTATGAGAGTATAACATCCCAGCTGCCATACTGTGAATTAATATAGTAGTATATAAATTGAAAGTGGAGAGGGGAAGAAAGGAAAGGGAAGGGATCAATGCTGCCAACTACATTGGGACACTATGCAGAATTGGCGGCAATGAGTGAAAATGTGTACCAGACTGGTATTCAAACCTGGGATCTCCTGCTTACTAGGCAGGTATAGTAACCACCGCACCATCCAGGACACATTGTTTTTCCAACCGCATGGACTATATCAGCCTGCCTCATGGCTGATCCACACTCCCATCGAGCGCCACGTATCTGTAGCCCCTGTCTAATTCCTCCATAGTCACTCTTCCAAGATCTCCACAGGTGGTTGGGTGTATTTGTGCATCCTCAGTGAAGAAAGTGGATTAATTGCGCAGCTAGGCCTATAAAATTATATGAATGTGTTGTGTCTGTTCTTTTGCACATGTCTGAAAGAACAAGACACCACACATTCATATAATTTAATATAGTAGCTTAACATCTTTGCATGCTGCCCATGAATCCTTTGTGTTTGACCATTTAACTGTCAATGTAATGCCCTAACCCAGAGTTTCTTAATGTCGCATAACCAGCACAACTGCTTCATTAAATTGCAAATAAAGTTTGTCCCTTCTTCGGTTATTACTGTTTCAGGCATTCTGAATTTGAGTATCCAGTGATTTAGCATTACCTGTGCTACTATTTCAGCCTGATACTTTGGTATTCTATCATCCAACAAAACATGAAAAATGATCAGTTATCATAAAAACTACTGGTTTCCTGCTAGTGTTTTCACAGAAGGCCCAAGGACGTGCAATCCGAGAAACCTAAATGGTTCATCTGCCTCGGGTAGCCTTTGTAACATAATCTTTTGGTGATTGAGCTCCACCCTTTGCATGTATAGTATAAAATTCTTTATGTAATGATTGGCATCCTGTCTGCATGTTTCCCACCATTAATATTGTGCTGCTCTGCTTCTGTTGCACTGCAACCAGTGTGCCCTGCTACAATCAAATCATGGGCCTGCCTCAACACTTTGTTCCATAATCACTATGGTATACAATATGTAGCCTGCATCTCCTCTTCTTTTTTGATACTCTGTCCTCTATGCTGAACTACAGCTGTCTGGCAAACTGTTGACAATCCAAGTCATTGCTTTGCATCTTGATCCAATCACCTTGTGTATGCCAGCTCATTTCGTAGCATTTATTTACAGCTCAGACTACCTGTATTTCTGTGTCACCTTCCTGGATGATGTATTACTTCAAAATCAAACTCACTGATATGCAGTGAGCACCTAGTTAACCTAGTAGTTGGAACTTTAAGTCCTAATGACCATCTGAGTGCTGTATGATGTGTTACTACTTTTAAATGATGTCCACATAAATAACACCAGAAATACCTTATACTGAACAGCAATGCCAGCAATTCTTTCTCGGTTGTTGATGCCAGCAATTCTTTCTCAGTTGTTGAACTATTTCTTTTTGCTCAGTTAAGCTGTCTGGAAGCATCTGCTAGGCCTGTCCATCTATTTTCTGACTCAAGACACAACCTTAGGCAAAATTTCTGGAGTCACAGGACAGTATGCACTGTTCCTGAAAATCTGGAAAGGCAAGAAACGCACAAGATGTTAACAAATCTTTTAGTTAAAAAAATGCTGCTTCAGAATATTATGACCAATGAAACTTTATGCCTTTCCTTAACATCTGTGGAAGGGTCTTGCAATTTCTGTGAATCTTGGGAAATGCTTGCAATAAAAATTGGCAAGTCCTAAACATGATTGTAATTGCTACTCTGTGGTGAGTGTCAGAAATTTTTCTAGGCATCAACAAGTCGTGGATCAATGCAAATCCCGTTTTGACTGATAATATGGCTGAAGTAATGCACTTCTTGTAAAATGAAATGGTAACTTTCCTACCTAAATGTTAAGTGTTCTACATGTAGATGAAACAAAACTTCATGCAAATGCATTATAAGCCTGTTGATACCTTTGGTATATCATCTAAATACACCTTACATTGCTTCAATTTTAGCTCTCAAACTACACTATCCAATTATTGCAAGAAAATAGTGGGTGCATATTTCAGTCAAAAAGACGTGTGACATTACTGATCATGATGAGTCTGGGCTGATAATGCTGTCTTTGGACATTTTTCAAGTGCTACCTCTAGTTGATAGTCATCCTTTGTATGTCCTTAGTTGTAAAATACTCACACTGTTCCAAATTGTCTAATGTTTCAGTTATATTTGGCATCAGGAAGGCATCTGACACTTTTTATATTTAAGTAGTGGTAGTCACAAAAGAAATGATATTCTTTGCTGCCATCTGGTTACTTTTTCAGTATGATGATGACCAGTGGTGCCCAGTGGCCATTACTTGTTTCTGTAATCCCAGCCTGATGCTGTTGATTTACAAAGTGTTCCATGACAGGCCATGAGGCTTGAGGAAGACAATATTGTTTCTAATAAACAGGCACTTCATTTCTAGTGAGCTATCAGGGTATTGCATGATAGCTGTACATCCTCAGTGCTAAAGTTATCAATACTGATGAAAACTACTTTGCTTCTCTATGTTTCCTGTACATGAGATGAACTAATCCATGCAAAACACTTCACCTTGCCAAATTCTCCTTTTTTTCTGAGATAAAGGTTCAACATTGCACAATGAATGTACTGTCAGGTTAGCTTTTACATCAACAATGATTATCTTTCCATTACCTTTCAGTATGATATCCTGTGAGTTGATATTAAGGGACCTCACACAAAGTTTAGGTGGTCATCCATTTGCTTAGAAGTGAACCTTATTACAGTAATTGTACTCCAGCTGTAGAGTCAACATGTAATGATGTGACATACAGTTCTATATTCCACTCCAAGTCAACTCTAATGCAATATACAACCAGGAAATCTAAACCAGGAATGACTTCATAGCTAATGCTGACCGTAGGAAGCACTTCTACATCAAACCAGAAGTTATCTTCCCCCCACTCAGAAACATATTACTGATGAACTGAGTGACTCTACATGACCCACACCTATGCCACGTAATGCCTGATGCAGTGGATTTAATTTCATTTTGCCAAGTATGCCCTTACTTGCCACAGATACCTGAGAGCCATTATCAAATAAAAATGTATGCCATTTTCCTTTTATGTGTGGTCAGAAAAAGTCTGCCACTGATTTTGCACTTGTGCTAACTCTTACTGGGAGTTCTATATGTGGAAATACTGAAATTTTGATATTTCCTGTTCCAGTCACATTAATGTTCCCACCACCTACAGATGACATCAATGTGCAATAACCACTCACAGGCAACAGATGGCAGCACTAGCAGTGGAGGCTATATAACGCATGTAGGGGGGACATGGAAAACAGAAGTCACTGTAATATTGTGAAATTGAAGCAGTTTATCTGACATCCAAAAGGGAATCATCATTGGCTTTTAGGCCAATGATGGAAACATTTCTGGAATGGTTAAGTATTTAAACTGTTCACATGTCACACTGGTTGAAGTATACTGTGCATGGCAAAATGGTTCTATCCAAAACTGTAGCTGCAGCAACTCTGGTACACAATGAGGCATACAATGACAGGGATGAACAATGGCTGCAGACACATTTCTGTTTGAATAGATGTGCAGCTTTTGAGTGACTGAGCATGCAGATGAAACTGGGGTCTACCAACGGTTTCTTCTCAATGACTGTTCAGTGAAAGTTTCTGTGTATGGGTCTCCACCAGTGACAAAGACTGGAACTTAAACACAAATACTACCACTGGAATGGTTCGAATGGCTCTGAGCACTATGGGACTTAACGTCTACAGTCATCGGTCCCCTAGAACTTAGAACTACTTAAACCTAACTAACCTAAGGACATCACACAACACCCAGTCATCACAAGGCAGAGAAAATCCCTGACCCCACCGGGAATTGAACCAGGGAACTCGGGTGCGGGAAGCGAGAACGCTACCGCATGACCACAAGCTGCAGACTACCACTGGACATCCTCTGAGTGGCGACAGGTGGCTTTTTCAGATGAATCACACTTTTATGCTCCACTGGATAGATGGCCTTTGGTGAGTATGGTGTGAAATGTCTGAAACCAAACACCTTACTACAACTGTCAGAAGCGTCCACGCCAGGGGAGAGAACATTAAGGTGTGGGGAATGGTTTTTGGAATTCCCCGAAATATCTCATCATTCTGTAAGGCACAATGGATCATCACAAGTATGTATCTATCCTTGAGGACCATGTCCATCTGTACATGCAGTTTGTTTCTCCTTGGCATGATGAACATCTACCCTCACAACCTCACTGACTCTTTTCCTGCATGTCTTACAGTGATCCATGCTGCAAAAGTTGGTTATTCAGGCTTTTGACTGGTGGTCACATTAATGTGGCTGGACAGTGTAGTCGGATCATTTTGTTAGGTTTGCCCATAGTTGATCTCTTGATCCAAATCTTTCTAAGTTTGGTCTTCAATGTCAGTAGAATTCTCACTTGAAATATTGTTAAAGGACATCCCTGTAGTCACTGGATGGTGTAGTGTTTGTCTGTATGATTGTCTTTGCCTGTATTCTTTGTGTACTGTTGTTGACATGTTGCCTGTAACATCATTTTTTTCCATCCATCTTCTAGTGTCTTGCAGTGTATGTCCACTGTCTTTGAGTGTCAAGTGCAGCTTTTTTGCTAAGTCCAACACATGACAGTGGAAGAAGTTTTGCTGTACAGACCTGTAGTGGTGGTAAGTTCTTATGGGACCAAACTGCTGAGGTCATTGGTCCCTATGTTTACACTCTACTTAATCTAATTTAAACTTAAACTTACTTATGCTAAGGACAACACACACACACCCACGCCCAAGGGAGGACTCAAACATCTGACAAGGGGAGACGAGCGAACTGTGGCAAGATGGCTACCCTGCAAGGCAGTCGCGGAGACCTCCATTCTCTACATGTTCATTCAGGCTCCTGATACATATGGTAGACACATGCTGGATAAGGGCAGTCATGAAGTAAAACATGCACAAGCCACAGATCAACGTACCTCATTCCCAGCCATTCCAGAGTGCTGTGGAAGAAGTTTTGTACAGTATATAAGCATATCTTATTACTGGTGTCCTATTTGCTTTGTTATTTATCCCTTCTGCCAAATTTTTACTATTGTGCGGTTTTAATACCATCCTCTGTGATTGCTGACACTATGTTATGGTGTAACCACAAGCACCAGAATGAAGATGCGGAATGCAAGGGTAGAGAGGGCAGTGAGGAAACGGCAGCCAATGGTGCGCGGAATGTGACTGTGCCGCGCCAAGAGCGACACCTGGCGGGAGGGAATATAAGCGACACTTCTGTTAGCCTCAGCCACTCAGATGGGCACCGGATATCGGATGTTAGTTATCAGTGATCTGACAACTTGCCTGAACAGTTCACATATCAAGGACTCTAAATTATATTGCTTGTCGCCCCTAGTTTGCGACTACCACTTGTAAATCTTCAAAGTTAAGTACTGTCAACTGCTTTCTAGAAATGAAACTACTAATGTTATTTGTTTGAGATTTTTGTATAGCATTCCAAGAATGCTGCGTCCTGTAGGCACCCTATTAACGATGAGTGGGCAAGACCCCACACACCATATCATATTTATCCCTTATCAACCAGTATGTAGCAGCCCTATACTGGGTGATGACGTCTATGAACTACATAGCCAAGATTTTGTCAAAGGGGAGGGGGCAATTTGTTAAAGACCTTAACAAGACTCGTGTTTTTCATTTATTCTTAAAATTTCCATAAAGGATGATAAAACATTTTATTTGACAATGACTTAGAGGTTTCATCAAGCATAGATATAATCCCCTTACCTAGGAGTGCTGTATTTCGGCAAAGCACTAAGAAGCTGTCATGCTCCATTCTCTCTTCACCCTCCAAGGTCATTCTACACTCTTCTTCTTTCAGTATGGATTCTGGTTGAGGAAGTGATCAGAAATGTACATGAGCAAATTTTTTGGGTCACAGTCATTATTACCGACATGACTGTTGAAATAAATAGACCTGTTCTGTTCTGTTCAACAGAGGACCCAGAAAAATTTCTGGTGGCGAAAATGAAAGAATCGCCTTATGCTTTCCCAGATTTCCTCATTTAAGTATGCATCTGTGAATTCCTGCAATGTACAAAAGATCATTTTCTGCATTAAAGAATGTCCCAGCAGATGAGTGCATATGTCTAAATGAGGAGAAGATTTTGGACAAAAGGGGTAGATAGTAATGCAGGTGAAAGTCAGGTCAGATGAATTCAAGCAGCCCGCTGAAAAACTCTTTTACAAACGAACAAACTATGGAATGTGTTGTGATCCTGTACCTCTTCTGCACTCCACAAACTCCTCCCCATCATTTTTTATTGGAACTGGTTTTCTTAACTGGCTACCACCCAAGTGACCAGATTGGGTGATATTTTGCCATTAGGGGTGCTATTGATAGAGAACTGCACAATTTTTTAAAAAAATTCAACCATCACCCTTTGGGCAATATTTTTGTTGCTCCACATGATTTCTGGACAACACAGACATATGAAAGTGAGTTTTTATGCACTGATTTTATTTTATGTTATTTGTTATGATACTTGTCACTGCACTGCCTTGTGAAATACCAAAATATTACAACCACTGACTTCTACCAGGTTCCAAATAACAAATTCAGTGCTAACATTAGACTCCTATACACAGGCAATTAGGCTATTATAGTAGTGCACACTTATTTTTAACTGATCATGACGCTAGTGGATGAATCTCAATCAATTTTCCTCTTATTTCTTGTTACAAACTTATCCATAATTAGAAGCTATCACAACAACAAATAACACAAAAACTATGGATGTAAAGATAATTTGAATCAATCGTTGGCCTTGCTGATTACTGAAAGTGCGTATCCCTTTATCATCATATAATTGAAAGTCAAGACACCTATAAGTTTCACTACAGGGCAACTAGGTCCCATATAATTTCATTTACTGTTTAGGGGGTGGGGGTTTTGGACCTCCTGGAACCCACCTACGGCAACGGACTTGTGTCTATGAGCTGTCTTCCACTAACCTGGTCCCAAAAGCCTCTCCTAGCTGTTGTAACATTATTCAAGAGGTGGAGATAGTTTTACTGTGTACCTGCCACAAAGCGTACCATGCACTCAAAGAGTGCACAATGATAGCTTGTTAGTGTATGAATTGGTAAGTTGTATTACTTAGTTTAAATTATTGCCACTTTGTGAAGCAGTTTCTCTGCTTTTTCTATTGTGTGTCTCATCTGATTATTAAATGATAATTTCTGGACAATATTTTCTCCCAGGAATCTTATCATTATTAACATTATTTACATTTATGGCTGTAAGTATTTCGAAATTCCCTTTGAGTAATATGTGTAACATGTTGCTGGCTGTTGACAACTTATGTTGTCAGCACTGTTGGTCCATGAAAAGTAGTGTGTAAGTGGTTTTGGGTTCTTCATGCATTATTGAATCCTCAGAAACTATGATGAACCAGTTGTTCACATAAAGAATGACTCCATTAGGACAGTGGTCCCCATCCAGTAGATGTAGGAGAATCTCCATGGTAATGTCCTCAAAGATGGGTCTACAGATAGCACTCTTTTCTTTATTTGTTTGGTGAATTTTTATTTCACACTTGTTATTCACCCACTCTGCCTTTACAGTAGCCCCGCAGGCTCGTGAAAGTGACCAAACATCTGGGAGCACCAAATAATATCAAAACTGTCTGCAGTGAGTATCAATATCACAACTGGATATTTTCATTTCAAGTTTTGGTTAATTCAGAAGGCCTTATTTATTGTATCATTTAATGATTTATTCTTCCTAAAGCCGAACTGATTTGGACTCAGTGTCAGGAGTTCCCTGTGAGACTATAGGTAGTTGGACAGGAGTAACCCTGATCTTAAGCTAGAGTATTTAAAGGGCATGTTGGCATGTCGCATTTTGGGTGGACTGAATTCAGTTAATGTAGTTTTTATCTCGAAATTGAAATGTTCCCACTTCCCACAATGATAATAATGAAAACAGTTAGTAAATGAAAGCACTTTAGAACAGACATCTTGTCTTGAGGATGATTTCTTCTGTCGACCTGCAGTCAACAATGGTCCAGGGCTTTTTCAGTTGCTTGAATAAAATGCAAAGTCCCTTCATGGCTATTTATTCAGTCCAAGGAAAATCTCTTCATATACTGTGCCATAAATGGTACATTCCATTTTTATCATAATGTAGTGGGACCACCGTTTAGGATAGGGAAAGTTAGTTTTGTGCAATATTCTGAGCACAAGTTACAGCCAGATACGGGCAGGATTGCAGTGATTTAAGCATACCAATGGCTGCGAAGTAGAATGGAGGCCACAGGGCCGTCAAACCACTGAAAGGAGTAAACACAGCAGTTTGCATGGCGTAAGTAACAGGCAGAAGGGGCCCACTGGCCCAACATAGGTGTCGTGAGTACGTGACTCAGAGCGGCGTGTTAGCAAAACAGAGTTGCACAGCCGTGTATAAATAGGTGTGGGTTTCTAACGAGATTCATTCAAGTGTGGCAGCTCTCCTGGATGGTGGGGCGTGTGACACCACCAGCTACATGCAGCAGCAGATAGGACGCCAGCATTCCAGTCCATGGCGGGTCACTGGTTTGACCCTCTGAGGCTGATGCGGGGTCCGTAGTCAGCCAGCCACCGGCAGGCCACTCTTTGGTTCACTACCACAGGCAGTTGTCTTGACTCCCAACCCATGCCAGAGGCATCCCGGGACGAGGGCAGCAGATTCAAACACAGGATCATGGGCACTAGTGGTCACTGCGATCTCAGCTATGGCAGTGAGGAAGAACGCAGCAGGCTGCTCGGCAGCTCCCAGCGGAGCAGTGCTGAGTCAGTGGGGAAGAACACCACTGAGTCGGTTGCTGGCGCAGCACTGACGACGCGACCCTACAAGGCGGACACACTGTACTGCACTGCATTGCACTGAGTCGCTGGAGCGGTGGCCTCAGTATTGCGGGACCCTGTGACGCAGACCGAGGTGAAAGGGGCACGTTAGTGGAAACAAATAAATCATATGGAAAGCTCAGATGAGTCTTAATACGGTGCCTTCTACCTCTTCCCACTACATTTGGTCATCCTGATTCATTCAGTGGCAGAATATACCACTACATTTGTTGTCAGAATAGCAGACGCCATCTATCCAGTATGACATTCAAGCCCACTGCCCGCATCACAAGATGTGGTGAGTTTTGACCAGTTTTCTTTTGAGTGTGGGATGTTTTCTTTCTTGTTTGTGTTTTGAGTATGGCCTGCCAGTTTTTTTTTTTTTTTTTTGGTCAGAATAAGTGTTGGTGTATTTGGGGCACTAAGATTTATTATTTCCTTCTTTTTGTGGCATTTAATTACTTTTGTATTAGTTTGAGTATGAAGTTTCCCAGTATGATGATACTGATATGTAGGGAGTTGGGTTGTTCATGAATCTTGTAGTTAAATGTTTTGCTTCGAGACTAACTGGGAATGAAAGCAACACAACGGTAGAGTCAGGGACGTGAGGTGTGTTGGAACCAGAAGCGGTACGGATTTTGTAGGAAAAAGTAGCACAATTGACAACAGACAATACACAGTTGAGACATGAATTAACTTCTAGAAGTGAGCGGGAAACCTCATCTGATCAGTCGTTGTTGCCTAGGGTGCAGGAGATTGATCCAGCTGTCGCGAATTTGATTATTCAGTTTTGTGGCAAGGCATCTGAGGACATGTGTTCGTTTGTGAAGGAATTGAAGACTTCAGCGGTGATGAATGGTTGGTCTGATGAGTGCTTGTTACATATAGCCAAGATTAGATTAACGGGTGAAGCGAAAACATATATAAGGTGTTCTGAGGCCTTGAGGAAGGCAGGACAGTTTAAGCAGTTAAAGGAAGGGCTTTTACAAAGGTACGAAAAACAGAATAGCGCTCGGTACTTTAGGGACAGGTGAAGTATAATGCCAAAGAGACAGAGGGAGATGGTAGAGAAATTTGCAGACAAAATAAAAGAAATTAAAGAGTATACTTACGAGTTGGGTCAGAGCAATGAGGCGAATGGTGTTCTGTTGCAGGAGGCTGAGAAAAGGGCACTTGATGTATTTTTGAGAGGGTTACCAGCGGATATGTCTCAGAAAGTGAGTGAAGGGTCTCTGAAAGATTTGTATTCTGCCATTCAGCTGGCAATACAATGTGAGGAAGTAGACATGGCAACGCCGGGGTACGTGATAGGCAAACAGTGTTTACAGCGGGTATAAACTGTTGTAAGTGTGGTTGTATGCAACATGTGCAGAGGCAATATACCTAGTCACCGAGGAATAGAAGAAGGGGCGGAAATCAGCAGCGTGGAGGTTGGAGAAGTGGAGATGGGAGAAGTGGACAAGCGTTAAACAGCAGAGGAGGCCCAGGACCCACTTAAGGGAGCTCCCATTTAATTTGGATGCTACGAATACGTATGCAGAGGTGGAATGTTCAGTGGCAGGAGCCATAGGTACTAAAAAGTTTAAGATTTTGTTGGACACAGGGGCGCAAGTGTCAGTGGCTACTAGGAATATAATGGGACGAAGGAACCTAGACCCAGCACGTTATAGATTGCATGGAGTGGGGGATAAGGAGGTCATGACTTTGGGGTCAGTGACAGTTGACTTTCAAATAGAGAAAGTCCGATTTAATGCATGCATGGAGGTAGTACCGTTGGTAAGCAAGGGCTACGACATGATCCTAGGAGTAGATTTCTTACAGCAACATCATACCAAAAATTGACCTTGGACAACGAACTGTGGACCTTAGTGGAATGTTATTTCAGCTAGGGGAAACTGTTGTCAATGCAGAGCTGTCACAAGGGGTGTTCATTGCAATGACAAACCAATTGAACCGCGTACATTAGCATTAAGGCTTAATTCCCATGTAGCACCGGGAAGTCGCTTTGGGTAAGTGTGGAGTCAAATCTAACTGTGGGCACAGTAAGTGTTATTGAACCACTGCAGGGTAATGAAGTTTTGGGTCCGTTGGGTTGTTTTGTGAAATGTAGTGTTGTATGCATACAGGAGGGGAATGAAGGGCTAGTAGTTCCCGTGAACATGGATAATTTTAGCGTTGTAGACACGAATTTGAGGAAAGGAGTTTTAGTAACAAATTTGGATGTTCCAAATGACAAAGACTGGTGTTCGAGAGGTAGGCAAAGCGATCAACCAGTAACTGCCGATAGAACTGCATTGCATGACAGAATTGAGCATTTGAAAGGAGGAGAAAGAGAGCACATGGAAGAATTATTGTGGGAATTTAAGGATTTATTTTTTCCACAAGGGCCATTACCAGCAACTCTATTAGTTCAACATAGGATACCAACAGGGATGAAGCACCTGTTTATCGTAAATCATACAGAATACCAAGATATTTGCAGCTGATTGTGGAGGATTTCATTGATCAGCAGCTTGCAGACAGTATTATAGAGCATAGAAATGGTTGCTGGGGAGCGGGCATTGTCATTGAGCCTAAAAAATCTATGGATGGAACTAAGAAATACAGGTTCTGTTGTGACTACCGATACCTCAATAATAAGACAATAATTGATGCATACCCCACCCCAAACATATCAGAGACTTTAGATCACTTTGGACAATGCCAGAACTTTTCTACAATGGATTTGACAAGTGGTTATCATCAGTTAGAGGTGGCTCCAGACAATTGTCCGAAAACTGTGTTCTCTACATCTGGAGGCCATTAGAATGCCAATCGGTTTGAAAAATGCTCCAGAAATGTTTCAAAGGTTGCTAGACAGTGTCTTGAGGGGTTTGAAACCACGGCAGTGTCTGGTCTATTTGCATGACATTATAGTGTTTTCAAGTAGTTTGGATCAACAGACAGTGCTTAAGGGATGTCTTTATAAGGTTAAGAGCAGCTTGTTTGACGTTGAACCTGGAGAACTGTCCTTTTGCATTAGAAAAAGTAAAATATTTGAGTGATATTATCAGTAAGGATGGAAAGGGAACAGATCCGAGGTTGGTACAGGCTCTAAGGGATTTTTGAGAACTGAAAACAGTTACGGAAGTGCAGTCATTCATCGGAATTTGCAATTTCTATCGAAAGTTCGTGAAGGGTTTTGCAGCTTTAGCACAGCCATTGATGTGATTGTTAAGGAAGGATGTGAAATTTGAGTGGACAGAAGAGTGTCAGAAAGCGTTTGACAAATTGAAAGAAGAGTTAACATCAAGTCCGTTTCTTGTTTTCCCAGATTTTGAAAAGGAGTTTATACTAGCATGTGATGCATCCAATCAAGCATTAGTGTGTGTTCTTAGTTAGGAAACTGATGGGAAAGAACATCCTGTAGCCTATGTGTCTAGGCAGTTGAATGCAGCAGAGAGGAATCACGCAACAACTGAGAGGGCGCTGCTTAACGTAATCTATGGAATCAAGAATTTTAAATGTTATTTCTATGGGAAAAGATTTTGGGTAGTGACAGATCATGCTGCATTGAAGTGGTTGTTGTGGTTGAAGGATCCGTCCACTAAACTAGCTACATGGGCTGTGAGGCTTAGTGAATTCGACCACAAGGTAGTGCACAAGCCTGGGAAGAGGCACGGTAATGCGGATGCAGTAAGTAGGAAGGTGGTAAAAGTAGAAGTCATAGGTTATTACCTAGCAATATGGCAAGAATTACAGGACGCAGATAACGATCATAACTTGTATCAGACACAGCCACAAATTAGTATGCTCAGCAAAGCTGAGGGATGAGGTTTTGAAGACATGATCACGTGTTATCTGTTCATAGAGGGTGTAGAGCAACGAGTAGGAGAGTGGTGGAGAGGTATTGGTGGAGAAGTAGTAAAGTGGATGTGGATCAGTATGTCAAGAATTGTATACCATGTCCGCAGAGAGCAGGTTTGATCCGGAAACAGATACAGCTACAACGATTGCCAGAAGCGACATGTCCATTTTCTTTGTTGGGTTCAAATGGCTCTGAGCACTATGGGACTTAACATCTGTGGTCATCAGTCCCCAAGAACTTAGAACTACTTAAACCTAACTAACCTAAGGACATCACACATATCCATGCCCGAGGCAGGATTCAAACCTGCGACCGTAGCGGTCGCGTGGTTCCAGACTGTAGCACCTAGAACCACTCGGCCACTTCTGCCGGCTTCTTTGTTGGGGATTGATGTCTTAGGACCTTTTAGGTGAACGCCATCAGGGAACAGAGTCGTTCTGAGAATAATAGACCATTTTTTGAGGTATGTGGATATGGTAGCTATGCCAAAATCAACAGGCAGCAATGGTCATGCAACTGTTAGTAAAAAGTTTGGTGTACTGGAGACAATGATTACTGACCAAACGACCAACTTCATGTGAGATTTAATGAAGGAACTGTGTAAATTGTTGAACATAAAGAAGTTGAGGACGAGCGCATTGCATCCACAGGCCAATGGAAGGACTGAACGAGTACACAGAACGATCTGGAAGATTCTAAGTTTTTCTGTGGATTCTCATCACTGTCAGTGGGACAAGTATTTGAAGCGTATTGTATGTACATACAATGCAAAAGTCTATACCAATACTGGTTTGTCTCCATATAACATGGTGTACAAGCCAAAAATGCCGTCACCATTTGATTTGGTGAGGCTACAGAAAGGAAGGAAGGGCCGGTCAATCTGTATGTCAATTCACAAGGACAATTCGGGATATTTGCAAATGGATACAAAAGGCGAATACAATGGCTTTGGAAAGGCAGGAAGACGCAGTAAAGCGGGGAAGTTTACCGCAGTATAGAGTTGTGCAGTGGGTAACGCTGTCCAGCCTTTATATGCAAAAAGGGAAAAAGAAGATGTCACTCTCGAGGTATCAAGGGCCATACAAAGTTAATTTTAAGCTTCAGTTGCCAACTAGAATAACGATAGTACACATTGGGCGGTTATGGCCATTTAAGGATTGCCTGGATGTGATTCCAGGCATGTCACAGGAAGAAAGAGAGAGTGAAGAGAGGTGCTAAGTACAGAGAAAAACAGGAAGACAGAGTACACCATGAAGTACCATATGCTTTGTGATCTAGAAAGTAGTAGAGTATTTGATTTGAAGTTTTTTTCGTTTTATTATCATGTATAATTGGGTTTGCGTAGAGTACTTTGGCATTGTATTTTCATATGTTGTATGTATTTTCGAATATAGCCTGTTGTGGACTGCAGTCATTTGAAAGAGGGAGGAAGGGTGATGGTGATTCCTGTCCTCGGGTCACTGAAAAGGGAGGTGTGGTGTCTGACATTTGTGGAGTGTTGTTGGAGGAGAAGTAAATGCAGTTCTGGAGAAATAAATGGGTCAGTGTAAATTTTGCACAAAGCCATAATAAATATGTGTTGAATGATGTCAGAGTCATACGATTTCCTGTTTAAATTTTTAGTTGTCGACAGTGGTCCGGGAAATCGTGCCTATTGCACCAGTTCATATAATGTAAAATTAAAGATGAAAGTAGTTACACAATCGGTGTTGAGTTTGGATCAAAAATAGTGAATGTTGGAGGAAAATCTGTGAAGCTACAAATATGGGACACGTGCACAGTGCAGTTATTTTTAGCCAGGGGGGAAGGAATAGACTGTCCAAGGGACATCGTGGAGCCAAAATTGAGCATGCAACGGGTCAGGATGCATTGGATCTTCTCCACGTATGAGAATTGGGTAGTAGTAGCCAGTTGTTTTGAGCAAGGAGTATTTGCAGAAGCGACACATATAGAGCTGGAGGGGAGTGGAATTTTAGTCAGTGGAACTAAGTGTAACATAATAGGACCAACCTTCCACCTGCGAGCGTCAATTTCAGGAGTCACGTAATTGAATGTTACGAAGCCACAGCTGTACTGGCCAGAAGCCGCTTTAGAGTTTTTGCCAAGGCAGAATCTGACCTTGTTCAATCAAACTCTGGAGCCAGTCTTGAGATCTGTAAACCAGTTCATTTTAGAGCAAGATGGGCGCATATCAGCCGAACAGCTTGTGCAACATGTCACTCAGTATAGGGAAAGACAACGGCAAACAACGACCATTTAGAGTACCTCTGTGACAAGTGTCATAACAGCCTTAACTTTGTTATGGGTTGTTTTCTTTCTGATCAGGTGGAGAGCTAATTCCAAGAGGGAACCAAGGGTAGTACAAGTCCCAGTGGATTGGATACCGAGGACGTGAGACGAGTAGGTAGGGGGCTGATCGAGCAGTGGTCGTCCAGTAAGGAATTTTTACGTTTTGTTTCATGTCATGGTTTTAAGAGGCACTAGACTACATTTAAGATTTCCAATAGTAAGGAAATATGCCATAGGTGCTGACCCAAAAAAGTTAAGAGCTAGTTAAGGGTCGACACGGGGACCGGGTTTTCCCGAAGAGGGAATAATGTTGTGGCACCACCGCTTAGGATAGGGAAAGTTAGGTCTGTGCTAATATTCTGAGCACTAGTTACAGCCAGGTGTGGGATGGATTGCAGTGAGTTATGCATACCAATGGCTGCAAAGTAGAATGGAGGCCACAGTGCAGTCAAACCACTGAAAGGAGTAAACACAGCAGCTTGCATGGCACAAGTTACAGGCAGAAGGGGCCCACTGGCGCAACATTGCTGATTTGAGTGCGTAACTCAGAGCAGCGTGTTAGCAAAACAGAGGCATACAGCTGCGTATAAATAGGTGCGGGTTTCTAACGAGATTCATTCAAGTGTGGCAACTCTCCTGCATGGTGGGGCATATGACACCAACAGCCACACGCAGCAGCAGATGGGGCACCAGTGCTCCAATCCACAGCAGGTCGCTGGTTCGACCCTGTGAGGCTGACGCGGGGTCCATTAGTCAGCCAGCCAGCGGCGGGTCACTCTTCGGCTCACTACTGCAGGCAGTCATCTTGGCTCCCAATGCACGCCGAAGGCATCCTGGGGCGAGGGCAGCAGATTTGGACAGTGGATCGTGGGTGCTTGTGGTCGTCATGATCTCAGCTACACCAGTGAGGAAGGACAGAGCAGGCCGCTCGGCGGCTCCCAGCGGAGCGGCACTGAGTCAATGGGGAACAAGACCACTGAGTTGGCTGCCTGTGCAGCCCTGACGATGCAGAAGTACAAGGCCAAGTACTTGCTCGCTGGGATGGTGGCCTCAGCATTGCGAGATATTGTGATGTGGACCAAGGTGAACAGGGCACTGTAGTGGACACAAATAAATCATTTGGAAAGCTCTTCCCACTACAAGACTATGTACCTAAAGACATTGGCATGTGCCTTGTTTTCATTTGAGCACTGGACACAAAAGGAAGTGATCACTCATTCCTATTTTCCATGTTTTAACTCCACAGTAGCAAGGTATTGGTAGTATAGTTATGAGATTTCTGTCAAAGTTTCCTTTGGATTGGCTATAGTGAAATTTGCTTTGAATTTCCCACACCCTTTTGTTATTACCATATCTGATGTGAGGTATGTGAGGTAACCATCCCGAGAATAAATTCTCTGTAGGAACACTGGATCTGAATGTATTGGTATAAACATAACAATCTCTCCCAGGATTTGTTGGACTGAAGTATAGATGACCAGGAACCTTACTAAAACACTGTAACATTTATTTAACTTTGAGCCTTTTGACTTTCCGAATAATGCTCTTTTTGCAATAAACCACACAATTCCTGTATAGTGGTTGGTAGGTTTTCAACCCTTAATACCACTGAGTTACTTGTTTCTTTGGTCATTGGAAAGCAGATGTATTTGCCTTTGGATGAGTGAATCTTATGATAGGTCCTGTTTGTAACATGTCCTTAGACTCTAATTTGCTGGGTTGTAGATTTGTCTCTATGTATTGTCCAGTGCAATAGCAGGATTTGGAGTCTTCATGTTCAGCACTGGGCTACGTTTCACATCCAAGATTAGCATTTGCATCTCACATGTGAGAGTATTGTGATCACTGCTGTGTTAGTATGCAAGAGCCATTTCATTGGATGCTATATCTTTCTGTATTTCTTGCATTCCACTGAGTGTCACATGTATTGGAGCATTAGTTCTGGTAGGCAAAGATCTAGGTGGAGGGGCCGCTTTGGTGGATGTGTGCATTTCATACATATCATTAGGTACTTTGTTATCTTGGAAGTGAAGTATCGTGCTCAATGTGACAGACACTGGCACAATGTTTGACCCTCTTTTCGTATCATCAGATGACTACTTTTCTGATGTTTGAAATGTTCTCAGGACTCACAAAGCATGTAGGTACACTTTAACTTTCACTCTTTCCTTGGCAGAGGTTCAAATCCTCCCTCGGGCATGGGTGTGTGTGTTTGTCCTTAGGATAATTTATGTTAAGTAGTGTGTAAACTTAGGGACTGATGACCTTAGCAGTTAAGTCCCATAGTATTCCACACACATTTGAAAATTTTTGAACACTTTCCTCTCTGCACTCTGTGTTTCACATTTCTGGATATATTTCAGAACTCGTAAGTTTTATGTTGCACTTCTTACACAAAGAAACACCCTCACATGTAATTCATAGTACCAAATTGAGGAGCAAACGTGCCAGGTTATGGAAAGTGTCAGTACATGAAATTACAACATAAAAGTAACAACAGATTAAATAAAATGTTATGAACCCAAAAAAGACAAGCTAAGTTTACATAAATGCAATCAACAACATAACAGAGGAATCAGCTTAATTTTTTAAGGCACCCATTGACAGAATAAAAGGAGTGACCCACGACAAAACTCTTCAGTTTTGGTTTGAAAGCATGAGGATTACTGCTAAGATTTTTGGATTCTTATGGTAGCATATTGAAATTGGATGCAGTTGAATACTGCATACCTTTCTGCACAAGCATGAAGGAAGTGAGATCCAAATGAAAACTGGGTTTCTGCCTGTTATTAACTGGGTGACAGGTGCTAATTCTTGGGAATTACCCAGACTAATGAACAGGGGTCAACAAGATGTTTGCAAACTTACCAATTGTGAGCTACTCCCTGTATTCCATAATGGTCCTACTTCAGGAGCCATATTTGGTGATCAACACAATTAAACGCCTTAGTTACATCAAAAAAGATGCCTAGCATTCAAAATATTTTGTTTAAACCATTGTGCACTTCATAGAGAGAAGAGAATATAGCATTTTCAGTTGATATATCACCTCTAAAACTGAACTGGACATTTGATAGCAAATCATGTGAAATAAAATGATCCATTATCCTTATATTCAAAGCCTTCTCAATAACTTTAGACAACACTGATGGCATAGAAATAAGTCTAATATTGTCTACATTATCCCTTTCTCCCTTTTTATAAAGTGGCTTTAATACTAAGTACTTTAATCATTCAGGAAACTGACCAGTCTTCCAGGAAAAATTACAGCTAAATAGAGGGCTAACATGTTCAGCATAGTACTTCAGTTCTCTTCTAAGTACTCCTCCATATCCGTGAGAATCCTTAGTCCTCAATGATTTAATTATTGACTCCATCTCCGCCTTGTCAGTAACACAGAGGAGTATTTCAGACATCTGTCTCAGACAGGCATTTTCCAACAACGTTATATGATTCCCTGTGGAAACTAAGTTTTTATTTAATTCATCCACAATGCTCAGAAAATGATTGTTAAATGCTTCACATATGTCTGACTTATCAGTAACAGAAATGTTTTTACTAGGAACTGACATTATATCATTGACCTTGTGCTGCTGACCAGACACTTCCTTTGTGACTGACCATATGATTTTAATATTATGCTGTGAATTAGCTATTCTATTTGCATACCACATTCTTTTTTCCTTCCTAATAACATTTTAAGTGCCTTACAATAATGTTTATAATGGGCTACTGTAGCTTGATTACTACTTCTAACATTTTGATATAATTTGCACTTTAGTCTATGTGATATCCTTATCCCACTAGTCTGCTGCCCAGGCTGCTGTTTACTGCTAGTACCCTATTTAGAATGTTCTAATGGAAAGCAACTTTCGAGAGCATAAGAAATGTGTTAAGGAAATCATTTTACTTGTCTATGTTACTGGCAAAGAGGCCGATACAACCTACTATTAGTGCAAGTCTCAGAATATCAAAGTGTGTCATGTCTATTATTTACGATCTAGATGTATGAAGTAGGTGAACAAAAAACAGACCTGTTTACAAGTTGTTTGTTCACCATGTAGGAAGATGCTGGTGCACATGAGGCGACTGATCAAGTTGAAAAAACAGCATGTCAATATTCCTTAAACTACAAAGTTCATACAACAAATAATCAAAGCAAATACAATAAATATTACCTCATGGAAAGACACATACAAAATTCTGTTTTGATTGGCTGATGCCAACAAATACTGTCTATAACTTGATTAAAATAAGTATGCAAAATACATCAGCAACTGAGTAGCACTAAGTCATTTGCAAAACTTAACCAAGTTGTAGGTCTTGCAAGTCTTATGAAAATGAATAATAGTCCTATTTCAACACATATGGATGACATATTTATAGTAAACCACATATCATACTGTACCATCAGCTGCGACACTTGATTCACATCTTACTAACTAAATTCAAAGTTTATAGTAGGATTCTTCCTAATTCACGAATGTATCAGGTACAAGAAATAAACAACATAATCCTGCAGCAGATGAAAATTAATGAGGTTGGAATGATACTAAATTGTGGTCAGCATGGTTATATGTTTCTACACAAGTTTAAGTGAACATCTGTAAACCCCACATGAGTATGTGATAGTTAATCAATGTTTTTCATAAGTTACTGCTCAAGACTCAACATTCCAAAATACTTTCCAACTACAAAATGAGGATGTGGCATGACCATAAATGTGAAGCTATTGCACCTAGTGTAAGAGCTTCCCAGACATCATGCAGTTTCCACTTAAGATACTCAGTAATTCCAAAAAACACATACTCAGTTGGTCACTCATCAAAATCTCTGTACCACCAAGTAAAATCAGCAAGCTGTATCACCTCATTACATCACACTTACAGAAAAAACATGAAGCAAAAAGTAATTCAGGGGACACATCTGGGACAAACCATTAATATCCATCAAATGACAAACTGTGACACTTATTCCATATCAACTATCCTATGTAAGAACACTGCACATTTCATCGTCAACAGCACTCTAAGACCTGTTGCCAGGAAAACACGTAACAAATTACTAATTCCATTAACCTAAAGAGGTGCAATGTGAAAATACACCAAGAGTTTAAGATCTTACCTCAATGTATTTGTATATTTGCATAAGATTTGGTGCTTAGGATAACACACAGAGTTAATATTTTTCCCAGCAGTGTCAACCAACACACAACATTTTATAGATCTGTTATAATAATCATTAACAAACTGTCATCGGTGACTAACACTTATAACTATAAAAATTTAAGGTCAAAACCAAAAACAGCATTTGTTGGATTATCAATTGAAAATGAGGGCTGGTTACAACCTTATTTCTTTTCTCCCTAAGATGGTAAGGTTTTAGAAAAATATGTGTGTTGTTGGCTGTCCTTCACATATACAGTTTTAAAATTATAAGAGAACCATCATATGGCACTAAATAAGGATTTCACTCAGAAGCCTTAACTGATATTGTGCCTGTTATGAACCCAGCAACATACATCAGGATAGTACAGAATTTAAATTTAGAAGCATAGACGATTATTTCAGTCCAATTCATAAAACTTCATGTAAAGGAAGTGAAAAAATGCATTAATTATTTGATCAGTTCACAAAATACAAAACGGGTAATGTCCAGAATGGAGCTTGGCATGACAGAAATGCACAAATAATATGTAATAATAAACTGAAATAATCCTTGCATAACAATTGTACTACTAAATTGTCTTAGTTAATTGTTACTGAACTGAACTGCATCACTGATTAGCAACAACATGTATAAACCTATGTATAGCTGTTAAGTATGGTCCAATGAAGGCCATAAATTAAAAAATAAAAATAAATAAAAACCTCACATAAATGGAAACTGGTCCTAAGGTGACCAGTTATAGCACAGATTGAATATAACATTATTAAATTAAGTAAAGTCATGTTGAGAGCATTATGGAAATGGTATCTGAGTCCAACAGGCTAAACAGTCATCTGTCATGGATGAAGAACTATGTGCATTTTGTGATCGCAATGCAAGAATTATTCACCAGCTCAAAATATTTCAGAGTTCAGCATGATGATTTACACAATAACCCATGAGAGTTAATGAGTTTGAACTCATACTCTGTCTATTCCTATTCTAAGTAGCAAAAAGTAAATGGAAAAGTTAAAGTTCAGCAATGGGGCTTATTCAGACTGTCCAAAAGCACTGTAGTGGCTCTTTGCTGCCCAGGAATCAATCATCCACATGACAGAATATCTTGCTAAACCACAGGCACTTCTGTTTTCTTCAAGGACTCACATGAAAGTGTGCAGAGTCATACCCTTGAGTGTGTCACTCAAAAAGTATCTGTCTCTACTTGACTCCAGTAGTGTTCTACCACTGCCTACTTCTCCACTGACTGAAAGCCATCACCAACAAAAATATGTTATTCTTACGTTTTACAGACATGGTTATGACTCATCTTGACTACTTTCTGTACTAAACTAATATATTGTAACAATATTCAAATAAAATAAATGTTATAAACATAAGATCATACACAGACTATTTACAATCAATATAAATAAAGGTTTATTCATAAATAAATAAGCTACCATTCTGATGCAAGTGCACTGATGTTAAACAAGAACAAAACATAATTAAATATTGTTTCAACAATTATTTACACCGATCAGCCACAACACTATGAGCACTGACCAACTGTCAATATAAACCACCCCAGTCAATAGCGGCATCACCTGGTGAGAAATGACTGGAAGTCAGATACATACACGGTGCATGTTATATCAGTGAGCCTGCTGTCTGTGTGTAGAATGGGGAAGGCACATGATCTGTATGTCTTTGACCAAGGGCAGAGTGTGATGGCCTGGAGGACTGGCATGAGAATTTCAGAAACTGTATGACTTGTCAGCTGTTTGACGAGTTCTGTGGTGGGTGTCTTCAACATGTGACAAAACCAGGGTGAAACCATATCCAGACATCGTGGGGTTGGGTGGCCACACTTCATTACAGATGTCAAATGTTGTATGCTAGGCCGAATGGTGAAATAGAACTGTGGTGGAACTAACGTCAGCCTTAAATGCTGGGCAGAGTACAAGTCTGTCTGAACACAGTGTGCATTGAACATTCCTAATAATGGGCCTCTGCAGATGATGATCCACAGTTGTGATAAAGTTAACGCATTGGTGCAGTGACAGAACATTACATGGTCTGATGAATCTCGATACCTACATCATCATGTCGATGGGAGAGCACAAATCCATTGTCATCCAGGGGAGCAGCTCCTTGACATCTGAACTATGGGTCGGAGACAAGCTAGCAGTGGCTCCATTATGCTAGGTGGAACACTCACCTGGACACCCATGGGTCCAGTGGAGCTCATGCAAGGCGTGATGATGGCCAAGGAGTATCAAACACTGGTTGCAGATCATGTACATCTCTTCATGACAGTCGTGTTTCTGGGCAGCAGTGGCAGTTTTCAACAAGATAATGCACAATGTCACAAGTCCAGGAATGTGATGGAGTGGTTTGAGGAACACAGTGGTGAGTTCTAGTTAACGTGTTGGTCCAGATCTGAACCTGATCAAACACATCTGGATGTTACTGAACATGGCATCAGAGCTCATCGCCCCCTCCCTCTCCCCAGGATGTACAGGAATTAGCTGACTTGTTGGTGCAGATGTGGTGCCAACTCCCTCTAGTGACCTACCAAAGCCTCACTGTTTCCTTGTCATGATGTGTTGCAGCTGTTATCTGTGCCAAAGTTGGGCATACTGGTTATTAGGTAGATGGTCATAATGTTCTGGCTGATCAGTGTATGTCCAGTCTTCTACTTGATACAAGTGCCTTTTGGCAATCTTTTTAGTAGTGGTGTCAGCTAACATATGTGTCTGACCACTTCTTAAATTACTGTGGTTTTGTATTATCAATTGTAATCAATGTTTAAATCAAGGTACTGGCAAGATTAGAAAAATTTTCACTAAATAACTACACAGGTTTGACATGAGTGACAAGATATGAGGTATTCATGCTGTATTCAGTTTGCTGTGTTATTGTGGATGATATGACGTTCTGACAAATATTTTGCCTAAAGAAAAAGATAGAAAACATAATAAATGAATAAATAAAATAGACACAGACAGAAAGCTTCCCAGATGATGTATCAAATGCAATCAATATTTAAATAAATATACTGGCAAAACTAGTAAAATATTTATTAAATAACTACACAAGTGTGCCAAGGTATGAGAAATTTTTGCTGCATTTAGTTTCTATGTTATTGTGGAAGATATGATATTCCGACAAACAGTTACAAAAAGAAAAACATATAAAACTTAATATATCAAGAAATGGGATGCACACAGATATACAACTTTCAGGGATGATGGCTACAGTGTAATGCTGTCATCTGAGATACCATTTCTTGATATCACATGAAGCAAGATACCATTTGTTGATATCACATGAAGCACTTAAAAACTGTTTATTCTAAGGTTCATTGTGAAAAAATTTAGTTACTATAAAACATTAAGTTCTGTACTTTTTAGGTTAGTGAAATTATTACTTATGATAATATGTTGTCCCTATATCCCAACATGGACACAAATGGTACAAAAGTGTTGCCACAGTTTGTGACATGGCTATACATGCTAAGAATGCCTGATGTGGGACTTATGCATTTTCCATGCAAACAGTTTAGTTATGTTGACTGTATATTAGGGAGCTACTGTATGAGACAGAGCAGAGATTAAGGCAGTATCAACATATTCTGAAGGATGATGTTTGTTCTGTCTGATCACTCTGGTTAAGGTTTTATGTGGTTTTCCTAAACAGTTTTTGACAAATTGCGGGATGGTTTCTTGATGAATGTCATTGTATCATAATGGCAAGTCCAATATCATTCTAAATTATCACTGGATGAATAAATACATAAATAAATGTTTTGGAAATTTCTGTTAATATGGCCTTTCTTGGTTCCATTATCTCAGTAAAAATCTGAATAGGTAGTCGGAATTCAACCTGGATCCATGTGGACTGAAAGTAGCAGTGCTAACCATTTGACTGTAGAGGCAATGGTTCCAATTTTTACAATTTTATATAAATGTACTTTCACAGAAAATTCCAGAAAATTGGATTGATGTCAATTCCTGAATTCACATTCCAAAAATGTTTATCTTGGAAATGTCAGATGAATAATGTTCATAACTAAATCAATATTTAGAGTAAATGTTAAAAATAAAATTAGTTCACAAATTAAAAGTAAATTAGAGTTTTCTGAAATTAATTGTTGAAGTAACACATCTGATAAAGTTCTGTGGGGAAATAAATTTAACAATGATTAAATTGATTTAAAGATTATTTTCATTTTCTGTAGAACATATTTGTGCACCTGGATTCATGCAAAATCATCATTTTTATTCAAAAGTTTAGTTAGTCATATGTAGTAATTATGGTGTGTGACACTGCGACTGCTAACCCTTGTTTATAATAGAGTGTCAGAGCATGCCATGCAGCTTAATTTAGACCAATATAGTCTATGCTGAAAGGTGGTTGGTTTTTGTTGGGCCTTCAGTCCATTCTACCCTGAAATATATCTGTCAAGATTGATCTACTTAATGACTTTTGTCACTACAATGAGGACAAAACCAGAATCAAGTGCACATCATTAGATTAATTAGAGTGCTACTATAACAGGATGTCCCTGATACCTTAGTGTGGGTTATGATTCTCTGTTGAGGGAGGATGATGAGCAGCTGAACAAGGTCCAATGACAGTTGCAATGAGGTCTTTATTCAGGTTTCACTACAATCATTAGTTGGAGGAGCAGAGAATACGACAGCATCTCCCAAGAGGTGACAGCCTCTGGCTGCTGACTGAATGTTCTGCTGCTGGGCAGCTGGTGCTATGTCATCAGGTTCCTGAGTTTCCTGGTTGTACTGAGTGAGGCCAGTGGTGGCAGCTGTAGATTGTATTATGTTTCCTGGCTCTGAGGGTAGCAGTCATATGTTGATGTCCCAGCAGGGACAGAGATGACTGGACCCTGTTGTAGCTCTCTCAGGATGGAAGCAGAGTGTGGAGCTGCCCCTGGTGCCCAGAGGCTTAGACAACAGGCTGCGGTTTGTGTCTGATCTGTGTCATCGGCATGGCATTAAGTAATACAGGTTCAATGTCGTGTCACAGCCCACCTATTTGATGATGACAAGATGGTTTGAGTGTCTTTAAATACTACTTCTCCATGCTGATTCTGCTTATTACCATAGTTAGTGTGTCATAACAAACGATTTGGAAGGTGTTGGTCACCTCCAGGCTGGGTGTCAATACTCCTGTAGGATGCATCACAAGTTGGCAGCAAGTATCATGTGTCATCATCATGTTGTTGTGAAATCACTGACCATGCAGCTGTGATTGACTTGGTGGTGTCATGATTTTGTCATGACACTCTTCTTCCAATACCAAGAATCGTTTATACCTTTATCCCTTTACACTCTTCCCTGCCATGAAGAAAATTCACCCTCAGGTTTTACTGAAATTGAAACACTAATCATTTACACCTATGTACAGTTTGGATCATTTCCTCCACTTATGGTGTCATATTGTACGGTAGTTGCCTGACCTCACTAGAACTTATCTCTACACAGAGATCTTTGTACATAGTGCACATTGTCCTTCATCACACTGCTTGTGGTTGGTGCTGTTGCAACTAGTTTGAACACATAGGTTGATGGCTGGCAGGGATGTATTTGGTCTACTTTCCATTTGTGTTGGTACTATATGACATCAGATACTATGAAAATTGTACAGGTAGATGAGGCTGAAGGTCCAATACCTACTAGTCACTGCTGATGTTCACTGCAGTGCTTTTTTATGTACTCTAACAGGTATTCCATTGACTTGTTGTCATGCTGTGTGGCTAACATTTGATCTATGGAGCCGAGCAGTGTTGGGTCTAATGTATTATTTAGGATGGCTATGCTTCCTGTGGGTAAAACCTCAAGGAGTAGATCAGGTACATAAAACAAAATGTGCATTACATTGAGATGGAACTGTCTGATGTTACCCTTCGTCTTACATATATAAACTGAATAAGAAAAAAATCTGTTCCCATAATTCTAAAAGTCTATGACCAACATGTATACCAATACACACTTGGCTCCAGTGACAATCTACATACTTTTCAAACCTGCTTAGAATAAACAGCTACTTCATCATCAACTTAATGTGCAACATGCACTCTTCACAAAATAATTAATTTTTTCACTACGTACATTAACTTTTATCTGTCAACCCAAGTGATAAAGTTCAACTGCCATTAGTAATATTGAAGGTATAGATTCACCCAAAATTACTTCAGCCTGGAACTTACAGAAAATATTTGCCATATTTTCACCTGGAAATATATGGAAAGATGTGGTAAGCTCCTATGGGACCAAACTGCTCAAGCTTACACACTGCTTAATCTAATTTAAACTAACTTTCACTAACAACAACACACACACACACACACACATGCTTGAAGGTTGACTCAAACCTCTGGGGGGGGGGGGGTTCTGCAAAAACACATACAATTTATGGCATCCACAGTTATCATGCCATTTTCTATTTGCCCTATTATTCCTTTATTCCTGCTCATGGCCTAAGTGCGTAGTGATGTATTGGGATGATTACAGAACTCTCTCACTTTTCTTGCCTAATCTTTCCCTTTTCTCCAGATGCTTCCCTTCCCTCTTTTGATGATACTGCTAACAATGGGGGCAGCATTTCTGTGCATCTCTTAAATGTATGAATTGGAATGACATGGACTACTGGGGGGTGGGGAATGAGTCAGGAATTGATGCTAGACGTTAAAAGGTGACATGATTTCTGTAACCACAAAAGGGTCTTTATAATGTGTCACAAGCTTCTTACTTTTTTTCTTTGGGTACATATGGGTTGCTTGTCATAACCCATTGACCTATATGATACCTAAGTCACAGTATTTTCTTATTATGGTCATATCTTGTCATTGCAAAGCTTTGGTTTACATCTCTGTCAACCATTACCAAGCACAGTAGTGCCCCAGTAATTTGATCTCTGGTATTTTGAGGTTCCCTGTAATTCAAGCTGGTCTTAAAAAAATTAAAATTTTATGTAAAACTATAGTAAAAATCTGTTTTCATACTTTCTCCACTTGTATATTTTATGCACTTTCAAATGTGTTTCATTTTGAACTTTCTTTTGGTTTTCCATGTACAATACAGGTGTAACAGTCCCTCTTAGGGTTCCTATCCACAATGCCTGGAAATAACCATGGCCTCAGACTGCTAATGCATTTCTGTAACAGATGGACAGGTACCATTAGGTTTTGAGGACTGCAAATACTCATTCTTTATAGAGCTTTCACTAATTGGGACCACTTAGACAACCAGTTGTACAGTGCATACTATCCTTATTATTACTCCTATTATTGTGGATACTCAGCACAGTGAACATTAAAATACACTGCAACAAAGTAACAATGCAGTATACATTTTACACCATTGGTTGACTATTGTTGTGTAGTAACATCTTTACTGCAGTGAGCCCACCTGTTCATGTTAATTTTAAAGTGTCGTATGTGTGTACATAGTACTGTACACGTGTAACTGTGTGTTTCTTAATGTTTTAATTCATACATTACAATGAGTGGTACAAGTAAGAGAGAATTTGTGCCCTTGAATGTGAAACTGGAGGCTTTGAAAAGACTAGACAAAGGAAAAACATTAAAAAAAACTTGCTGCTGAGTGTGGAGGCAGTGAAGTGACAGCTGGAGATTGGCATAGAAACAGAGACAAAATTGAGAAGCTTTCATCTAACAAGTGTTCCATTTTGTCATTAGAACAGAAGTCAATGAAGAAATATGAGTATGAAAAAATAAGTGAAGCTCTGTTCATTTGCTTTACTCAACAAAGACACAAAGGAAATCAAATTTCCGGGCCAATTCTGCAAGAAAAATCTATTTTTTTGTAAATGAGTTAAAGGTCGGTGAGGACAATTTTACTGCAAGCTAGGAATGGTTGGATAGATGGAAGAAGCAATACGGCATACGGCAGCTTGAAATTTGTGGTGAAAAACTTTCTGGCAATTCTCAAACTGTTACACAATTTTGTGAGAAATTAAGAAAAATTATACCACAAGAAATTCATACTCCTGCTCAACTGTATAACTGTGGTGAAACAATGCTAAATTATAAAATGTCTCGATCTAAGATGAAACGGCTGCCCTGGACAACAGAAATTATAAAGAGAGGTTAACAGTACTTGCTGACTGAATGCAAGAGGTGACTATAAACTGAAGCTGCCGGTAATAGGGAAGTCTGTTAAGGCCAGAGCTTTAAAAAATATCACTGCTTCGGCACTGCCTGTTACGTATGTCCACCAAAACTCTGCTTGGATTGCCAAAAATAATTTTAAGAAGTGGTTTTCTGAATATTTCGTTCTAGAGACCAAAAGAAACCTAAAGAAAAACTGCTTCCCTTCCAAAGCAATCTTAAACCTTGAGAATGCTAATTCACACCCTGATGAGGAAGAAGTAAACCGTGATGGTATTTGCGCATTGTTCTTATCCCCTAACGTGATGAATTGAGTACAGCCTATGAGCCAGGGCCTTTTATGATGCTTCAGAGGAAAAAATGCATCATTGTTTACTTCAGATGCTTCACAGATAACAGAAGGTGAAGGAACAACCAAAGAATTTCTAAAAAAACTATGATAATAGACATTTATTCATGATTTACCTGTTAACTTATTGATAGTTCCATATTATTCAAGTTTTTTGTAGTTCTAGGTAGCCTCAACCCAAATTAGCTTGAATTACTGGTCCTCTGGTGTTGTTTTTAACCAATTGGTGAAATTTTTACCTATGAAATATCACTTTCTGGGGAAAACTTACAAAACGTAAATTGAGATGGCATCTTCTAACTAGAAACAACCTTACAGACCAACATACCTGTGCTCTTGTGGATTTTTGAACAGTATACTTATGTGATGTATGAGAGTATAACATCCCAGCTGCCATACTGTGAATTAATATAGTAGTATATAAATTGAAAGTGGAGAGGGGAAGAAAGGAAAGGGAAGGGATCAATGCTGCCAACTACATTGGGACACTATGCAGAATTGGCGGCAATGAGTGAAAATGTGTACCAGACTGGTATTCAAACCTGGGATCTCCTGCTTACTAGGCAGGTATAGTAACCACTGCACCATCCAGGACACATTGTTTTTCCAACCGCATGGACTATATCAGCCTGCCTCATGGCTGATCCACACTCCCATCGAGCGCCACGTATCTGTAGCCCCTGTCTAATTCCTCCATAGTCACTCTTCCAAGATCTCCACAGGTGGTTGGGTGTATTTGTGCATCCTCAGTGAAGAAAGTGGATTAATTGCGCAGCTAGGCCTATAAAATTATATGAATGTGTTGTGTCTGTTCTTTTGCACATGTCTGAAAGAACAAGACACCACACATTCATATAATTTAATATAGTAGCTTAACATCTTTGCATGCTGCCCATGAATCCTTTGTGTTTGACCATTTAACTGTCAATGTAATGCCCTAACCCAGAGTTTCTTAATGTCGCATAACCAGCACAACTGCTTCATTAAATTGCAAATAAAGTTTGTCCCTTCTTCGGTTATTACTGTTTCAGGCATTCTGAATTTGAGTATCCAGTGATTTAGCATTACCTGTGCTACTATTTCAGCCTGATACTTTGGTATTCTATCATCCAACAAAAAATGAAAAATGATCAGTTATCATAAAAACTACTGGTTTCCTGCTAGTGTTTTCACATAAGGCCCAAGGACGTGCAATCCGAGAAACCTAAATGGTTCATCTGCCTCGGGTAGCCTTTGTAACATAATCTTTTGGTGATTGAGCTCCACCCTTTGCATGTATAGTATAAAATTCTTTATGTAATGATTGGCATCCTGTCTGCATGTTTCCCACCATTAATATTGTGCTGCTCTGCTTCTGTTGCACTGCAACCAGTGTGCCCTGCTACAATCAAATCATGGGCCTGCCTCAACACTTTGTTCCATAATCACTATGGTATACAATATGTAGCCTGCATCTCCTCTTCTTTTTTGATACTCTGTCCTCTATGCTGAACTACAGCTGTCTGGCAAACTGTTGACAATCCAAGTCATTGCTTTGCATCTTGATCCAATCACCTTGTGTATGCCAGCTCATTTCGTAGCATTTATTTACAGCTCAGACTACCTGTATTTCTGTGTCACCTTCCTGGATGATGTATTACTTCAAAATCAAACTCACTGATATGCAGTGAGCACCTAGTTAACCTAGTAGTTGGAACTTTAAGTCCTAATGACCATCTGAGTGCTGTATGATGTGTTACTACTTTTAAATGATGTCCACATAAATAACACCAGAAATACCTTATACTGAACAGCAATGCCAGCAATTCTTTCTCGGTTGTTGATGCCAGCAATTCTTTCTCAGTTGTTGAACTATTTCTTTTTGCTCAGTTAAGCTGTCTGGAAGCATCTGCTAGGCCTGTCCATCTATTTTCTGACTCAAGACACAACCTTAGGCAAAATTTCTGGAGTCACAGGACAGTATGCACTGTTCCTGAAAATCTGGAAAGGCAAGAAACGCACAAGATGTTAACAAATCTTTTAGTTAAAAAAATGCTGCTTCAGAATATTATGACCAATGAAACTTTATGCCTTTCCTTAACATCTGTGGAAGGGTCTTGCAATTTCTGTGAATCTTGGGAAATGCTTGCAATAAAAATTGGCAAGTCCTAAACATGATTGTAATTGCTACTCTGTGGTGAGTGTCAGAAATTTTTCTAGGCATCAACAAGTCGTGGATCAATGCAAATCCCGTTTTGACTGATAATATGGCTGAAGTAATGCACTTCTTGTAAAATGAAATGGTAACTTTCCTACCTAAATGTTAAGTGTTCTACATGTAGATGAAACAAAACTTCATGCAAATGCATTATAAGCCTGTTGATACCTTTGGTATATCATCTAAATACACCTTACATTGCTTCAATTTTAGCTCTCAAACTACACTATCCAATTATTGCAAGAAAATAGTGGGTGCATATTTCAGTCAAAAAGACGTGTGACATTACTGATCATGATGAGTCTGGGCTGATAATGCTGTCTTTGGACATTTTTCAAGTGCTACCTCTAGTTGATAGTCATCCTTTGTATGTCCTTAGTTGTAAAATACTCACACTGTTCCAAATTGTCTAATGTTTCAGTTATATTTGGCATCAGGAAGGCATCTGACACTTTTTATATTTAAGTAGTGGTAGTCACAAAAGAAATGATATTCTTTGCTGCCATCTGGTTACTTTTTCAGTATGATGATGACCAGTGGTGCCCAGTGGCCATTACTTGTTTCTGTAATCCCAGCCTGATGCTGTTGATTTACAAAGTGTTCCATGACAGGCCATGAGGCTTGAGGAAGACAATATTGTTTCTAATAAACAGGCACTTCATTTCTAGTGAGCTATCAGGGTATTGCATGATAGCTGTACATCCTCAGTGCTAAAGTTATCAATACTGATGAAAACTACTTTGCTTCTCTATGTTTCCTGTACATGAGATGAACTAATCCATGCAAAACACTTCACCTTGCCAAATTCTCCTTTTTTCTGAGATAAAGGTTCAACATTGCACAATGAATGTACTGTCAGGTTAGCTTTTACATCAACAATGATTATCTTTCCATTACCTTTCAGTATGATATCCTGTGAGTTGATATTAAGGGACCTCACACAAAGTTTAGGTGGTCATCCATTTGCTTAGAAGTGAACCTTATTACAGTAATTGTACTCCAGCTGTAGAGTCAACATGTAATGATGTGACATACAGTTCTATATTCCACTCCAAGTCAACTCTAATGCAATATACAACCAGGAAATCTAAACCAGGAATGACTTCATAGCTAATGCTGACCGTAGGAAGCACTTCTACATCAAACCAGAAGTTATCTTCCCCCCACTCAGAAACATATTACTGATGAACTGAGTGACTCTACATGACCCACACCTATGCCACGTAATGCCTGATGCAGTGGATTTAATTTCATTTTGCCAAGTATGCCCTTACTTGCCACAGATACCTGAGAGCCATTATCAAATAAAAATGTATGCCATTTTCCTTTTATGTGTGGTCAGAAAAAGTCTGCCACTGATTTTGCACTTGTGCTAACTCTTACTGGGAGTTCTATATGTGGAAATACTGAAATTTTGATATTTCCTGTTCCAGTCACATTAATGTTCCCACCACCTACAGATGACATCAATGTGCAATAACCACTCACAGGCAACAGATGGCAGCACTAGCAGTGGAGGCTATATAACGCATGTAGGGGGGACATGGAAAACAGAAGTCACTGTAATATTGTGAAATTGAAGCAGTTTATCTGACATCCAAAAGGGAATCATCATTGGCTTTTAGGCCAATGATGGAAACATTTCTGGAATGGTTAAGTATTTAAACTGTTCACATGTCACACTGGTTGAAGTATACTGTGCATGGCAAAATGGTTCTATCCAAAACTGTTGCTGCAGCAACTCTGGTACACAATGAGGCATACAATGACAGGGATGAACAATGGCTGCAGACACATTTCTGTTTGAATAGATGTGCAGCTTTTGAGTGACTGAGCATGCAGATGAAACTGGGGTCTACCAATGGTTTCTTCTCAATGACTGTTCAGTGAAAGTTTCTGTGTATGGGTCTCCACCAGTGACAAAGACTGGAACTTAAACACAAATACTACCACTGGAATGGTTCGAATGGCTCTGAGCACTATGGGACTTAACGTCTACAGTCATCGGTCCCCTAGAACTTAGAACTACTTAAACCTAACTAACCTAAGGACATCACACAACACCCAGTCATCACAAGGCAGAGAAAATCCCTGACCCCGCCGGGAATTGAACCAGGGAACTCGGGTGCGGGAAGCGAGAACGCTACCGCATGACCACAAGCTGCAGACTACCACTGGACATCCTCTGAGTGGCGACAGGTGGCTTTTTCAGATGAATCACACTTTTATGCTCCACTGGATAGATGGCCTTTGGTGAGTATGGTGTGAAATGTCTGAAACCAAACACCTTACTACAACTGTCAGAAGCGTCCACGCCAGGGGAGAGAACATTAAGGTGTGGGGAATGGTTTTTGGAATTCCCCGAAATATCTCATCATTCTGTAAGGCACAATGGATCATCACAAGTATGTATCTATCCTTGAGGACCATGTCCATCTGTACATGCAGTTTGTTTCTCCTTGGCATGATGAACATCTACCAGCAGGACAATGCAATGTGTGACACAGCTCGTAATATATGTGTGTAGTTCAAACAGCACCAGGCTGTGTTTACCAAACCCCCTAGGGCACCAAACACCCAGATTTAAACCCAATCAAGAGTCTTCAGGGCCACCTTGATTGGCTGTACATAGCACAGCTGACCATGGCAGCTGAGCTGACATGGCTCCATATTCCCTCACAACCTCACTGACTCTTTTCCTGCATGTCTTACAGTGATCCATGCTGCAAAAGTTGGTTATTCAGGCTTTTGACTGGTGGTCACATTAATGTGGCTGGACAGTGTAGTCGGATCATTTTGTTAGGTTTGCCCATAGTTGATCTCTTGATCCAAATCTTTCTAAGTTTGGTCTTCAATGTCAGTAGAATTCTCACTTGAAATATTGTTAAAGGACATCCCTGTAGTCACTGGATGGTGTAGTGTTTGTCTGTATGATTGTCTTTGCCTGTATTCTTTGTGTACTGTTGTTGACATGTTGTCTGTAACATCATTTTTTTCCATCCATCTTCTAGTGTCTTGCAGTGTATGTCCACTGTCTTTGAGTGTCAAGTGCAGCTTTTTTGCTAAGTCCAACACATGACAGTGGAAGACGTTTTGCTGTACAGACCTGTAGTGGTGGTAAGTTCTTATGGGACCAAACTGCTGAGGTCATTGGTCCCTATGTTTACACTCTACTTAATCTAATTTAAACTTAAACTTACTTATGCTAAGGACAACACACACACACCCACGCCCAAGGGAGGACTCAAACATCTGACAAGGGGAGACGAGCGAACTGTGGCAAGATGGCTACCCTGCAAGGCAGTCGCGGAGACCTCCATTCTCTACATGTTCATTCAGGCTCCTGATACATATGGTAGACACATGCTGGATAAGGGCAGTCATGAAGTAAAACATGCACAAGCCACAGATCAACGTACCTCATTCCCAGCCATTCCAGAGTGCTGTGGAAGAAGTTTTGTACAGTATATAAGCATATCTTATTACTGGTGTCCTATTTGCTTTGTTATTTATCCCTTCTGCCAAACTTTTACTATTGTGCGGTTTTAATACCATCCTCTGTGATTGCTGACACTATGTTATGGTGTAACCACAAGCACCAGAATGAAGATGCGGAATGCAAGGGTAGAGAGGGCAGTGAGGAAACGGCAGCCAATGGTGCGCGGAATGTGACTGTGCCGCGCCAAGAGCGACACCTGGCGGGAGGGAATATAAGCGACACTTCTGTTAGCCTCAGCCACTCAGATGGGCACCGGATATCGGATGTTAGTTATCAGTGATCTGACAACTTGCCTGAACAGTTCACATATCAAGGACTCTAAATTATATTGCTTGTCGCCCCTAGTTTGCGACTACCACTTGTAAATCTTCAAAGTTAAGTACTGTCAACTGCTTTCTAGAAATGAAACTACTAATGTTATTTGTTTGAAATTTTTGTATAGCATTCCAAGAACGCTGCGTCCTGTAGGCACCCTATTAACGATGAGTGGGCAAGACCCCACACACCATATCATATTTATCCCTTATCAACCAGTATGTAGCAGCCCTATACTGGGTGATGACGTCTATGAACTACATAGCCAAGATTTTGTCAAAGGGGAGGGGGAAATTTGTTAAAGACCTTAACAAGACTCGTGTTTTTCATTTATTCTTAAAATTTCCATAAAGGATGATAAAACATTTTATTTGACAATGACTTAGAGGTTTCATCAAGCATAGATATAATACCCTTACCTAGGAGTGCTGTATTTCGGCAAAGCACTAAGAAGCTGTCATGCTCCATTCTCTCTTCACCCTCCAAGGTCATTCTACACTCTTCTTCTTTCAGTATGGATTCTGGTTGAGGAAGTGATCAGAAATGTACATGAGCAAATTTTTTGGGTCACAGTCATTATTACCGACATGACTGTTGAAATAAATAGACCTGTTCTGTTCTGTTCAACAGAGGACCCAGAAAAATTTCTGGTGGCGAAAATGAAAGAATCGCCTTATGCTTTCCCAGATTTCCTCATTTAAGTATGCATCTGTGAATTCCTGCAATGTACAAAAGATCATTTTCTGCATTAAAGAATGTCCCAGCAGATGAGTGCATATGTCTAAATGAGGAGAAGATTTTGGACAAAAGGGGTAGATAGTAATGCAGGTGAAAGTCAGGTCAGATGAATTCAAGCAGCCCGCTGAAAAACTCTTTTACAAACGAACAAACTATGGAATGTGTTGTGATCCTGTACCTCTTCTGCACTCCACAAACTCCTCCCCATCATTTTTTATTGGAACTGGTTTTCTTAACTGGCTACCACCCAAGTGACCAGATTGGGTGATATTTTGCCATTTGGGTGCTATTGATAGAGCACTGCACAATTTTTTTAAAAAATTCAACCATCACCCTTTGGGCAATATTTTTGTTGCTCCACATGATTTCTGGACAACACAGACATATGAAAGTGAGTTTTTATGCACTGATTTTATTTTATGTTATTTGTTATGATACTTGTCACTGCACTGCCTTGTGAAATACCAAAATATTACAACCACTGACTTCTACCAGGTTCCAAATAACAAATTCAGTGCTAACATTAGACTCCTATACACAGGCAATTAGGCTATTATAGTAGTGCACACTTATTTTTAACTGATCATGACGCTAGTGGATGAATCTCAATCAATTTTCCTCTTATTTCTTGTTACAAACTTATCCATAATTAGAAGCTATCACAACAACAAATAACACAAAAACTATGGATGTAAAGATAATTTGAATCAATCGTTGGCCTTGCTGATTACTGAAAGTGCGTATCCCTTTATCATCATATAATTGAAAGTCAAGACACCTATAAGTTTCACTACAGGGCAACTAGGTCCCATATAATTTCATTTACTGTTTAGGGGGTGGGGGTTTTGGACCTCCTGGAACCCACCTACGGCAACTGACTTGTGTCTATGAGCTGTCTTCCACTAACCTGGTCCCAAAAGCCTCTCCTAGCTGTTGTAACATTATTCAAGAGGTGGAGATAGTTTTACTGTGTACCTGCCACAAAGCGTACCATGCACTCAAAGAGTGCACAATGATAGCTTGTTAGTGTATGAATTGGTAAGTTGTATTACTTAGTTTAAATTATTGCCACTTTGTGAAGCAGTTTCTCTGCTTTTTCTATTGTGTGTCTCATCTGATTATTAAATGATAATTTCTGGACAATATTTTCTCCCAGGAATCTTATCATTATTAACATTATTTACATTTATGGCTGTAAGTATTTCGAAATTCCCTTTGAGTAATATGTGTAACATGTTGCTGGCTGTTGACAACTTATGTTGTCAGCACCGTTGGTCCATGAAAAGTAGTGTGTAAGTGGTTTTGGGTTCTTCATGCATTATTGAATCCTCAGAAACTATGATGAACCAGTTGTTCACATAAAGAATGACTCCATTAGGACAGTGGTCCCCATCCAGTAGATGTAGGAGAATCTCCATGGTAATGTCCTCAAAGATGGGTCTACAGATAGCACTCTTTTCTTTATTTGTTTGGTGAATTTTTATTTCACACTTGTTATTCACCCACTCTGCCTTTACAGTAGCCCCGCAGGCTCGTGAAAGTGACCAAACATCTGGGAGCACCAAATAATATCAAAACTGTCTGCAGTGAGTATCAATATCACAACTGGATATTTTCATTTCAAGTTTTGGTTAATTCAGAAGGCCTTATTTATTGTATCATTTAATGATTTATTCTTCCTAAAGCCGAACTGATTTGGACTCAGTGTCAGGAGTTCCCTGTGAGACTATAGGTAGTTGGACAGGAGTAACCCTGATCTTAAGCTAGAGTATTTAAAGGGCATGTTGGCATGTCGCATTTTGGGTGGACTGAATTCAGTTAATGTAGTTTTTATCTCGAAATTGAAATGTTCCCACCTCCCACAATGATAATAATGAAAACAGTTAGTAAATGAAAGCACTTTAGAACAGACATCTTGTCTTGAGGATGATTTCTTCTGTCGACCTGCAGTCAACAATGGTCCAGGGCTTTTTCAGTTGCTTGAATAAAATGCAAAGTCCCTTCATGGCTATTTATTCAGTCCAAGGAAAATCTCTTCATATACTGTGCCATAAATGGTACATTCCATTTTTATCATAATGTAGTGGGACCACCGTTTAGGATAGGGAAAGTTAGTTTTGTGCAATATTCTGAGCACAAGTTACAGCCAGATACGGGCAGGATTGCAGTGATTTAAGCATACCAATGGCTGCGAAGTAGAATGGAGGCCACAGGGCCGTCAAACCACTGAAAGGAGTAAACACAGCAGTTTGCATGGCGTAAGTAACAGGCAGAAGGGGCCCACTGGCCCAACATAGGTGTCGTGAGTACGTGACTCAGAGCGGCGTGTTAGCAAAACAGAGTTGCACAGCCGTGTATAAATAGGTGTGGGTTTCTAACGAGATTCATTCAAGTGTGGCAGCTCTCCTGGATGGTGGGGCGTGTGACACCACCAGCTACATGCAGCAGCAGATAGGACGCCAGCATTCCAGTCCATGGCGGGTCACTGGTTTGACCCTCTGAGGCTGATGCGGGGTCCGTAGTCAGCCAGCCACCGGCAGGCCACTCTTTGGTTCACTACCACAGGCAGTTGTCTTGACTCCCAACCCATGCCAGAGGCATCCCGGGACGAGGGCAGCAGATTCAAACACAGGATCATGGGCACTAGTGGTCACTGCGATCTCAGCTATGGCAGTGAGGAAGGACGCAGCAGGCTGCTCGGCAGCTCCCAGTGGAGCAGTGCTGAGTCAGTGGGGAAGAACACCACTGAGTCGGTTGCTGGCGCAGCACTGACGACGCGACCCTACAAGGCGGACACACTGTACTGCACTGCATTGCACTGAGTCGCTGGAGCGGTGGCCTCAGTATTGCGGGACCCTGTGACGCAGACCGAGGTGAAAGGGGCACGTTAGTGGAAACAAATAAATCATATGGAAAGCTCAGATGAGTCTTAATACGGTGCCTTCTACCTCTTCCCACTACATTTGGTCATCCTGATTCATTCAGTGGCAGAATATACCACTACATTTGTTGTCAGAATAGCAGACGCCATCTATCCAGTATGACATTCAAGCCCACTGCCCGCATCACAAGAAGTGGTGAGTTTTGACCAGTTTTCTTTTGAGTGTGGGATGTTTTCTTTCTTGTTTGTGTTTTGAGTATGGCCTGCCAGTTTTTTTTTTTTTTTTTTGGTCAGAATAAGTGTTGGTGTATTTGGGGCACTAAGATTTATTATTTCCATCTTTTTGTGGCATTTAATTACTTTTGTATTAGTTTGAGTATGAAGTTTCCCAGTATGATGATACTGATATGTAGGGAGTTGGGTTGTTCATGAATCTTGTAGTTAAATGTTTTGCTTCGAGACTAACTGGGAATGAAAGCAACACAACGGTAGAGTCAGGGACGTGAGGTGTGTTGGAACCAGAAGCGGTACGGATTTTGTAGGAAAAAGTAGCACAATTGACAACAGACAATACACAGTTGAGACATGAATTAACTTCTAGAAGTGAGCGGGAAACCTCATCTGATCAGTCGTTGTTGCCTAGGGTGCAGGAGATTGATCCAGCTGTCGCGAATTTGATTATTCAGTTTTGTGGCAAGGCATCTGAGGACATGTGTTCGTTTGTGAAGGACTTGAAGACTTCAGCGGTGATGAATGGTTGGTCTGATGAGTGCTTGTTACATATAGCCAAGATTAGATTAACGGGTGAAGCGAAAACATATATAAGGTGTTCTGAGGCCTTGAGGAAGGCAGGACAGTTTAAGCAGTTAAAGGAAGGGCTTTTACAAAGGTACGAAAAACAGAATAGCGCTCGGTACTTTAGGGACAGGTGAAGTATAATGCCAAAGAGACAGAGGGAGATGGTAGAGAAATTTGCAGACAAAATAAAAGAAATTAAAGAGTATACTTACGAGTTGGGTCAGAGCAATGAGGCGAATGGTGTTCTGTTGCAGGAGGCTGAGAAAAGGGCACTTGATGTATTTTTGAGAGGGTTACCAGCGGATATGTCTCAGAAAGTGAGTGAAGGGTCTCTGAAAGATTTGTATTCTGCCATTCAGCTGGCAATACAATGTGAGGAAGTAGACATGGCAACGCCGGGGTACGTGATAGGCAAACAGTGTTTACAGCAGGTATAAACTGTTGTAAGTGTGGTTGTATGCAACATGTGCAGAGGCAATATACCTAGTCACCGAGGAATAGAAGAAGGGGCGGAAATCAGCAGCGTGGAGGTTGGAGAAGTGGAGATGGGAGAGGTGGACAAGCGTTAAACAGCAGAGGAGGCCCAGGACCCACTTAAGGGAGCTCCCATTTAATTTGGATGCTACGAATACGTATGCAGAGGTGGAATGTTCAGTGGCAGGAGCCATAGGTACTAAAAAGTTTAAGATTTTGTTGGACACAGGGGCGCAAGTGTCAGTGGCTACTAGGAATATAATGGGACGAAGGAACCTAGACCCAGCACGTTATAGATTGCATGGAGTGGGGGATAAGGAGGTCATGACTTTGGGGTCAGTGACAGTTGACTTTCAAATAGAGAAAGTCCGATTTAATGCATGCATGGAGGTAGTACCGTTGGTAAGCAAGGGCTACGACATGATCCTAGGAGTAGATTTCTTACAGCAACATCATACCAAAAATTGACCTTGGACAACGAACTGTGGACCTTAGTGGAATGTTATTTCAGCTAGGGGAAACTGTTGTCAATGCAGAGCTGTCACAAGGGGTGTTCATTGCAATGACAAACCAATTGAACCGCGTACATTAGCATTAAAGCTTAATTCCCATGTAGCACCGGGAAGTCGCTTTGGGTAAGTGTGGAGTCAAATCTAACTGTGGGCACAGTAAGTGTTATTGAACCACTGCAGGGTAATGAAGTTTTGGGTCCGTTGGGTTGTTTTGTGAAATGTAGTGTTGTATGCATACAGGAGGGGAATGAAGGGCTAGTAGTTCCTGTGAACATGGATAATTTTAGCGTTGTAGACGCGAATTTGAGGAAAGGAGTTTTAGTAACAAATTTGGATGTTCCAAATGACAAAGACTGGTGTTCGAGAGGTAGGCAAAGCGATCAACCAGTAACTGCCAATAGAACTGCATTGCATGACAGAATTAAGCATTTGAAAGGAGGAGAAAGAGAGCACATGGAAGAATTATTGTGGGAATTTAAGGATTTATTTTTTCCACAAGGGCCATTACCAGCAACTCTATTAGTTCAACATAGGATACCAACAGGGATGAAGCACCTGTTTACCGTAAATCATACAGAATACCAAGATATTTGCAGCTGATTGTGGAGGATTTCATTGATCAGCAGCTTGCAGACAGTATTATAGAGCATAGAAATGGTTGCTGGGGAGCGGGCATTGTCATTGAGCCTAAAAAATCTATGGATGGAACTAAGAAATACAGGTTCTGTTGTGACTACCGATACCTCAATAATAAGACAATAATTGATGCATACCCCACCCCAAACATATCAGAGACTTTGGATCACTTTGGACAATGCCAGAACTTTTCTACAATGGATTTGACAAGTAGTTATCATCAGTTAGAGGTGGCTCCAGACAATTGTCCGAAAACTGCGTTCTCTACATCTGGAGGCCATTAGAATGCCAATCGGTTTGAAAAATGCTCCAGAAATGTTTCAAAGGTTGCTAGACAGTGTCTTGAGGGGTTTGAAACCACGGCAGTGTCTGGTCTATTTGCATGACATTATAGTGTTTTCAAGTAGTTTGGATCAACAGACAGTGCTTAAGGGATGTCTTTATATGGTTAAGAGCAGCTTGTTTGACGTTGAACCTGGAGAACTGTCTTTTTGCATTAGAAAAAGTAAAATATTTGAGTGATATTATCAGTAAGGATGGAAAGGGAACAGATCCGAGGTTGGTACAGGCTCTAAGGGATTTTTGAGAACTGAAAACAGTTACGGAAGTGCAGTCATTCATCGGAATTTGCAATTTCTATCGAAAGTTCGTGAAGGGTTTTGCAGCTTTAGCACAGCCATTGATGTGATTGTTAAGGAAGGATGTGAAATTTGAGTGGACAGAAGAGTGTCAGAAAGCGTTTGACAAATTGAAAGAAGAGTTAACATCAAGTCCGTTTCTTGTTTTCCCAGATTTTGAAAAGGAGTTTATACTAGCATGTGATGCATCCAATCAAGCATTAGTGTGTGTTCTTAGTTAGGAAACTGATGGGAAAGAACATCCTGTAGCCTATGTGTCTAGGCAGTTGAATGCAGCAGAGAGGAATCACGCAACAACTGAGAGGGCGCTGCTTAACGTAATCTATGGAATCAAGAATTTTAAATGTTATTTCTATGGGAAAAGATTTTGGGTAGTGACAGATCATGCTGCATTGAAGTGGTTGTTGTGGTTGAAGGATCCGTCCACTAGACTAGCTACATGGGCTGTGAGGCTTAGTGAATTCGACCACAAGGTAGTGCACAAGCCTGGGAAGAGGCACGGTAATGCGGATGCAGTAAGTAGGAAGGTGGTAAAAGTAGAAGTCATAGGTTATTACCTAGCAATATGGCAAGAATTACAGGACGCAGATAACGATCATAACTTGTATCAGACACAGCCACAAATTAGTATGCTCAGCAAAGCTGAGGGATGAGGTTTTGAAGACATGATCACGTGTTATCTGTTCATAGAGGGTGTAGAGCAACGAGTAGGAGAGTGGTGGAGAGGTATTGGTGGAGAGGTAGTAAAGTGGATGTGGATCAGTATGTCAAGAATTGTATACCATGTCCGCAGAGAGCAGGTTTGATCCGGAAACAGATACAGCTACAACGATTGCCAGAAGCGACATGTCCATTTTCTTTGTTGGGTTCAAATGGCTCTGAGCACTATGGGACTTAACATCTGTGGTCATCAGTCCCCAAGAACTTAGAACTACTTAAACCTAACTAACCTAAGGACATCACACACATCCATGCCCGAGGCAGGATTCAAACCTGCGACCGTAGCGGTCGCGTGGTTCCAGACTGTAGCGCCTAGAACCGCTCGGCCACTTCTGCCGGCTTCTTTGTTGGGGATTGATGTCTTAGGACCTTTTAGGTGAACACCATCAGGGAACAGAGTCGTTCTGAGAATAATAGACCATTTTTTGAGGTATGTGGATATGGTAGCTATGCCAAAATCAACAGGCAGCAATGGTCATGCAACTGTTAGTAAAAAGTTTGGTGTACTGGAGACAATGATTACTGACCAAACGACCAACTTCATGTGAGATTTAATGAAGGAACTGTGTAAATTGTTGAACATAAAGAAGTTGAGGACGAGCGCATTGCATCCACAGGCCAATGGAAGGACTGAACGAGTACACAGAACGATCTGGAAGATTCTAAGTTTTTCTGTGGATTCTCATCACTGTCAGTGGGACAAGTATTTGAAGCGTATTGTATGTACATACAATGCAAAAGTCTATACCAATACTGGTTTGTCTCCATATGACATGGTGTACAAGCCAAAAATGCCGTCACCATTTGATTTGGTGAGGCTACAGAAAGGAAGGAAGGGCCGGTCAATCTGTATGTCAATTCACAAGGACAATTCGGGATATTTGCAAATGGATACAAAAGGCGAATACAATGGCTTTGGAAAGGCAGGAAGACGCAGTAAAGCGGGGAAGTTTACCGTAGTATAGAGTTGTGCAGTGGGTAACGCTGTCCAGCCTTTATATGCAAAAAGTGAAAAAGAAGATGTCACTCTCGAGGTATCAAGGGCCATACAAAGTTAATTTTAAGCTTCAGTTGCCAACTAGAATAACGATAGTACACATTGGGCGGTTATGGCCATTTAAGGATTGCCTGGATGTGATTCCAGGCATGTCACAGGAAGAAAGAGAGAGTGAAGAGAGGTGCTAAGTACAGAGAAAAACAGGAAGACAGAGTACACCATGAAGTACCATATGCTTTGTGATCTAGAAAGTAGTAGAGTATTTGATTTGAAGTTTTTTTCGTTTTATTATCATGTATAATTGGGTTTGCGTAGAGTACTTTGGCATTGTATTTTCATATGTTGTATGTATTTTCGAATATAGCCTGTTGTGGACTGCAGTCATTTGAAAGAGGGAGGAAGGGTGATGGTGATTCCTGTCCTCGGGTCACTGAAAAGGGAGGTGTGGTGTCTGACATTTGTGGAGTGTTGTTGGAGGAGAAGTAAATGCAGTTCTGGAGAAATAAATGGGTCAGTGTAAATTTTGCACAAAGCCATAATAAATATGTGTTGAATGATGTCAGAGTCATACGATTTCCTGTTTAAATTTTTAGTTGTCGACAGTGGTCCGGGAAATCGTGCCTATTGCACCAGTTCATATAATGTAAAATTAAAGATGAAAGTAGTTACACAATCGGTGTTGAGTTTGGATCAAAAATAGTGAATGTTGGAGGAAAATCTGTGAAGCTACAAATATGGGACACGTGCACAGTGCAGTTATTTTTAGCCAGGGGGGAAGGAATAGACTGTCCAAGGGACATCGTGGAGCCAAAATTGAGCATGCAACGGGTCAGGATGCATTGGATCTTCTCCACGTATGAGAATTGGGTAGTAGTAGCCAGTTGTTTTGAGCAAGGAGTATTTGCAGAAGCGACACATATAGAGCTGGAGGGGAGTGGAATTTTAGTCAGTGGAACTAAGTGTAACATAATAGGACCAACCTTCCACCTGCGAGCGTCAATTTCAGGAGTCACGTAATTGAATGTTACGAAGCCACAGCTGTACTGGCCAGAAGCCGCTTTAGAGTTTTTGCCAAGGCAGAATCTGACCTTGTTCAATCAAACTCTGGAGCCAGTCTTGAGATCTGTAAACCAGTTCATTTTAGAGCAAGATGGGCGCATATCAGCCGAACAGCTTGTGCAACATGTCACTCAGTATAGGGAAAGACAACGGCAAACAACGACCATTTAGAGTACCTCTGTGACAAGTGTCATAACAGCCTTAACTTTGTTATGGGTTGTTTTCTTTCTGATCAGGTGGAGAGCTAATTCCAAGAGGGAACCAAGGGTAGTACAAGTCCCAGTGGATTGGATACCGAGGACGTGAGACGAGTAGGTAGGGGGCTGATCGAGCAGTGGTCGTCCAGTAAGGAATTTTTACGTTTTGTTTCATGTCATGGTTTTAAGGGGCACTAGACTACATTTAAGATTTCCAATAGTAAGGAAATATGCCATAGGTGCTGACCCAAAAAAGTTAAGAGCTAGTTAAGGGTCGACACGGGGACCGGGTTTTCCCGAAGAGGGAATAATGTTGTGGCACCACCGCTTAGGATAGGGAAAGTTAGGTCTGTGCTAATATTCTGAGCACTAGTTACAGCCAGGTGTGGGATGGATTGCAGTGAGTTATGCATACCAATGGCTGCAAAGTAGAATGGAGGCCACAGTGCAGTCAAACCACTGAAAGGAGTAAACACAGCAGCTTGCATGGCACAAGTTACAGGCAGAAGGGGCCCACTGGCGCAACATTGCTGATTTGAGTGCGTAACTCAGAGCAGCGTGTTAGCAAAACAGAGGCATACAGCTGCGTATAAATAGGTGCGGGTTTCTAACGAGATTCATTCAAGTGTGGCAACTCTCCTGCATGGTGGGGCATATGACACCAACAGCCACACGCAGCAGCAGATGGGGCACCAGTGCTCCAATCCACAGCAGGTCGCTGGTTCGACCCTGTGAGGCTGACGCGGGGTCCGTAGTCAGCCAGCCAGCGGCGGGTCACTCTTCGGCTCACTACTGCAGGCAGTCATCTTGGCTCCCAATGCACGCCGAAGGCATCCTGGGGCGAGGGCAGCAGATTTGGACAGTGGATCGTGGGTGCTTGTGGTCGTCATGATCTCAGCTACACCAGTGAGGAAGGACAGAGCAGGCCGCTCGGCGACTCCCAGCGGAGCGGCACTGAGTCAATGGGGAACAAGACCACTGAGTTGGCTGCCTGTGCAGCCCTGACGATGCAGAAGAACAAGGCCAAGTACTTGCTCGCTGGGATGGTGGCCTCAGCATTGCGAGATATTGTGATGTGGACCAAGGTGAACAGGGCACTGTAGTGGACACAAATAAATCATTTGGAAAGCTCTTCCCACTACAAGACTATGTACCTAAAGACATTGGCATGTGCCTTGTTTTCATTTGAGCACTGGACACAAAAGGAAGTGATCACTCATTCCTATTTTCCATGTTTTAACTCCACAGTAGCAAGGTATTGGTAGTATAGTTATGAGATTTCTGTCAAAGTTTCCTTTGGATTGGCTATAGTGAAATTTGCTTTGAATTTCCCACACCCTTTTGTTATTACCATATCTGATGTGAGGTATGTGAGGTAACCATCCCGAGAATAAATTCTCTGTAGGAACACTGGATCTGAATGTATTGGTATAAACATAACAATCTCTCCCAGGATTTGTTGGACTGAAGTATAGATGACCAGGAACCTTACTAAAACACTGTAACATTTATTTAACTTTGAGCCTTTTGACTTTCCGAATAATGCTCTTTTTGCAATAAACCACACAATTCCTGTATAGTGGTTGGTAGGTTTTCAACCCTTAATACCACTGAGTTACTTGTTTCTTTGGTCATTGGAAAGCAGATGTATTTGCCTTTGGATGAGTGAATCTTATGATAGGTCCTGTTTGTAACATGTCCTTAGACTCTAATTTGCTGGGTTGTAGATTTGTCTCTATGTATTGTCCAGTGCAATAGCAGGATTTGGAGTCTTCATGTTCAGCACTGGGCTACGTTTCACATCCAAGATTAGCATTTGCATCTCACATGTGAGAGTATTGTGATCACTGCTGTGTTAGTATGCAAGAGCCATTTCATTGGATGCTATATCTTTCTGTATTTCTTGCATTCCACTGAGTGTCACATGTATTGGAGCATTAGTTCTGGTAGGCAAAGATCTAGGTGGAGGGGCCGCTTTGGTGGATGTGTGCATTTCATACATATCATTAGGTACTTTGTTATCTTGGAAGTGAAGTATCGTGCTCAATGTGACAGACACTGGCACAATGTTTGACCCTCTTTTCGTATCATCAGATGACTACTTTTCTGATGTTTGAAACGTTCTCAGGACTCACAAAGCATGTAGGTACACTTTAACTTTCACTCTTTCCTTGGCAGAGGTTCAAATCCTCCCTCGGGCATGGGTGTGTGTGTTTGTCCTTAGGATAATTTATGTTAAGTAGTGTGTAAACTTAGGGACTGATGACCTTAGCAGTTAAGTCCCATAGTATTCCACACACATTTGAAAATTTTTGAACACTTTCCTCTCTGCACTCTGTGTTTCACATTTCTGGATATATTTCAGAACTCGTAAGTTTTATGTTGCACTTCTTACACAAAGAAACACCCTCACATGTAATTCATAGTACCAAATTGAGGAGCAAACGTGCCAGGTTATGGAAAGTGTCAGTACATGAAATTACAACATAAAAGTAACAACAGATTAAATAAAATGTTATGAACCCAAAAAAGACAAGCTAAGTTTACATAAATGCAATCAACAACATAACAGAGGAATCAGCTTAATTTTTTAAGGCACCCATTGACAGAATAAAAGGAGTGACCCACGACAAAACTCTTCAGTTTTGGTTTGAAAGCATGAGGATTACTGCTAAGATTTTCGGATCCTTATGGTAGCATATTGAAATTGGATGCAGTTGAATACTGCATACCTTTCTGCACAAGCATGAAGGAAGTGAGATCCAAATGAAAACTGGGTTTCTGCCTGTTATTAACTGGGTGACAGGTGCTAATTCTTGGGAATAAGCTGATATTGTTAACAAGAAATGACAGTAAACAAAATATGTCTGCTTGTGTCTGTATATGTGTGGATGGATATGTGTGTGTGTGCGAGTGTATACCCGTCCTTTTTTCCCCCTAAGGTAAGTCTTTCCGCTCCCGGGATTGGAATGACTCCTTACCCTCTCCCTTAAAACCCACATCCTCTCGTCCTTCCCTCTCCTTCCCTCTTTCCTGATGAGGCAACAGTTTGTTGCGAAAGCTTGAATTTTGTGTGTATGTTTGTGTTTGCTTGTGTGTCTATCGAAGTGCCAGCACTTTCGTTTCTTAAGTCACATCATCTTTGTTTTTAGATATATTTTTCCCATGTGGAATGTTTCCCTCTATTAATTCATATATATATATATATACACACACACACACACACACGTCATAATACCCAGACTAATGAACAGGGGTCAACAAGATTTTTGCAAACTTACCAATTGTGAGCTACTCCCTGTATTCCATAATGGTCCTACTTCAGGAGCCATATTAGGTGATCAACACAATTAAACGCCTTAGTTACATCAAAAAAGATGCCTAGCATTCAAAATATTTTGTTTAAACCATTGTGCACTTCATAGAGAGAAGAGAATATAGCATTTTCAGTTGATATATCACCTCTAAAACTGAACTGGACATTTGATAGCAAATCATGTGAAATAAAATGATCCATTATCCTTATATTCAAAGCCTTCTCAATAACTTTAGACAACACTGATGGCATAGAAATAAGTCTAATATTGTCTACATTATCCCTTTCTCCCTTTTTATAAAGTGGCTTTAATACTAAGTACTTTAATCATTCAGGAAACTGACCAGTCTTCCAGGAAAAATTACAGCTAAATAGAGGGCTAACATGTTCAGCATAGTACTTCAGTTCTCTTCTAAGTACTCCTTCATATCCGTGAGAATCCTTAGTCCTCAATGATTTAATTATTGACTCCATCTCCCCCTTGTCAGTAACACAGAGGAGTATTTCAGACATCTGTCTCAGACAGGCATTTTCCAACAACGTTATATGATTCCCTGTGGAAACTAAGTTTTTATTTAATTCATCCACAATGCTCAGAAAATGATTGTTAAATGCTTCACATATGTCTGACTTATCAGTAACAGAAATGTTTTTACTAGGAACTGACATTATATCATTGACCTTGTGCTGCTGACCAGACACTTCCTTTGTGACTGACCATATGATTTTAATATTATGCTGTGAATTAGCTATTCTATTTGCATACCACATTCTTTTTTCCTTCCTAATAACATTTTAAGTGCCTTACAATAATGTTTACAATGGGCTACTGTAGCTTGATTACTACTTCTAACATTTTGATATAATTTGCACTTTAGTCTATGTGATATCCTTATCCCACTAGTCTGCTGCCCAGGCTGCTGTTTACTGCTAGTACCCTATTTAGAATGTTCTAATGGAAAGCAACTTTCGAGAGCATAAGAAATGTGTTAAGGAAATCATTTTACTTGTCTATGTTACTGGCAAAGAGGCCGATACAACCTACTATTAGTGCAAGTCTCAGAATATCAAAGTGTGTCATGTCTATTATTTACGATCTAGATGTATGAAGTAGGTGAACAAAAAACAGACCTGTTTACAAGTTGTTTGTTCACCATGTAGGAAGATGCTGGTGCACATGAGGCGACTGATCAAGTTGAAAAAACAGCATGTCAATATTCCTTAAACTACAAAGTTCATACAACAAATAATCAAAGCAAATACAATAAATATTACCTCATGGAAAGACACATACAAAATTCTGTTTTGATTGGCTGATGCCAACAAATACTGTCTATAACTTGATTAAAATAAGTATGCAAAATACATCAGCAACTGAGTAGCACTAAGTCATTTGCAAAACTTAACCAAGTTGTAGGTCTTGCAAGTCTTATGAAAATGAATAATAGTCCTATTTCAACACATATGGCTGACATATTTACAGTAAACCACATATCATACTGTACCATCAGCTGCGACACTTGATTCACATCTTACTAACTAAATTCAAAGTTTATAGTAGGATTCTTCCTAATTCACGAATGTATCAGGTACAAGAAATAAACAACATAATCCTGCAGCAGATGAAAATTAATGAGGTTGGAATGATACTAAATTGTGGTCAGCATGGTTATATGTTTCCACAGAAGTTTAAGTGAACATCTGTAAACCCCACATGAGTATGTGATAGTTAATCAATGTTTTTCATAAGTTACTGCTCAAGACTCAACATTCCAAAATACTTTCCAACTACAAAATGAGGATGTGGCATGACCATAAATGTGAAGCTATTGCACCTAGTGTAAGAGCTTCCCAGACATCATGCAGTTTCCACTTAAGATACTCAGTAATTCCAAAAAACACATACTCAGTTGGTCACTCATCAAAATCTCTGTACCACCAAGTAAAATCAGCAAGCTGTATCACCTCATTACATCACACTTACAGAAAAAACATGAAGCAAAAAGTAATTCAGGGGACACATCTGGGACAAACCATTAATATCCATCAAATGACAAACTGTGACACTTATTCCATATCAACTATCCTATGTAAGAACACTGCACATGTCATCATCAACAGCACTCTAAGACCTGTTGCCAGGAAAACACGTAACAAATTACTAATTCCATTAACCTAAAGAGGTGCAATGTGAAAATACACCAAGAGTTTAAGATCTTACCTCAATGTATTTGTATATTTGCATAAGATTTGGTGCTTAGGATAACACACAGAGTTAATATTTTTCCCAGCAGTGTCAACCAACACACAACATTTTATAGATCTGTTATAATAATCATTAACAAACTGTCATCGGTGACTAACACTTATAACTATAAAAATTTAAGGTCAAAACCAAAAACAGCATTTGTTGGATTATCAATTGAAAATGAGGGCTGGTTACAACCTTATTTCTTTTCTCCCTAAGACGGTAAGGTTTTAGAAAAATATGTGTGTTGTTGGCTGTCCTTCACATATACAGTTTTAAAATTATAAGAGAACCATCATATGGCACTAAATAAGGATTTCACTCAGAAGCCTTAACTGATATTGTGCCTGTTATGAACCCAGCAACATACATCAGGATAGTACAGAATTTAAATTTAGAAGCATAGACGATTATTTCAGTCCAATTCATAAAACTTCATGTAAAGGAAGTGAAAAAATGCATTAATTATTTGATCAGTTCACAAAATACAAAACGGGTAATGTCCAGAATGGAGCTTGGCATGACAGGAATGCACAAATAATATGTAATAATAAACTGAAATAATCCTTGCATAACAATTGTACTACTAAATTGTCTTAGTTAATTGTTACTGAACTGAACTGCATCACTGATTAGCAACAACATGTATAAACCTATGTATAGCTGTTAAGTATGGTCCAATGAAGGCCATAAATTAAAAAATAAAAATAAATAAAAACCTCACATAAATGGAAACTGGTCCTAAGGTGACCAGTTATAGCACAGATTGAATATAACATTATTAAATTAAGTAAAGTCATGTTGAGAGCATTATGGAAATGGTATCTGAGTCCAACAGGCTAAACAGTCATCTGTCATGGATGAAGAACTATGTGCATTTTGTGATCGCAATGCAAGAATTATTCACCAGCTCAAAATATTTCAGAGTTCAGCATGATGATTTACACAATAACCCATGAGAGTTAATGAGTTTGAACTCATACTCTGTCTATTCCTATTCTAAGTAGCAAAAAGTAAATGGAAAAGTTAAAGTTCAGCAATGGGGCTTATTCAGACTGTCCAAAAGCACTGTAGTGGCTCTTTGCTGCCCAGGAATCAATCATCCACATGACAGAATATCTTGCTAAACCACAGGCACTTCTGTTTTCTTCAAGGACTCACATGAAAGTGTGCAGAGTCATACCCTTGAGTGTGTCACTCAAAAAGTATCTGTCTCTACTTGACTCCAGTAGTGTTCTACCACTGCCTACTTCTCCACTGACTGAAAGCCATCACCAACAAAAATATGTTATTCTTACGTTTTACAGACATGGTTATGACTCATCTTGACTACTTTCTGTACTAAACTAATATATTGTAACAATATTCAAATAAAATAAATGTTATAAGCATAAGATCATACACAGACTATTTACAATCAATATAAATAAAGGTTTATTCATAAATAAATAAGCTACCATTCTGATGCAAGTGCACTGATGTTAAACAAGAACAAAACATAATTAAATATTGTTTCAACAATTATTTACACCGATCAGCCACAACACTATGAGCACTGACCAACTGTCAATATAAACCACCCCAGTCAATAGCGGCATCACCTGGTGAGGAATGACTGGAAGTCAGATACATACACGGTGCATGTTATATCAGTGAGCCTGCTGTCTGTGTGTAGAATGGGGAAGGCACATGATCTGTATGTCTTTGACCAAGGGCAGAGTGTGATGGCCTGGAGGACTGGCATGAGAATTTCAGAAACTGTATGACTTGTCAGCTGTTTGAGGAGTTCTGTGGTGGGTGTCTTCAACATGTGACAAAACCAGGGTGAAACCATATCCAGACATCGTGGGGTTGGGTGGCCACACTTCATTACAGATGTCAAATGTTGTATGCTAGGCCGAATGGTGAAATAGAACTGTGGTGGAACTAACGTCAGCCTTAAATGCTGGGCAGAGTACAAGTCTGTCTGAACACAGTGTGCATTGAACATTCCTAATAATGGGCCTCTGCAGATGATGATCCACAGTTGTGATAAAGTTAACACATTGGTGCAGTGACAGAACATTACATGGTCTGATGAATCTCGATACCTACATCATCATGTCGATGGGAGAGCACAAATCCATTGTCATCCAGGGGAGCAGCTCCTTGACATCTGAACTATGGGTCGGAGACAAGCTAGCAGTGGCTCCATTATGCTAGGTGGAACACTCACCTGGACACCCATGGGTCCAGTGGAGCTCATGCAAGGCGTGATGATGGCCAAGGAGTATCAAACACTGGTTGCAGATCATGTACATCTCTTCATGACAGTCGTGTTTCTGGGCAGCAGTGGCAGTTTTCAACAAGATAATGCACAATGTCACAAGTCCAGGAATGTGATGGAGTGGTTTGAGGAACACAGTGGTGAGTTCTAGTTAACGTGTTGGTCCAGATCTGAACCTGATCAAACACATCTGGATGTTACTGAACATGGCATCAGAGCTCATCGCCCCCTCCCTCTCCCCAGGATGTACAGGAATTAGCTGACTTGTTGGTGCAGATGTGGTGCCAACTCCCTCTAGTGACCTACCAAAGCCTCACTGTTTCCTTGTCATGATGTGTTGCAGCTGTTATCTGTGCCAAAGTTGGGCATACTGGTTATTAGGTAGATGGTCATAATGTTCTGGCTGATCAGTGTATGTCCAGTCTTCTACTTGATACAAGTGCCTTTTGGCAATCTTTTTAGTAGTGGTGTCAGCTAACATATGTGTCTGACCACTTCTTAAATTACTGTGGTTTTGTATTATCAATTGTAATCAATGTTTAAATCAAGGTACTGGCAAGATTAGAAAAATTTTCACTAAATAACTACACAGGTTTGACATGAGTGACAAGATATGAGGTATTCATGCTGTATTCAGTTTGCTGTGTTATTGTGGATGATATGACGTTCTGACAAATATTTTGCCTAAAGAAAAAGATAGAAAACATAATAAATGAATAAATAAAATAGACACAGACAGAAAGCTTCCCAGATGATGTATCAAATGCAATCAATATTTAAATAAATATACTGGCAAAACTAGTAAAATATTTATTAAATAACTACACAAGTGTGCCAAGGTATGAGAAATTTTTGCTGCATTTAGTTTCTATGTTATTGTGGAAGATATGATATTCCGACAAACAGTTACAAAAAGAAAAACATATAAAACTTAATATATCAAGAAATGGGATGCACACAGATATACAACTTTCAGGGATGATGGCTACAGTGTAATGCTGTCATCTGAGATACCATTTCTTGATATCACATGAAGCAAGATACCATTTGTTGATATCACATGAAGCACTTAAAAACTGTTTATTCTAAGGTTCATTGTGAAAAAATTTAGTTACTATAAAACATTAAGTTCTGTACTTTTTAGGTTAGTGAAATTATTACTTATGATAATATGTTGTCCCTATATCCCAACATGGACACAAATGGTACAAAAGTGTTGCCACAGTTTGTGACATGGCTATACATGCTAAGAATGCCTGATGTGGGACTTATGCATTTTCCATGCAAACAGTTTAGTTATGTTGACTGTATATTAGGGAGCTACTGTATGAGACAGAGCAGAGATTAAGGCAGTATCAACATATTCTGAAGGATGATGTTTGTTCTGTCTGATCACTCTGGTTAAGGTTTTATGTGGTTTTCCTAAACAGTTTTTGACAAATTGCGGGATGGTTTCTTGATGAATGTCATTGTATCATAATGGCAAGTCCAATATCATTCTAAATTATCACTGGATGAATAAATACATAAATAAATGTTTTGGAAATTTCTGTTAATATGGCCTTTCTTGGTTCCATTATCTCAGTAAAAATCTGAATAGGTAGTCGGAATTCAACCTGGATCCATGTGGACTGAAAGTAGCAGTGCTAACCATTTGACTGTAGAGGCAATGGTTCCAATTTTTACAATTTTATATAAATGTACTTTCACAGAAAATTCCAGAAAATTGGATTGATGTCAATTCCTGAATTCACATTCCAAAAATGTTTATCTTGGAAATGTCAGATGAATAATGTTCATAACTAAATCAATATTTAGAGTAAATGTTAAAAATAAAATTAGTTCACAAATTAAAAGTAAATTAGAGTTTTCTGAAATTAATTGTTGAAGTAACACATCTGATAAAGTTCTGTGGGGAAATAAATTTAACAATGATTAAATTGATTTAAAGATTATTTTCATTTTCTGTAGAACATATTTGTGCACCTGGATTCATGCAAAATCATCATTTTTATTCAAAAGTTTAGTTAGTCATATGTAGTAATTAAGGTGTGTGACACTGCGACTGCTAACCCTCAGAGCATGCCATGCAGCTTAATTTAGACCAATATAGTCTATGCTGAAAGGTGGTTGGTTTTTGTTGGGCCTTCAGTCCATTCTACCCTGAAATATATCTGTCAAGATTGATCTACTTAATGACTTTTGTCACTACAATGAGGACAAAACCAGAATCAAGTGCACATCATTAGATTAATTAGAGTGCTACTATAACAGGATGTCCCTGATACCTTAGTGTGGGTTATGATTCTCTGTTGAGGGAGGATGATGAGCAGCTGAACAAGGTCCAATGACAGTTGCAATGAGGTCTTTATTCAGGTTTCACTACAATCATTAGTTGGAGGAGCAGAGAATACGACAGCATCTCCCAAGAGGTGACAGCCTCTGGCTGCTGACTGAATGTTATGCTGCTGGGCAGCTGGTGCTATGTCATCAGGTTCCTGAGTTTCCTGGTTGTACTGAGTGAGGCCAGTGGTGGCAGCTGTAGATTGTATTATGTTTCCTGGCTCTGAGGGTAGCAGTCATATGTTGATGTCCCAGCAGGGACAGAGATGACTGGACCCTGTTGTAGCTCTCTCAGGATGGAAGCAGAGTGTGGAGCTGCCCCTGGTGCCCAGAGGCTTAGACAACAGGCTGCGGTTTGTGTCTGATCTGTGTCATCGGCATGGCATTAAGTAATACAGGTTCAATGTCGTGTCACAGCCCACCTATTTGATGATGACAAGATGGTTTGAGTGTCTTTAAATACTACTTCTCCATGCTGATTCTGCTTATTACCATAGTTAGTGTGTCATAACAAACGATTTGGAAGGTGTTGGTCACCTCCAGGCTGGGTGTCAATACTCCTGTAGGATGCATCACAAGTTGGCAGCAAGTATCATGTGTCATCATCATGTTGTTGTGAAATCACTGACCATGCAGCTGTGATTGACTTGGTGGTGTCATGATTTTGTCATGACACTCTTCTTCCAATACCAAGAATCGTTTATACCTTTATCCCTTTACACTCTTCCCTGCCATGAAGAAAATTCACCCTCAGGTTTTACTGAAATTGAAACACTAATCATTTACACCTATGTACAGTTTGGATCATTTCCTCCACTTATGGTGTCATATTGTACGGTAGTTGCCTGACCTCACTAGAACTTATCTCTACACAGAGATCTTTGTACATAGTGCACATTGTCCTTCATCACACTGCTTGTGGTTGGTGCTGTTGCAACTAGTTTGAACACATAGGTTGATGGCTGGCAGGGATGTATTTGGTCTACTTTCCATTTGTGTTGGTACTATATGACATCAGATACTATGAAAATTGTACAGGTAGATGAGGCTGAAGGTCCAATACCTACTAGTCACTGCTGATGTTCACTGCAGTGCTTTTTTATGTACTCTAACAGGTATTCCATTGACTTGTTGTCATGCTGTGTGGCTAACATTTGATCTATGGAGCCGAGCAGTGTTGGGTCTAATGTATTATTTAGGATGGCTATGCTTCCTGTGGGTAAAACCTCAAGGAGTAGATCAGGTACATAAAACAAAATGTGCATTACATTGAGATGGAACTGTCTGATGTTACCCTTCGTCTTACATATATAAACTGAATAAGAAAAAAATCTGTTCCCATAATTCTAAAAGTCTATGACCAACATGTATACCAATACACACTTGGCTCCAGTGACAATCTACATACTTTTCAAACCTGCTTAGAATAAACAGCTACTTCATCATCAACTTAATGTGCAACATGCACTCTTCACAAAATAATTAATTTTTTCACTACGTACATTAACTTTTATCTGTCAACCCAAGTGATAAAGTTCAACTGCCATTAGTAATATTGAAGGTATAGATTCACCCAAAATTACTTCAGCCTGGAACTTACAGAAAATATTTGCCATATTTTCACCTGGAAATATATGGAAAGATGTGGTAAGCTCCTATGGGACCAAACTGCTCAAGCTTACACACTGCTTAATCTAATTTAAACTAACTTTCACTAACAACAACACACACACACACACACACATGCTTGAAGGTTGACTCAAACCTCTGGGGGGGGGGGGGGGGTTCTGCAAAAACACATACAATTTATGGCATCCACAGTTATCATGCCATTTTCTATTTGCCCTATTATTCCTTTATTCCTGCTCATGGCCTAAGTGCGTAGTGATGTATTGGGATGATTACAGAACTCTCTCACTTTTCTTGCCTAATCTTTCCCTTTTCTCCAGATGCTTCCCTTCCCTCTTTTGATGATACTGCTAACAATGGGGGCAGCATTTCTGTGCATCTCTTAAATGTATGAATTGGAATGACATGGACTACTGGGGGGTGGGGAATGAGTCAGGAATTGATGCTAGACGTTAAAAGGTGACATGATTTCTGTAACCACAAAAGGGTCTTTATAATGTGTCACAAGCTTCTTACTTTTTTTCTTTGGGTACATATGGGTTGCTTGTCATAACCCATTGACCTATATGATACCTAAGTAACAGTATTTTCTTATTATGGTCATATCTTGTCATTGCAAAGCTTTGGTTTACATCTCTGTCAACCATTACCAAGCACAGTAGTGCCCCAGTAATTTGATCTCTGGTATTTTGAGGTTCCCTGTAATTCAAGCTGGTCTTAAAAAAATTAAAATTTTATGTAAAACTATAGTAAAAATCTGTTTTCATACTTTCTCCACTTGTATATTTTATGCACTTTCAAATGTGTTTCATTTTGAACTTTCTTTTGGTTTTCCATGTACAATACAGGTGTAACAGTCCCTCTTAGGGTTCCTATCCACAATGCCTGGAAATAACCATGGCCTCAGACTGCTAATGCATTTCTGTAACAGATGGACAGGTACCATTAGGTTTTGAGGACTGCAAATACTCATTCTTTATAGAGCTTTCACTAATTGGGACCACTTAGACAACCAGTTGTACAGTGCATACTATCCTTATTATTACTCCTATTATTGTGGATACTCAGCACAGTGAACATTAAAATACACTGCAACAAAGTAACAATGCAGTATACATTTTACACCATTGGTTGACTATTGTTGTGTAGTAACATCTTTACTGCAGTGAGCCCACCTGTTCATGTTAATTTTAAAGTGTCGTATGTGTGTACATAGTACTGTACACGTGTAACTGTGTGTTTCTTAATGTTTTAATTCATACATTACAATGAGTGGTACAAGTAAGAGAGAATTTGTGCCCTTGAATGTGAAACTGGAGGCTTTGAAAAGACTAGACAAAGGAAAAACATTAAAAAAAACTTGCTGCTGAGTGTGGAGGCAGTGAAGTGACAGCTGGAGATTGGCATAGAAACAGAGACAAAATTGAGAAGCTTTCATCTAACAAGTGTTCCATTTTGTCATTAGAACAGAAGTCAATGAAGAAATATGAGTATGAAAAAATAAGTGAAGCTCTGTTCATTTGCTTTACTCAACAAAGACACAAAGGAAATCAAATTTCCGGGCCAATTCTGCAAGAAAAATCTATTTTTTTTATAAATGAGTTAAAGGTCGGTGAGGACAATTTTACTGCAAGCTAGGAATGGTTGGATAGATGGAAGAAGCAATACGGCATACGGCAGCTTGAAATTTGTGGTGAAAAACTTTCTGGCAATTCTCAAACTGTTACACAATTTTGTGAGAAATTAAGAAAAATTATACCACAAGAAATTCATACTCCTGCTCAACTGTATAACTGTGGTGAAACAATGCTAAATTATAAAATGTCTCGATCTAAGATGAAACGGCTGCCCTGGACAACAGAAATTATAAAGAGAGGTTAACAGTACTTGCTGACTGAATGCAAGAGGTGACTATAAACTGAAGCTGCCGGTAATAGGGAAGTCTGTTAAGGCCAGAGCTTTAAAAAATATCACTGCTTTGGCACTGCCTGTTACGTATGTCCACCAAAACTCTGCTTGGATTGCCAAAAATAATTTTAAGAAGTGGTTTTCTGAATATTTCGTTCTAGAGACCAAAAGAAACCTAAAGAAAAACTGCTTCCCTTCCAAAGCAATCTTAAACCTTGAGAATGCTAATTCACACCCTGATGAGGAAGAAGTAAACCGTGATGGTATTTGCGCATTGTTCTTATCCCCTAACGTGGTGAATTGAGTACAGCCTATGAGCCAAGGCCTTTTATGATGCTTCAGAGGAAAAAATGCATCATTGTTTACTTCAGATGCTTCACAGATAACAGAAGGTGAAGGAACAACCAAAGAATTTCTAAAAAAACTATGATAATAGACATTTATTCATGATTTACCTGTTAACTTATTGATAGTTCCATATTATTCAAGTTTTTTGTAGTTCTAGGTAGCCTCAACCCAAATTAGCTTGAATTACTGGTCCTCTGGTGTTGTTTTTAACCAATTGGTGAAATTTTTACCTATGAAATATCACTTTCTGGGGAAAACTTACAAAACGTAAATTGAGATGGCATCTTCTAACTAGAAACAACCTTACAGACCAACATACCTGTGCTCTTGTGGAATTTTGAACAGTATACTTATGTGATGTATGAGAGTATAACATCCCAGCTGCCATACTGTGAATTAATATAGTAGTATATAAATTGAAAGTGGAGAGGGGAAGAAAGGAAAGGGAAGGGATCAATGCTGCCAACTACATTGGGACACTATGCAGAATTGGCGGCAATGAGTGAAAATGTGTACCAGACTGGTATTCAAACCTGGGATCTCCTGCTTACTAGGCAGGTATAGTAACCACTGCACCATCCAGGACACATTGTTTTTCCAACCGCATGGACTATATCAGCCTGCCTCATGGCTGATCCACACTCCCATCGAGCGCCACGTATCTGTAGCCCCTGTCTAATTCCTCCATAGTCACTCTTCCAAGATCTCCACAGGTGGTTGGGTGTATTTGTGCATCCTCAGTGAAGAAAGTGGATTAATTGCGCAGCTAGGCCTATAAAATTATATGAATGTGTTGTGTCTGTTCTTTTGCACATGTCTGAAAGAACAAGACACCACACATTCATATAATTTAATATAGTAGCTTAACATCTTTGCATGCTACCCATGAATCCTTTGTGTTTGACCATTTAACTGTCAATGTAATGCCCTAACCCAGAGTTTCTTAATGTCGCATAACCAGCACAACTGCTTCATTAAATTGCAAATAAAGTTTGTCCCTTCTTCGGTTATTACTGTTTCAGGCATTCTGAATTTGAGTATCCAGTGATTTAGCATTACCTGTGCTACTATTTCAGCCTGATACTTTGGTATTCTATCATCCAACAAAAAATGAAAAATGATCAGTTATCATAAAAACTACTGGTTTCCTGCTAGTGTTTTCACATAAGGCCCAAGGACGTGCAATCCGAGAAACCTAAATGGTTCATCTGCCTCGGGTAGCCTTTGTAACATAATCTTTTGGTGATTGAGCTCCACCCTTTGCATGTATAGTATAAAATTCTTTATGTAATGATTGGCATCCTGTCTGCATGTTTCCCACCATTAATATTGTGCTGCTCTGCTTCTGTTGCACTGCAACCAGTGTGCCCTGCTACAATCAAATCATGGGCCTGCCTCAACACTTTGTTCCATAATCACTATGGTATACAATATGTAGCCTGCATCTCCTCTTCTTTTTTGATACTCTGTCCTCTATGCTGAACTACAGCTGTCTGGCAAACTGTTGACAATCCAAGTCATTGCTTTGCATCTTGATCCAATCACCTTGTGTATGCCAGCTCATTTCGTAGCATTTATTTACAGCTCAGACTACCTGTATTTCTGTGTCACCTTCCTGGATGATGTATTACTTCAAAATCAAACTCACTGATATGCAGTGAGCACCTAGTTAACCTAGTAGTTGGAACTTTAAGTCCTAATGACCATCTGAGTGCTGTATGATGTGTTACTACTTTTAAATGATGTCCACATAAATAACACCAGAAATACCTTATACTGAACAGCAATGCCAGCAATTCTTTCTCGGTTGTTGATGCCAGCAATTCTTTCTCAGTTGTTGAACTATTTCTTTTTGCTCAGTTAAGCTGTCTGGAAGCATCTGCTAGGCCTGTCCATCTATTTTCTGACTCAAGACACAACCTTAGGCAAAATTTCTGGAGTCACAGGACAGTATGCACTGTTCCTGAAAATCTGGAAAGGCAAGAAACGCACAAGATGTTAACAAATCTTTTAGTTAAAAAAATGCTGCTTCAGAATATTATGACCAATGAAACTTTATGCCTTTCCTTAACATCTGTGGAAGGGTCTTGCAATTTCTGTGAATCTTGGGAAATGCTTGCAATAAAAATTGGCAAGTCCTAAACATGATTGTAATTGCTACTCTGTGGTGAGTGTCAGAAATTTTTCTAGGCATCAACAAGTCGTGGATCAATGCAAATCCCGTTTTGACTGATAATATGGCTGAAGTAATGCACTTCTTGTAAAATGAAATGGTAACTTTCCTACCTAAATGTTAAGTGTTCTACATGTAGATGAAACAAAACTTCATGCAAATGCATTATAAGCCTGTTGATACCTTTGGTATATCATCTAAATACACCTTACATTGCTTCAATTTTAGCTCTCAAACTACACTATCCAATTATTGCAAGAAAATAGTGGGTGCATATTTCAGTCAAAAAGACGTGTGACATTACTGATCATGATGAGTCTGGGCTGATAATGCTGTCTTTGGACATTTTTCAAGTGCTACCTCTAGTTGATAGTCATCCTTTGTATGTCCTTAGTTGTAAAATACTCACACTGTTCCAAATTGTCTAATGTTTCAGTTATATTTGGCATCAGGAAGGCATCTGACACTTTTTATATTTAAGTAGTGGTAGTCACAAAAGAAATGATATTCTTTGCTGCCATCTGGTTACTTTTTCAGTATGATGATGACCAGTGGTGCCCAGTGGCCATTACTTGTTTCTGTAATCCCAGCCTGATGCTGTTGATTTACAAAGTGTTCCATGACAGGCCATGAGGCTTGAGGAAGACAATATTGTTTCTAATAAACAGGCACTTCATTTCTAGTGAGCTATCAGGGTATTGCATGATAGCTGTACATCCTCAGTGCTAAAGTTATCAATACTGATGAAAACTACTTTGCTTCTCTATGTTTCCTGTACATGAGATGAACTAATCCATGCAAAACACTTCACCTTGCCAAATTCTCCTTTTTTTCTGAGATAAAGGTTCAACATTGCACAATGAATGTACTGTCAGGTTAGCTTTTACATCAACAATGATTATCTTTCCATTACCTTTCAGTATGATATCCTGTGAGTTGATATTAAGGGACCTCACACAAAGTTTAGGTGGTCATCCATTTGCTTAGAAGTGAACCTTATTACAGTAATTGTACTCCAGCTGTAGAGTCAACATGTAATGATGTGACATACAGTTCTATATTCCACTCCAAGTCAACTCTAATGCAATATACAACCAGGAAATCTAAACCAGGAATGACTTCATAGCTAATGCTGACCGTAGGAAGCACTTCTACATCAAACCAGAAGTTATCTTCCCCCCACTCAGAAACATATTACTGATGAACTGAGTGACTCTACATGACCCACACCTATGCCACGTAATGCCTGATGCAGTGGATTTAATTTCATTTTGCCAAGTATGCCCTTACTTGCCACAGATACCTGAGAGCCATTATCAAATAAAAATGTATGCCATTTTCCTTTTATGTGTGGTCAGAAAAAGTCTGCCACTGATTTTGCACTTGTGCTAACTCTTACTGGGAGTTCTATATGTGGAAATACTGAAATTTTGATATTTCCTGTTCCAGTCACATTAATGTTCCCACCACCTACAGATGACATCAATGTGCAATAACCACTCACAGGCAACAGATGGCAGCACTAGCAGTGGAGGCTATATAACGCATGTAGGGGGGACATGGAAAACAGAAGTCACTGTAATATTGTGAAATTGAAGCAGTTTATCTGACATCCAAAAGGGAATCATCATTGGCTTTTAGGCCAATGATGGAAACATTTCTGGAATGGTTAAGTATTTAAACTGTTCACATGTCACACTGGTTGAAGTATACTGTGCATGGCAAAATGGTTCTATCCAAAACTGTTGCTGCAGCAACTCTGGTACACAATGAGGCATACAATGACAGGGATGAACAATGGCTGCAGACACATTTCTGTTTGAATAGATGTGCAGCTTTTGAGTGACTGAGCATGCAGATGAAACTGGGGTCTACCAACGGTTTCTTCTCAATGACTGTTCAGTGAAAGTTTCTGTGTATGGGTCTCCACCAGTGACAAAGACTGGAACTTAAACACAAATACTACCACTGGAATGGTTCGAATGGCTCTGAGCACTATGGGACTTAACGTCTACAGTCATCGGTCCCCTAGAACTTAGAACTACTTAAACCTAACTAACCTAAGGACATCACACAACACCCAGTCATCACAAGGCAGAGAAAATCCCTGACCCCGCCGGGAATTGAACCAGGGAACTCGGGTGCGGGAAGCGAGAACGCTACCGCATGACCACAAGCTGCAGACTACCACTGGACATCCTCTGAGTGGCGACAGGTGGCTTTTTCAGATGAATCACACTTTTATGCTCCACTGGATAGATGGCCTTTGGTGAGTATGGTGTGAAATGTCTGAAACCAAACACCTTACTACAACTGTCAGAAGCGTCCACACCAGGGGAGAGAACATTAAGGTGTGGGGAATGGTTTTTGGAATTCCCCGAAATATCTCATCATTCTGTAAGGCACAATGGATCATCACAAGTATGTATCTATCCTTGAGGACCATGTCCATCTGTACATGCAGTTTGTTTCTCCTTGGCATGATGAACATCTACCAGCAGGACAATGCAATGTGTGACACAGCTCGTAATATATGTGTGTAGTTCAAACAGCACCAGGCTGAGTTTACCAAACCCCCTAGGGCACCAAACACCCAGATTTAAACCCAATCAAGAGTCTTCAGGGCCACCTTGATTGGCTGTACATAGCACAGCTGACCATGGCAGCTGAGCTGACATGGCTCCATATTCCCTCACAACCTCACTGACTCTTTTCCTGCATGTCTTACAGTGATCCATGCTGCAAAAGTTGGTTATTCAGGCTTTTGACTGGTGGTCACATTAATGTGGCTGGACAGTGTAGTCGGATCATTTTGTTAGGTTTGCCCATAGTTGATCTCTTGATCCAAATCTTTCTAAGTTTGGTCTTCAATGTCAGTAGAATTCTCACTTGAAATATTGTTAAAGGACATCCCTGTAGTCACTGGATGGTGTAGTGTTTGTCTGTATGATTGTCTTTGCCTGTATTCTTTGTGTACTGTTGTTGATATGTTGCCTGTAACATCATTTTTTTCCATCCATCTTCTAGTGTCTTGCAGTGTATGTCCACTGTCTTTGAGTGTCAAGTGCAGCTTTTTTGCTAAGTCCAACACATGACAGTGGAAGAAGTTTTGCTGTACAGACCTGTAGTGGTGGTAAGTTCTTATGGGACCAAACTGCTGAGGTCATTGGTCCCTATGTTTACACTCTACTTAATCTAATTTGAACTTAAACTTACTTATGCTAAGGACAACACACACACACCCACGCCCAAGGGAGGACTCAAACATCTGACAAGGGGAGACGAGCGAACTGTGGCAAGATGGCTACCCTGCAAGGCAGTCGCGGAGACCTCCATTCTCTACATGTTCATTCAGGCTCCTGATACATATGGTAGACACATGCTGGATAAGGGCAGTCATGAAGTAAAACATGCACAAGCCACAGATCAACGTACCTCATTCCCAGCCATTCCAGAGTGCTGTGGAAGAAGTTTTGTACAGTATATAAGCATATCTTATTACTGGTGTCCTATTTGCTTTGTTATTTATCCCTTCTGCCAAATTTTTACTATTGTGCGGTTTTAATACCATCCTCTGTGATTGCTGACACTATGTTATGGTGTAACCACAAGCACCAGAATGAAGATGCGGAATGCAAGGGTAGAGAGGGCAGTGAGGAAACGGCAGCCAATGGTGCGCGGAATGTGACTGTGCCGCGCCGAGAGCGACACCTGGCGGGAGGGAATATAAGCGACACTTCTGTTAGCCTCAGCCACTCAGATGGGCACCGGATATCGGATGTTAGTTATCAGTGATCTGACAACTTGCCTGAACAGTTCACATATCAAGGACTCTAAATTATATTGCTTGTCGCCCCTAGTTTGCGACTACCACTTGTAAATCTTCAAAGTTAAGTACTGTCAACTGCTTTCTAGAAATGAAACTACTAATGTTATTTGTTTGAGATTTTTGTATAGCATTCCAAGAATGCTGCGTCCTGTAGGCACCCTATTAACGATGAGTGGGCAAGACCCCACACACCATATCATATTTATCCCTTATCAACCAGTATGTAGCAGCCCTATACTGGGTGATGACGTCTATGAACTACATAGCCAAGATTTTGTCAAAGGGGAGGGGGCAATTTGTTAAAGACCTTAACAAGACTCGTGTTTTTCATTTATTCTTAAAATTTCCATAAAGGATGATAAAACATTTTATTTGACAATGACTTAGAGGTTTCATCAAGCATAGATATAATCCCCTTACCTAGGAGTGCTGTATTTCGGCAAAGCACTAAGAAGCTGTCATGCTCCATTCTCTCTTCACCCTCCAAGGTCATTCTACACTCTTCTTCTTTCAGTATGGATTCTGGTTGAGGAAGTGATCAGAAATGTACATGAGCAAATTTTTTGGGTCACAGTCATTATTACCGACATGACTGTTGAAATAAATAGACCTGTTCTGTTCTGTTCAACAGAGGACCCAGAAAAATTTCTGGTGGCGAAAATGAAAGAATCGCCTTATGCTTTCCCAGATTTCCTCATTTAAGTATGCATCTGTGAATTCCTGCAATGTACAAAAGATCATTTTCTGCATTAAAGAATGTCCCAGCAGATGAGTGCATATGTCTAAATGAGGAGAAGATTTTGGACAAAAGGGGTAGATAGTAATGCAGGTGAAAGTCAGGTCAGATGAATTCAAGCAGCCCGCTGAAAAACTCTTTTACAAACGAACAAACTATGGAATGTGTTGTGATCCTGTACCTCTTCTGCACTCCACAAACTCCTCCCCATCATTTTTTATTGGAACTGGTTTTCTTAACTGGCTACCACCCAAGTGACCAGATTGGGTGATATTTTGCCATTAGGGGTGCTATTGATAGAGAACTGCACAATTTTTTAAAAAAATTCAACCATCACCCTTTGGGCAATATTTTTGTTGCTCCACATGATTTCTGGACAACACAGACATATGAAAGTGAGTTTTTATGCACTGATTTTATTTTATGTTATTTGTTATGATACTTGTCACTGCACTGCCTTGTGAAATACCAAAATATTACAACCACTGACTTCTACCAGGTTCCAAATAACAAATTCAGTGCTAACATTAGACTCCTATACACAGGCAATTAGGCTATTATAGTAGTGCACACTTATTTTTAACTGATCATGACGCTAGTGGATGAATCTCAATCAATTTTCCTCTTATTTCTTGTTACAAACTTATCCATAATTAGAAGCTATCACAACAACAAATAACACAAAAACTATGGATGTAAAGATAATTTGAATCAATCGTTGGCCTTGCTGATTACTGAAAGTGCGTATCCCTTTATCATCATATAATTGAAAGTCAAGACACCTATAAGTTTCACTACAGGGCAACTAGGTCCCATATAATTTCATTTACTGTTTAGGGGGTGGGGGTTTTGGACCTCCTGGAACCCACCTACGGCAACTGACTTGTGTCTATGAGCTGTCTTCCACTAACCTGGTCCCAAAAGCCTCTCCTAGCTGTTGTAACATTATTCAAGAGGTGGAGATAGTTTTACTGTGTACCTGCCACAAAGCGTACCATGCACTCAAAGAGTGCACAATGATAGCTTGTTAGTGTATGAATTGGTAAGTTGTATTACTTAGTTTAAATTATTGCCACTTTGTGAAGCAGTTTCTCTGCTTTTTCTATTGTGTGTCTCATCTGATTATTAAATGATAATTTCTGGACAATATTTTCTCCCAGGAATCTTGTCATTATTAACATTATTTACATTTATGGCTGTAAGTATTTCGAAATTCCCTTTGAGTAATATGTGTAACATGTTGCTGGCTGTTGACAACTTATGTTGTCAGCACCGTTGGTCCATGAAAAGTAGTGTGTAAGTGGTTTTGGGTCCTTCATGCATTATTGAATCCTCAGAAACTATGATGAACCAGTTGTTCACATAAAGAATGACTCCATTAGGACAGTGGTCCCCATCCAGTAGATGTAGGAGAATCTCCATGGTAATGTCCTCAAAGATGGGTCTACAGATAGCACTCTTTTCTTTATTTGTTTGGTGAATTTTTATTTCACACTTGTTATTCACCCACTCTGCCTTTACAGTAGCCCCGCAGGCTCGTGAAAGTGACCAAACATCTGGGAGCACCAAATAATATCAAAACTGTCTGCAGTGAGTATCAATATCACAACTGGATATTTTCATTTCAAGTTTTGGTTAATTCAGAAGGCCTTATTTATTGTATCATTTAATGATTTATTCTTCCTAAAGCCAAACTGATTTGGACTCAGTGTCAGGAGTTCCCTGTGAGACTATAAGTAGTTGGACAGGAGTAACCCTGATCTTAAGCTAGAGTATTTAAAGGGCATGTTGGCATGTCGCATTTTGGGTGGACTGAATTCAGTTAATGTAGTTTTTATCTCGAAATTGAAATGTTCCAACCTCCCACAATGATAATAATGAAAACAGTTAGTAAATGAAAGCACTTTAGAACAGACATCTTGTCTTGAGGATGATTTCTTCTGTCGACCTGCAGTCGACAATGGTCCAGGGCTTTTTCAGTTGCTTGAATAAAATGCAAAGTCCCTTCATGGCTATTTATTCAGTCCAAGGAAAATCTCTTCATATACTGTGCCATAAATGGTACATTCCATTTTTATCATAATGTAGTGGGACCACCGTTTAGGATAGGGAAAGTTAGTTTTGTGCAATATTCTGAGCACAAGTTACAGCCAGATACGGGCAGGATTGCAGTGATTTAAGCATACCAATGGCTGCGAAGTAGAATGGAGGCCACAGGGCCGTCAAACCACTGAAAGGAGTAAACACAGCAGTTTGCATGGCGTAAGTAACAGACAGAAGGGGCCCACTGGCCCAACATAGGTGTCGTGAGTACGTGACTCAGAGCGGCGTGTTAGCAAAACAGAGTTGCACAGCCGTGTATAAATAGGTGTGGGTTTCTAACGAGATTCATTCAAGTGTGGCAGCTCTCCTGGATGGTGGGGCATGTGACACCACCAGCTACATGCAGCAGCAGATAGGACGCCAGCATTCCAGTCCATGGCGGGTCACTGGTTTGACCCTCTGAGGCTGATGCGGGGTCCGTAGTCAGCCAGCCACCGGCAGGCCACTCTTTGGTTCACTACCACAGGCAGTTGTCTTGACTCCCAACCCATGCCAGAGGCATCCCGGGACGAGGGCAGCAGATTCAAACACAGGATCATGGGCACTAGTGGTCACTGCGATCTCAGCTATGGCAGTGAGGAAGGACGCAGCAGGCTGCTCGGCAGCTCCCAGCGGAGCAGTGCTGAGTCAGTGGGGAAGAACACCACTGAGTTGGTTGCTGGCGCAGCACTGACGACGCGACCCTACAAGGCGGACACACTGTACTGCACTGCATTGCACTGAGTCGCTGGAGCGGTGGCCTCAGTATTGCGGGACCCTGTGACGCAGACCGAGGTGAAAGGGGCACGTTAGTGGAAACAAATAAATCATATGGAAAGCTCAGATGAGTCTTAATACGGTGCCTTCTACCTCTTCCCACTACATTTGGTCATCCTGATTCATTCAGTGGCAGAATATACCACTACATTTGTTGTCAGAATAGCAGACGCCATCTATCCAGTATGACATTCAAGCCCACTGCCTGCATCACAAGATGTGGTGAGTTTTGACCAGTTTTCTTTTGAGTGTGGGATGTTTTCTTTCTTGTTTGTGTTTTGAGTATGGCCTGCCAGTTTTTTTTTTTTTTTTTTTTTTTTTTTTTTTTTTTTTGTCAGAATAAGTGTTGGTGTATTTGGGGCACTAAGATTTATTATTTCCTTCTTTTCGTGGCATTTAATTACTTTTGTATTAGTTTGAGTATGAAGTTTCCCAGTATGATGATACTGATATGTAGGGAGTTGGGTTATTCATGAATCTTGTAGTTAAATGTTTTGCTTCGGGACTAACTGGGAATGAAAGCAACACAACGGTAGAGTCAGGGACGTGAGGTGTGTTGGAACCAGAAGCGGTACGGATTTTGTAGGAAAAAGTAGCACAATTGACAACAGACAATACACAGTTGAGACATGAATTAACTTCTAGAAGTGAGCGGGAAACCTCATCTGATCAGTCGTTGTTGCCTAGGGTGCAGGAGATTGATCCAGCTGTCGCAAATTTGATTATTCAGTTTTGTGGCAAGGCATCTGAGGACATGTGTTCGTTTGTGAAGGACTTGAAGACTTCAGCGGTGATGAATGGTTGGTCTGATGAGTGCTTGTTACATATAGCCAAGATTAGATTAACGGGTGAAGCGAAAACATATATAAGGTGTTCTGAGGCCTTGAGGAAGGCAGGACAGTTTAAGCAGTTAAAGGAAGGGCTTTTACAAAGGTACGAAAAACAGAATAGCGCTCGGTACTTTAGGGACAGGTGAAGTATAATGCCAAAGAGACAGAGGGAGATGGTAGAGAAATTTGCAGACAAAATAAAAGAAATTAAAGAGTATACTTACGAGTTGGGTCAGAGCAATGAGGCGAATGGTGTTCTGTTGCAGGAGGCTGAGAAAAGGGCACTTGATGTATTTTTGAGAGGGTTACCAGCGGATATGTCTCAGAAAGTGAGTGAAGGGTCTCTGAAAGATTTGTATTCTGCCATTCAGCTGGCAATACAATGTGAGGAAGTAGACATGGCAACGCCGGGGTACGTGATAGGCAAACAGTGTTTACAGCGGGTATAAACTGTTGTAAGTGTGGTTGTATGCAACATGTGCAGAGGCAATATACCTAGTCACCGAGGAATAGAAGAAGGGGCGGAAATCAGCAGCGTGGAGGTTGGAGAAGTGGAGATGGGAGAAGTGGACAAGCGTTAAACAGCAGAGGAGGCCCAGGACCCACTTAAGGGAGCTCCCATTTAATTTGGATGCTACGAATACGTATGCAGAAGTGGAATGTTCAGTGGCAGGAGCCATAGGTACTAAAAAGTTTAAGATTTTGTTGGACACAGGGGCGCAAGTGTCAGTGGCTACTAGGAATATAATGGGACGAAGGAACCTAGACCCAGCACGTTATAGATTGCATGGAGTGGGGGATAAGGAGGTCATGACTTTGGGGTCAGTGACAGTTGACTTTCAAATAGAGAAAGTCCGATTTAATGCATGCATGGAGGTAGTACCGTTGGTAAGCAAGGGCTACGACATGATCCTAGGAGTAGATTTCTTACAGCAACATCATACCAAAAATTGACCTTGGACAACGAACTGTGGACCTTAGTGGAATGTTATTTCAGCTAGGGGAAACTGTTGTCAATGCAGAGCTGTCACAAGGGGTGTTCATTGCAATGACAAACCAATTGAACCGCGTACATTAGCATTAAGGCTTAATTCCCATGTAGCACCGGGAAGTCGCTTTGGGTAAGTGTGGAGTCAAATCTAACTGTGGGCACAGTAAGTGTTATTGAACCACTGCAGGGTAATGAAGTTTTGGGTCCGTTGGGTTGTTTTGTGAAATGTAGTGTTGTATGCATACAGGAGGGGAATGAAGGGCTAGTAGTTCCTGTGAACATGGATAATTTTAGCGTTGTAGACGCGAATTTGAGGAAAGGAGTTTTAGTAACAAATTTGGATGTTCCAAATGACAAAGACTGGTGTTCGAGAGGTAGGCAAAGCGATCAACCAGTAACTGCCGATAGAACTGCATTGCATGACAGAATTAAGCATTTGAAAGGAGGAGAAAGAGAGCACATGGAAGAATTATTGTGGGAATTTAAGGATTTATTTTTTCCACAAGGGCCATTACCAGCAACTCTATTAGTTCAACATAGGATACCAACAGGGATGAAGCACCTGTTTACCGTAAATCATACAGAATACCAAGATATTTGCAGCTGATTGTGGAGGATTTCATTGATCAGCAGCTTGCAGACAGTATTATAGAGCATAGAAATGGTTGCTGGGGAGCGGGCATTGTCATTGAGCCTAAAAAATCTATGGATGGAACTAAGAAATACAGGTTCTGTTGTGACTACTGATACCTCAATAATAAGACAATAATTGATGCATACCCCACCCCAAACATATCAGAGACTTTGGATCACTTTGGACAATGCCAGAACTTTTCTACAATGGATTTGACAAGTGGTTATCATCAGTTAGAGGTGGCTCCAGACAATTGTCCGAAAACTGCGTTCTCTACATCTGGAGGCCATTAGAATGCCAATCGGTTTGAAAAATGCTCCAGAAATGTTTCAAAGGTTGCTAGACAGTGTCTTGAGGGGTTTGAAACCACGGCAGTGTCTGGTCTATTTGCATGACATTATAGTGTTTTCAAGTAGTTTGGATCAACAGACAGTGCTTAAGGGATGTCTTTATAAGGTTAAGAGCAGCTTGTTTGACGTTGAACCTGGAGAACTGTCCTTTTGCATTAGAAAAAGTAAAATATTTGAGTGATATTATCAGTAAGGATGGAAAGGGAACAGATCCGAGGTTGGTACAGGCTCTAAGGGATTTTTGAGAACTGAAAACAGTTACGGAAGTGCAGTCATTCATCGGAATTTGCAATTTCTATCGAAAGTTCGTGAAGGGTTTTGCAGCTTTAGCACAGCCATTGATGCGATTGTTAAGGAAGGATGTGAAATTTGAGTGGACAGAAGAGTGTCAGAAAGCGTTTGACAAATTGAAAGAAGAGTTAACATCAAGTCCGTTTCTTGTTTTCCCAGATTTTGAAAAGGAGTTTATACTAGCATGTGATGCATCCAATCAAGCATTAGTGTGTGTTCTTAGTTAGGAAACTGACGGGAAAGAACATCCTGTAGCCTATGTGTCTAGGCAGTTGAATGCAGCAGAGAGGAATCACGCAACAACTGAGAGGGCGCTGCTTAACGTAATCTATGGAATCAAGAATTTTAAATGTTATTTCTATGGGAAAAGATTTTGGGTAGTGACAGATCATGCTGCATTGAAGTGGTTGTTGTGGTTGAAGGATCCGTCCACTAGACTAGCTACATGGGCTGTGAGGCTTAGTGAATTCGACCACAAGGTAGTGCACAAGCCTGGGAAGAGGCACGGTAATGCGGATGCAGTAAGTAGGAAGGTGGTAAAAGTAGAAGTCATAGGTTATTACCTAGCAATATGGCAAGAATTACAGGACGCAGATAACGATCATAACTTGTATCAGACACAGCCACAAATTAGTATGCTCAGCAAAGCTGAGGGATGAGGTTTTGAAGACATGATCACGTGTTATCTGTTCATAGAGGGTGTAGAGCAACGAGTAGGAGAGTGGTGGAGAGGTATTGGTGGAGAGGTAGTAAAGTGGATGTGGATCAGTATGTCAAGAATTGTATACCATGTCCGCAGAGAGCAGGTTTGATCCGGAAACAGATACAGCTACAACGATTGCCAGAAGCGACATGTCCATTTTCTTTGTTGGGTTCAAATGGCTCTGAGCACTATGGGACTTAACATCTGTGGTCATCAGTCCCCAAGAACTTAGAACTACTTAAACCTAACTAACCTAAGGACATCACACACATCCATGCCCGAGGCAGGATTCAAACCTGCGACCGTAGCGGTCGCGTGGTTCCAGACTGTAGCGCCTAGAACCGCTCGGCCACTTCTGCCGGCTTCTTTGTTGGGAATTGATGTCTTAGGACCTTTTAGGTGAACACCATCAGGGAACAGAGTCGTTCTGAGAATAATAGACCATTTTTTGAGGTATGTGGATATGGTAGCTATGCCAAAATCAACAGGCAGCAATGGTCATGCAACTGTTAGTAAAAAGTTTGGTGTACTGGAGACAATGATTACTGACCAAACGACCAACTTCATGTGAGATTTAATGAAGGAACTGTGTAAATTGTTGAACATAAAGAAGTTGAGGACGAGCGCATTGCATCCACAGGCCAATGGAAGGACTGAACGAGTACACAGAACGATCTGGAAGATTCTAAGTTTTTCTGTGGATTCTCATAACTGTCAGTGGGACAAGTATTTGAAGCGTATTGTATGTACATACAATGCAAAAGTCTATACCAATACTGGTTTGTCTCCATATGACATGGTGTACAAGCCAAAAATGCCGTCACCATTTGATTTGGTGAGGCTACAGAAAGGAAGGAAGGGCCGGTCAATCTGTATGTCAATTCACAAGGACAATTCGGGATATTTGCAAATGGATACAAAAGGCGAATACAATGGCTTTGGAAAGGCAGGAAGACGCAGTAAAGCGGGGAAGTTTACCGCAGTATAGAGTTGTGCAGTGGGTAACGCTGTCCAGCCTTTATATGCAAAAAGGGAAAAAGAAGATGTCACTCTCGAGGTATCAAGGGCCATACAAAGTTAATTTTAAGCTTCAGTTGCCAACTAGAATAACGATAGTACACATTGGGCGGTTATGGCCATTTAAGGATTGCCTGGATGTGATTCCAGGCATGTCACAGGAAGAAAGAGAGAGTGAAGAGAGGTGCTAAGTACAGAGAAAAACAGGAAGACAGAGTACACCATGAAGTACCATATGCTTTGTGATCTAGAAAGTAGTAGAGTATTTGATTTGAAGTTTTTTTCGTTTTATTATCATGTATAATTGGGTTTGCGTAGAGTACTTTGGCATTGTATTTTCATATGTTGTATGTATTTTCGAATATAGCCTGTTGTGGACTGCAGTCATTTGAAAGAGGGAGGAAGGGTGATGGTGATTCCTGTCCTCGGATCACTGAAAAGGGAGGTGTGGTGTCTGACATTTATGGAGTGTTGTTGGAGGAGAAGTAAATGCAGTTCTGGAGAAATAAATGGGTCAGTGTAAATTTTGCACAAAGCCATAATAAATATTTGTTGAATGATATCAGAGTCATACGATTTCCTGTTTAAATTTTTAGTTGTCGACAGTGGTCCGGGAAATCGTGCCTATTGCACCAGTTCATATAATGTAAAATTAAAGATGAAAGTAGTTACACAATCGGTGTTGAGTTTGGATCAAAAATAGTGAATGTTGGAGGAAAATCTGTGAAGCTACAAATATGGGACACGTGCACAGTGCAGTTATTTTTAGCCAGGGGGGAAGGAATAGACTGTCCAAGGGACATCGTGGAGCCAAAATTGAGCATGCAACGGGTCAGGATGCATTGGATCTTCTCCACGTATGAGAATTGGGTAGTAGTAGCCAGTTGTTTTGAGCAAGGAGTATTTGCAGAAGCGACACATATAGAGCTGGAGGGGAGTGGAATTTTAGTCAGTGGAACTAAGTGTAACATAATAGGACCAACCTTCCACCTGCGAGCGTCAATTTCAGGAGTCACGTAATTGAATGTTACGAAGCCACAGCTGTACTGGCCAGAAGCCGCTTTAGAGTTTTTGCCAAGGCAGAATCTGACCTTGTTCAATCAAACTCTGGAGCCAGTCTTGAGATCTGTAAACCAGTTCATTTTAGAGCAAGATGGGCGCATATCAGCCGAACAGCTTGTGCAACATGTCACTCAGTATAGGGAAAGACAACGGCAAACAACGACCATTTAGAGTACCTCTGTGACAAGTGTCATAACAGCCTTAACTTTGTTATGGGTTGTTTTCTTTCTGATCAGGTGGAGAGCTAATTCCAAGAGGGAACCAAGGGTAGTACAAGTCCCAGTGGATTGGATACCGAGGACGTGAGACGAGTAGGTAGGGGGCTGATCGAGCAGTGGTCGTCCAGTAAGGAATTTTTACGTTTTGTTTCATGTCATGGTTTTAAGGGGCACTAGACTACATTTAAGATTTCCAATAGTAAGGAAATATGCCATAGGTGCTGACCCAAAAAAGTTAAGAGCTAGTTAAGGGTCGACACGGGGACCAGGTTTTCCCGAAGAGGGAATAATGTTGTGGCACCACCGCTTAGGATAGGGAAAGTTAGGTCTGTGCTAATATTCTGAGCACTAGTTACAGCCAGGTGTGGGATGGATTGCAGTGAGTTATGCATACCAATGGCTGCAAAGTAGAATGGAGGCCACAGTGCAGTCAAACCACTGAAAGGAGTAAACACAGCAGCTTGCATGGCACAAGTTACAGGCAGAAGGGGCCCACTGGCGCAACATTGCTGATTTGAGTGCGTAACTCAGAGCAGCGTGTTAGCAAAACAGAGGCATACAGCTGCGTATAAATAGGTGCGGGTTTCTAACGAGATTCATTCAAGTGTGGCAACTCTCCTGCATGGTGGGGCATATGACACCAACAGCCACACGCAGCAGCAGATGGGGCACCAGTGCTCCAATCCACAGCAGGTCGCTGGTTCGACCCTGTGAGGCTGACGCGGGGTCCGTAGTCAGCCAGCCAGCGGCGGGTCACTCTTCGGCTCACTACTGCAGGCAGTCATCTTGGCTCCCAATGCACGCCGAAGGCATCCTGGGGCGAGGGCAGCAGATTTGGACAGTGGATCGTGGGTGCTTGTGGTCGTCATGATCTCAGCTACACCAGTGAGGAAGGACAGAGCAGGCCGCTCGGCGACTCCCAGCGGAGCGGCACTGAGTCAATGGGGAACAAGACCACTGAGTTGGCTGCCTGTGCAGCCCTGACGATGCAGAAGTACAAGGCCAAGTACTTGCTCGCTGGGATGGTGGCCTCAGCATTGCGAGATATTGTGATGTGGACCAAGGTGAACAGGGCACTGTAGTGGACACAAATAAATCATTTGGAAAGCTCTTCCCACTACAAGACTATGTACCTAAAGACATTGGCATGTGCCTTGTTTTCATTTGAGCACTGGACACAAAAGGAAGTGATCACTCATTCCTATTTTCCATGTTTTAACTCCACAGTAGCAAGGTATTGGTAGTATAGTTATGAGATTTCTGTCAAAGTTTCCTTTGGATTGGCTATAGTGAAATTTGCTTTGAAATTCCCACACCCTTTTGTTATTACCATATCTGATGTGAGGTATGTGAGGTAACCATCCCGAGAATAAATTCTCTGTAGGAACACTGGATCTGAATGTATTGGTATAAACATAACAATCTCTCCCAGGATTTGTTGGACTGAAGTATAGATGACCAGGAACCTTACTAAAACACTGTAACATTTATTTAACTTTGAGCCTTTTGACTTTCCGAATAATGCTCTTTTTGCAATAAACCACACAATTCCTGTATAGTGGTTGGTAGGTTTTCAACCCTTAATACCACTGAGTTACTTGTTTCTTTGGTCATTGGAAAGCAGATGTATTTTCCTTTGGATGAGTGAATCTTATGATAGGTCCTGTTTGTAACATGTCCTTAGACTCTAATTTGCTGGGTTGTAGATTTGTCTCTATGTATTGTCCAGTGCAATAGCAGGATTTGGAGTCTTCATGTTCAGCACTGGGCTACGTTTCACATCCAAGATTAGCATTTGCATCTCACATGTGAGAGTATTGTGATCACTGCTGTGTTAGTATGCAAGAGCCATTTCATTGGATGCTATATCTTTCTGTATTTCTTGCATTCCACTGAGTGTCACATGTATTGGAGCATTAGTTCTGGTAGGCAAAGATCTAGGTGGAGGGGCCGCTTTGGTGGATGTGTGCATTTCATACATATCATTAGGTACTTTGTTATCTTGGAAGTGAAGTATCGTGCTCAATGTGACAGACACTGGCACAATGTTTGACCCTCTTTTCGTATCATCAGATGACTACTTTTCTGATGTTTGAAATGTTCTCAGGACTCACAAAGCATGTAGGTACACTTTAACTTTCACTCTTTCCTTGGCAGAGGTTCAAATCCTCCCTCGGGCATGGGTGTGTGTGTTTGTCCTTAGGATAATTTATGTTAAGTAGTGTGTAAACTTAGGGACTGATGACCTTAGCAGTTAAGTCCCATAGTATTCCACACACATTTGAAAATTTTTGAACACTTTCCTCTCTGCACTCTGTGTTTCACATTTCTGGATATATTTCAGAACTCGTAAGTTTTATGTTGCACTTCTTACACAAAGAAACACCCTCACATGTAATTCATAGTACCAAATTGAGGAGCAAACGTGCCAGGTTATGGAAAGTGTCAGTACATGAAATTACAACATAAAAGTAACAACAGATTAAATAAAATGTTATAAACCCAAAAAAGACAAGCTAAGTTTACATAAATGCAATCAACAACATAACAGAGGAATCAGCTTAATTTTTTAAGGCACCCATTGACAGAATAAAAGGAGTGACCCACGACAAAACTCTTCAGTTTTGGTTTGAAAGCATGAGGATTACTGCTAAGATTTTCGGATCCTTATGGTAGCATATTGAAATTGGATGCAGTTGAATACTGCATACCTTTCTGCACAAGCATGAAGGAAGTGAGATCCAAATGAAAACTGGGTTTCTGCCTGTTATTAACTGGGTGACAGGTGCTAATTCTTGGGAATAAGCTGATATTGTTAACAAGAAATGACAGTAAACAAAATATGTCTGCTTGTGTCTGTATATGTGTGGATGGATATGTGTGTGTGTGCGAGTGTATACCCGTCCTTTTTTCCCCCTAAGGTAAGTCTTTCCGCTCCCGGGATTGGAATGACTCCTTACCCTCTCCCTTAAAACCCACATCCTCTCGTCCTTCCCTCTCCTTCCCTCTTTCCTGATGAGGCAACAGTTTGTTGCGAAAGCTTGAATTTTGTGTGTATGTTTGTGTTTGCTTGTGTGTCTATCGAAGTGCCAGCACTTTCGTTTCTTAAGTCACATCATCTTTGTTTTTAGATATATTTTTCCCATGTGGAATGTTTCCCTCTATTAATTCATATATATATATATATATATATATATATATATATATATATATATATATATACACACACACACACACACACACACACACACACACACACACACACGTCATAATACCCAGACTAATGAACAGGGGTCAACAAGATGTTTGCAAACTTACCAATTGTGAGCTACTCCCTGTATTCCATATTCAGGAGCCATATTTGGTGATCAACACAATTAAACGCCTTAGTTACATCAAAAAAGATGCCTAGCATTCAAAATATTTTGTTTAAACCATTGTGCACTTCATAGAGAGAAGAGAATATAGCATTTTCAGTTGATATATCACCTCTAAAACTGAACTGGACATTTGATAGCAAATCAAGTGAAATAAAATGATCCATTATCCTTATATTCAAAGCCTTCTCAATAACTTTAGACAACACTGATGGCATAGAAATAAGTCTAATATTGTCTACATTATCCCTTTCTCCCTTTTTATAAAGTGGCTTTAATACTAAGTACTTTAATCATTCAGGAAACTGACCAGTCTTCCAGGAAAAATTACAGCTAAATAGAGGGCTAACATGTTCAGCATAGTACTTCAGTTCTCTTCTAAGTACTCCTTCATATCCGTGAGAATCCTTAGTCCTCAATGATTTAATTATTGACTCCATCTCCCCCTTGTCAGTAACACAGAGGAGTATTTCAGACATCTGTCTCAGACAGGCATTTTCCAACAACGTTATATGATTCCCTGTGGAAACTAAGTTTTTATTTAATTCATCCACAATGCTCAGAAAATGATTGTTAAATGCTTCACATATGTCTGACTTATCAGTAACAGAAATGTTTTTACTAGGAACTGACATTATATCATTGACCTTGTGCTGCTGACCAGACACTTCCTTTGTGACTGACCATATGATTTTAATATTATGCTGTGAATTAGCTATTCTATTTGCATACCACATTCTTTTTTCCTTCCTAATAACATTTTAAGTGCCATACAATAATGTTTATAATGGGCTACTGTAGCTTGATTACTACTTCTAACATTTTGATATAATTTGCACTTTAGTCTATGTGATATCCTTATCCCACTAGTCTGCTGCCCAGGCTGCTGTTTACTGCTAGTACCCTATTTAGAATGTTCTAATGGAAAGCAACTTTCGAGAGCATAAGAAATGTGTTAAGGAAATCATTTTACTTGTCTATGTTACTGGCAAAGAGGCCGATACAACCTACTATTAGTGCAAGTCTCAGAATATCAAAGTGTGTCATGTCTATTATTTACGATCTAGATGTATGAAGTAGGTGAACAAAAAACAGACCTGTTTACAAGTTGTTTGTTCACCATGTAGGAAGATGCTGGTGCACATGAGGCGACTGATCAAGTTGAAAAAACAGCATGTCAATATTCCTTAAACTACAAAGTTCATACAACAAATAATCAAAGCAAATACAATAAATATTACCTCATGGAAAGACACATACAAAATTCTGTTTTGATTGGCTGATGCCAACAAATACTGTCTATAACTTGATTAAAATAAGTATGCAAAATACATCAGCAACTGAGTAGCACTAAGTCATTTGCAAAACTTAACCAAGTTGTAGGTCTTGCAAGTCTTATGAAAATGAATAATAGTCCTATTTCAACACATATGGATGACATATTTATAGTAAACCACATATCATACTGTACCATCAGCTGCGACACTTGATTCACATCTTACTAACTAAATTCAAAGTTTATAGTAGGATTCTTCCTAATTCACGAATGTATCAGGTACAAGAAATAAACAACATAATCCTGCAGCAGATGAAAATTAATGAGGTTGGAATGATACTAAATTGTGGTCAGCATGGTTATATGTTTCCACAGAAGTTTAAGTGAACATCTGTAAACCCCACATGAGTATGTGATAGTTAATCAATGTTTTTCATAAGTTACTGCTCAAGACTCAACATTCCAAAATACTTTCCAACTACAAAATGAGGATGTGGCATGACCATAAATGTGAAGCTATTGCACCTAGTGTAAGAGCTTCCCAGACATCATGCAGTTTCCACTTAAGATACTCAGTAATTCCAAAAAACACATACTCAGTTGGTCACTCATCAAAATCTCTGTACCACCAAGTAAAATCAGCAAGCTGTATCACCTCATTACATCACACTTACAGAAAAAACATGAAGCAAAAAGTAATTCAGGGGACACATCTGGGACAAACCATTAATATCCATCAAATGACAAACTGTGACACTTATTCCATATCAACTATCCTATGTAAGAACACTGCACATGTCATCGTCAACAGCACTCTAAGACCTGTTGCCAGGAAAACACGTAACAAATTACTAATTCCATTAACCTAAAGAGGTGCAATGTGAAAATACACCAAGAGTTTAAGATCTTACCTCAATGTATTTGTATATTTGCATAAGATTTGGTGCTTAGGATAACACACAGAGTTAATATTTTTCCCAGCAGTGTCAACCAACACACAACATTTTATAGATCTGTTATAATAATCATTAACAAACTGTCATCGGTGACTAACACTTATAACTATAAAAATTTAAGGTCAAAACCAAAAACAGCATTTGTTGGATTATCAATTGAAAATGAGGGCTGGTTACAACCTTATTTCTTTTCTCCCTAAGACGGTAAGGTTTTAGAAAAATATGTGTGTTGTTGGCTGTCCTTCACATATACAGTTTTAAAATTATAAGAGAACCATCATATGGTACTAAATAAGGATTTCACTCAGAAGCCTTAACTGATATTGTGCCTGTTATGAACCCAGCAACATACATCAGGATAGTACAGAATTTAAATTTAGAAGCATAGACGATTATTTCAGTCCAATTCATAAAACTTCATGTAAAGGAAGTGAAAAAATGCATTAATTATTTGATCAGTTCACAAAATACAAAACGGGTAATGTCCAGAATGGAGCTTGGCATGACAGGAATGCACAAATAATATGTAAATAAATTGTCAAACTGGGGGTGAAAGAACGTAAGTACATTTGGATGGTGTGGTGGGGAAGGAGAGAGGAACAAAAACAATATGGCCACTTCTCTTGTAGACTGATAAATGGAGGGGGATATATTCTTCATGGCAGCGATAGGTGGGTGGCTGGGCAGGGCAGGGGGAGGGGAGACAAGTTAAGATGCAGTTATGCAGGAGAAGTGGAATGTGAAATGGTGTTGCTAGAGGTAAAAAGGGACAGCAGACTCATGATGTCTGATGTAGAGGCACATAGAGTAGAAGGAGGAAGTGTAGTAGAGGGGACAGGAGTAAGAAAGTGTCCCAGTGCTCATTATGCACCACTCTGAAAAGCATATGTTTTTGAACACATAGCTGGTAGCACGTACTAGCTGCATGGTGTTAAATACCTATAAAATAGAGTAAAACAACGCCGTTTAACAGAAAATCACACAATGATAGAGATAAGACAATGGCAGAGGACAGGTCAGCACCAGTTTTGTGTATGAATTAAATGTTCTTAACTACAGGGCTATTATAAATGACTGAAGCGATTTCATAAATTCACTGTAGCTCCATTCATTGACATATGGTCACAACACACTACAGATACGCTGAAAAACTCATAAAGTTTTGTTCGGCTGAAGCCGCACTTCAGGTTTCTGCCGCCAGAGCGCTTGAGAGCGCAGTGAGACAAAATGGCGACAGGAGCCGAGAAAGCGTATGTCGTGCTTGAAATGCACTCACATCAGTCAGTCATAACAGTGCAACGACACTTCAGGATGAAGTTCAACAAAGATCCACCAACTGCTAACTCCATTCGGTGATGGTATGCACAGTTTAAAGCTTCTGGATGCCTCTGTAAGGGGAAATAAACGGGTCGGCCTGCAGCGAGCGAAGAAACGGTTGAACGCGTGCGGGCAAATTTCACGCGTAGCCCGCAGAAGTCGACGAATAAAGCAAGCAGGGAGCTAAACGTACCACAGCCGATGGTTTGGAAAATCTTATGGAAAAGGCTAAAGCAGAAGCCTTACCGTTTACAATTGCTACAAGCCCTGACACCCGATGACAAAGTCAAATGCTTTGAATTTTCGGCCCGGTTGCAACAGCTCATGGAAGAGGATGCGTTCAGTGCGAAACTTGTTTTCAGTGATGAAGCAACATTTTTTCTTAATGGTGAAGTGAACAGACACAATGTGAGAATCTGGGCGGTAGAGAATCCTCACGCATTCGTGCAGCAAATTCGCAATTCACCAAAAGTTAACGTGTTTTGTGCAATCTCACGGTTTAAAGTTTACGGCCCCTTTTTCTTCTGTGAAAAAAACGTTACAGGACACGTATATCTGGACATGCTGGAAAATTGGCTCATGCCACAACTGGAGACCGACAGCGCCGACTTCATCTTTCAACAGGATGGTGTTCCACTGCACTTCCATCATGATGTTTGGCATTTCTTAAACAGGAGATTGGAAAACCGATGTATCGGTCGTGGTGGAGATCATGATCAGCAATTCATGTCATGGCCTCCACGCTCTCCCGACTTAACCCCATGCGATTTCTTTCTGTGGGGTTATGTGATAGATTAAGTGTTTATACCTCCTCTACCAAGAAACGTGCCAGAACTGTAAGCTCGCATCAACGATGCTTTCGAACTCATTGATGGGGACATGCTGCACCGAGTGTGGGAGGAACTTGATTATCAGCTTGATGTCTGCCGAATCACTAAAGGGGTACATATTGAACATTTGTGAATGCCTAAAAATTTTTTTGAGCTTTTGTATGTGTGTGCAAAGCATTGTGAAAATATCTCAAATAATAAAGTTATTGTAGAGCTGTGAAATCGATTCAATCATTTGTAATAACCCTGTATTATAAGACAGAAGGACAAAAAGATCTTGACTCTTATAATATACAAGTACACATTCTGGCATCTGTTTGTACAGGTGTACTTGATCACTGTAATAAGGCAAAGAATAGTGAATTTTGCACCAAAACAAATTATAGGAAGGCTTAATTCAATGGAGTAAGTACAGAAAACAATGTTTAGGGAGTCTTAGTTCAGATATTTAATACACACCTTGTATTAATTTGGAAAACCAATACCAGAAAAGGGATGAGAATGTGTCTCGGTTTTAAGATGTTTACGTAGGTATACTCACATTGACAGTAAAGTCATTATGTCAGTTTGAAATGTAAATATCAGGGATAAGGCAACAAAATGTATGAAGTTTAAAGTTTTGACACTGTCTTAACAAGTTTCTGTGTCAACATAGCAACCTGAAACTCAAAAAACGTTGACCACCGTTTATGGAATTTACTGTTTGCATTGAAACACAATATCACCCAGATGATTAATATTTCAATATGAAATGAGTAGTGCGTGATAAGGGTTATTGTAATTTAGACTTCTGTTGCTATGTAAAACAAGTAGGTAAGGAAAGAGTGCATATTACGTTCACTGGTCACAGGGCAAGTGAACACTGTGGAGAAATTCAGAAGATGAGAGTTCTTCAACATAAATAAGAATTTAAATTCTTTTCAACTCTGATCAATGATCCTTTCAAAGAAAATAACAGAAATAAGTGTTTCTAAACAGAAGACAAATATAGCTCATCTGCAGAGCTGGGCAACATTAGTTACTAAGAATAAATTTTAAAGTCCAGGTGTAATGGTCCATTAAACTATAAAAAGTGAACGGACTCCACAAGGAGTGACTGTATATTCTCGACTTGCCATCAAGATGACACATTCAACAAATTAGAAGTGTAATATGTAGCATTGTAGAAAAACTTAGGTAGCAAGATGAACTTGATGCACACTTTCAAAAGAAACCCTGAAATAGCCAAAGCAAAACCATTGTCAACAAGTGCAATATGGTAGAGAGTCCACATCTTAGCTTCTACAAGGGGAATACAGTACAACATGAAAATTTTAAAAGAAGATTAAATAATGGAATTTGCTTAATACAATCAGAAGTGAAAGACCTACACAACAAATTAACCTAAAATGCACTCTTTTACTTATGAATTGGTTCATCATATGAAACCTGGACTTAAACCTCCACTGCTCTTGATGAAATTTGGTTTGTGCGGTGCTCAACTGCATGGTCATCAGTGCCCATACAAAGTCCCAATTTTAACACAGTCCAATTTTTACACAATCTCATCAAGCCACTGTTGTAAATGATGATGGTGATGATGATGATAATGATGAGATGATGGGGGCAACACAAACACCCTGTCCCTGGACAGAGAAAATCCCCCAATGCTCTTGAGGATGACACTTGTAATCTACATGACTTTTCTGCTTTATTATGTCTGACTGGGCCAGATTGAGTTTACGACACTTTCAGTGTGTTTCCATTAACTCTCCATCTGTTAGCTTAAACTATTTTTGGCTTTCAGTTATGGAAGTTATATTGCATAGGATACATCACAGCCTGGATGACACTGATCATCCACATGAGCTCTGCTATCACAATCTCAAACAAAGTAAGTGTGTGTTACTTTATTTCTTTTTTATATTAAATCCAGCTTTCATGTACAACATTTTAGGTGGATTGAAACTGATTGCAGCTAATTTCCTTCTTACCTAGTTTACTATTAGTTTGTGGAAGAAACGTCCATGACAAAACATCCTGGACAGAGTTTAATAGAGATCCTAATGTATGGCTAGAGCAGTTGCATGAGCTGAGTGATGAAGATCCAGACAGTGACAAATCTGACTCAGATATGAGGATTCTGTACATGAAAGTGGTAATAATTCAGAAATGGAGAAAGAATAAATTTGATACACAGAAAGAAGTAATTCAAGGGGACACTTTTTTTGGTGGTGGTGGGACTGGGGGGGGGGGGGGGGGGGGTTGAAATGACTAAATCGAACAAAGTAAATACCCTACTGATGTAAGAACAAGATCTTTGAACATTATTATGTGTTTACCTGGGTCCCAAACTGAGGCTAGATAATATCTGTGATAAAGATGTTTCCACAGGGACTGACAAGTTGGCTGCTGTCAGAGAAGTACTGGAACTATTTATGAATATCTGTAAAAATCTCTCCCTGGAATTTATGTAAATTAGGTGACTTGTATGTGTAGATGTGGTGCCAACTCCCTCCAGTGATGCATCAGGGCCTCACTGCTCCATGCCATGAAGTGTCACCTGATACCTGCACTAAAGGTGAATATACGGTCTATTAGATAGGAGGTCATAATGTTATGCCTGACCTGTGTAATTACTTTAATGTATGGTAGTGGAGGTGTGCTCCATAGAAAAATATTGTTTTCCAACTAAACATACTCTTCTCTATATGTTCAAAGCTGTTTATTGGATCTAAGGCTAAGCATTGGACTCTGACATGGTGGTGCAATCAGCACAATCTGGCTTTTGTGCCTCACAATGATACTCAGACATATAGTGTGATCATTTCTACATTAACATATTTTCAGTTTATTTCATACACCATTACTCTCTATAAAATTCAACTTAAGGGGGTGTTGTTCATAACATTCGTTCAAATCTGACATTTTCTATTTTCTGCTCCATAATGTGCTTTGGACTTTCCTGAACATTTTGCTACATAATACATTAAAATGAGACAATTGTGAAACCTTGAAATAATATTTTGAATGTTGATGAGTGACTGTCAAATTTTTGCAGCTGCACATGTGCTGCCACAGTTAAGCAGTTATATCTTGGGAACTACGCTCTCAAGAAGGCTGTGAATAGCTTTGTTTTGTGACTACTGCTACGTCTCAGAAGTTCGAATTATGAATAAACAAATCATTCCTTTGTTTTTGATGCTAGTTTTCGATGAAAGTAGTGTGATTATCAGCTATTTTTGGAGTAAGCTAACTTCTATTCCTTTTTATACACAAATTAAATGACTAAACGTAAAAGTAACTTCAAGAAAGGCAAATTTGTGGGTAACAGATATGTGACACCTGCATTTTCTTCTGAAGTACTTGAAAACACGTGAAGGACACACTTGGTGTAAACCTAGGCAAGCTAAATTTTCTGGCACCCTGCATGAATTCACACACAAACATTCTCTTCCTTTAGCAGTAATGGAGGTGTAGCAACCATTGACTGCCAGTAACTGCCACCTACAAAGCGCAGAGTAAACAGTCCTTGGGGACTCATGATTCTTTGGTTCGGTCTTGTACCTTAATAAAACTGCCTGATCGTAGCAAGTTGGAGTTTTCTGTGTGCGATTAGTTGGTGTAGCCAGAAAACCCACATTGGTGACCACGAGTTGTGAAAACACATTGCATTTGCTCGCTGTGTACCACCGGTTTCGTGCCAATAGTCAGTGTCACAACCTCCATTTTTTCCGTCAGCGCAGGATGCTGTGACTACAAAATGGACATTCGACTGTTAAGCACAGCGCTTTACCCTGTGTGCTCCTAATACACCAGGAATGTTCGTATCTCTGGTGTTTGCTTTGACTGGCCAGATGGCCCTAACCTCTGTCGGCACACCACACCGGGTGCTATACACATAGATGCGGACGCCTTCTACAGCATTCTATGCTCAATAGAATTCTCCTACAGCACAAGATCATGGAAATCTCTTGCCCGAGTTTCTCTGCACAACATGGACCACGCAGCTGTCCAGTTTCGGAGTCCACACGCATGGCCACCCCTTCCTCAGAGTGGTCCACCGTTTAATGTGTCCCCCTCTGTGCCAGTCGAATTCAGCTGCCCTACATCCATCACCACTGACCAGGGAAGATAATTTGAATCCCTGCTGTTTAACAAACTCTGCATACTCTGTGGGATGGATAGATTGTGCACTACAGCTTACCACCCACAGAGCTACGGACTGGTCGAACGGTGGCTCAGGACTCTGAAACCAGCCCTCATGTGCCATGGTGGTGAGTCGTCTGATGCCATTCCCTGGGTTATGTTAGAAATGTGCTCGGCTTACAAGACAGATCTCAAGGCTTCACTTGCAGAGCTTCTGTATGGCGATACCGTAGTTCATCAATGAAAAAGCAGTCAATCTGTCTGACCCCCCCGCTCTAGTTGAGCGTGTGTGGACACACATAGTTGTGATTTGCATGCCCCCTCCATGACCACACACCCATCCTCGGGTCTTTCTGCATTCGACACTGGACTCTTGCGAGTTCATTATGTTACATAATGACACAGTCAAACCAGCATTACAGCCACCTTACTCTGGCCCACATCGAGTAGTGGCTCACATAGACAATGCTATGGACATTCTCATCATTGGCCATAAACAGACAGTTTCCCTTCAATGCATGAAACCAGCCTGGACAATCATGGAATCTATACCATACCCTCTCGAGCTGAGTGTTCCTCTGTCAGGTGATGACACCAGTCTCACATGGACTGCCCACCCTCCTGCACCCCACCATGATCATATGTGCACCAAGCCTACACCTGTGGGCAACTCAGTTGTTGCGTGTGATGATACTCTACCCTCGTTTCACTGAGGCACTGCATGTGACAATCCACAACCTCAGGCTCAACCACATGTTGTGTGTGACATTACCCCAACACAAGTGGCAGCACCCAATGCCTCCACAGAGTGTTCCAGTGTTTCTCCTGAATTACGTTATTTTTCCACACCATCAACCATAATGCCCCCTATGTCCACTGTCGACGAAATTTGCATCTTGATCAATGCCTCTGAGTGCCCACAAGATGAGCTTTTCTTGCAGCTCCATGAGGGATTCATCTTCATCCTCCGCATAGGGGACACTTCACACAAGTTCACTCCCACGTCACATATCACCATCCTGCGCACACTCCCCATCCCAAAAGGGGTGGACATGGCTGGCATAGCTGCAATGTTCAGCACCGATGAGATGCTGAACATTTGCATCCTTCTCTACACCTGTACTGCAACACCGACATCTTCCATGCCAGTCCAGTTCATGCGTGCAGGTCGACCACTCCATCCCCACCACTGGAAGGCGGACTATACCAGTGCTAGTCCACCCTGCACTGACAGCATGGATTCTTTGCACATGCCTCTATCAACCAGCAAGCATCCCACAACACCACTACACTGGAAGATGCCCACATCCTTTCCTAAGTGCTCTGCACTCCCGGCTGTGTGGCGACCATCAACTGCCAGTAACTGCCACCTACGAAGTGCAGAGTAAATGGTCTTTAGGGACTTGTGGTTCTTTGGTTTGATCTCATAGAATGAGGTTACTATGTGCATGTTGTGAGTTTCTGTATTGTTTTTCTTGTGTTTTGTGTAATTATACAAACCTTAATAAAAGTGCCTGATCGTAGTAAGTTGGAGTTTTCTGTGTGCGGTCAGTCGCTATAGCCAGAAAACCCACAGAGGCAATCAAACCTATTTACAGAGATTTGGCAGATCCTGAGCCACTAAGGAAGTGTTTACATGGGAAGACCCAGAATGTGAATGAGTCCTTCAATAATGTTGTGTGGTGTCGTGTGCCTAAAAATGTATTTGTTGACCTTATGACTCTCAAGTTAGCAGTGTCTGATGCTGTAATAACTTTTAATGGTTAGAACTATAAAAGACTTATGGTTCTGGAGAAGTTAGAGGTAAGATTTGGACAGAACACAGCTAAAGGGCTGTGGAAACTGGATAAGCTTTGTGTACATGAAGCAGAGATAGCTGCTCAGTAAATGACAAAAGAAGCAAGACAGAAAAGAAGGAGGTCAGCACTGGGCTGTTGTGACATTGAAGAAGCCACAGACCATGGGCCGGGGCAATTCTAGTGCATAAAAGATGCAGAAATGTAAGTCTATATAAGAATTTTTAATAAAAAAAAGTTTTAAACCTCAATATCTCTGAACTACCTATATCATACTTGATTAACCTTGACTGTGCTGTGGGGACAACAACCAAAGGTCATAATGCCTCACCCAACCACTTACAGGGGGTATAGCAGGTCAGTTCTCCTTAATCATCTATTATAACTCAAATTATATCACTTAACACATCATGGCTATGTGCAGTGAGTTAATCAATTAAGCAGCTTCACCTTACGAAAGGTAATGCATATGGACAGAGAAGGAATTCAAGGAGGAGAGAGAGAGAATGTTGGGAGATGGAGAAAGAAGTAACGTAGAAGGCACAGAAAGTTTTTCATTCTATGACCAGGCAGGTGAAACAGCATTCCAGTGGTTTTGGTGGCAGCAGATGCTAATAGCTGATGGTGATTGTATGGGCATCCACAGTCCCATAGCCACTTAATCGTATCAGCAGTCAGATACACACAAATGTGATTGAAAAACTCTGTCGTTTGTGGCTTTCCCTTCAAAACTAAGATGTGGATGTGATGTTGTGGATGTGGTATCTTTTTGTGGTCATGAAACAACAATACACTCACATTAGGGTTCAAAG